>NC_092335.1:17602500-18802500 GCF_046630445.1 Rutidosis leptorrhynchoides | reverse complement strand
TGTTTCTTATGGTAAATAAGAATTTGATAAATCTTTGGATAAAAGGATTGTAAAGGGAAATTGATTGAAGTAGTAATGAATGAGATTAAAGTTCATGGTGATCCCTAGTGATGGGATTTCTTGTGACTAAGGCATGTATTTGAACAAGTAAAAGTCTAGACACTTATGCCTTAGACAACTAATGTTTCGCTAGTTGATCACGAATGGTGTGATATATGTGGATTTTGTTTGGTCACAACAAAATTTCAAATCACATAATAAAAGAATTAGCCTAAGACTTAAGTGCGCACAAGTCGGCTAATGTTGTGGGATTGAAGTCCAACCAGATCTTCCAAAGTGAGACGCCCAATTCCCTTCTAGTACAACGCTAGGAGCTGAATTCAATGAGGTAATCTTACTTTCTGAAGATTGAAACACATAAATATACTGATCCCAAAGTATGTGTTTAGACCCGTAAGTGGAGTTAGGTTGAAGTTTAACTTCTTAATAGTTCTTTTGAAAAATTGCATATGCGGGTGCAAGACTAAAAGAGCTACCTATGTGAACATGAAGTTTTGCCGCTTCAATGGAGCTTTGGACTTAGCTGCCAATATGTTCACTGAAGGATTTGGACACATGGCTTATAATAGTGTCAAGATTGTCTTAGGGATATGTAAGAAACTGATGTGTATAATATTTTATAGTCTTCATATGAGTGGAAGGGTTCAATTTCTGAAACACCCTGATACTCGAATTCTCGTAAATATTATACTAAGTGAAAATTCAATTTCTTAAACATTTTTATTTATGCATTGGTTTGTTCTGTTTGTTTAATTATTTTAGTAAATCAAGGATTACACTAAAATGGGGAGGATTTGTTGGTGATTTTAGTGTTATCAACAATCATTTTAGTTAATTGGGATTTACTCGAAAGCAAAGGTATTCAAGTTATACTTATAACGGATTTGGAGAGTGTGGAGTACACGCCCGTAAGAGTTAACTTGATACTATTATGAAAATTGTGGTATTGAAAAGGTTTAAAATTCCACCATTTTCCATTAGGTGTGAACGAAAAGTTGTGTCTTTTCGTAGAAGGGTTACATCCTTTGGTTGAAAGGTTGCGTACTTTCACTCGCACCTTTTCGCTTCCTATAAATATAGGAATATGTTTTCCTTTCATTCATCAACAAACAGAAATACACACATACTCTCTAACAATTTGATCAGTGATTTCGTTGCCAAAAACACTGATTGTGTTCTTGTCTTATCCCAGTAAAGATTTCGTGCAACCGAGGCAATCGTAGGGTCGAAATACTTTATAGAGAAAGTGAAGACACGATTCAAGAACGAATCCGGCAGTCAATTCATACCCAATTTTTAACAAATCTATAAAGTATTTTGGAAATATATATGGTGATAAACCGATGAATCTGGAAAAGACGTAAGGATACGGGTGGAAATAATCATGATTTCTACATGATGAAAAGACAAAGGGTTATTAAGTTTGTAACATTGACTTTTCATATTACATGATAAAACGTAATTTTGGTGGAGTATTAGTTTCTGCAAACGGAGATGCTTGTAATATTCCGTTATTTTCCAAGATGTCAAATAGATGTTATTGATTTCTATTACTTTCACAAATAAGAGAACAAAGGGAGACTTTAAGGGGCTACGGGTGATCTTTTGGCATACTATATGGTTTGGTTCAACAATCTGTGGGAAAAGTTTATGTGGATTCCCTAAAATACAAGTGGTGGTGGATCTAACACATTCGCTCAATTATAGTAACAAATATACACCTTCTTCTTACAACCAAGTAAGTTTACTTTGATGTTCTTATTAGTATATGATTAAATAAGATTGATAATGTTTATGATGTGTTAATTCAACTTGTGGAATTAAAGCAATGTTGAATTTAAATCTTATGATCATTACTGTGATTAAAACTTTTACAATACGTACTGTATTGAATCTTGAAATTTTACAATCCGTGTGTTAGCCCATATGTCATGGGATATTAAATTTATTAAACACTTCGAATGAATGAGTGGGCATCTGACAATTCATGATATGGGAGTGATACCCATTTTATAATTTCATAAAATTGCCTTATCAAATCTCATTCTTCTTTGTGAAATCGTGACGTCTTGGTTAAAATGGAGTTAACCGTCATATTCATTTTTATATGATAAAACACGTTTATTTCGGATGCTTGATTATGGAATAAATTTTGTTATATGAAAAGTTGATAATGTGAATACATTTGGCACGAAAAGTCAAACGGTTCAACTGGACCAACAAAACTTTATGTTTACTCAATTCATTTTCATTTTATGGTTTTATATGAAACTTAAAATGAATCTCATTGTGAAAGTGCGAGATACTGAGTATGAGTTATTTTGTAAGATTATGACTTTTGTCTAACAGTTACGACTTTTGTCATCATAGTGTTTTGTACCGATTTTGATCCTGATCGAGTATGATATTTGTTTGTTTAAACTAACAAAAAGGTAATCATTGGTGATAAATCACAACCTCTGATTTATGTCATCGTATGAAATTCTCGTTTGTTTTGGGATCATGAATGATAGACAATAATCTAGAAGTACTATCATTAGTGTACATGTATATTATAACAGTCATGACGTTTCCTTAACGTTCATGGTTTGGATAGTATCCAAGTTGTGGTAACATGAATGGTGACTCTGAATATGTCTCCAATATTATTATTATTGTTGGGATTATTTTGGGACTTATTCGTTAAGAAGATTATGTCAAGTTTTCAGATAAAATCCATTAAATTTAAATGGATTAGTTTCATGGGATGTGTCTATGAGGACACATGAAACTGGTTGAATTTTATGAATTTAATTTTCTCCATTTTAAAATTGGAGAAAGGGATATGTTTCCAGTGACAGATGCATTTTATGCAAATAAAAGTGTCTACAATATGTATACTAATATACAGTAGTTTTTCATGTCACACTTGTGATCAAGTATTTTGTTACCGAATACAATATCCAATAAAGTCTAAATTTATTGGTTCGTATTCGTGAAATATGTCCACAAAGCATTTGATAATCTATTAAAATGATACAACTTAGTGAAACGAATATATTTTGATATGGGATGAGGATTAGATATTGCTTAATTATTTCTAAGTACCGATTTGCTTTGGAAATTAGTGGTATGATGTATGTGATTACATCAAGTAATCAATATAGCATGATGTTAGATAGATTAAGCATAGTCTAGTGGAATACATTGTGATGGGGCTTAAGTACTTTAGTACTTGTACAAGTCATCCATGTATTATGGTTTAACTATGTGAATTCTTGAAGCATATTAAATTATATTGTGTTTACTATTGATCAAGAGGATTATACATCTAAAAGTTATTGGATTTTAACACTTAGTATAGATGAGGTATCTTGGATCAAAAGGTTGTTGTTGAGATTATTGACATTATAAACTTGTTGTCATTACTTCTTGATTCTAGAAGTAAATTTGACTAAGGTATGTTTATATTGTAATCTTACTATCAAATGTAATAGGTAATAATTGTGTACATAATGATAATGTGGATACATTATCAAGGGTGTACAAATTATAAGTTTACATTGGTGACTTGTGAAAAGTGAACATGTAAATGACTGATCAATCAATTAACTTTGAGTACACGCGTGTTTCTTATGGTAAATAAGAATTTGATAAATCTTTGGATAAAAGGATTGTAAAGGGAAATTGATTGAAGTAGTAATGAATGAGATTAAAGTTCATGGTGATCCCTAGTGATGGGATTTCTTGTGACTAAGGCATGTATTTGAACAAGTAAAAGTCTAGACACTTATGCCTTAGACAACTAATGTTTCGCTAGTTGATCACGAATGGTGTGATATATGTGGATTTTGTTTGGTCACAACAAAATTTCAAATCACATAATAAAAGAATTAGCCTAAGACTTAAGTGCGCACAAGTCGGCTAATGTTGTGGGATTGAAGTCCAACCAGATCTTCCAAAGTGAGACGCCCAATTCCCTTCTAGTACAACGCTAGGAGCTGAATTCAATGAGGTAATCTTACTTTCTGAAGATTGAAACACATAAATATACTGATCCCAAAGTATGTGTTTAGACCCGTAAGTGGAGTTAGGTTGAAGTTTAACTTCTTAATAGTTCTTTTGAAAAATTGCATATGCGGGTGCAAGACTAAAAGAGCTACCTATGTGAACATGAAGTTTTGCCGCTTCAATGGAGCTTTGGACTTAGCTGCCAATATGTTCACTGAAGGATTTGGACACATGGCTTATAATAGTGTCAAGATTGTCTTAGGGATATGTAAGAAACTGATGTGTATAATATTTTATAGTCTTCATATGAGTGGAAGGGTTCAATTTCTGAAACACCCTGATACTCGAATTCTCGTAAATATTATACTAAGTGAAAATTCAATTTCTTAAACATTTTTATTTATGCATTGGTTTGTTCTGTTTGTTTAATTATTTTAGTAAATCAAGGATTACACTAAAATGGGGAGGATTTGTTGGTGATTTTAGTGTTATCAACAATCATTTTAGTTAATTGGGATTTACTCGAAAGCAAAGGTATTCAAGTTATACTTATAACGGATTTGGAGAGTGTGGAGTACACGCCCGTAAGAGTTAACTTGATACTATTATGAAAATTGTGGTATTGAAAAGGTTTAAAATTCCACCATTTTCCATTAGGTGTGAACGAAAAGTTGCGTCTTTTCGTTGAAGGGTTACATCCTTTGGTTGAAAGGTTGCGTACTTTCACTCGCACCTTTTCGCTTCCTATAAATATAGGAATATGTTTTCCTTTCATTCATCAACAAACAGAAATACACACATACTCTCTAACAATTTGATCAGTGATTTCGTTGCCAAAAACACTGATTGTGTTCTTGTCTTATCCCAGTAAAGATTTCGTGCAACCGAGGCAATCGTAGGGTCGAAATACTTTATAGAGAAAGTGAACACACGATTCAAGAACGAATCCGGCAGTCAATTCATACCCAATTTCTAACAAATCTTGCTCAAAACCCTTTCTCAATACTAAACCATTTTCTAGATTTTTCTTCCAGTCATTTTAAAGTAAAATATGAGAATAATTTTAAATTTCTACACAAAGACTTACTTACCTGATTAAGTAGTAAAGAATGCCACTTTGAACATTTTAACCATCCAACCCATTAGGGTTATTTATACCCAATTAAGATTTTTGGGTAAATACCCAATCAAGATCTCACCACAATTTACATGACGCATGCATATCATTCAAACTTGTTTGAAGTTAAAATCAGTAATTTATAGTCAACATAAAACCCTAGCTCAATTAGGTTAGAAATCATACCTCAAGTTTATTATCGACGAACTTTTTATCTTTAATGCGTTCTCTGGTTGCTCTAGATTCTAGAATCAGATTTCACGATTATTTGTTCAAAATTTCATGAATTAAGCTCTGATTTCTTTTTTTTCTTCTTCATCCCTTCAACACACTTGCTACTGTTCTAATTTAATGAGATGATAATTAGGGAGTCAATCCATTTTAGTTTCAGTTGTTGAGTGTGAAGATGGAACAAGATCGAAAATGACCTGGAACCGAAAATCTGGCTGATCGTATCAGTTTGGAGATTTGAAGATCGGGGTCTTAGTATTTTGATTGCGTAAAAACTTCACCAGTATATGTCCTATGTGCTCGTTTGATAATTTGATTGCGATTGGATACTTCACTTTAAAGATATGACTGTTCGAAGACGATTGCCGTTCTAGAGAACCTTTAGGGTTTGATTGCGCAATTGTGAGCGAAAAGTCATCGTAGGTCAGTCCACGATTGGATCAACCTGAAATTGAATTGAAAATACTAGGCATACATATATAACTTTGGTAAAAATTTGTCATTTGGTGATGATCGGACAGTTGGTGATGTCATGAATGGAGAGACGGTTTTGTCTTAAGAAAGGCGACACGGGCTGAATTTTCAAAGGTGTAGGTTTGTTACGGGAGCTGAGGAGGGTGTTTTCTCTTAGGTTTAGACGTTTAGGTAACAAATGAAAGCACGTCCGTTTAGAAGTCAACAATGGAAATTATTGGGAAAGTTTGGGCACTTATGCTGTTTTGGAACGGGTCAACCAAAGTGTTCAGTCGAATATTCTAGAGTTTTAGAATACGCGTACCGGTTTGATTTTCTTTCACTAAGGACTGGTTTGAGCTTCATTGTAAGAAAAGATCTATAGAAACAATTGATGAAATAATACACAGTAATTAGGTTAATGATATTTTTCCATGTCCAGAATAAAAATATGCGAATGCAGATTTACACGAATATGAAGTTATGAACAAGTACTCCGTACCATTTATACCAACCAATATCGCTAATTGCCGCTCATTTTTAGCTTATATACCAAACAAAATCACCAATAAACAACCACAATACTAAAATGACTTCAAGTCGATATATTCATAAATAAAATTGTCACAAACAACGAAATAAAAACCAAACCTACGCTCTATTTCAATCATAACTAATTAAATTCATCATATCTTGATCATTTTACACACTACATCATAGTACTATATTATCACCAGGACCAACACCTTGTCAAAGAAAAACAACCAACAAACCAAAAGCATCGAACTCAGTGGTGCTGAGGTAGCGGTGGCGGAGGCTTGCACTGGTAGCACTTTGCAAATAACCCAAATGTATCAACCTGTTTGATGAAGTTGGTCATGCTTGCCCACCCTCCAAAACCGAACCCAACCACAAATACCCAAACAACGATGAATATGTTCACTATGTACATCCCCGTCCAGCTTGGCAAAAAGAATGGTGGCTTCTCCGCCGCATTCTGAACTCGAAAAGTTAAAACAAATATTAGGTGAATCACTAAATTCAAGGTTAGATTTGTGGGTCAGTGGAGCCAGATTATAGCTAAAGACTGATCATGTACAATAATGATAAGGGTGTGAATGATGCATATAACCTTAACAAACAATGATTATGAAATATCACCTAACTTTGTCATTATCTCAAAACTAATCATGTGAAGTGGCTCAAATAGTTTGGTGTGTGCTTAGATGTTTTATAGTACAATTAGTCTATGCAAAAAACTGATGTCCTTTCGTATTCACTGAAGTAACGATATAACTATGTATGTGTCATGTGTGGATGCAGTTTCACAAACTTCAATAGTGGTGGCAGGACGAGAACAAAATTAAAAGATGGGTGGGTCGAAACACTTGTATTACAGTCTGATGTCAAAACGGGTCACATCAAATTGGGTTGATCCGCAAACATTTTTTTTTTAATCGAGCATTTTTTTTTTTTTTTTTTTTTTTTTTTTTTTTTTTTTTTTTTTTTTTTTTTTTTTTTTTTTTTTTTTTTTTGGCCGGAGGTCCGTTGCAAGCAATCTCTTTATCCGTCGAACATAGAGAGGGAGGACTTTCCCTACCCTTGTGAGTGTTTCACTCGGGGTGGTGAAATGACTTCTCTTTGTCCTAGGGTAGAGGTAGGATTGTCTACGTCTCACCTCCCCCATACCCTACAAGTGTGGGATTGGGTATTGTTGTTGTTGTTGTTCTATTCTATAGTTAAAATTCTGTATGAAATAGTTCATGTGCCTTGAATAGTATTTAAAAGTTAGTATTTTTACAGAGACAATATATATAACTGATAATTGATTAAAAACAGTTTATATGGTTCTATGCAGCTTCGAAAAAGGATTTTTGGGCAACTTAGGGGGACCCGTTTCGTTTGTGATTATACATAATAAGTAACTGGGTCGGAATTGACATCTCTAAGCTTAAGGGGTATCTTTCTTTACTAACATCAGATATAAAAACTTATTTACTGCGAGGAAAAATTACCTGGTGAGCAGAAGCCTTTCGGTAAGTGAGCATATGGGCAAGAGCTGGGATAATGTAAACCGTAAAGCTAACCAACAAAGCCCCAACAGCCGAATTTATCGGACCGAAAAACGGGAAGATAATGGCTAGGAACCAAATTGGTATCACAACCGGTAACCTAGCCAAAGCCTGTAGACATATCCCACACAAAAATACAACCGCGTACATGCAAAACCAAATGTTATGAACTGCAAAAAAGAAAAAAATACCAAATTTTGTCGAAACACAAACTAACAACTTAAAAAAATATGCCAATTAACCGTTGTGAAAAGCCAAACCTGATGGATGAGCATTAGAATAACAGCTGTATCACGAGCTCGAGTTTTCGGCAGAAGGGAAAACGCATTTGAATGATCCAAAAGTTGGTCGCCAAACGCCCAATACATTGCAGTAGCTGATGGAAGTGTTTATAAAGTTGCAAATAGATATATGTACTTAAACTTTTGTGGCTTCCACATCGTGTGCATTATTTCACTGCAAAACACACCAAAATTAAATTCGTTATCATTTTCATCTTAGGTAACAAAAGCCGAGATTATATCAGGGATTAATTGACTAACACTGTAACCGCGTGTCCACCAAAGGTGTAGAGTATGTTTGTGGCTCCAGTGAAGTACAAAACCAACTTTTGTGGACCAGAATGACAAACTCAAAACACTGAAACCAACACCATTTCAAAGAAAAACAACCAACGAACCAAAACATTGAACTCAATGGTTTTGAGGTAGCGGTGGTGGAGGCTTGCATTGGTAGCACTTTGCAAATAAACCGAATGTATGAGCTTGTTTAATGAAGTTGGTCATGCTTTCCCACCCTCCAAAACCGAACCCAAACACAAATACCCAAGCAACGATGAATATGTTCAATATGTAAAGTGGCTTCTCCACCGCATTATGCACTCAGACAAGTTAAGTAAAATTTGAATGAGTCACTAAATTCCCATCTTTAGAGAGAAACACCTCAGATAAATTATAGAAAGTCAAAATTCAGAATGGCAGCCAACATTGATTTATAAAACAACAATTACAAACTTTCATAGAGTAGTAAACAATCAAGATGAACTATGAAATGGAAAACTTCAATACATTCCTGGTTTTCAAAGACACGTACACGATGACGATCCGCTACAATATGCACCGAACTTTCGTATAGAACAGATGAAAAGATGACCTGCTTATGAATGTAGGCATACCTAAAACCTGTAAAACAAAGGATACATAACTGTGTTCTAACAATAGTATTACAGTAAAGAACACCACACTTTTAGTTTATTACGTGACTATGATGAGAGAGTTGAATACAGAAGGGAAAATGCAATATTTACCTTTTTAACTTCCGGAAGTTCACAGCTACTGTTATATAAATCCAATCATTTGCGAGACTCAACGATGCAAATAACAAATGTCTGCATCGACGATTGAGAAATATAAGACCACAAATCCCCCAAAATCCAACTGCAAATCCAGCACCCGTACCCATGTAATACGATTTCCAAAAGTCGTCATCTCCATATTTTTCATAGCCTTCCTTGTCAACAACGGTAGAAGCAGGTATAAGTGGAAGTGGAGGTCCATATAGTAGTGGGTTACCTTGGTAGGAGGAAGTATTGAAGCCTTGGAGTTGAGTCCCAGTTGGTATTCTTCTAGATAAGTTATTGAATGAGAGGTCAAGATAACTTACACGGTGCACTTGTGACAAACTTGATGGAATATTTCCAGAAAAACGATTTCTCGACAAGTCAAATGACTCAAGAGATCCCAACCGACCAATATCTTTTGGGAGTTCACCGTGCATATTATTGTGCGAGAAATTTAAAGAGAATAATTCAATAAGACGAGTGATATTGCAAGGAAGCTTCCCAGAAAAGTTATTGTTTGAAAGATCAATGCTCTTAAGTAGTTTAAGATTGCTTCCAAATGATTGCTCTGTTCCTTTCCATGCAACTAATGCATTGTCAATGATGAACTCTTCAAAAATTATAGGTAGAGCATAACTGGGTAGCAATGCCTTATAACTTATATGATTGGACATCGATAATTTTCTCCGAGCACATCTATAATAACATTGAGAGAATTGTGAGCAAGCAACAAGCTACTCAAAGATGACCATGCTGATGAAACATTGAGAGAAGTAAGATTTGAAAGTTGACCCACACTGTTGGGTAAATCACCACTTAACTGATTACTAGAGATGTCTATATATCGTAGGGACATGCTACTCAACGATGACCGTGGAATAGACCCCACCAAAGAATTATTACTGAGATTAAGATCAGACAAGTTGGAGAGACTCCCAATCTCCCACAACGAATTACCACTGAGATCAAGAACAGACAAATTGGAGAGATTTCCAAGCTCATAAGGAATAGGTCCACTGAGATTAGCATTAGACATATACAAAGAGTTTAAGTTGGTAAGGGAACCCAAAAAGTTTGGTATATAATTGGACTGAAAATCATTTCCAGATAAATCAAGAATTTGTAACTGCTTTAACACCTTTATTTATGGATTAATTTTACCTACCAAATGATAATCAGAAAGAAGAAGTTCGATTACGTGACCAGTGTCAGTGTCACAATTGACACTCCACCAACTGCAACAATCTCTCTTTCCTTCTTCGTTGCTCCAGTCATTTAGAATGCCTTGTATGTCTATTAAGTCTGATTTTAACATCAGAAGAGCTCGTCTCTCCTTGTCGATGCATGACCCGGTAGACGTCATGTTGCCATCATCATTATTGAGCCCGAGAGTCTGATCAGCATCACTAATAAATAATAGTACACATAGAAGCCAATACACAACAACAACATGCATCATATCATATAATTTATCAATTATAAAATGGATAATTGATGGAAGAGAGCGTAGCTTACCACCTCAGTTGTTGATCAAAGCTAGAAGGAATATAAACTTTAATTAGTAGCAGCACTGAGTTATAGAGTCGGTGTTGATCAACGACAGTTCTCCGAAGGAGTGTTTTGTGGATATCATTTTCGCTTATGGGCCTATCAAAAGTGAAGGTGAACCACGAGGAAATTATCTGTTTGTTAATAATAATCATTTGGAAAGTCAACAAGTCAATACAAAGTGACAAAGTGTTTTGAAGTGGTTTTCAAAAATGGAAGACAACTAGTCCACTAGGCTTCTAACCATTTTGTATATTTTGCAATTTCCATCAAATCATTTTGAAGTGAAAAACGAAAATATTTTTAGATTATTCAACTGCTTAAGTAGAAAAGATATATCTCAACAATTTAAACATTTTCAACCGATTAGAGTTGTTTTTACGCCATTCACAATTTTCACGATGAATGAATATAATTCCAACATGTTTGATGTTAAAATCAATAATTAATATAGGCTAACTTATTTCACTTTCACTAACAGTCACTTTCATCGCAAACACTCATAGAACCCTAGCTCACTTAGGTTAGAATTCATACCTCATGTTTACTGTTGACGAATTTTCTATGTTTAATGCGTTCACTGGTTGCTCTAGCATCAGCTTTCACGATTGGTTGTTCACAATTTCATGAATTTAGCTTTGCTTTCTTCTTTTCTTCTTCATCTCCTCAACAGAGTTGCTATTTACGTGTTCTTGATTCGATTAGATGAGATGATAATTTGGGATTTAATTCAACTTTAGCTCCAGCCACATTTGTTTGTGGAATTTGGCAGTTTAAGTCCCTCGTCATTCAGTCATCACCTTTTCTCACCCCAAAGTTATTTTGCTTGGCATTTATTACGATTTTAATAACAAATTAACAAACCATTTGACGTAATTTCACAAACTTACAAGTGTGAATTATGGCTTCACAAACATCGATAGAGGTCGCAGGTCGAGTAACAAAATAAAAAGGTGGGTGGGTTGAAACACTTATATTTCATCTTATGTCAAATCGGTCACTGTCAGATTGGGTTGGTCCACAAACATTTGTGTGTTTTTCTATAATCAATTATCTATGTCTGTATGTTCTTTAGTTAGATATTTTGTATGAAATAGCTCATTTGTTTATTAGGACTTCATGCTCAATCGCCTCAGGCGGCAGGCAGAATACGAATAATGGACTACTAATGGATCAAATGGACATTTTAAAGTTCATTAAGTAGTCCAAGTCTCCAAGTTCTTAAACAAATTCCCCTAACTATAAGACTAGTTGTATCGGGGGAATGGCACACCCATGGGATCCGATTTGGCGACCAACCCACTCCCCAATGGGCCGTCTTGCGGCGTTGGTTCAGCAAAAAGATGGGGCGTTCGTTGCCAACCAATCGCTCAAGCAACAGGTGTTATGGAATAGCAATATAACATACTCTATATTTCAAAGTGGCTATTATGAAAGAGCTGAATACATAACAGATGCAACATTTACCTTTTTAACTTCCGGAATAATACAACAACTGTAACGTAAATCCAATCCTTGGCAAGAGTTAATGATGCGAAAAATAAATGTCTGCATCGACGGTTGAGAAATACAGAACCACAAATTCCCCAAAATCCAACTGCAAATCCAGCACCCATACCCATGTAATACGATTTCCAAAATTCGCCATCTCCATGTATGTTGTTTTCATCCTCATCAACAACGGTAGTAGCGGGTGTAGGCCCAAATATTGGTGTGAGTGGAGGTCCATAAAGTAGTGGGTTACCTTAATAGGATGATGAATTAAAGCGTTGCAGTTGAGGAGTAGTTGGTATTTCTCCAGACAAGTTATTGTGTGAGAGCCCTGAGAGGTTAAGAACACCTAAATTGTCCAATTGTGACAAACTTGATGGAATCTTTCCGGATAACTGATTTAGGTCAAGAACACCCAAGTCATGTAACCTCCTCGCATGCTTGCAAAGACAGTTTTAACCCTTACAAGACTCGCCTTATTTTTAGCCTATATAATAAAAAGCTTTCTTGAAGTTAAAAAACGAGAAGTTTGCTTGAGGACAAGCAAAAGTCGAAGTGTGGGATATTTGATATCGGCTAAAAAGTCACGTTTTCATCCCGGTATTAAGGCCCAAAAACAATAAAGTTTCAAGCTTTATCGCCAAAATACCCGCTTTGTCGGAATAAATTGAAGATTAGAAGATTACAAAGACGATGCAAAAAGAATCAAGCAAAACGGAGCTAAAACGAAGATTCTAGAGCAAAAACGGTGAAAGTCAAGTTACGACCCCAGAAACGAAGTAACGATCCCGGGAACAAAATAAGATCAAGGTCAAGACTGGCCATACGGCTTGCCATACGGTCTGTCATACGTCCTACCATGCCATCCGTGCTGCCAAGTCAAGCCAAGCAAACGGGCAAGGCAAACACCCATGCCACCCGGGCTGCCAGTAAACGGGCATGGCAAACGAGCTGCCTAAATGGCCTACCACCCGTTTGCCAGCCAAAAATTTTCTATAAATGGGGCCTTCTTGGTTCATTTTCAACACACACTTCAAATCAAACTATATATATATATATTCACTTATTTCACTCTCTTTTTTAAATAGTTTAGTTATACTTTCAAGGTCTTCGACTCCGTGCGGAAAAATTAGTACCCGGAGAAGAATGCCGAAGATTGTATTAGGAGCGGTCTGAAGCCTGAAGTTGTCACTTTTGTAATCTCGGAACTCGTTTAATCTACCGGTACTTCCATCCGGTGTCTTTATAATTTTATTAATTTATGTTATTTTTAAAATCATTAAAATACTAATAAAAATATAAACTGACATGCCCAACTGACAGAGGTCACCACTCCCCATTTTTTTTGAATCATAGCAACAACACCACCAAAAAAAATTACCAACATAGAGTATATGTTTGTTTCGTTGGACTCCTGACATATCAATCATATCTCAGACGTAGCAACAAAAAGTTTAAAGATAGAACATAGAGGTAAGCTCAAGTGAACATTTTAAGCCAAATAGCATAGTGGTATCATTTGAATACTCAACAATTATTTCTATCGATCCTGACGCACATGGGGAGTCTAGCAGAAGTCTTGATAACTCTGACACGTCATCATATGTACGTGTATATACGCTTACCTTCTTCAGCATGGAGGACTTGGCTAATAGTAGTTGCACAAACTCCAATTTAAGCTCGATTTCGAATTGTCCAAATATCTTTAATTCACTCGAATTCTTCAACCAGATATTTGAATAGTTCTTGAATGTAATCGGTGTTTCAGAATTAGTCAAATCACAAACCTACCACAAATATATAAGTATTTCATTCGTCAATATATGTATTTTGGCATGAATTTGAAAACATAGGATACGAGATGGACTTTAGTGACTTACATGTAGACGGAGTGTCTCCAGATTTGGGGAACTTCGGATTAAATGGAAAAACATAGGTAAATCATCTGAGTAATAGGAACACATGTCATCTATATGCAAGTACTTAAGGTGGACTAAAGAGATTAGCTGCTC
The DNA here is from genome assembly GCF_046630445.1 of Rutidosis leptorrhynchoides. NCBI lineage: Eukaryota > Viridiplantae > Streptophyta > Magnoliopsida > Asterales > Asteraceae > Rutidosis > Rutidosis leptorrhynchoides. The sequence goes on along the minus strand of NC_092335.1, from coordinate 18,788,187 downwards.
TTGTGGTGGAAGCGAGTCAAAGTAAAAGCGCTGTAACCATTGGCCAAAACAAAGAGTAATAAGAAGGCAAAGTCTTTATTTTACAAGCACATTATATATTATATATTATACACCTATAGCCAAATGAATAGTACTATTCATTTGGCTGTTGCCTTTTAGATATACCAAATGAATAGTACTATTCATTTGGCCACTTTTCGCAAACTTAACCCTCAACTTTTATTAAAATATAACGTATATTTTTCCCCCAAAATTCACAAACTTCACCCCCTAACTTTTATTAAAATACAAATCGAACCGCCATTTTACTAACTTTTTTTTTACTAATATTCAATTTTCACAAACTTAACCCCTAACTTTTATTAAAATAGAAATCGAACTCCCACTTTATTAAAAAAGAATTTTTTTTTCAAATTTCACAAACTTAACCCCCTAACTTTTATTAAAATACAAATCGAACCCCCCACTTTATACGTATATTTTTTTCCCAAAATTCATAAACTTAACCCCCTAACTTTTATTAAAATACAAATCGAACCCCCACTTTACTAACTTTTTTTTTACTAATATTCAATTTTCACAAACTTAACCCCCTAACTTTTATTAAAATAGAAATCGAACTCCCACTTTATTAAAAAAGAATTTTTTTTTCAAATTTCACAAACTTAACCCCCTAACTTTTATTAAAATACAAATCGAACCCCCACTTTACTAGCTTTTTTTTTTTTAAATAAAACCCGAATGCTAAAAGAAGCAACTTTCACAAAAGGAACAACCTTTCAATGTTAGATGTCGAAAAAAAATTCTTTTTTACAAAATAGATCAAGACTTTTTTTTTAACTCGCATTCAAAGCAGAGCCCCCGGCGCGAAGCGAGGGCTCCACAACTAGTTATTAACTATAACTACATATATATCATGAGAAATACTTAACTTACATCATAAACCCCCGTGTGAATAATCAGACGTTCAATAATAGGCAAGCACTCAATTAGGTCACTAATGGAGGATTTATCATTGCCGAGAATATCATGTATAAACTGCAGTAACTTACAAGTTCTAGATAAGTCGTGAAATTCATTAGAACTAGAACGCATACTATTATAATCACAACTAATTTACTTACTTACCAGAGTGAAGCTCTTGAGTAATGGACAGGAGGATACAATATGTAAAAGAGTCTTTGTGGAAATCTTCACATCGCGCAAATACAAGTTGGTCAGGTTTTTAAATCCTTTAATATTTGAGTAATGGTTTATACAAAAAATACGGAGACTTAGCTTCGTTAATTGTTGCATTGAAAAGATGGATAATGGTAAACTATCCTCATTAAGCATTTCAATACTCAACATTTGGAGTGTATTTTTCATTGACAAATGACCAATAAGTTGGTCAAATTCAACAGTTTGTTCTAGTGCCAAAAGGGAGAACTCGAGAAGTGGGCCCTTATGCAATAAAAAACATTGCTTCATAGCATCGATATAGTGACGATCATTTATCATGCCTAGTGCTTCTTGAGGTAAGTCATATGTTTGCACTAGAATGGATAGCGCATCTGTACCAGTTTCTGATACAAAAAAGTCATCGAAGCGAAAACGGAGTACAGGAATGTTGGTCCAATTGTACCTCCATTCCCTCGAGAGGATACTTGTCCTGACTGCATCTTTGATAGGTAAAAGACATAGGATGGCGTCAATTATTGATGAAGGAAGACTGCTGATTCGATCCAATGATAACTTTTTTTTTCCCTCTTTTGTGTCGAGGATGCTTCATTGTATCCTGCATACATACAACAATTCAAGATAAACTGAAAAGTTTAATAGATAAATAATAAACAAGTTTCAGCTGTAAGTAACAGTATTCATTCTTTTCCAAACATTTTTATCTCGCTAACCAGCTTTCATCATTTGAGGCATTATTAACTTAACCTTTTTTTATACATCAAAATGAACATGTATAGTATATAATATATATATGATAATCAACTCAGAAGTCAGAACTCATGAATAATATGAGGTAATCAACTCAGCACTCATTTACAATATATTTCAGCATCCACTGTATTAGGTAGAAGCTGAGAAAACTTTCCTATATTAACCAATTGTAAGAAAAGGTGTAGAGATTAAATGCTTAATGTTGAAGCTTGCATATTTAATTATAAACATATTATTTTGCAAGATGTCAAAAACAACAACACTTAACCTCATTGTGGGTAGGGTTTGGGGTAAGATGAGAAATATCTGTATTCAAGGGTAGATTACGTTTTGGATTATGGGATTATCAAAAGTAAAGCTGGACCACAAGAAAATTGTCTGTGTCTGCAGAAGTTGAATTACAAGGAAAAAATGTGTGTGTGTGTGAATAGAATCAAACAGGAAACGTTAACCATAGAACTACTTATTTTCGACTTTAACCAAAGAGTACTTATTTTTCCACAAGTCAACCGGTCTTCTAACCCCTACTTGGGTTTAGAGATTTCTTGCTCAAAAGCATACCTCAATTTTAAGCTATTTTTTATAATTTCTATCCAATCTTTTTAAAGTAAAATACTATTACTTTCAACGATTTAATCATCTCAACCAGGTATGTTTGTTTTAACACAATTCAAACAATTTACACGATGCATGTATATAATTACACCTTGTTTGAAGTTAAAATCAGTGAATATTAGCCAACACTCTCTCATCATCTAACCAAAATCAGTAAATTATATATGCTAACATCTAACCATCATTTTTCATCGCCAAGCATAAACTATCAACTTTAACTAAAATAGTCAACACTCATAGAACCCTAGCTCAATTAGGTTAGAAATCATACCTCAAGTTTAAATATAAAAGCAGTAAATTATAGCCAACACTCACTTTCATCATCTAACCAAAATCAGTAATTTATACAGTATATGTGTTAACTTATTATTTCACCATCTAGGAACATCATTTTCATCGCCAAGCATAACCTACCAACTTTGACTAAAATCATCAACACTCATAGAACCCTAGCTCAATTAGGTTAGAAATCATACCTCAAGTATATTACTGTATTGACGAATTAACTATCTTTGATGTGTTCTTTCGTCTCATTAGCTTAAAAATTCACTATCAATCGTTCAGAACTTCATGACTTTAGCTTTCTTTTTCATCATTTAAAATCACTTTCTACTTTCGTGTTCCTGGTGAAATAAGATAATAATCGGGGGTTTAGCCCACAATTGTTTGTGATACTTGACAATTTCGGTCCCTCGTCAATGACGAGTCGTCATTCAGTCATTAGGGTGCGTTTGGTTGGAGGGATTTCATAGGATTTGTATTTGAAATCCCATGAAATGATATGTTTGGTTGAAGGATTTAGAGGAAGGATTTGTAATTTAAATCCCATAAATGAGGGATTCTCAAATCCTTAGGTTTGAGGTAGGATTTCAATTCACAAGTAAAAAAGGCTGCATCCTTACCAATCCACCTACTCCGTAATATATTTTCTTCCCAAAACCTTCTTCCCCAAAAATCACTGGATGTTCTTTTCTTCTTCCCCACAATATTTATTTTTTACTTAACATCATATCATAATTTACAAATTGAAAACCTAAACTTCATATTTTGTAAATCAGTTTCTACGAAGACCTAACCATCACCACCACATCCACCACTACAAATTCCGGTAAAAGAAGACAATTGAACAAATCGACGTTATTCATCATCACCGTCACAATGGTTCTTAAAGAGTGTTATGATATGCAGTAAAAAAAATTTAATAGTCAGGAATGGTTCTTTAATATATGTGTATGCAAATTTTCATCTAACTATATAGGGTCTAACTTCTCTTTTTCTATGTTCATATATATTGGGTTTGGGTTTGAATCAAATTCGAGTTTGGGTTTGGGTTTGAATCAAATTCAAATTCAAGAAGATGAGCTATTTTATATTTTAGACATAAAATCCTTCGAATAAAAAACGTGAACCAAACAGATGATAGGATTTCAAATACTAGCATTTTAAATTCCATGGGATTTGAAATCCCAAGGGATTTGAAATCCTAGGATTTGAAATCCCCGAACCAAACGCCACCTTAGTCTTTCTACCTCAAATCGAATCGTCGTAAAAAAAATAATAATAATAAACTATTTCTAATATTGAATAAAACTTACACCGAGTTTAGGGTAAATTTGAAGGTCGTCCCTGTTTTTTTATTGATACTACAAGATTTTAAGTCCAGTCAAATTTTTTCCAATTATATACTCCGTACTTCATTACTTGACTTATTATAACTCATATATGTTGACGGTGTGGTTGTTAAATCAATTTTAAAGACTCGGCAAAATAAAGGTAAAGGTAAAGAGGTAGTCGGGTAGTATTTAGCGCGGTTTGTTTCGTTTTTTATGATCGTAGTATCTGGCCTGGTGTCTTTTAGCTTTTGGTTTGGATGCGGTATGTTGCTTATTTCTCGTGTTTGCTTTTTGTGTTTCAGTTTTCTAAGACTCGCGTTTAGTTAGCTTAGGCACTGTGTTTAGCTTTATGGTTTGTTTACTGTTCCCGAGCCTTGGTTTGCGTTTGAAGTTGTAACTTGTTCGTCTTTTTCATCGATTGACGAAAAACTTAGTTTTATGTTAGCGTTATATTATGCCAAAAAAAGGGGAAAAAGAAAAAAAAACAAGATCACCTATAGTTAACCCATCCCATTTCTTTCTATTGATAAGAATCAAGAAGAAACTATTGATAACAATCAAGAATAAACTGCCAATATCATTCATAAATCTACGCTTACAAAACTAGTAAACAATCAAGATGAACGATTCAGTTGAATATGCATGCAACTTTCGTGAATAACAATTATATGAAATTGCTACTTATAAATGTAAAGCCACTCCTAAAATCTGTAAAACAAACAGCTTATATTGCATTGTAACAATAGTATCGCAGTATTGTATATATTCGTGTTAATGGTGTGTGTGAGTTTGCCTTTAAAAAAAACAATAGTATCGCAGTAAGGAAAGCATATGAAAGCAACTTAACCCTGGTGGAACCATGTTAGGATGAGTAATCTTTGATACGCGATTATTGGTACGCTTAAGGTGATTTGAACATACAAGTACTCGTGGTTGTTGATTCGAATTCAGCCTTAGCTAATGAATAAATAAACAAAGGATATAAAACAGTATATTTTTATGTAACTACTATGGATGAATTGAATACAGAACTGACACAATATTTACCTATTAAACTTCCGAAAGAACAAAGCTAATGTTACGTATATCCAATCTTGTGCCAGACTTAATGATGCAAAAAATAAATGTCTGCATCGACGGTTGAAAAATACAAGACCGCAAATCCCCCAAAATCCAGCTGCAAATCCAGCACCCATTCCCATGTAATACGATTTCCAAAAGTCGTTATCTCCACCTAATTCATTGTCATCCTCCACAACACCGGTTGTAGAAGGTGTAGGCCCAGATACGGGTGAGAGAGGAGGTCCATATAGTAGTGGGTTACCTTCATAAAAGGATGAATTAATGCCTTGGAGTTGAGTCCTAGTTGGTATTTTTCCCGACAAGTTATTAAATGAGAGGTCAAGATAACCTAAACCGTCCAACCGTGCCAAACTTGATGGGATCTTTCCAGAAAATTGATTTTTCGACAAGTCAAGAGAATCAAGAGATCTCAACATACCGATATCTTTTGGTAGTTCACCATGTAGTTTGTTGAATGAGATATTTAAGGAGACTAATTCGGCAAGATGAGTGATCTCAAAGGGAAGCTTCCCAGATAAGCTATTGTTTGAAAGATCAATGATATTCAGTAGCTCGAGAATACTTCTTCCAAAGGATCTTTCTATTCCTTTCCATGCAACCAATGCATTATCAATGAACTCTTGATGTACCTCCTGTATAGGATAGACAACAGGAGCACCAGCACCAGGACACTGAGATTCAACAGTACAACCCGGAAAAGTAGGATGATAATCTCCAGGAATAAAATGATACGACTTATAAGAATGATTAGTCCTATCATTTCCGGACCTTTTACTAGACATAGATGTGAAGTTACCAACGCAACCAGGAATATTACCCACCAATCCATTGTTAGATAGGTCAAGGATATTAAGATTGTTCAACAAACATAATTGGGAGGGTAGGCTACCATTGAATATATTTGATCGTAAAACAAGAACATACAGACTCGCAAGTCTTTTCCCCTACCCACGCAGGTATTGTGCCAGATAACTTGTTTTCCCCAAGATCCACAAACCTCAGATTTGTACAGTTGCTCAAGGACATGGGAACTTCACCAACAAATGCATTTTTACGCAAATACAATGCCTCTAGCTGATTCAAGAATCCAAAAGACAAAGGAATATTCCCGGATAAATTGTTGTAAGATAAATCAAGAATTACCAGCTTTTGGAAATGCGACCAACAATCAGGAAGGCTACCGGAAAATGAATTGCTAGAGAGGTCGATGAAATTTAATTCCCCAACAATATGACATAAGAAAGAGAGGTCCCCTTTGAACTTGTTTCTAGAAAGGTTTAACGAGGCGAGTTTAGAAGGCAATAGTGGTACCCTACCTTCGAAACGGTTGTTACTCAAATCCAATCCAGGATACTGGTCAAAATCTGATGATATATTTGGAAGCGTACCCTTCATGTCATTTGAAGAAAGGTTCAACAATTTCAATCCAAGGGGTAGGTCCCAGAACCAGACAGGGACACTATCTGATATACCAGCACTTGAAATATCTAGATGTTGGAAACTTGTTTGAGTTTTGATCCAAGGGGTAGGTCCCAACTTGCATGCTTGCAACTTTATGGTCTCTAACTGGAATGGAATTCTAAAATCTGAGCTCTAAGTTAAATGAAATTGAATTGAAAGACATGTCCAAATAGGTTAAGGAAGAGAGATTTATAAAGTGAAGGTCGGATATCACACCATGAAGGGAGTTGGATGAAACATCGAGAGAAGTAAGATTTGATAGTTGACCCAAACTGTTGGGTAAATCACCACTCAACTGATTACCAGAGAGGTCTACTTTTAGTAGGGACTTGCATCCTGTGAAGTCGGGAATGCTTCCGTTGAGAGAATTGTGGGCAAGCAATAAGCTAGTCAACGATGACCATCCACCGAAATTAGGCACGGGGCCTGTAAGGAAGTTTTACTGAGAGATTTATGTAGAAGAGAAAACTTAAAGGTTAAAGGGAAACAGGTATAGATCCCTGCAACGAATTACCACTGAGATCGAGTGAAATCAATTTGGAGAGATTTCCAAGTTGATGAGGAATAGGTCCACTGAGATTAGCATTAGACATATGCAAATGCTGTAAGGTGGTAAGGGAACTCAAAAAGTTTGGTATTTGATTGGACTGAAAATCAATTCCAGATAAATCAAGAGTTTGTAACTGCTTTAGGAGCTTTACTGACGGATTAATTTTACCTACCAAATTGGGATAAATAGAAAGACGCAGTTCGGTTACGTGACCAGTGTCGGTGTCTCAATAGACACCTGGCCATTTGCAACAATCCATCTTTCCTTCTTCATTTCTCCAATCATTTATGTCTTTTAAGTCTGCTTTAAACATCAGTAAAGCTTGTCTCTCCTTCTCGATACATGACCCTGTAACCGTCACGTTGGAATCTTCATTGAGCCCGAGACTATGATCGACATCACTAACAAATAACAGTATGCATAGCAACCAATAGACAGCAGCATGCATTATATCATACAATTTATTTATTTATATCTATCAATATAAATGGAAAACCGAGGAGAGTAGTTTAACACCTCAGGTGTTGATCGAAGCCAGAAGAAACTAAAACTTCAATTTATCAGCAGCAGTGAGTTAGAAAGTATGTATAGAACTAATTAACTATAAGTTTCATGAAAAGTTGTAATCGTTTTCACTACATTTTATCAAGGAAGGTCTGTCATGTGTATATAAATAACACACGCAAACCTGCCGACTATTCCTGTTGACCTCCAATTTACAATCCAAAGACCATGACTTTTTAGTAATAAAGTGATGATGCTTGGATTCACATTTTTTACTTAGGAGAATTAGTTGGTGGACTCAATCTCTTCCGCCACATATTATTAATAAGATAGACCTTTTTTTTTTTTAAATAAACTTTTATAATACAGTTTTATGATATGTTGCATTCAATAAAATAACAACAATTTTATTTATCAGAACATATGTTGAATATATAATCTGTTATTATGATCATGATACCTACCTAAAATTTGCTACTTTTGGACAAAATGTTACTAGTATATAAATTAAAGTAAGCATATGACGAGATTGTTGAAGAACACATTAGTTTTGTGAAATACTCGTGCCGAGAAATTATTAGCTCATTCTTTTAAGTAGAACACTAATGCAACCGTGTGGTGTACACCTCATCATGACCAATAAACATATCGTGTATTAGGTAGAAGCTAGTGAAAGTTTCCAACATTAACCATATTGTAAGACTAAGTATAGCTATTAAATGCTTATTGTTCAAGGTTGCGTATTTAATTTCAAACAGAAAGACTTTGACTAAAGAGGTACTTAATTTTCCACGTATAGACTCAGTGGCGGAACTTGAGTGTACTTTTGGGAGGGGCAAAAATTATTTTATGCATAAAATGTTTTTTGATGCATTTTTTATTTTTATGTTAGCCCGAGTATATGATACGATTTAAGCTTCATCTAAAACCTTATTACTATCAAGATTCTTGAACATAGACGTTATAAAATTACTAATAAGTAAATCGTAGCAGTTATACATATGTATATATAGCCATAGCTATATTAGGTAATAAAAATTGGTGAAATGATGAAAAAAAAAATACAATATATAAATTCAAATTCATACAGAGTAGTTCATAATACAAGTAAATTAGGTGGCAATATAATAAAATAAATTATACTATACTCAAAAGACAAAATTTTGCCGGGGGTCCCTGTGGTATACCTCAAATTGTGTCGGGGGTCCAAATGTTTTTTTTGAACTTTAGGGGTCCTCGTAGTATACAAAACTTGTGTGGGGAGTCCAAAATGTTAGATTCAAGTGTTAAGATCCGTTAGTGATGTCACATGTGTTTCACGTGAGGGTATAATGGTCATATGTGCAATGGATTCTTCACTTATTAAACAACCCACATCGTCACTCTTTTTCCCCAAATCCCTGTAAACCCTAAATTGAATAAACAGCAGAAATCGAATTCCACTAAAATTCAACATGGTAAATTGCTATTGTGGGAGACGTGCAGTCATGAAACTATCTAACACACTAGCAAACCCTCAAAGGCGTTTTTATAGGTGCTCTAATCAGGTATAATTGCTCAATTTAATTTGAAATTGATGGTAAATGTTGCTTTTTTCTTTCACCCAATTAATTTGTTTTTTCATAGTTATATATGATTGTAGGTTTTTTGAATGGATTGATCCACCTTTGAATGTTGTATCGGAAGCTAGAACTCTCAAAGCAGAAGGTGATGCAGCAAAGTGGAAGTTTTTAGCCATTTGTAGTTGGATTTTATTCTTTGTTTATGTTATGGTTTCCAAGTAGTTTAGTGAATCATTTAGTGCAGTAATGAATGAATCTTTTTGAAGTAATGGTCGAATTTGTAATGTAATGAATCTTTTTGAAGTTTAATGAAATGGTGTATTAAATGTTCAATTTTGTAATGCAGAAACAACTGTGTGTTGAATGCATTGGTGTATTGAATTAGTGCAGAAACAATATAATTAGCAGTGCATAATAAAGCTCCTTAACTTGCGTTGAGTGTTCTAGCTTGGTGTATTGAATGAGTTTTAGCAGTGCAGAAACAATATAATTAGCAGTGCAGAAACAACTGTGTGTTGAATGGATTGGTGTATTGAATGAGTATTGAATAAGTGCATAAACAACCAACTAGAAACACATTAACTTGAATCATACATAACATTAAACACAATAAAGCTCCTTAAGAGCATTAGTACATTACAAAACACAAGTTGACCACTGGATATATACCACTATTTGAATCCACTCCTACTGCAGTCAAGATGTGCCCAAATGCAGGTGGTTTCATGTGTGCCCCATCCAGTCCAAGTAGTTCTCTTCCCATAGCCCTAAACCCATGCTTCAAAGGACCCAGACATATATATATATATATATATATATATATATATATATATATATATATATATATTCTCTTAAACACTCTAGTAGTTAAATTGGGATCACACTGGTCAGTTAAAATTTTAACTGTTGTATCTGGATTGCACTTAATCAACTCTAACCCATAGTCTCTAATATCTGCATACTGGTTTATAAAACACCCTCTAACAGTTTCTGTTGCCTTTTTTAGTGCTTGATAAGCCTTGGTTCTTGGCACTTCCAATCCCAGTGATGATTCAAGCTGAGCCTTTACAGCTTTTGTTGGTATTTTTGGGTTGGAAGAGAGTTGATCAACCAACTTTGTAGACAAGAAATTATAGGTGCAATGCTTATTTTCTCTTGTTTCAAGACACTCATGTTTTCCCTCAAATGTTTTTACACGCCATGTCTCTTTGTTTAACTCTTTTGAAACATGCAATACCCATGGACATTCAATATTTAACTTCCTCTTTTTTCTTTTCTCTTTTTTATCTCCTTGTACTATGTGGGAATAGGATTCCTTTTCTTTACCTTTACCTTTAAATAATTGACCAACAACTTGTTGTTTATTCAATGCTTGCCCACTGTGTCGAACAACCACTTGTTTACTTAATATTAAACCACTACTCCTTTCCACTAGATTACCATTAACAAAATCAGCAACCAACCCTTCACAACCAGCCCTTACCCTTGTCAAATCATTTTTTATAAATACAATCTTTCTCCTAGTCTCTATTGAATGCAATTTAATGTATTCTTTTACCTCATATGCACTTGCAAACGTTTGTCCAACATAGAAAGCAGTTTGACTTACTCCTTTGGCCTTTTCTTGCTTCTGAATCTCTCTAAGCTTTCTTTTTCTACTGCCTTCAATGGTATCATCGAGCTCATCACCACTTTCAAAGTCTTCATTGTCTACTATATCTAATTCAACCAATTCCTTTGATTTGAGTACAAGTTCCTGTTTTTTTGATTTTTGTACAGGTTCGTGATCTTCACCATAGTTGAAATTGGACATATCCACAATATATTCTTCAATAACTACATCTTCATCCACTATTAAATCATCATCCTTTCCATTATCATTTTTCTTATCTGTATTCGTTATTGAATTGATTGGTATATCAAAGAAAGGATCAAATTCATGTAGTGAAGCTTCATCATACACATTTTGTTCACCTTCAGTGTCGGATTCCATTGTGTTATGTGTTTGAATTGAAGAAAACGATTAGGGTTTGGGTTTTGAACAATCGTAGATGGTGGCTAGATTAAGTTTGGGATTATACGTCTTGGAGGGAAGTTGATTAGGGTTAACAAACGGTTCATGACCATTATACCCTCACGTGAAACACATGTGACATCACTAACGGATCTTAACACTTGAATCTAACGTTTTGGACTCCCCACATAAGTTTTGTATACTACGAGGACCCCTAAAGTTCAAAAAAAAACATTTGGACCCCCGACACAATTTGAGGTATACCACAGGGACCCCCGGCAAAATTTTGTCTACTCAAAATAGTGTAATGGTTTCACGTGTTTCAAGGACAAGTACTACTGAAAAGAAAAATGAATATTTCTCTTTCTTCAACCTTCATTTCCAAACCCCATTTCCATCATTTTCTGTATTTCTTCTTCAACATTTTACCTCAAACAAAATCTACCATGAAATCACTATATATATAACATTACTTACTCAAAAGGTAGTAGGGGCGGATACCCTTCCCTGCCCTCAATAAGATCCGCCCCTGCGTATAGTTACAAAAAGTGTTTAAAGTTGTTTTCACAAATGGAAGATAAGTCAACTTGGGTTTAAAAGGATCTTGCTCAAAAGTTTTTCTCAATTATAAACCATTTTTTGTATATAACTTCCATCCAATCATCATAATAACGTTAGAAAAAAAAATATTATTTAGCCATTTCAACCATTTGGCTTAATTTTACACATTTAAGCTTTCAACACTATTTACATAAATCCTACTTGTTTGACGATCAAATCAGAAGATTATAGCCTCGGGCTAACTTATTCTACCATATAAACCATAAATTTCATCATCGAGCATAAACTATCAACTTTAACTGAAATAGTCAACACTCGTAATTAATTAGGTTAGAAAATCATACCTCAAGTTATTATTATTGGCGAATTATCAACAGTTGAGGTGTTCTCTGTTTGCTATAGCATCAATCTTCACTATCAATTGTTTAGAATTTCATGAATTTAGTCTTACGTTCTTTTTTTTTTTCTTCTTCATCTTGCTACATTCACTTGCAGTTGATGAAATGAGCGTATAGAGATGATATTAGGCGTTTTAATCTATTTTAGCTGCGTTTTAATCTATTTTTTTAGCTCCGGCCACAATTGTTTGTGAATTTTTTTCAATTTCAGTCCCTCATCATTCAGTTATTTCCCTTTCTGACACCAAAGTCAATTTGACTGGAATTTCACTAATAAACATACCAAGTGGAACAGTTTGGATTATGGATCTGCCTCACAATCAGTGTTGCAAAAGTCGGCCGACACGTCGTTTTTAAGCATGACCGATACGTCGTTGCTAAAAAGTCGGTCAAAGGTAAAAAGTCGGTCAAAGTCGGAAAAATTCGGTCAAATTCGTAAAAAGTCGGTCAAAGTCAGTCAAAGTCGGTCAATTTTTTTAATTTTTTTTGTAATATTGTTAATAATTGTTAATTGTTCATGTTTATCATAAATATAGTTATACTTTAAGATTCGATCTATACAATATTATATATAAATATATATATTTAATAAAACTATTTTAAAAGTCAACGTTAGTCAACGCCCGTTGCGTCCTCGTTGCGTCGCCGTTGCGTCCGACGCGTCAATTTTTAGGCATGACTGATGCGTCCCCGACTCGCGTCTTTTACAACCTTGCTCACAATAATCAACAGAAATGAATGGAGTACACAACACTCCGATCAATGATATTTGTTCGAGAAAAAGTAGCATCTAATGGCACTGACATATACAAGTTAAGTACTGTATTAAGTATAGTATTAAAGTTTTATTGGTTGTTCATGTAAAACATTCTTTTTAATCATTTTGTATAACCTAAGAATTTTATTTTCAGATGTAATTTTAAAAGTATGATGGATGTCATAAAAAAATGCAACATGTGTCATCCTACAAAGCAAGGTATTTTAGTTTTGAACGCATAAGTTGTAAGCATAGTTTGAAGTCGAAGAACCTATCCATTACACATATAAAAGCAAAAGATAATAATAAAATAAATTTGGGTTCATAATCGATTCTATATAGAATGCTGAATCTAAATTTTCGATCAACAAGTTATTGTGTATAATGCTCGAACAATGACATTTGTAGTGAAGAACATAGAGAATGATATGTTTATACCAATAGAAATAGAAATATGAAGCACCAACATAAGAAATACATTGTCGGCAATCGACAAGAACTGATCATTAACATATGTAAATAACATACATAAACCAGCCTACTATTATTGTTGACCTCCAATTTACAATCCAAATACCAAGACTTTTCCAACACATATTATTAAGAAGATAAATCTTTAAGTAGAACACTAATGCAACGTGTGGTGTATTAGGTAGAAGCTACGGAAACTTTCTAACATTACCAAATTGTAAGACATAAGTATAGAGATTAAATGCTTCTTGTTCAAGGTTGCGTATTTAATTTCAAACAGAAAGACTTTGACTAGAGATGTACTTAATTTTCCACATATAGTTACAAAAATTGTTCGGAGTTGTTTCCACAAATTGAAGATAAGTCAACAAGTCTTCTAACCCCTGCCTGGGTTTAGACCATTTGTATCGCTACAACGCCACGGCCTTTTTTTTGTCTATGTGGCACAAGCCACGCCCCTTAAAATGGGGTAATGGTGCGTGAAAGCAAGGCGTTGGAGGAAACCCGTTGGAATCCAACACCAAAAGCAATGAGCATGAGTTCAATTTTATTAATTTTATATTATTTTAAAAATATTATTTTTATCATTTTTTCTAATACTTTACCAATTATGGAGTACTATATTTTTACACATTATCATAGTACTCCTCACCCACACCAAAAATACATACCACCATTACTCTACAAAAAACCCACATTACCAAGTCAGTAAAAAAGTGCAATAAAAAACTCACACCAACAAACCACGCCCCTCCTATTATAAATGGAAGGATGTTGCTCAAAAGTTTTTCTCGATTGTAAACCATTTTTTATGATTTCCTTCCGGTCATCACTTTAAAGTAACAAAAAAAGGATGTTGCTCAAAAGTTTTTCTCGATTGTAAACCATTTTTTATGATTTCCTTCCAGTCATCACTTTAAAGTAACAAAAAAAAAAATTTATATTTATCCAGACTATTTAGCCATTTCAACCATTTGGCTTAATATTACATATGAGCTTTCAACACTACTTACAAAATTCCTACTTGTCTGATGATAAAATCAGGAGATTATAGCCTCGGGCTAACTTATTCTACCATATAAACCATCAATTTCATCATCAATAATAAACAATCAACTTTGACTGAAAGAATCAACAGTCCATAATTAATTAGGTTAGAAATCATACCTCAAGTTATTACTATTATTGGCGAATTTTCAATAGCTGAAGTGTTCTCTGTTTGCTTTAGCATCAACCTTCACTATCAATTGTTCAAATTTTCATAAATTAAGCTTTACTTTCTTCGTTTTTTCTTCTTCGTCTTTTAAACACACTTGCTACATTCACGAGTTGTTGATAAAATGAGCGTATAGAGATGATGAATTAAGCTTTACTTTCTCCTATTTTAGCTCCTACCACAATTGTTTGTGATATTTTTCATTTTCAGTCCCTCATTATTCAGTTATTACCATTTCTTACACCAAAGTCAATTTGATTGGATTTTCACTAATAAACATATCAACTCGAACAGTTTGGAATCTGGTTTATGGATCTGCCTCACAATAATCAACAGAAATGAATGGATAGTACACAACACTCCGATCAATGATACTTGTTCGAGAAAAAGGCCCTGTACAGTAACATCTAATGGAACTGTCATTTACAAGTTTAAGAAGTATTGAAGGTTTATTGATTGTTTATGTAAAACGTTCTTCTTAATCATTTTGTATACCCTAAGCATTATTTCCAGATGTAATTTTAAAAGTATGACGGATGTCATAAAAAATGCAACATGTATCATCGTACATAGCAAGGTGTATTAGTTATGAACGCATAAGTTGTAAGCACAGTTTAAAGTTGGAGAACCTATCATCATTATGCATTTAAAAATAAAAATAAAATAAAAAAATAACAACAATAATAAAATAAATTTGGCTTCATAATTGATTCTATATAGAGTATTGATTCTAAATGTCCGATCAACAAGTTATTGTGTAAAATGCTCGAACAATGACACTTTTAGTGAAGAAAAGAGAGGGGAGAAAATATTTTTATACTAATAGAAATATGAAGCTCCCGCATAAGAAATGCACTGTCAGCAATCGAAGGACTGATCATTAGCATATACAAAAAAAAATATTAGTATAATTTTTGGCTTCATAACTGATTCTACTAGACCACTCCCATCGGTGTAGTGATGGCAGCGAGGTCACCCTTGAATCTTACAAACTTTCAAGATCGAAATCACATTCGAGCTCATTCCTACACTTACAAATTGATTTATAAAACGAACTTACAAACTTGCATACAGTAGTAATCAAACGAGATGAACTGTTAAATGGAAAACTTCAATACATTCCCGCCTTATGCGTCCACGATAACTATCCACTATAATATGCATACGACTTCCCTATAACATATATATAAGATTGGCCTGCTTATGGACGTTGGTGTGCATAAAACCTGTAAAACAAACAATCTATAATTGTACAGTATTGCAATAAAAAAATAGATGCAATATAACATAAGTGACTATTATGGACTATAAAACTACACTTATAAACTTTCAAATAGTAGTAGACATTCCTGCCATTATAAATACTATAAAGGGTGATAATATTATTGTGGTATAGAATATATGCATGTAAGGACTTGGCCTCTGAATAAAGGGTAAAACTCCTTAGAGGTCCCAAATCGAATCCTAACTAGTGCAAAATAAACCCCTTATGGCCAATGGCCACAGAGGTTCCCCGCGATGACTCCGGGGTACCTGCAAAGTAGGTGGTTTCCGTGGTATTAGTCGGTTCGCAAAGCGAATCGGAAACCCAGGTAAACAAAAAAAAAAAAAAAGATAAATGCAATATAACCTATAATATATTTATATGTGACTATTACTGAAGAGTTTAATACTACCTTTTTAACTTCCGGAATAACACGACAACTGTAACGCAAATCCAATCCTTGGAAAGACTCAACGATGCAAACAATAAATGTCTGCATCGACGGTTGAGAAATATAGCACCACAAGTTCCCCAAAATCCAACTGCAAATCCAATACCCATACCCATGTAATATGATATCCAAAAGTTGTCATGTCCATATTTTTCGTCTTCTTCATTCTCAACAATGGTAGAAGGTGTATGTGTAAGTGGAAGACCATAAAGTAGAGGGTTACCTTCATAAGAGGAAGCAGTGAAGCTTTGGAGTTGTGTCCCAGTTGGTATTCTTCCCGAGAAGTTATTGAATGATAGGTTGAGATAACTTAATTCGTGCACTTGTGACAAACTCGAGGGAATATTTCCAAAAAATTGATTTCTCGACAAGTCAAGTGCATCAAGAGATCTCAGCTGACCAATATCTCTTGGGAGTTCACCATACATTTTGTTAAGAGAGAAATTTAAAGAGACTAATTCAACAAGATGAGTGATCTCACAAGGAAGGTTCCCAGATAAGTTATTGTCTGAAAGATCAATGCTCTTAAGTAGTTTAAGACTACTTCCAAATGATCGGTACGCTCCTTTCCATACAACTAACGCATTGTCAGTAAGGAACTATCCATACACTCCAGCGGGAACATCATTATCCCATTGACACCAATTATAAATTCATGATATCCACCATTAGGCGTATATTGGGAATAATAATGATTAGTCATATCATCTTTAAAGCTTTTCTTAGACATAGATGTGAAGTTACCAAAGCAACGAGGAATATCACCCATTAATCCATTCCTAGAGAGGTCAAGGATATGAAGATTGTACAACCAACATATCTGGGGTGGCAGACTACCACTAAACATATTTGATCGTAAAATAAGACAATATAGACCCGTAAGCCTTTCCCCAACCCACTCAGGTATTGTGCCGGATAACTTGTTTTCCCCAAGATCCACAAACCTAAGATTTGTACAGTTGCTCAAAGACATGGGCAATTCACCAACAAAGCCGTTCTTTCGCAAATACAATGCCTCTAGTTGATACAAGAATCTAAAAGACATAGGAATATTCCCGGATAAATGGTTGTTTGATAAATCAAGAATTACCAATTTCTGGAAGTGCGACCAACAATCAGGAAGGCTCCCTGAAAACAAGTTGTTAGAGAGGTCAATGAATGTTAATTCCCCATCAATATGACACAAGAAAGCGAGGTTTCCTGTGAACTTGTTTCCAGAAATGTCTAACGAAGCGAGTTTAAAAGGAAATAGTGGTACCCTACCTTCGAAGCAGTTGTTACTCAAATCCAATCCAGGATACTCATCAAAGTTTGATGTTATATCTGGTAGTGTACCCTTTAATTTATTTGAAGAGAGGTTCAAAAATTTCAATCCAAGAGGTAGGTCCCAGAACCACACAGGGACACTGTCGGATATTCCAGCACTGGAAATATCTAGATATTTGAAATTTTTTTGAGATTTAATCCACATTGGGAACCTAGGTCCCAGATTACAGGATTGCAGATTTATGGTCTCTAATTGGAAAGGAAATCTAAAATGGGAGCTCAATTCAAATGAGAATGAATTGAAAGACATATCTAAATAGGTTAACCGGGAGAGATTATTAAAGTGCGGGTCGAATATCACATGTAATGACCCATAATTTTTCGACCAAATTATACTTATGAGATTAATATTTACATAAATTAAACCATACCAACATGATAAGCAATCCAAATTGTTGAGACTTGTGTTTTTGAAAAGAGTTTTACACAACGTTTGACCGTCCAATATGACCGATGATATCACGAACTATATAATATACGATAATTATACGTTTGTGTATATATATGTATTTATATATATTTAACATGATCTAAGGATGGTTTAACATCTCATTGTGTACTAATGACAATGAGTTATAAGTATATTTTGAAACTACTAACTTAAGTTTTCAAAACGATAACTATACGTAACATTCTTTGATATATATACTTATAATCTATAATGCTTATACATGTATCGTATATATAATGTATTTAATCACTTTTTAAGGACTTAAATACATAAAACAATATAATTATATTCACAAAAGATAGCTATATTTGAATTCTCGTTCCGTTTCCTCAAGATTTCTATACGTATATCTAGGGTATATGTACCCGTATCATACCCAGCTTCTATACGTATTTACTATAGGTATATACACATCAAATCAACATCCTAATCAACATTATTACTGCCCTAGATATGAGGTAACTAGGATTTGTCAAGTAGTATGAATTATTAGTAAGAAAACAAAATTAGGAATCCTTTTCTTTCTTTATAAACTAAAAACGTTTTTATAAATGAACACCATTTCTTCACTCCATTTTCTCATACCTACACCCTCATTTCTCTCTCAAAATACTCCTAACTTCATACTTGATCATCTCCAAGCATTTTCCCCATCATTTAGCTTCAATTACAAGCCTTAAACACCATAAGAAAACTCTTTCAAGAACATATCAAAATAACCACCCATTTGAAGAAGTTTACTTCCAACCTTTTGATCTAACTCCACCACTCTTTGATTTCAAGATTATTTCTTATCTTTTTCAGTAACTTTGTCCAAGTAACTTGAGGTAGTAACCTTGTTCATAATCTTATTCAATTCATATTCATATAGCTATCTTATTTTGTGGTATAAAATTTTAACAACAAGAACATAGTTTGAATGATTTCAAAATTGTTCGCAAACTAAATAGATCCTTCTAACTTGACTTTTAAAACACTTCAAGACCTGTAATATATCATAATGATATGTTAACCTAACAAGATATAACTTGGTTTTACAAAGAACATCTTAAAAACTGAATCTACGTCGTCGGAGTGCAACCGGGGGCTGTTTTGGGTTGGATAATTAAAAACCATCTTGAACTTTGAATTGGAAGTTCATGTTCTGGAAAAATGATATTTCTTATGAATATGTTAACACATAAAAATTTCATGGTTTAACTCAAAGTGTAAGTATTTTTTAGAAAAATGATCATTAAATGTTGTTTTAATGATGGAAAATGATCACTTTCATAAGTTTCACCAAAGTTTTACCTATAACCTATGATTTCGAATACAAACTAAGGTATTTTCAGTTCATATTCTTAAAATTTGACTCGATCCAAGGAAGTGGCAAGTTGAACCAACAAAAACGGAGTTGTAATGAAGAACCTACGACTAAAACAAGATTGGGTATCCGAAGCTAGTTTAGCTACGAAAATATTTGGAGAAAAAGTAAATTAATCATATCTTTTCTAATTAATATGATATTTTATATATAATTACTTATGATTTGATTTTATATATTTCAGGACCACCCGTAAACAACACGAGAAGATTAATCATAAGACCTCATGATTGTACGCAACACGTCATTTGACAACACGGTACTTTATGTACGCAAAACGTCATTTGACAACATGGTACCATGGGTCGAGATTAATTCTAATCAATACGAATGCGATGGGGTCTTTATTTATTTTATTTAAGCAACTAATTGTGGACCACTAACATCGGACTGCTAACTACGGACTAAGAAAATATTAAAAGTATTAAAAGTATATATATATATGTAACGATTACTTAAAAAGAAAATATGTTGATATATTATATATATGGTTAGGTTCGTGATATCTATCGGAGACCAAGTCGAATTAAATACCTTCAAGGCAAAAGTGAGTTTCATTTGCTCCCTTTTTAATTGCTTTTGCAACATATATTTTTGGGCTGAGAATACATGCGCTGCTTTTATAAATGTTTACAAAATAGACACAAGTACTTAAAAATATATTCTACGTTGAGTTGTACCACTGGCATATTTCCCTGTAGCTTGGTAACTACTATTTACATGGGTATTGTAAACGCGAATCCTGTTGATAGATCTATCGGGCCTGACAACCCCAACCGGACTGGACGACCAGTATTCAACGGTTGCACAGTACTTCGTTTTGGTGACTACACTTGGTACGGTGTAGTGAGATTTCATAATAAAGGGAATATGCGACGTTGATTAAATGTTAAGTATGGTTACCAAGTGCTCAACCACTTAGAATGCTTTACATACACTTGCGAGTGTATTATGTTTATGATTATGAAATCTTGTGGTCTATTAACATATTGAAATGATTGTTATGATAAACCTATGAACTCACCAACCTTTTGGTTGACACTTTAAAGCATGTTTATTCTCAGGTACGAATTAAGTCTTCCGCTGTGCATTTGCTCAATATAAGGACATTACTTGGAGCCGATCATCGCAATGGGACCAAATGTTGATGACTTCGTCCAGGTGGATTAGGACGGGTCCTTTCAGTTGGTATCAGAGCGGTGGTCGTAGCGAACCAGGTCTTACATTAGTGTGTCTAACTAGTAGTTGTTAGGATGCATTAATGAGTCTGGACTTCGACCGTGTCTACGTGTTAAAAGTTTTGCTTATCATTTCTAGTCGGAAATCATCTGCTTATCATCCTTAGGAAATTACCTGCTTATCATTCATAAGTCTAGACACGTTTTACTGCATTTACTGCATTGATAGTGTATAGACGAATTCTTCTCTTAGCATATCTGTTATTGCGAACTTTGACTGATATCTTTTCAAAGATTCTCAGTAATTTACGGGATTTTGGTATTATATATACATATATAAATATAAATTATGTATTGAAGAGTACCAAATCTAACTCTTATAATCTATTCCATACCAAAAATTCATTTTTCCCATTATACAAGATGGATTCCGCATCTAGTTCGAATTCTTCAGATTCCGACAGTTATGCCGATATGGATTTCCATTCGGGCTCCGAAAGCAGCGTCACCGGAATGGATCAACCAATTTCCCATCATCTATTCTGAATGAATTGGGGATGGGTTCGTAATATACTAAATCACTAGAGACAAGAAGAAGGTGATCCATTCCATCCACCAAATTGCCCTCTTGGCGATGAACCTGAAGCACTTACCGGCGAACCTATTCGAAACACCATTTTCTCTCTCATTTCTAGAGTATCTCGTCACGATTATATACTATCCCATATTACAAATCTTGTTCATTCGCTCGCTCCAACCGCCAATCATCCCAGTGTACTAGCAGAAGTTAACGAACTTCGCGCTCGCGTGACGGCTTTGGAGAACATGGTGCGAAGGTTGCAAACACCACCAGCAGCAGCAGCACCAGTAGCATAATCAGCACCACCGTCAATAACATCAACAATACCATCATCACCACTAACAAACAACATCCACATCACACGTCTCGACATCATAATCTGTCCGACAAACATCAACATCATACGCACCATAGATACCAAGGAGTACCAACAATAATGAACGATGAAGTATTGATCCATAACTTCATTGATATTCTGCGAAGAATATGTGGTTTCAAAAAGTTTTAGAGATTTCTTATTCTAGCGCAAACCGAAAAGCAAATGAGATTAATATCATATTAACTCATTAAATTCATGATTTCATCTGAAGAAAATATATATGTATATATGTTTTCATAAAGATTGTAATTAAAAGTTCTTTTGTACAAAATATTAATGGTGAAAATGTTTTTTTTAACGGGTAGGTAATACCCGAGGAATAATTAGATTTCATCTTAATAAGTTACATTGTACATTCGTCGAAGCTGATTCAACAGTCATTTACTATCCTACTTACAACCACCGATATACGTATCCGTTCACCGCAGAATAACCATTTTCATTCAATTTCATATTTGGATTTTGACTTTCCAGAATCCAACAAGTGGCATATGAAGAAAACATATGACAAAATAAAATCTGTTAGAAACAAACAAATTAACTATGAAAATTTTTGTTAAGAATCCACGCTAAATGTTCCAGCTAACTGTTCCTAGCTAACTGATTACATTTTATTTATCGCAGTTTATTTATCGCAATTTAATTATCGCACTTTTATTTATCGTCATTTAATTTCTGTAATTATTTTACGCAATTTAAATATCGGGACACGTATACAATGTTTTGACATATCATATCGACGCATCTATATATATTATTTGGAATCACCATAGACACTCTATATGCAGTAATGATCGAGTTCTCTATACAGGGTTGAGGTTGATTCTACAATAATATATATAGTTTGAGTTGTGATCGAGTCTGAGACGTATACGGGTCACGACACGTATTAATTAATTCGTATATTATATATTAAACTATATATGAATTATTGGACTGTTGCTGTGGACTATCGACTGTAGACTAATGACATTGGACAATTAAAATGAATTAAAATATTGATTATAACATATGAAACTAAACATTTCTTCAAGATTGCCACTTGATTTCATCTTAAACCTCATTGTATCTCGACGATTACAATCAGCGTTCAAATCTATCATGATTCTTAAAAACACCTCAATCAAGAGGATAAACCAACCGCACTTCATCTACGGAAGAAAAGATTGATGCATATAGTTATGCACCTGAAAAACCCTCGAAAACTGAGTAAACATTTGACACGTATCTGTTCTAGTTCCTTTGACATTGTTATTACCGAAGAGCGTTTTGCAATCCCTTTCTAAAGTAGCTAATTTTGTCACAGCTCCAGCAAGTCAACTCCGACTTTTCATCCAAAAAAACTTTATTATAACCGCGATATATATGAGTACTCTTTATTATTACTGGGGAACCTTTTATATTCCACAATATTACCATCAGCGATTAATCATTCTAAAAACACAATTCTCCTGAAACTACCTCGGTTTGATAACCGATGACCCAGATCAGTTAACCTTGAAAATGCTGACGAAGCAGCATGTTGTAGATGATCTTACTGGCCAAAAGTTTGATGATAAAGAAAGGAGTGTTAGGAACTATGAAGCGGATTATGCGAAACTATGAAGAAAGCCGTGGACAAATCACAAAGAATAAGTTTGCCTTCAAAGAATCCAAATGATTCTGTGCCTGCTGAAATCGTTAGCAAACATCTTATTTCTCATTCTAAACCTTCACAGACAAATCTTCTTCATCATCCATTGATATTAGAAATTCTAAGATATTCTTGTATGTTCTATTATAAATATCCTCCATATTTCTGGCGATATTTTCACAACTATTCTTATCTGAGATCATTTATCTCTCCGTAATATCTTCAACATAAAAGAAACTGTGTTAGTTTCTAAATTCTGAAACCTTCGAGTTTAAAATATGAATGTTTTGAAGTAGTGTTGGGAACTGAAGCATGGAATAGTATAATATAATGACACTTGATCAACGTTATTATATTACAGTAAGTCATGCTGAGTTTCTAATGAAGCATGATGATTCACAGTACCGTCATCATGTGCCATTTACACGACTCTTACATTCTATCTAATCTCTAAACATATCAAGAGAATATTTTTCTGGATGACTCGGTCTTCTCTAGGGTATTCTGGTAATTTAACAAATCAAAATCGTTCTATTACCATTTTCTTCTTAGAGCATTAGCTATGTTCATTCTGAATTTCATAGCTACGAATTCCGGACCATTACTCGCTTGACTCGAAGTCGGGAAGAGAAAACGAAAGCATGAAGCTCCGAAAAATAATGAAGAATATAAACTCCGATAATAACCCCTAAATTACAAACCGTATATATCGATGCAGATAGCAATATAGAGACACGGGAGAATTAGAAACACTATAAACACAAGAGTATAGTAGAAGTAAATAGATTCTTCTGGTGGTAGATGAAAAAGAAGAATGACAGATATAAAAGTTAGGAGTATATCAAGAATCAGGACTGGATGGAGCATATTGATGAATGCTTTAAAGTAAGAATCAAGGAAGAAAGAATAGAAGGTGTGAGTCGTGGAAAATAAGGAAAGGAAGGGGTGAATTTATAGTGAAATATCCGACAGAACAATCGAAACAGATTATTGCATATAATCAAAGAAGATCCTGATTTCCTTAATCACCAAAGAACCAAATCTTATTACGTAAGATTCTCTTTAAATCCCTTAAATCCCGGAAATCAATCATAACTACGTCATCGGTTAAGACGAATATATTTTACTCATCTCACTCTTTTACGATAGTCTCATTTATATTCTTCGCATAATCGAATCGTTTTATCTACATTACTCAATGATGATAAAACTCCATTATCACCTTATATTTGTCATGAAAACCTTCTTATTGTTATCCATAACAACCTCTATCAAATTTCGGGGACGAAATTTCTTGAACGGGTAGGTACTGTTGTAATGACCCGCACTTTTTCGATCGTTCTATACTTATAAGATTAATAATTACATAAATTAAACCTTACCAACATGATAAGCAATCCAAATTGTTGAGACTTATGTTTTTGAAATGAGTTTTACACAACGTTTGACCGTCTAGTTTGACCGATGATATCACGAACTATATAACATATGATAATTATACGTTTGTGTATATATATGTATATATACATATTTAACATGATCTAAGGATGTTTTAATATCTCATTTTGTATTAATAACAATAAGTTATAAGTATATTTTGAAACTACTAACTTAAGTTTTCAAAACGATAACCATACGTAACGTTATTTGACATAAATACTTATAACATATAATGTTTATACATATATCGTATATGTAATGTATTTAATCACTTTTAAAGACTTAAATACATAAAACAATATAAGTATATTCACAAAAGATAGCTATATTTGAATTCTCATTCCATTTTTCACAAGATTTTCTATACGTATATCTAGAGTATATGTACTCGTATCATACCTAGCTTCTATACGTATTTACTATTGGTATATACACATCAAATCACCACCAACCAGCCCTTGTTCATGCCTTATGTATAAGGTAACTCTCTTGTTCATGCCTTATGTATAAGGTAACTACTTTTGATGTTTAGTATGACTAATTACATAAAAATACAACATGAAATTTTGTCCATGTTTTTCCATTAATCATGTTTTTATGGCCTTAAATACATCTTCCATTTTCAAATTTTATTACCTCATTTCTTTAACCAAAAACACACTCTTAAGAAACTCCATAACCATTCAGCTAGTATCCATGAAGATCTAGCCATAAAAACATCACTTAAACACCATAAGAAAAACCTTACAAAAACACTTCAAGAATCCTTTCAAGAACACAAGTTTACTTCCAATCTTTCATCCAACTCCATCACTCTTTTGGTTCTAGATTTTTACTTCTCTTTTACAGCAATCTTGTCCAAGTAACTTGAGGTAGTAACTTTGTTCATAACCTTATTCGATTCATATATATATAGCTATCTTATTTTGTGGTATAAAATTTTAACAACAAGAACATAGTTTGAATGTTTTCAAACTTGTTTGCAAACTAAATAGATCCTTCTCACTTAACTTTTAAAATACTTCAAGACCTGTAATATATCATAAATATATGCTAATTTAACAAGGTATAACTTGGTTTTTCAAAGAACACCTTAAAAACTGAATTTACGACGTCGGAGTGCAACCGGGGGCTGTTTTGGGTTGGATAATTAAAAAACATCTTAAACTTTGAATTGGAGGCTTATTTTCTGGAAAAATGATTTTTACTATGAATATGATAACACATAAAAATTTCATGATTTAACTCAAAGTATAAGTATTTTTAGAAAAATAATCATTTAAGGTTGTTTACATGATGGAAAATGATTAACTTCATAAGTTTCACTAAAGTTTGACCTATGACCTGTGATTTCGAATACAAACTAAGGTATTTACAGTTCATAGTCTTAAAGAGGGACTCGATCCAAGGAAGTGGCAAGTTGAATCAACGAAAACGGAGTTGTAACGAAGAAACTATGACCAAAACGAGATCGGATATCTAAGACTAGTTTAGCTACGAAAATAATTGGAGAAAATTAAATAAATCACATCTTTTTAAAATAACATGATATTTTATATATATGTACTCATAATTTAATTTTATATGGTTCAGGATCACCCGTAAACAATACGAGAAGATTAATCATAAGATCCCATGATTGTACGCAACACGTCATTTGACAACACCGGTACTTTATGTACGCAACACGTCATTTGACAACACCGGTACCGTGGGTCAAGATTAATCTCGACCAAAACATATACGATGGGGGTTTTTATTTATTTCGATGGGGGTTTATTTATTTATTAAACACCTAAATATGAACCATTAAAATTGAATTGCTAACTACGGACTAAGAAGACATTAAAAGTATTATAAGTATATATATGTGACGATTGTTTAAAATGAAAATATATTGACATATTATATATGGATAGGTTCGTGATATCAATCGGAGACCAAGTCAAAATTACATATCTTCAAGACGAAAGTGAGTTTCATTTGCTCCCTTTTTCTCTTTACATTTTTGGGACTGAGAATACATGCGCTGCTTTTATAAATGCTTTACGAAATAGAGACAAGTGATTAAAAATGATATTCTGCGGATTGATGTGCTAGGTAATTTAGTTACATGTTATAAGAGCATGTAAGCGCGAATCCTAAAGATAGATCTATCGGGCCTGACAACCCCAACCGGACTGGACGACCAGTATTCAACGGTTGCACAGTACTTCGTTTCGTGACTATACTTGGTACGGTGTAGTAAGATTTCATAATAAAGGGAATATGAGACGTGATTAAATGTTAAGTATGGTTACCAAGTGCTCAACCACTTAGAATATTTTTATTAAAATGTTTACATATGAAATCTTGTGGTCTATATTTATACCGCTGCCGGCATTAAACCTATATCTCACCAACTTTATGTTGACGTTTTAAACATGTCTATTCTCAGGTGATAACTAAAAGCTTCCACTGCAACATGTTGAATTTAAACAAGATCTTGAGTATGCATATTTGTGTCAAAAATAAAACTGCATATCGGAGGATTTGTAATGTAAAATATGCTAGAAATCGTATTGTTATCATCACATGTAAAGTTTGTAAGTCTAAGATTATCGCTAAACGATAATAATCTTTTTATTGTCTTAAACTTGTATTAAAATAAGAGTTATGGTTTGTAATGTAAAATAAATGCAGTTGTTCTTTTAAAAATGTCGCATATAGAGGTCAATACCTCGCAATGAAATCATACGTTATCTAAATCGTTCTTAAGGTTAAGGACGGGTTATGACATGTGGTATCAGAGCGGTGGTCTTAGCGAACCAGGTTTGCATTAGTGTGTCTAACCGATAAGTCGTTAGGATACATTAGTAAGTCTGGACTTTGACCGGGTCTGATTTAAAAACCATTGCTTATCATTGTTGGTTAAAATTTATATGTAAATATTATGTAGTACTAATGGGTTAGTTGTTATGTGATAGATGTCGGGCTCGAAACTTATTATCACATTCAGCGAATCCGAACCAGAATCTTCAGATGGTGTTCCAGTCATTAACCTATCCGATGACGAAAATAATATCTTTGGGGAAGACTCACAAATTCCGGATGAACCGACTATAGAGAACCCGGAAAGTGAACCCGAGGAGGAAAGTGAACCCGAGTAGGAAAGTGAACCCGAGGAGGAAAGTGAACCCGAGGAGGAAAGTGAACCCGAGGAAGAAATACAGGAAATTACAAAAGACAAGTTCGAACTAGGAAAGAAACGAAAGGCTAATGAATTAGAAAATTCAAATCTCGAGTTTAGTAAGGATGATGTGGCACCAACTCCACTAGACACTACCACCCCTATTCCCGCTATTCCTATTCGTTCTATTCCGGCATCCAGTTCTTCAGTCCCACAGCCAAAATATAGGCAGACAGCTAGGATAAGCGTTAGGCGATTCACTGAACCTAAACGTCTTAGAAAATAGACCAAACGATGCGCTGCCGTATTAAACCATGGGATCATATAATTTTTTGTATAATATTATTAGTGTGGTTTGCTTAATGTTCGATGTAAGATAAGCATATGTAAAATAGTGAAGTGTGAAATGCAATAATTTTCCATGGTTAAGTATTATTTAGATGGTAGTAATTGATTCTGTACTAAGCTATTAAGTATGGACATTAACGGGTAGGTACTACCCTAGATATAATTATAAAACGCTAATAAGAAGAAAAGGCTTTTATAATAATACCTGGTTCATATTATTAATAAGCTATAATGTACTGTAAATATACACTACATCTATAATATTCCATGTGAATAATTATTTTCTTTTCATTCTTATAGAAGAATATGGCGTGATTGAACCGAATGACGGAACAAGAAATCCAGGAACTCATCAATCAGCGAGTGAACGACAGAATGTTATGGGTCGAGGCTGCAAGAGGTGCTGCAGTTAACCCAAATCCTCGTGTGGGGTGCACTTACAAAACTTTTCAAGCTTGCAAGCCCTCATCATTCAGTGGAACAGAAGGACCGATCGGTTTAACCCGGTGGATAGAAAAGATGGAGACTGTGTTTAAAATAAGTGGTTGTGTTGAAAAGGACATGACCAAGTATGCATCGTGCACTTTACAAGATAGTGCACTCACGTGGTGGAAAAATTATGTGAAGGCTGTAGGAGGAGATGTAGCTTATGATACTCCATGGGAAGAATTCAAAACAATGTTAATCAACGAATATTGTCCAAGGAACGAGGTTAGGAAGTTGGAAGATGAATTACGAAGCCTGAAGGTTGTTGGTACTGAAATCACCAACTACAATCAGCGATTCATGGAATTAGTTTTGCTATGTCCTGAATTGGTTCCAACCGAAGAACGGAAGATTGAAATGTACAAAGATGGTTTGCCCACAAAGGTCAAGGCAAACGTTACAGCATCGAGACCTAAGACAATTCATGAAGCCATAACCATGGCAAACGAGCTAATGGATCAGGTCATCTTGGATAAGAAATCATCCAATACTGATGTGAAGGTATTGGGTAACAAAAGAAAGTGGAATGGAAATTATGATCGAGGTAACCAACAACAATCTTTTAAGAAACAAGAAACCACGAAAGGTGCGGGTAGTGGTTCAGGTTTTGGTTACAAAGGACAAAGTCCTTTATGCAACCGATGCCACAAACATCATTTTGGTTACTGTAGTGTGGTATGCAACAAGTCTAATCGACAGGGTCATCTTGCTGAAGATTATAGGGCTCTCGTTACAAATACAAATGGTACCAAGACTCCTGCCACCAATGCAAATAGAACTGCTTTGGCTACCGTTACTTGTTTTGGGTGTGGAAAACAAGGTCACTATAAGAGCCAGTGCCCGAATCCAGAGAAGAATGTCGGACCTGCACGTGGGAGAGCATTTATTATTAATGCTAGAGAGGCACGTGAAGACCCGGAGCTTGTTACGGGTACGTTTACCATTAATAACTTATCAGCGTCTATTATATTTGATACTGGTGCCGTTAGAAGTTACGTGTGTAGAAATTTTTACACTAAATTGAATTGTTCATCATTACCTCTAGATGCTAAGTACATGATTGAGTTAGCTAATGGTAAACTAATTAAAGCCGATAAAATTTGTCGTGATTGTGAAATAAATTTAGCCGGAGAAACGTTTAAAATTGACTTAATACCCGTAGAATTAGGAAGTTTTGATGTAATAGTCGGCATGGACTGGATGTCCAAAGTAGGAGCTGAAGTTGTGTGTGCCAAGAAGGCAATTCGCATTCCTAGTAAGGATAAAATGCCGGTGATGATTTATGGAGAGAAGGGTAATTCAAAGCTAAAACTCATTAGCTGTTTGAAAGCCAAGAAGTGTTTAGAAAAGGGATGTTATGCTATTCTAGCACATGTTAATAAAGTCGAAAAGAAAGAAAAAGAGAAGTGCATCAACGATGTGCCTGTGGCAAGAGATTTTCCTGAAGTTTTTCCGGAAGAGTTGCCGGGATTACCTCCATTTAGATCTGTAGAATTTCAAATAGATTTAGTACCAGGAGCTGCACCAGTGGCTCGTGCTCCATATAGACTTGCACCGTCCGAATTAAAAGAACTTCAAAGTCAGTTAAAAGAATTACTAGACCGTGGATTCATACGACCAAGCACTTCACCATGGGGAGCTCCAATTTTGTTTGTTAAGAAGAAAGATGGATCTTTTAGGATGTGTATAGATTATCGTGAATTAAATAAGTTAACTATCAAGAATCGGTATCCACTACCGAGAATTGATGACTTATTTGATCAACTGCAAGGATCATGTGTTTATTCGAAAATCGACCTAAGATCGGGTTATCATCAATTACGTGTCAAAGAAGAAGATATACCGAAAACTGCTTTTCGGACACGTTACGGTCATTACGAATTTTTGGTCATGCCGTTTGGATTGACGAATGCGCCAGCTGTATTCATGGACCTCATGAATCGAGTTTGTAGTCCATATTTAGATAAGTTTGTTATTGTTTTTATTGATGACATTCTTATCTATTCCAAGAGTGAGCAAGAGCATGAGCAGCATTTAAGGTTGATATTAGAGTTGTTGAGAAAAGAACAGCTATATGCTAAATTTTCTAAGTGTGCTTTTTGGTTGAAAGAAGTGCAATTTCTTGGCCACGTTGTTAGTAGCAAAGGAATTCAGGTTGATCCAGCAAAAATTGAAACCATTGAAAAATGGGAGACTCCTAAGACACCAATGCAGATACGCCAATTTTTGGGTTTAGCCGGTTATTACAGAAGGTTTATTCAAGATTTTTCCCGAATAGCTAAGCCGTTGACAGCGTTAACGCAAAAAGGGAAGAAATATGAATGGACTTCTAAGCAGGAGAGTGCATTTCAATTACTGAAAAAGAAGTTGAATACGGCGCCTATTTTATCGTTACCAGAAGGGAACGATGATTTTGAAATATATTGTGACGCTTCGCGACAAGGTTTTGGTTGCGTTCTTATGCAACGGAAGAAAGTTATTGCATACGCATCCCGACAATTGAAGATTCACGAGCGAAATTATACGACGCATGATCTAGAATTGGGAGCAGTCGTGTTTGCATTGAAGATGTGGAGACACTACTTGTATGGAGTTAAATGCACTGTGTTTACTGATCATAAAAGCCTTCAACATATTTTTGATCAGAAACAGCTGAACATGAGGCAACGTAGGTGGGTCGAGTTAATAAACGACTATGATTGTGAAATTCGTTATCATCCCGGGAAAGCGAATGTGGTGGCTGACGCATTAAGCAGAAAGGAACGAGAACCAATTCGAGTACGAGCGATGAACATAAAAATTCGCATGAATCTCAACTCACAAATCAAAGAAGTTCAACGAGAAGCACTTACTAAAGAAAACATAAGAAATGAAATAATGAAGAAGTATGAGAAGCAACTCGTTATACGGGAAGATGGAATTCGATATTTTGCAAATCGTATTTGGGTACCGAAGTTGGGTGGATTAAGGAAGTTGATATTGAACGAGGCACATAAGACAAGATACTCGATACATCCTGGAGTTGGAAAGATGTACCAAGATCTTAAGACACGTTATTGGTGGCCTAATTTAAAGACAGACGTTGCAACATATGTTGGGGAGTGTTTAACTTGTTCTAAGGTCAAAGCAGAACACCAGAAGCCGTCAGGGTTACTTCAACAACCAGAAATCCCAGAATGGAAATGGGATGGTATTACCATGGATTTCATCACGAAGTTACCAAAGACTGCCTGGGGATACGACACCATTTGGGTGATTGTTGATCGTCTCACCAAGTCTGCACATTTCTTGCCTATAAAGGAAACGGATAGGATGGAGAAACTATTACGATTGTATATAAAGGAAATTGTTTCAAGGCAAGGAATACCTATTTCCATTATATCTGATCGTGATAGTAGATTTACCTCAAAGTTCTGGCAATCACTACAGGAGGCACTAGGAACTCATTTGGATATGAGTACCGCATATCATCCGCAAACGGACGGGCAGAGTGAAAGAACAATTCAGACTCTTGAAGACATGCTCAGGGCATGTGTGATCGATTTTGGAAACGGATGGGATAAGTATCTACCATTAGCAGAATTCTCGTATAATAATAGTTATCATGCGAGCATTAAAGCTGCACCATTCGAAGCATTGTACGGAAGGAAGTGTAGATCTCCTATCTGTTGGAATGAAGTAGGAGATCGACAATTAACTGGTCCCGAGATCATACATGAAACTACTGAAAAGATAGTACAAATCAAGGAGAGATTGAAAACAGCCCGTAGTCGCCAAAAGAGCTACGCCGATGTCCGAAGGAAACCATTAGAGTTTCAGATCGGTGACATGGTTATGTTAAAGGTGTCACCATGGAAAGGTGTAATACATTTTGGAAAAAGGGGTAAACTGAACCCAAGATATGTAGGCCCGTTCAAGATCATCGAACGCATTGGACCGGTAGCTTATCGACTCGAGTTACCGCAACAACTCGCCGGAGTACATAATACCTTTCACGTCTCAAACCTTAAGAAGTGTCTTGCAAAGGAAGATTTCACCATTCCTCTTGAAGAAATCCATGTCGACGAGAAACTACAATTCGTCGAAGAACCAATCGAAATCATGGACCGTGAAGTTAAACAGCTCAAGCAGAGCAACATACCGATCGTTAAGGTTCGTTGGAATGCTCGAAGGGGTCCCGAGTTTACTTGGGAACGAGAGGATCAGATGAAACAAAAGTATCCACACTTGTTTCTCGATGACGCAAAATAGGTACAATTTTAAAATTTCGGGACGAAATTTATTTAACGGGTAGGTACTGTAATGACCCGCACTTTTTCGATCGTTCTATACTTATAAGATTAATAATTACATAAATTAAACCTTACCAACATGATAAGCAATCCAAATTTTTGAGACTTATGTTTTTGAAATGAGTTTTACACAACGTTTGACCGTCTAGTTTGACCGATGATATCACGAACTATATAACATATGATAATTATACGTTTGTGTATATATATGTATATATACATATTTAACATGATCTAAGGATGTTTTAATATCTCATTTTGTATTAATAACAATAAGTTATAAGTATATTTTGAAACTACTAACTTAAGTTTTCAAAACGATAACCATACGTAACGTTATTTGACATAAATACTTATAACATATAATGTTTATACATATATCGTATATGTAATGTATTTAATCACTTTTAAAGACTTAAATACATAAAACAATATAAGTATATTCATAAAAGATAGCTATATTTGAATTCTCATTCCATTTTTCACAAGATTTTCTATACGTATATCTAGAGTATATGTACTCGTATCATACCTAGCTTCTATACGTATTTACTATTGGTATATACACATCAAATCACCACCAACCAGCCCTTATTCATGCCTTATGTATAAGGTAACTCTCTTGTTCATGCCTTATGTATAAGGTAACTACTTTTGATGTTTAGTATGACTAATTACATAAAAATACAACATGAAATTTTGTCCATGTTTTTCCATTAATCATGTTTTTATGGCCTTAAATACATCTTCCATTTTCAAATTTTATTACCTCATTTCTTTAACCAAAAACACACTCTTAAGAAACTCCATAACCATTCAGCTAGTATCCATGAAGATCTAGCCATAAAAACATCACTTAAACACCATAAGAAAAACCTTACAAAAACACTTCAAGAATCCTTTCAAGAACACAAGTTTACTTCCAATCTTTCATCCAACTCCATCACTCTTTTGGTTCTAGATTTTTACTTCTCTTTTACAGAAATCTTGTCCAAGTAACTTGAGGTAGTAACTTTGTTCATAACCTTATTCGATTCATATATATATAGCTATCTTATTTTGTGGTATAAAATTTTAACAACAAGAACATAGTTTGAATGTTTTCAAACTTGTTTGCAAACTAAATAGATCCTTCTCACTTAACTTTTAAAATACTTCAAGACCTGTAATATATCATAAATATATGCTAATTTAACAAGGTATAACTTGGTTTTTCAAAGAACACCTTAAAAACTGAATTTACGACGTCGGAGTGCAACCGGGGGCTGTTTTGGGTTGGATAATTAAAAACCATCTTAAACTTTGAATTGGAGGTTTATTTTCTGGAAAAATGATTTTTACTATGAATATGATAAGACATAAAAATTTCATGATTTAACTCAAAGTATAAGTATTTTTAGAAAAATAATCATTTAAGGTTGTTTACATGATGGAAAATGATTAACTTCATAAGTTTCACTAAAGTTTGACCTATGACCTGTGATTTCGAATACAAACTAAGGTATTTACAGTTCATAGTCTTAAAGAGGGACTCGATCCAAGGAA
Source organism: Rutidosis leptorrhynchoides (assembly GCF_046630445.1). Classification (NCBI taxonomy): domain Eukaryota; kingdom Viridiplantae; phylum Streptophyta; class Magnoliopsida; order Asterales; family Asteraceae; genus Rutidosis; species Rutidosis leptorrhynchoides. The sequence continues at coordinate 18,753,542 of NC_092335.1, read as the reverse complement.
GTGGCAAGTTGAATCAACGAAAACGGAGTTGTAACGAAGAAACTATGACCAAAACGAGATCGGATATCTAAGACTAGTTTAGCTACGAAAATAATTGGAGAAAATTAAATAAATCACATCTTTTTAAAATAACATGATATTTTATATATATGTACTCATAATTTAATTTTATATGGTTCAGGATCACCCGTAAACAATACGAGAAGATTAATCATAAGATCCCATGATTGTACGCAACACGTCATTTGACAACACCGGTACTTTATGTACGCAACACGTCATTTGACAACACCGGTACCGTGGGTCAAGATTAATCTCGACCAAAACATATACGATGGGGGTTTTTATTTATTTCGATGGGGGTTTATTTATTTATTAAACACCTAAATATGAACCATTAAAATTGAATTGCTAACTACGGACTAAGAAGACATTAAAAGTATTATAAGTATATATATGTGACGATTGTTTAAAATGAAAATATATTGACATATTATATATGGATAGGTTCGTGATATCAATCGGAGACCAAGTCAAAATTACATATCTTCAAGACGAAAGTGAGTTTCATTTGCTCCCTTTTTCTCTTTACATTTTTGGGACTGAAAATACATGCGCTGCTTTTATAAATGCTTTACGAAATAGAGACAAGTGATTAAAAATGATATTCTGCGGATTGATGTGCTAGGTAATTTAGTTACATATTATAAGAGCATGTAAGCGCGAATCCTAAAGATAGATCTATCGGGCCTGACAACCCCAACCGGACTGGACGACCAGTATTCAACGGTTGCACAGTACTTCGTTTCGTGACTATACTTGGTACGGTGTAGTAAGATTTCATAATAAAGGGAATATGCGACGTGATTAAATGTTAAGTATGGTTACCAAGTGCTCAACCACTTAGAATATTTTTATTAAAATGTTTACATATGAAATCTTGTGGTCTATATTTATACCGCTGCCGGCATTAAACCTATATCTCACCAACTTTATGTTGACGTTTTAAACATGTCTATTCTCAGGTGATAACTAAAAGCTTCCGCTGCAACATGTTGAATTTAAACAAGATCTTGAGTATGCATATTTGTGTCAAAAATAAAACTGCATATCGGAGGATTTGTAATGTAAAATATGCTAGAAATCGTATTGTTATCATCACATGTAAAGTTTGTAAGTCTAAGATTATCGCTAAACGATAATCATCTTTTTATTGTCTTAAACTTGTATTAAAATAAGAGTTATGGTTTGTAATGTAAAATAAATGCAGTTGTTCTTTTAAAAATGTCGCATATAGAGGTCAATACCTTGCAATGAAATCATACGTTATCTAAATCGTTCTTAAGGTTAAGGACGGGTTATGACAACTGTAATGACCCGGAATTTTCCGACCAAATTATACTTATGAGATTAATATTTACATAAATTAAACCATACCAACATGATAAGCAATCCAAATTGTTGAGACTTGTGTTTTTGAAAAGAGTTTTACACAACGTTTGACCGTCCAATATGACCGATGATATCACGAACTATATAATATACGATAATTATACGTTTGTGTATATATATATGTATTTATATATATTTAACATGATCTAAGGATGGTTTAACATCTCATTGTGTACTAATGACAATGAGTTATAAGTATATTTTGAAACTACTAACTTAATTTTTCAAAACGATAACTATACGTAACATTCTTTGATATATATACTTATAATCTATAATGCTTATACATGTATCGTATATATAATGTATTTAATCACTTTTTAAGGACTTAAATACATAAAACAATATAAGTATATTCACAAAAGATAGCTATATTTGAATTCTCGTTCCGTTTCCTCAAGATTTCTATACGTATATCTAGGGTATATGTACCCGTATCATACCCAGCTTCTATACGTATTTACTATTGGTATATACACATCAAATCAACATCCTAATCAACATTATTACTGCCCTAGATATGAGGTAACTAGGATTTGTCAAGTAGTATGAATTATTAGTAAGAAAACAAAATTAGGAATCCTTTTCTTTCTTTATAAACTAAAAACGTTTTTATAAATGAACACCATTTCTTCACTCCATTTTCTCATACCTACACGCTCATTTCTCTCTCAAAATACTCCTAACTTCATACTTGATCATCTCCAAGCATTTTCCCCATCATTTAGCTTCAATTACAAGCCTTAAACACCATAAGAAAACTCTTTCAAGAACATATCAAAATAACCACCCATTTGAAGAAGTTTACTTCTAACCTTTTGATCTAACTCCACCACTCTTTGATTCCAAGATTATTTCTTATCTTTTTCAGTAACTTTGTCCAAGTAACTTGAGGTAGTAACCTTGTTCATAATCTTATTCAATTCATATTCATATAGCTATCTTATTTTGTGGTATAAAATTTTAACAACAAGAACATAGTTTGAATGATTTCAAAATTGTTCGCAAACTAAATAGATCCTTCTAACTTGACTTTTAAAACACTTCAAGACCTGTAATATATCATAATGATATGTTAACCTAACAAGATATAACTTGGTTTTACAAAGAACATCTTAAAAACTGAATCTACGTCGTCGGAGTGCAACCGGGGGCTGTTTTGGGTTGGATAATTAAAAACCATCTTGAACTTTGAATTGGAAGTTCATGTTCTGGAAAAATGATATTTCTTATGAATATGTTAACACATAAAAATTTCATGGTTTAACTCAAAGTGTAAGTATTTTTTAGAAAAATGATCATTAAATGTTGTTTTAATGATGGAAAATGATCACTTTCATAAGTTTCACCAAAGTTTTACCTATAACCTATGATTTCGAATACAAACTAAGGTATTTTCAGTTCATATTCTTAAAATTTGACTCGATCCAAGGAAGTGGCAAGTTGAACCAACAAAAACGGAGTTGTAATGAAGAACCTACGACTAAAACAAGATTGGGTATCCGAAGCTAGTTTAGCTACGAAAATATTTGGAGAAAAAGTAAATTAATCATATCTTTTCTAATTAATATGATATTTTATATATAATTACTTATGATTTGATTTTATATATTTCAGGACCACCCGTAAACAACACGAGAAGATTAATCATAAGACCTCATGATTGTACGCAACACGTCATTTGACAACACGGTACTTTATGTACGCAACACGTCATTTGACAACATGGTACCATGGGTCGAGATTAATTCTAATCAATACGAATGCGATGGGGTCTTTATTTATTTTATTTAAGCAACTAATTGTGGACCACTAACATCGGACTGCTAACTACGGACTAAGAAAATATTAAAAGTATTAAAAGTATATATATATATGTAACGATTACTTAAAAAGAAAATATGTTGATATATTATATATATGGTTAGGTTCGTGATATCTATCGGAGACCAAGTCGAATTAAATACCTTCAAGGCAAAAGTGAGTTTCATTTGCTCCCTTTTTAATTGCTTTTGCAACATATATTTTTGGGCTGAGAATACATGCGCTGCTTTTATAAATGTTTACAAAATAGACACAAGTACTTAAAAATATATTCTACGTTGAGTTGTACCACTGGCATATTTCCCTGTAGCTTGGTAACTACTATTTACATGGGTATTGTAAACGCGAATCCTGTTGATAGATCTATCGGGTCTGACAACCCCAACCGGACTGGACGACCAGTATTCAACGGTTGCACAGTACTTCGTTTTGGTGACTACACTTGGTACGGTGTAGTGAGATTTCATAATAAAGGGAATATGCGACGTTGATTAAATGTTAAGTATGGTTACCAAGTGCTCAACCACTTAGAATGCTTTACATACACTTGCGAGTGTATTATGTTTATGATTATGAAATCTTGTGGTCTATTAACATATTGAAATGATTGTTATGATAAACCTATGAACTCACCAACCTTTTGGTTGACACTTTAAAGCATGTTTATTCTCAGGTACGAATTAAGTCTTCCGCTGTGCATTTGCTCAATATAAGGACATTACTTGGAGCCGATCATCGCAATGGGACCAAATGTTGATGACTTCGTCCAGGTGGATTAGGACGGGTCCTTTCATCACACAATTAAGAGAGTTGGATGACACATCCAGATATACAAGATTTGAAATATGACCAACACTGTTGGGTAAATCACCACTCAATTGATTACCAGATAGGTCTAACACTTGTAGGGACTCGCATCCTGCGAAGTCAGGAATGCTTCCACTGAGAGAATTGTGATCAAGCGACAAGCGAGTCAACGATGACCATCCACCGAAATTAGGCACGGGACCCGTAAGGAGGTTTTTTGAGAGCGTTAAGGTCTGAAGAGAAGTTAAAGCTCCAAACGAAAAAGGAATAGATCCTACCAACGAATTACCAGTTAAATCAAGATAAGACAAGTTGGAGAGATTTCCTATCTGATGAGGAATAACACCTCGTAGCTCTATATTGAGAGGTCTAAATGGATGAGAGAAGTTAAAGCTCCAATGGATACAGGAACAGATCCCCTCAGAGAATTACCACTGAAATCAAGATTAACCAAGTTGGAGAGATTTCCAAGTTGATGAGGAATGACATTTTCTAGTTGATTATTTGAGAGGTCTAAAGTGACGAGAGAAGTTAAAGCACCAAAGGAAAAAGGAATAGATCCAACCAAATAATTACCACTGAGATCAATATAAAACAAGTTGGAGAGATTTCCAAGCTCATGAGGAATAGGCCCACTGAGATTAGCATCAAACATATCCAAATACTCTAAGTTGGTAAGGGAACCAAAAAAGTTTGGTATGTGATTTAACTGAAAATCATTTCCAGATAAATCAAGGTGTTGTAATTGCTTTAACAGCTTTAATGACAGACTAATCTTTCCTACAAAATTACCATAAAGATCAAGTGCAGTTATATGACCAGTATGCCTGGCAAACGGGTCAGGTTGGGTCGGTTTGGGTAATGGGTCAAAATGGTTTTGGGTTGAAATGGGTCATAGGTCAAACGGGTCAATTTTCTAAACGGGTCAAAATGGGTCAGGTTGGGTCGGTTTGGGTAACGGGTTGAAATGGGTCACAGGTCAATTGGGTCAAATGGGTCAAACGGGTTACATCAAATTTTTTTTTTACATTTATTACATTATTTTAGTTATTATTATTTATTAAATATACATAAGAAACATTAATATACATAATAAATGATATAAACATGAATGCTTTATAAATTTTTGACGGATGAAACTTTTTATGCTTGACCCATTTGATCCATTCACAAAACCCATTAGACCTATTTCTATTTATTGATCTTTGAGTATTGATACCCATTAGACCTGTTCATTCATTTTTTGTATAGGTTTCAATAGGTTGGAGATAAACTCATTTGAATCTTTTTATAAGTTTTGATTTACATTGTTAGGCCTAATTTTTCTCAAGACCCAATTGACCCGAAAGCTTGACCCATTTGACTCGAATTTGAGTGTTTGGGTCTCAATTGCCAGGTATAATGACCAGTGAGGTTACTACAGCTGACACGCACCCATTTGCAACAATCCCTCTTTTCTTCTTCATTTCTCCAATCATAAAGAGTATCATCTATGTCTTTTAAATTTGCTTTAAATTCAAGTAGAGCTTGTCTCTCCTTCTCGATGCACGACCCAGTAACCGTCACGTTGGCATCTTCATTGAGCCCAAGACTATGACCAGCATCAGTAAGTAATAATAGTATGCATAGCACCCAATACACACCAACATGCATCATATCATATAATTTATCAACTATCAACTATAGATAGAAAACCGATAAGTGTGTAGCTTACCACCTCAGGTGTTGATCAAAGCCAGAAGGAATGAACACTTTATTTAGCAGCAGCACTAAGTTAACAAGTAGTTTTACAACTAAAGGTTGTAAGAAATATTGTAATTGTTTTCACTACATTTTACGAAGAAAGGTCCGTCATGTGTATATATAACACACACTAACATGCCTCCTATTTATTTTGACCTCTAATTTACATTCCAAAGACGACCAAGACTTTTCAGTAAGAAAAATGACGAGGAGAATAAGTTGGTGGGCTCAAGCTCTTCCACCACATATTATTAATAAGATAAAGGTTAATTTAAACATGCTTTAAGGAGCATTTTATATGGATGAGACGGTGGATATAGTTCTACGAATGGAAGATTATGGGCCTAACAAAATGAAGCTGAACCATAAGGAAATTGTCTGTGTGCAATTAAAAATAAAAAAGGCAGACTTTGACAAGAGAAGTCAAGTCAACAAGTTTTCTAACCCCTTCTTGGGTTTAAAGAATCTTGCTCAAAAGTGTATTTAAATATTAAAATCGTTTTTATATTTTCCATCTAATCTTTTTAAGATAAATAAATGAGCATATCTTCTGGTTTTACACAAAGAGTTACTTATTATTTCAAGTAGTAAAGAAATACTACTCGTATCACTTAATGATATAACCATTTCAACCCAGTAAGGTTGTTTCTACCCAATTAAGCATTCACCACAATTTACACGATGCGTGCAAATTATTCCAACTTGTTTGAAGTTAATATCAGTGAATTATAGCCAATGTTAGTACCATTTTCCGTATAGCGGGTGTAAGGTACCAGTACAGAACACTATCCGCCTAGCATTGATGATAGTATGTTGATTGATGTTTGCCCTCGGGAAATAATCCCTGCAGACCCGGAACACGGATGAGGGATCCGTGGGGTGGCCTCAATCAATCTGTGGATCAATCTGTAATTGATCCGTGTAGCGTACTGCTGCTAAGCGGTTAATATTTTAGAGTGAGAAAGAACTGTGTGAGAGAGAAAGTGTACTCTCTGACTGAAGTTTGCCCTCGGGAAATAATCCCTGCATACCCGGAACACGGATGAGGGATCCGTGGGGTGGCCTCAATCAATCTGTGGATCAATCTGTAATTGATCCGTGTAGCGTACTGCTGCTAAGCGGTTAATGTTTTAGAGTGAGAAAGAACTGTGTGAGAGAGAGAGTGTACTCTCTGACTGAAGTTCAGATATGAAATGTGGTGACCCAATGGGTCTATTTATAGGCGCAGAATTTCCGAAATTCTCGGGATACACGTGTTAATCGCTGATTAATTATGTTATGCGAAGTATCTGGAAGGTCGGTGGTGTGTGCTGACGTGGCTGCGTGCCGTTCACGCGCTTAGTAAAAGGGCTTAAGCTTAGAAGCTGCCTGCAGGGCTTGCGCATGACGCTGAGCGGCCTGCTGTGCGCTGGGCGGCAATTGCTAAAAACTGCCAAGTATTATTATCTTTTATGCTTTTTGATCCATTCTTCTGTATAAAAGTGATGCTTTTATGCGTGTATCCCCTAGGATACACCATTAAGTATCCCCAGTTTAATGTCTTTATTTTTACAAAATATAAAGTCATTAAACTAAAAAATAAAAGATGCATTTTTCCTTGGGAACATAAACCTGCTACAGTCGTTCTGTTTCCCTGCTGCGTCAGATGCTTTTGTGATCATGGTCTGTAAAAAGTAACTTTTTGAATTTTGAATTTTGCTTTCAATTAAATTTATGTTTCCCGCATATTTATACTCCCGACACGTGGCAGCTTATCATCCATGCGATTAACCGTCAACTGTTCATCTTCCACTCGCTATTTAATACCCGGTTTTTACTGTTTTGCATTTACTCGCCCCGAATTAATTTTTATTCATCTACCTTAAACCTCTGCGAAAAATTCCCTTCTTTACTACCTAATCAATGGCTATCTTTAATGTTGAGCATATTCAGAGTGAAATTACATCAACATATCTAGATCGCGTTAGAATTGCATTTCCTAAATTTTTTAGAGCCGATGCTGTAATCCCAGGTCCTCACGAGCGTGCGTCTCACCCTCATCTTGCAAAGTTGCTATTTACGGTCGTGCCCTATATTTTTCTCATCTCCGTATTCCCTTCACTACTTTTTATTTAAACGTCTGCAGCTTTTATGGCGTTAGCGTTGGCCAATTTGAACCCATGTCCATCCGAAAAATTTTGCTTTTTGAAATGTATTGCCAGGCTAGAAATATCACACCTTCTGTACGCCTTTTCTACCACCTTGCTACTGTGAAATCTTATGACAAAGGATGGTTCTGTATCATTATGGACAGATTTCTGCTTACTTCCATTGACGTTTCAGAGAACTGTCAAAACACCTTCTTCTTTATTAACAGTGAAGTGATTCCCAACGACTGTTTAAAAGCTCGTTACTGGCATACATCACTCGATCCTCCCAAAATTACCCATCCTAGGTTATCATCCGATGAACGAAAACTAGTAAATATGATGAAAAAAGAAAGAATTCCAAACTGCCGATATCCAGAACATATGCTTTCTTTATGTTCACTTAATGCTGAATGGGATGAAGAAACTCGTGGCTGTGCTATTGTGATGATTAAAAACAAAGGTATACCAAAGTTAACAATTGTCGTTTGCTTGTTGGTCTGTATTGTCTGCATAATAATTGTTAAATTTTTGCTATTTCAGCCATTACTCCGCTCACCGCTCTGCGTTTAATGAGCTACAATTTGCATCAGAAAGAATGATTGATGAAACACTTGAGAAAAGTTTATCAGAGAATGAGCCTGTTGATGAGTCGGCTTAACTCGAGCAAATTCACGCAAACGCCGTGCTGATGGTAATCTTTCTTTTGAATCAATAGCAGAAGAAAATCTTTTTTGCTTTTTCCATATGCCCATCAATGGAGGCTATTATAATGTTGACCCTGACAAGTATCCAATATTGAATTTTGAATCGTCCTGTCTAGACTGGAAAAATTATTTAAATAACAACTGCTATTTTAATTCGGCCATGCTATCTGAAGGAGAGGCACATATAAGGCTTGCTCTTCCGCCTCCCATCCAGCGTAATAGAGTAGGCGAAAGTAGCTCACAGATTAGCCTTCCAAATTTAGATAATGCTGGCCTGTCATCCGTTTTAGCAGGTCCCCAAGGTAGTTGTGAGGATTTTATGAAATACCTTGAAGCTATGGTATCCCCCCTCACTTCTCCATTTCTTTGAAAATTTATCTGATGGCGATGCTCGAAAATGTCAAGCGCAAGGCCTTATCTGGAATTTTACTGCAGAATTTGATAATTTGAAACGTTTAGAACGTTCTGATCAGGCTCATCGAGATAAATCAGAGAAAATTGAGAAGGATTCTGAATTAATGAAAACTGCTAAGCTTGAACTGGATGCTGCTGTTGCTGCTAAGCGTGCTGCCGAGGCTCGTTTTGTTGAGATGGCCACAAAAGAAAAATGGTACCTTCATAAGATTGAAACATTGACCAATTCTGAAAATGCCTTAAAGGAAAAACTACAAGCAAGTCAAGATGAAACAAGGCGACTTGTCGTAGGCATCCCTCAGATTGTAAAAAATGCTTTTGCTTCTAAGAAGTTAACCAAGCCTTTTGATGAGTTTATAACCGTTGCGTTGGACGCTGAACAGATAAGGTTCTTGGAAACTTTGAAGAAGGACGTGCCTGACTTTCCTAAATCTTTACCTGATACCCTCACATCCAAATTGAAGCCAGATGCTATGGATAGGGTTAGGATAATAGGTAAGCAGATAGAACATTTAACGTTTCCTGAATTAGAAAATATGTGTAATAATCCTGGTACGTCAGTTGATGACGTGTTAAACATGAAGTTGTGATATGTACTGCTTGTATTATCTGTTGAAGTTGTGATATGCACTGCTTGTATTATCTGTTGAAGTTGTGATATGCACTGCTTGTATTATCTGTTGATTATCAATGTCTATTATATATTCAATTACTTTGCATTAATTTTTGTCGAAGCTTTATATGTTTGATTTGAACAATCAAAGATGATGGCTAGCCATTTATTGCTTGTATTATTTTACGTCATGAAGGTCGTAGATACATTCTATTGCCTGGATGTTCAACGGAGTTCTACGTCATCCGCTGCCATTTCAACCTTTTGTTTATGATTGAACTTCTGCCACCGAGAATAAAATTCTCTTCTGTGGGCAGGGATGACACACAGCTTTGTGACATCTGATAAAAATCCTTGGTCGGATAAAAATTATGAGCAGTATGTGATATTGCTAAAAACGAACATATATTTAGTAGCAATATCGTCCCAAATTAATAAGCTTTTAGTTGTAATTATTGTATTTTTAAGTTGTAATCGTTTAAATAAATAAAATGCGAAGACGGAAGACAGAAACGAAGATTTGAAGATGTAAATGGCCAAAACGCTCAAACGTACAAGATACACTTCAAGTGATACTATTTCTCGATGAATAACGTCTAATTATTGATAAGAGTACAAGCCGCGAAATGCAAAGTACAAGATTTTAAAGCATACGAAAGGACGTTCGAAAAACCGGAACCGAGACATAAACCGAACATCAACGTGCAAGTCAACGGAGCTAAAATTACAAGTGAACTATGCACAAGAATATAATATAATATATATATAATTATATAAATTATATATATTATATATATTTAAATTATATATATTATATATATTTAAATAAAACGTCGACAAACAAGAAAACATAAAAAATTCTGAGCTGGTACTGTAGCCCATGCGATCGCATGGGAAATAGGCATAAAACCCATGCGATCGCATGGTGAATAGTATCTGGAAAAATTCTATAAATTCGCATGTTTCTGCTCGATTCTACACACCCCTTCAATTTCTCTCTCACTCTCTGATCAATATCTATATATTTATATTCATAATTATATTTAAGTTAAGATTAATAATAATTGGGTTATTGTAACAAATGTTTTACGGGTTTTAAAGTCGAAGTTCTATCCGTGTAACGCTACGCGATTAATAATATTTGTAAGTTATGTTCTCCTTTTTAAATTAATGTCTCGTAACTAAGTTATTATTATGCTTATTTGAGCCGAAGTAATCGTGATGTTTTGACCAAATATTGGATGGGGTTAATTAACTTTTGACCATAATTAAGGTTTGGGCAAAAGACCGACACTTGTGGAAATTGAACTATCGGGATATCGACTATATATAATCCAAGGTCTTAATACTTTGTTAACAATTACATCAGTTATCACTGTATGTAATCCACCCCTGTTTTAATAAGTCCATTGATTATTAATCCATCCCCGTGTTCGGTTAAATGAACAATTATTAGTATATATAAATATCCCGCCCATCGTATCCAATAGAGCATATGTGGTTATTTATATATACGTCAAGTTGTAAATCTCTATATTAAATTAACGAACTATCATTCAGGGGTTTTAAAGTCGAAGTTCTGTCCGTGTAACGCTACACGATTAATAATATTTGTAAGTTATGTTCTCCTTTTTAAATTAATGTCTCGTTGTTAAGTTATTATTATGCTTATTTGAGCCAAAGTAATCGTGATGTTGGACTAAATATTAAGACGGGGTTATTGAACTTTGGACCATAATTAGGGTTTGGACAAAAGACCGACACTTGTGGACACAGGACTATGGACTATTAATGGACTTTATATTTGTTTAACTGAATGATAGTTCGTTAATTTAATATAGAGATTTACAATTTGACGTATCTATAAATAACCACATACGCTCTATTGGATACGATGAGCGGGATATTTATAAATACTAAGAATTGTTCATTTAACCGGACACGAGGATGGATTAATAATCAATGGACTTATTAAAACAGGGGTGGGTTACATACAGTGATAACTTGTGCAATTGTTAACAAAGTATTAAGACCTTGGATTACATACAGTCGATATCCTGGTGTAATTATTAACAAAGTATTAAAATCTTGTTACAGTTTGAATCCTTAATTAGTTGGACTATTTGACTTCGGGTATAAGGGTAATTTGATGAGGATACTCACTTTATAATTATGACCGATGGACTATTATGGACAAAAACCAGATAGACGTATCAAATACTCCAGGACAAAGAACAATTAATCCGGGTAACAATTAAATAAACAAACGGTCAAATATTATGATTACGGAAGTTTAAATAAGCATAATACTTTTATTTTATATATTCTCGTACTTTTTAATTACATTTTATTTATTGTCATTTAATTATCGCAATTTTAATTATCGCAATTTTATTTATCGCAATTTTATTTATTGTCATTTAAATTATCGCAATATTATTTATCGTCATTTTATTTATCGTCATTTAAATACTGTCATTTATTTTACGCACTTTAAATATTGTCATTTATTTTTACGCTTTAAATTAAGTTATTTTTATTTATTTACATTTTGCATTAGGTTTTGATTGTGAAATAAGACTTTAAATCGACAAACCGGTCATTAAACGGTAAAACCCCCCTTTTATAATAATAATAACACTACTATATTGTAATTATATATATTTTGTATAAATATAGGTGTTTAAAAATATAGTGTAAAATAAGCTAGATTCCTGTGGAACGAACCGGACTTACTAAAAGCTACACTACTCTACGATTAGGTACACTGCCTATAGTGTTGTGGCAAGATTTAAGTATATCTCATCTGTAAATTAATTAAAACTTGTATCATATTTTGTATTAAAATTAATAGTATATTTATATACCCCTGCACGCACATCAAGTTTTTGGCGCCGCTGCCGGGGACCCAGCAAAACGATATATTTTTAATAGATTTTAGTGCCGATTTAAGTAATTGCCGATTTCCTTTAGAATTGCATTTTAAGTTTCATTACCTTTAGATTTTTAGACTTTAGTCGCAACTTTTAGTTTTAAATTTTTAGACGCTAAGCTTTAAACATAGAACTTTAGTTTTATATTATTTTTCGACGTTTATTTTCGACTTCTTATTTTTCGACGCGCTTTCTATTTTTCATTTCTACACGCTAGTTTTTAGGACATAGAATTAAAAAAAAAAAAAAAAAAAAAACTTTAGATTTCGAAGAAAAATTATTAAAAGCGATTAAATTGATAGACGCCAATTTTCTGTTTCGTAGTAATAGTTGGATTTGTTAGTGGCGAGTTGTGGATTTCCGATTTAGAGAGTCCTGGCTACCTGCTGCATCTTTTGGCTATTCGAAACGTGAGCAAAATCAGAAAAGTCTATTAATTTGATAACTTATATAATAATTTTTATATTTATAACTAATAAGATATTCAGTGAATGCACCGAGTGAAACGTTCACCACCTTTCATACGTTCACCACCTGTAACCCGATCAAGACATCTAGCCAATATTATCGCCGTTGATTTTCCTTTAGAATCATAATCTAGTCGAACAAGTACTCCAACTCAAATTTCCGATAATCCAATTTTTGAAACCGACTTCACGATTGAGCACCCGGAAGATATTCAAGGACAATTCGAAGATCCTGAACCACAAATCATTCGTCCAGAAATAATCATTGCACAACCGAAGGTTATCGAGGAAGTAACCGTTAAATCGGAATCTTCTAGTGATTCAGATTCATCAAATTCAAACATGGGAGACCCAGATCCCCAGAGTATGGAAGACCGAATGAGAGCCACACGCACGGGCCAATGACACGCCATTACTCAACCAGAAGTTAATGTGCCAGATTTTCAAATCAAAGGACAAATCCTACACATGGTCACTAATCAGTGCCAATTTAGTGGTACAACAAAAGAAGATCCAAACAAACATCTTCGAACCTTTAATAGGATTTGTACTCTATTTAAAATCCGAGAAGTTGAGGATGAAACGATCTATCTTATGTTGTTCCCCTGGACTTTAAAGGGGGAAGCCAAAGATTGGTTAGAATCATTACCCGAAGGAGCGATTGATACATGGGATGTTTTAGTTGAAAAATTTCTTCAAAGATTCTTTCCGGCATCTAAAGCCGTAAGACTTCAAGGAGAAATTGCGACGTTCGTGCAAAAGCCAAATGAAACGTTATATGAGGCGTGGACAAGATTCGGAAAGATGTTGAGAGGATGTCCTCAACACGGTTTAGATACTTTTCAAATAGTGAAAATCTTTTACAAAGGAGTCGACGTCGCTACACGAAAAGACATCGACACAGCCGCTGGTGGTTCCATTATGAAGAAAACCGCAACCGAAGCTCACAAGATTATTGATAATACAGCCTCCCACTCACATGAGTGGCATCAGGAAAAAGATATTTTTCGTTCATCTAAAGTGGCTAGAGCCGATTCTAGCCATGATTTTGATTCCATTTCCGCAAAGATAGATGCTTTCGAGAGACGAATGGAAAAGATGACTAAAGATATTCACGCAATACGAATTAGTTGTGAGCAGTGTGGAGGACCACATTTGATGAAAGATTGTAATGTTGAGCAAACAATGGAACAACGTGAGAATGTTTCCTACATAAACCAAAGGCCAGGAAATAATTATCAAAATAATTATCAACCGCCAATGCCAAACTTCAATCGAAATCAAAACATTCTTTACAATCCAAATGGGCCCAATAATAACTCAAATAACCAACAAGGTTCGAATAACCAACCAAACTCAAAACAACACTTTCAATCATCAAAGACCTGGTTTTAGTAATAAGCCACAACAAACCGATGAAAAAAAGACAAATTTAGAAGAAATGATTGCAAAGCTAGTTAAATCTCAAACAAAATTTGTTACATCTCAAATCTAAACGAATGAGAGGTTTGAACAGTCATTTAGAACTCAATAAGCCTCCATTTTGAATCTAGAAAAACAAGTAGGTACTCTGGCTAGCATGATGAGTAAAAGGGAACAAGGAAAGCTTCCGAGTAATACTGAAGTAAATCCTCGGAATGAGAAGGTTAACATGGTTTCAACGAATTCTGGAAAACTAAAAATAAAAGATGAGAAGGTTTCAGATATGAGTGATGATGAAGAAGTTACACCACCACCACCACCCGGTTTTGAAAAACCAATGTTTGCACCATACAAACCACCTATCCCGTTTCCAATAAAAGAAGTTGAGTATGAGCAAGTGATAGGTAATAAAGTTTGTGTTAGTGATACCTCGGAAAGGAAGAGGAAGAATAAGCAAGTGCAAGAAACTAAGACCGTAACAATAAAACCGGTGAAGACGGTTTCATCGAAACTTCCACCCAAGTTGGGTGATCCGGGTGAATTTATTATTTCTTGTCTACTTAGTGATTGTGTCATGTATAATGCAATAGCAGATTTAGGTGCGAGTGTGAGTGTTATGCCTTTTTCATTATATAAAAGATTAGGTGTAGGTGAGTTAAGTCCAACGGAAATGAGTGTTCGATTCTTTGACCAAACCATTAGGCACCCAGTTGGAATTGCTGACAACCTACCCGTTCAAGTGGGTAATTTAACCTTTCTAGTCGAATTTGTTGTTATTGACATGGAAGAGGACTCAAACATTCCTCTAATTTTAGGTCGACCATTTTTAGCGTCCACCGGGTCGCTTATAGATGTAAAAGGAGGTAGATTGACCCTTAGTGATGGTGAAAAATTGGTTACCTTTGTGAATAAAAAGTCTAATTCTCCATCAACCAAAACCGTTGAACCAATAAAAACGATTGGTGAGAACCATATTGTTTTACCAACTCCAACGGTAGTGCTTAGCAATAATAAAACGCCTAATTGTGGGGAAGATGAAGTAACACCTAATGATGACCTGATAACAAAGAACCCCATTGTTGATACGAAATTAGATGACCTCGTTATTGACAGTTCAATGAAGAAGCTTTATAAACGAGTTCTTGATGCTAGGATTAAGGGGAACTTTAAGTTATGTAAGCGGTTAGTATCCAATCTGTCGCCTAAAGAAAAGGCAAAATTAGTTGATTTTGTGCAAGTTACAAAAGAAGTCAACCAATGGCTTGAAGCAAAGGTCACGGATATGCAAGTTGATGAGCCACGAGAAATTGATAAAGATCTTAGTCACAATTTTGGCACCACAGCTAACTAAGTGTGGGGAGATTCAAATGTTTTAAAGATTATATAATAGTTAGATATTCTATTTTCGTGTAGTTCTCGAGAATTGAATCCGATTGGTCTTTTCTACTAGCAGACCCTAAAGAACTAGTCTTCTCCCTCCATTCTTATTTTCAAAATTTTCAAAATGCGTAATCAATTTGAATCCAATCATTTTCTATTAATGAACGCAATGATTTGTAAATATAATAAAAATCGTTTACCAGCGATTAAGTTTTAAAAATTAAGGATAATTGTAATAAAGTGAGGAAAGAATTGAGGCAAGAACATAATCGAAAACATTTCGCACAAGGAACGTCCAAATCTACTGCAAAACGAAGAGGACGACATCTTGAAAAATGTTACAAGTGCGGAAAATGGTCCCATGAAGGAGAATGCTCGAAGAATCAAACGCATTCTAATTACGAGTTCGTAACTTTATGCAGAGAAGGGCCGGTTAAATGTCATATGGAAAAATTGTTAAACCCACGAGGTTATGCCCATGAAGCCGGAGAAAATCAACTTAATCGACTCACTGAAGAGGCGATTAAGTTAGGTCTCTAAGATTCTGAAATTCCTTTCTCACCAAGTTTGTTTGTATAGTTGTATGATTTTTTTTTATTTTTTTACTATTTAAAATCGATAAAACCTTGAATTTAACTTGTTTATTTGAAAACGATAAAACTAAGTGTTATAGCTGAAATTTTCGTTTATCAAAATTGCACACGTAATTTTTTGTTAGATTCATAAGTATCATTTAAATAGTAAAACCAAAATTTACTTTTTATTGAAGACTTGAAATAATAATTTCTGAAAATTTGTCGCGGGTAAAACTAGGTGCACGAGCCGAAATTACTCTACCCGAGGATGGGGTGGAAATTTTGTTATTATTATTACAAGTTATTGATTTAAAGTATATATAAAAAAAAAAATTGTATATTTTTTATGCTTATTCGTTATTTACTTAAAAGGATAATTGTTGCGGACGTTGATTGCGGAAGATCATATTGATTTGGATTGTTGCACACTCAAATATGGATGATTCACGAAGCTCAAGCTCTGCTACTTCTGGCTCCGAACCTGAAATGGAGGTTGAAGAAAACTCCGACGACAGTGTGACGAGAATGCCCCAACCAATTAAATACCAACCCTTCTGGAATAGATGGGGGTGGGTTCAAAATGTCCTGACTCGATGAAAGTATGAAGATGGTTCTCCATATATCGAAATAAATTTTCCTCCTACTGTCGGAGGACATGACCCACTTACTTACCAGGGAACCCGTACGAAACACCATTTACACACTTTTCGCAAGGATTTTTCGCCTCGAGGGTTCCATGAGAACACTTTTGGATATGGTTCGACCTCTAATGACAACTGATAATCAAGTGGGAGTCGTAGATGGAGTGAGAGAACTTCGTTCGAGAATAATAGCCCTAGAAGGTACGGTGCATAATTTAGAAGCGAGGCTTACGCCAGCTCCACAAACACCACAATCAACACCGCAAGCGCCACAAGCACCAGAACCACCAAGCACCAGGAGTGTAACCCGAGCTGGAACTAGCTTTGGGGTTGGTAATCGTTCTTAATATTTTTAATGTGTGATTTGTAAATAATTTCTATATTTATTTGTGTGATATAATGTATTTTTTTTATTCGTACTTTTAAGTTATGTTAAAAAAAAAAATATATTTTTTGTGTTTGTTTGTTTGTATGTAAATTAGGGTAAAACAACGCGATTTTCAAAGACTGGTATTAAGTTCAGCAAAAGCAGGCATTTTTGAAGAAAAACATGTGTGATAAAACAACAAAAGGAATGAGCGATGAGGCGCGCTATCTATCATTCCACGAGCTTTGTAATTACAAACTGGGTATTTTTAATCACTTTTCTATACTAATCACCCTCATTAATTTATAATTATAGTCTGATTTCATGCAAATGAGGGCATTGCATGATCTCAAGTGTGGGGAAGGGTTATAAATTCTATCGGGTTTATACTTGGTTTATTTTCTAAATTTTATGAAAATTTGAAAAATTTTACTAAATAAATTCAAAATCATGTTTATACATATTTATGAACGATAAAACTAGGTGTTAAAGCCGAAATTATTGTTACCTAAAAAGGACATAAATTGAGAAACAACACAAATGTTTGAATTTATTTAATGGAATAGAGGAGAATAAAAAGGCAAAGAAAGAAAGAAATAAAAGCCAAGTGTTGGGAGAATGTACCAAGTTATTCAATTAAAAACCGTTTATCACATGTTTCTGTAAAGTTATTGCAGGTGTTTCTGTTTTGGACTAATTTAACTATTTTACCTGTAAAATTGTAATATAAATGAAAGAAAAGATGGATCTACACGATGAATCAATTCCATCATTATAGGAAGTAAAGTCTTCCGAAAAAGACACGCGCTTCTTGATTTAAGTCAAGAAGTTGTCGTCCAGACCAGCTGCAGGTTGACGAAAAATCTAGAAAAGTCATCTCTAAAATCAGCAGGAAATCCACGGACCTCAGCATCAAACAGGGTCGCCAAGTGGTCAGACTTATCCTATCCATGAGAAGACGGAAGACAGAAATGAAGATTTGAAGATGTAAATGGCCAAAATGCTCAAACGTACATGATACACTTCAAGTGATACTATTTCTCAATGAATAACGTCTAATTATTGACAAGAGTACAAGCCGTGAAACGCAAAGTACAAAATTTTAAAGCATACGAAAGGACGTTCTAAAAACCGGAACCGAGACATAAACCGAGCATCAACGTGCAAGTCAACGGAGCTAAAATTACAAGTGAACTATGCACAAGAATATAATATAATATATATAATTATATATAATTATATATATTATATATATTATATATATATATTTAAATAAAACGTCGACAAACAAGAAAACAAAAAAAATTCTGAGCTGGTACTGTAGCCCATGCGATCGCATGGGAAATAGGCATAAAACCCATGCGATCGCATGGTGAATAGTATCTGGAAAAATACTATAAATTCGCATGTTTCTGCTCGATTCTACACACCCCTTCAATTTCTTTCTCACTCTCTGATCAATATCTATATATTTATATTCATAATTATATTTAAGTTAAGATTAATAATAATTGGATTATTGTAACCAATGTTTTACGGGTTTTAAAGTCGAAGTTCTATCCGTGTAACGCTACGCGATTAATAATATTTGTAAGTTATGTTCTCCTTTTTAAATTAATGTCTCGTAACTAAGTTATTATTATGCTTATTTGAGCCGAAGTAATCGTGATGTTTTGACCAAATATTGGATGGGGTTAATTAACTTTTGACCATAATTAAGGTTTGGGCAAAAGACCGACACTTGTGGGAATTGGACCATCAGGATATCGACTGTATATAATCCAAGGTCTTAATACTTTGTTAACAATTACACCAGTTATCACTGTATGTAATCCACCCATGTTTTAATAAGTCCATTGATTATTAATCCATCCCCGTGTCCGGTCAAATGAACAATTATTAGTATATATAAATATCCCGCCCATCGTATCCAATAGAGCGTATGTGGTTATTTATATATACGTCAAGTTGTAAATCTCTATATTAAATTAACGAACTATCATTCAGGTGTTTTAAAGTCGAAGTTCTGTCCGTGTAACGCTACGCGATTAATAATATTTGTAAGTTATGTTCTCCTTTTTAAATTAATGTCTCGTTGTTAAGTTATTATTATGCTTATTTGAGCCAAAGTAATCGTGATGTTGGACTAAATATTAAGACTGGGTTATTGAACTTTGGACCATAATTAGGGTTTGGACAAAAGACCGACACTTGTGGACACATGACTATGGACTATTAATGGATTTTATATTTGTTTAACTGAATGATAGTTCGTTAATTTAATATAGAGATTTACAATTTGACGTATCTATAAATAACCACATACGCTCTATTGGATACGATCAGCGGGATATTTATAAATACTAAGAATTGTTCATTTAACCGGACACGGGGATGGATTAATAATCAATGAACTTATTAAAACAGGGGTGGATTACATACAGTGATAACTGGTGTAATTGTTAAAAAAGTATTAAGACCTTGGATTACATACAGTCGATATCCTGGTGTAATTATTAACAAAGTATTAAAACCTTGTTACAGTTTGAATCCCTAATTAGTTGGACTATTTGACTTCGGGTATAAGGGTAATTTGACGAGGATACTCGCACCTTTTAATTATGACCGATGGACTATTATGGACAAAAATCAGATAGACGTATCAAATACTCCAGGACAAAGGACAATTAATCCGGGTAACAATTAAATAAACAAACGGTCAAACATTATGATTACGGAAGTTTAAATAAGCATAATACTTTTATTTTATATATTCTCATACTTTTTAATTACATTTTATTTATTGTCATTTAATTATCGCAATTTTAATTATCGCAATTTTATTTTTCGCAATTTTATTTATTGTCATTTAAATTATCGCAATTTTATTTATCGTCATTTTATTTATCGTCATTTAAATACTGTCATTTATTTTACGCACTTTAAATATTGTCATTTATTTTTACGCTTTAAATTAAGTTATTTTTATTTATTTACATTTTGCATTAGATTTTGATTGTGAAATAAGACTTTAAATCGACAAACCGGTCATTAAACGGTAAAACCCCATCTTTTATAATAATAATAACACTACTATATTGTAATTATATATATTTTGTATAAATATAGTTGTTTAAAAATATAGTGTAAAATAAGCTAGATCCCTGTGGAACGAACAGGACTTACTAAAAGCTACACTACTCTACGATTAGGTACACTGCCTATAGTGTTGTGGCAAGGTTTAAGTGTATCCCATCTGTAAATTAATTAAAACTTGTATCATATTTTGTATTAAAATTAATAGTATATTTATATACCCCTGCACGCACATCAGTATGCTATAAGAATAATTGTCTGAATTCTTATTACTTAAAGAAATTTTTACATTTATGATTGCATCTCATATTCAAAATAGTTGATCAGGCTATTTGAATATGCAATACTACGCATAAAATTTCTTTAAACTCATTGCATTCCATGTTCGCTGTAATTCCTCGCCGGAGGGCGCTACAAGGGTATATGAACCATTAGGATGTGCTTTTATGATTTTGTATGGCCCTTCCCATCATGGCCCCAACTTTCCTTGCTTTGCTTGTCTGCTTGCTTCATTATCCCTCAATACCAAATCATCTTCCCTGAATTGTACATTCCTGACCCGTTTATTATAGTATTTTTCCATTCGTTGTTTAGCATCCGCTTGACGAATAGCAGCCATGATACGCCTATCTTCCAATAAATTCAAGTTTTCACGCAAAACAGATGAATTGTTTTCTACATCAAATTTTTTTATTTTTTTTATCGGCAAAATTATATACAAAGATCGTAAAGATCCGGTGGATCGTACAAATGACAATGATTGAAATTGAAAAAGCTCGCTCTTATCGTCCTACACACAGGACAAGTACAATGATTGAAAGATAACGAGCATATTGAAAATAAAATGACTACACAACGATAACCACCAAACCTAAATCTAAATATATCATAAAACCGAGCCCGTATTCAACCCCGTAAACACTACAACTCAACAGCCGCACACAAATATGAACGTCGGGCACTCCAGCAGCACCAAACCCGAGGCCTATTTTCCGAGGTCAACTAAATCAACACACGCCGGCAACTACTCCAAGTCCCCCTAAACGGACTCGGCTACGGGGAAAGTATGAACACACCAAAGTAGCGACAACCAAACAGTATCAATCGCGCAGTCAAACCAATAGAAGCCAAGCCATCTTCGCTGATTTTCGAAGGATTTACAAATCCGTGGACCCATAAACCGGTTCCCGCCGGCAACCGCAAAGGGTCACCAACAAAAACCAACTCATGAAAACCGGCACTTGCCGGCCACCGAGATCCACCTAAAGCCGCCAATGACTAGAAAATTACCATAAAAGCAACTTTCTGTCACCGACAACCTCAGTAGACAACGGCAGCATGCAATCGCCGGAGATCACCGGATTCCGCCGGAGTCCACCAGAGTCCGCCGGAAACCACCGGAATCCACCGGAGTCCACCGGATTTCAACAAAGTCACGCCAATCGATGCCCAAACCACCGCAACCAACCAAAGAACCCTAAACAAAACCGAAGCAAACCTGAGGAGAAAGCAGAATTCCGGCGCCGGAATTCGTCGCCTACTAACACCATCGGAAAAACATACGGCGTCAGAAGACCGGAAAGATCGACAACAGTCATGAACCCGAACCCACAAAACGACACAACGAAACCCTAACCCTTCGAACCAAACCCTAAAACCCTTCAAAACCCAGATCCCGAAACAGGATCGCCGCCTGGATAAACAGAAGAAGTAGCAGAGGGGCCGATGAGAGAAAGCTGTTGTCGAAATCGAAGGGACGGCGGCGACGACCTTATTAACACTAAATAGCATAAAAAGCCGGACTACCGGCGAGATGCCGGTGGCCGGAAGCTACACCGCACCTGGCGCCTTCAAACCGGGAAGAAGGAGCAAGAAGATGAAGAAATCAGATGGCCGTAAAAGTACAAACGGAGGTGAAGTGGTGGTGGGTGAGAAAGTTAAACGAGAGAAAAAATTCAAGAGAGAGAAAAATACTATACTTGGCATGAGTGAGAGTATACATTTCTACATCAAATGCCAAAACTCTTTGTGTTGGAACACGGATCTCAGCTGGTATTACTGCCTCAGTGCCATATACCAAGCTGAACGGTGTTTCACCCGTGCTCCGTTTTGGCGTTGTACGGTGAGCCCACAAAACATATGGTACTTCATCTACCCATTTTGTCTGACTCAAACCCAACCTAGCCTTTATGCCAGCTACAATTTCCTTATTTGTCACTTCAACTTGGCCATTGGCTTGTGGGTGAGCAACAGAGGTAAATGTTTGTTTGATGTTTAATTCCTCACACCAACTTTTGAACGGATTATCTGCAAACTGTTTACCATTATCACTTACAATTTTATTTGGTAAACCGTATCTACACACAATATCATTCCATACAAGCTTCTTTATATTTTCACCCGTTATTCGTGCTAACACCTTTGCTTCGACCCACTTACTGAAAAAATCAATTGCAACCACCAAGAACTTTGCATTTCCAACACTCCTTGGGAATGGCCCTACTATGTCAATTGCCCACTTACAAAATGGCCATGCAGATGATACTGAGATTAAATCATATTTTGGTAAACGCTGAACGGTTCCGTGCCGCTGACAGGCATCACATGTTTTGATTATATCTGTTGTATCTCTGTAAATTGTTTGCCAATAGTACCCTTGTCGCATTATCCGTCCCACAATAGTTCTATAACCAAAATGTTGTGCACACAAACCTTCATGCATCTTTTTCATCACTTCTATAGCTTGTTGTGATGCTAAAAACCTCAAATTTGGACCACTGAAAGATTTCCTATAGAGCCCACCATTCTCCAAGACGTAAAGCGGAGCACAGACCTTTATCCGTCTTGCTTCTGTAACATAGTTGGTAGTATTCCGTCCTGCAAATACTTTATATAGGGAGTCATCCAACACGATCCGTCTTCTTCAACAGCTGCTACTATCACTTTTTCATCAATGGATTTATCTTTTAAAACCTCCACCAAAACTTTCTTATGCAAATGATCAAATGTTAATGTTGCTAATTTGCTCAATACATCCATCTGCTTTCTTGTTTTTATTTCTTGTGATTTACACAACTTCCAAAGTTTCAAAATTTTTGGAAATCTTCTCAACCAACTGTAAATATCGTTTCATTGAGATATCTTTTGCTTCAAATGCCCCATTAACTTGTTGTGCTACAATCTGAGAATCCACATAGGCACGCAAATGTTTTATTCCCATCTCAGACGCTATGCGGAGACCGGAAAGCAATGCCTGATATTCTACTTCGTTATTAGATGCATAAAAACATAACTTAAGTGCATATGTATGTTCTTCGCCTTCTGGGCTGGTAAGCACCAATCCTGCACCAACTCCTTCCTCGCTTGATGCACCATCAGTATGCAACTCCCACATGCAATTACTGCTTTTGACATTTTGTGAATAATCTACTTTCTCGGTTGTTTCCAAAAGGAAATCTGCCAAAATTTGCCCTTTAACTGCATGTCGTGGTGAGAAATTTATTTCATATTCTCCTAACTCAACTGCCCATTTTGCTAAGCGTCCCGACGAATCTGGATGTTTCAAAATCTGTTTTATTGGTTGATCTTAAAAAACAAGAATTGGATGCGCTTGAAAATAACGTCTGAGTCGCCTAGCTGTGTGCGTTAAAGCATATACCAATTTTTCGATGGACGGATAATTGATTTCACTTTGCTGTAATATTTTACTAACAAAATATATTGGCATTTGCACCCCGTTCCGTTCTGCGATTAAAACTGAACTAATGGCTTCCGCCGACCCTGCCATATATAGAATTAATGTTTCTCCTGCTACTGGTGCAGTTAAGGTAGGTAATTCTTTTAAAAGTCGCTTAACATCCTGAAAAGCTGTTTCAGCCTCTTCCGTCCACATAAAATCTTGTTTGTTTAAACAACTTTTTAAGACCCTCATGAATGGTAATGATCGGTCTGCTGCTCAGGATAAAAACTTTGTTAAGGCTGCAAATCTTCCATTCAAACTTTGCACTTCTTTCTTTGTTTTTGGAGATACCATATCCTCAATTGCTTGAATCTTTTTTGGATTTGCCTTAATTCCTCTCTCTGTGACAATATGACCTAAAAACTTGCCCTCTTCCACGCCAAAAGTGCATTTCTTAGGATTTAACTTCTAATTAACACTTCGTAATGATTCGTAGGTTTCAAGAGTATCTCTAAGCATGCTTTCCTCCGTATGACTCTTGATAACAATATCATCAACATAGGCTTCCACATTCCTGCTTATTTGATCTTTAAACGCCTTATCAATGACGCGCTGATAAGTTGCTCCTGCATTCTTCAATCCAAAAGGCATTTTTATGTAGCAAAAAATTCCATCTGGTGTATGGAATGCTGTTTTATCCTGATCCCGTATTGCCATATGGATTTGGTGGTACCCCTTGAATGCATCCAGAAAAGATTTAAACTGATATCCGCTTACAGATTCCACCTTCCAATCTATTTCTGGCAAAGGGTAGTTATCTTTTGGGCATGCTTTATTTATGTCAGTGAAATCCACACACATCCTCCATGTGTTATCTGGTTTTCTAACCATCACTGGATTTGCTACCCACATCTGGTATTTGACTTCCCGCAATATCCCAGCGTCTACCAATTTTTTAACTTCCTCTCTAAGAAACTTTGTTCGTTCAGGAACCATGCCTCTTTTCTTTTGACATACTGGTGGGATATTGGGATTCATACCGAGCTTATGTTCAGCTATATGACGTGGTACTCCAGTCATATCAGAATCTTGCCACGCAAAAACATCAAAATTGGTTGCTAAAATTTTGTAGAGTTTTTCTTTTGTTTCTGTTGCTAATGTGTTTCCAGTAATGACTTTCTGATCTGGGAATTCTGGATTTGGTGATACTGACCCATCATCATGAACAATTGGATTAACAGCAGTTCTATTTATTTGCACACATTCTATTGTTCTTTTCCGCTCAGCGTATAGCGTGGCAATACCAGCCGGTGTGGGAAATTTCATCATTCCGTGTACCGTTGATGTCACAGCTCCAAATGTCATCATAGCTGATCGACCTAAAATGACATTATATTGCGAATTTGCTTTGACAACCAAAAACTCGATATGAGCTGTTCTTTTAAATGGTGATTTTCCCAACACTACTTCTAAAACTATGCTTCCTTCTGACCATGACGGATCATTAGCAAAACTTGCTAAGGGAACAAACGTGTCTTTCAGCTTCTCTTTTACCCTTTCTGGTAATTGTACAAAACAATGCTCATACATAATATCTGCTCCTGCTCCAGTATCAGTGTATATTCCTCCAACAATACAATTTGCTATGCGAGCTTCAATCACTACAGGAGCATCAGATGAATTGGTATTAAACATAGAAGGAAAAGCAATCAACTCTTGTTTTCAATCTTCTAACGTCTCTGCTTTTCTCCGTTGTCCGGCTTGCCACGAATGTACCATGTTTGCTTCAATAGGTACTAGCTGATCAGTATGAGTTGCCTTACCCTTGAGAGATGAGTGATTCTTTGAAACGGATGGCGCTATATGTTGGTACCATTTTTAGTATAGCGGGTGTAAGGTACCAGTACATAACACTATCCGCCTAGCGTTGAGTGATAGTATGTTGATTGATGTTTGCCCTCGAAAAATAATCCCTGCAGACCCAGAACACGGATGAGGGATCCGTGGGGTGGCCTCAATCAATCTGTGAATCAATCTGTAATTGATCCGTGTAGCGTACTGCTGCTAAGCGGTTAATGTTTTAGAGTGAGAAAGAACTGTGTGTGAGACAAAGTGTACTTCTCTCTGACTGAAATTCAGATATGAAATGTGGTGACCCAAGGGGTCTATTTATATGCGCAGAATGTCTGAAATTCTCAGGATACACGTGTCAATCGTTGATTAATTCTGTTATGCGAAGTATCTGGAAGGTCGGTGGCGTGTGCTGACGTGGCTGCGTGCCGTTCACGCGCTTAGTAAAAGGGCTTAAGCTTAGAAGCTGCCTGCAGGGCTTACGCATGACGTTGAGCGGCCTGCTGTGCGCTGGGCGGCAATTGCTAAAAACTGCCAAGTATAATTATCTTTTATGCTTTTTGATCCATTCTTCTACATAAAAGTGATGCTTTTATGCATGTATCCCCTAGGATACACCATTAGCCAACAATCACTTGAATCATCCGACTAAAACCCTTCAATTATATAGGTTAACTTATTACACCATCTAACCATCAATTTTGACTAAAGTAGTCAACACTCATAGAACCCTAGCTCAATTAGGTTAGAAATCATACCTCAAGTATATTATCGACGACCTTTCATCTTTAATGCGTTATCTGGTTAGTTGTCTAAATTTAGCTTTGCTTTTTCTCTTTTCTTATTCATCTCTTGAACACTTTTGCTACTTACGTGTTCTTGATTAAATGAGATGATGATGATGATGATGATGATGATGATTAGGGAGTTAATCCACTTTAGCTCCAGTCACATACGTTAGTAAAATTTGGCAATTTAAGTCCCTCTTCATTCACTCATCAGCCTTTCTCACCCCAAGCAATTTGTTTGGCATTTTTTTTATAATTTTAGTAATAAAGTAACAACCATGTGTATGAGTTTGTATTATGTATTATTTATTTTTTTTATTATTTTTTTTTTTTACATATCAGAGTTTCCGACCCACTTTGTGAGCCAAGTAACACTTGAGCAATTATCCACTTTGGGTGTTCGGACTATGGCATATATGGTTTTCGGTGATTGGCGCTCTACGTTTGTTTCGGTATCGAGCGTTAGTTTTCTTGGTTGCCCCACTCTTCCATTTCATAACATTTACCGGATCTCGTGTTCATGCTAAGAGAATATCGGATCCAATACCAAGACGACTTTGGTGGCCAGTCTCCAAAACGGTGTTCTTGGGTTCCCAGTGTACGATGTTGAGTGGCGGTCATGCTTACAAATGCACAAACTTTTTTGGTATACCTGAATTTTCAATCCGCTTTTGACTACCGTCTAATCTAAGGGCGACCATCCGCTTTACCAATAGCCCGTAGTCATCGCGGGTAAACTTGCATGGCCACAAGGGGATTTATTTGCACTATGAGGTATCTGAACCTGGACCTCTAGAGAGAGTTTCACCCTTTTAATAAAAAAAAAAAAAAAACATTTTCTGATTGAACATAATTCAACAAAAACATAATAACCTCCTACAACAAACAACACAAAAACATCAAATATCAAATATCAAATTTATAAAATCGTAACAAACAATTAAGCAATGACATAAAATTCGAGGAATATTATTGGATTGTAATTGTACTTGTCGATGTATTACATGATGTCAATATATCGACTACGATAACTCAAAGCTTAAGTTAACCTAAACCCTAAAGCATGTTACATATTGGGCTTAACCTTAAACCTACGCCCCCTCAAGCTAATGACGGGAAACAACTTGTAGCTTGGATCCCAAAAACAAAAGTCGATGAGTAGGTAATGACTTTGTAAAGATATGTGCAGTCTGGTCATCAGTAGATATGAATCGCACACGTAAATCTCCTTGAGCAACCTTTTCACGAACAAAGTAAAAATCAACTTCTATGTGTTTTAATCGTGCATGGAAAACGTGATTGGCTGATAAGTAGGTTGCACCTAATTTGTCACACCATAAGATAGAACAAAGTGAAAATTCTCACGCTTAATATAAGACTTTCAACCATCATTTTACTTATCTTTGATTTTAGTGATTTAATTTTAATCTGCAGAGACAAAGGAAGAATGAACAGTTGCCTAGTTGCCTGTAAATTCTCCGTACCAGATTAGGCGGAATGGAAATGTTAAAGTTACTTCACTTCCATTTTAAGCTGTACAACTTTGTATCTATCCAAATGTAAGGTCCTTTAGAGATATTGCTATACTGCATTACTGCAATTGATTGATTGCACTAAAATAATGCATGTTGCATATTGTTTTGTTATCAAGCTACTCGCTTCTTTTGTATTTATTCTTGCTGTAAGTAATTGTTTCAACAAAATGTTTGGAAAGATGCACACAACATCAATTATATCATAGCAGACTTTATTCTGCTCAATCTGTGTCAATAATAACCATTTTGTTAACATCTCCAGAAGTATTTGACATAGATGAAAAGTTACCAAAGCAACTAGGAAGATTACCCACCAATTTATTGTTAGACAAGTCAAGGATATGAAGATTGTACAACCAACATATTTGGGGTGGTAGACTACCACTGAACATATTTGATCGTAAAACAAGTATAGAGATTTAATATTTAATGCTGAAGCTTGCATATTTAAGTATAAATATATTATTTTACAAGATGTCAAAAACAACAACACTCAACCTCATTGTGGGCAGGGTATCGGGGTAAGATGTGTACTATTTGTATTCGAGGGTAAACGATAGATAGAATGCTTCTAAAGAAACCTCTGAAATTAATTAGTTTGCCAACTCTGCTTGTAATATAATTTTGCTAAGAGCGCAACAGTAGTAGCTTCCAACCACGATGACGTTGAATGCATTTAAGTACTACTTAATTGGCTTTAGATGCCATTTAATGCATACAACAATGATAGTTACTCGTAAGGAGCGTTTTATGTGGATGAGACGGTGGATTGCGTTTTGGATTATGGGAGTGCCAAAAGTGAAGCTGGACCACAAGGAAAGGATCTGTGAGTGAATAAAATCAAACAGGAAGACGTTAACCAGAGAATACTTTTTTCCACATGTAGTGCCAAAGAGTGTTTAAAGTTGTTTTCAAAAATGGAATACAACAAGTCAACCAGTCTTCTAACGCCTGCTTGGGTTTAAACAATCTTGCTCAAAAGCATCTATCAATTTAAGCTATTTTTTTCTATATATAATTTATAATTTATGTCTAATCATTTTAAAGTAGGAATACTATCACTTCCAACGATTTAACCAATTCAACCAATTAATATTTATTTCAACACTATTTACACAATTCCAACTTGTTTGACGATAAAATCAGGAGATTATAGCCTCGGGCTAACTTATTCTACCATATAAACCATTAATTTCATCATAAAGTATAAACGATCAACTTTGACTGAAATAATCAACACTCCATAATTAATTAGGTTAGAAATCATACCTCAAGTTATTATCATTGGCGAATTTTCGATAGTTGATGTGTTCTCTGTTTGCTTTAGCATCAACCTTCACTATCAATTGTTCAAAATTTCATGAATTAGCCTTACTTTATTCCTTTTTTTCTTCTTCATCTTTTAAACACACTTGCTACATTCACGTGTTGTTGATGAAATGAGATATGAGATGATAACAGGCGTTTTAATCTATTTTAGCTTCTGCCACAAATGTTTGTGATATTTTTCAATTTCAGTCCCTCATCATTCTGTTATTACCCTTTCTCACACCAAAGTCAATTTCAGTAATAAACATACCAAGTGAAACAATTTGGACTATGAATCTGCCTCACAATAATCAACAAAAATGAATGGATAGTACACAACACTCCGATCAATGATATTTGTTCGAGAAAAAGGCCCTGTATAGTAGCATCTAATGGGACTGTCATTTACAAGTTTAAGAAGTATTAAAGGTTTATTGATTTTTTATGTAAAACATAATCTTTTATCATTTTATATAACCTAAGATTTATTTCCAGATGTATTTTTAAAAGTAAAAGTAAAAAATGCAACATGTGTCATCATACAAAGCAAGGTATTTTAGTTTTGAACACATGTTATTACGGCGGTTATCAAAATGTTAAAGTGGGTTCACGACATCTCTAAAGGGTGACATCAGCAAAATTCTAAAAATAAACATAGTTACTTAAAAAGTGAAAATCTAATTTCACAGATTTTTTAACGGTAACTAATTTAGCTTAGATGTTAAACCACCACCAAGGCACCGACATGGTTCTCTACTCTTTGCACCATCACCGCTATCGGCAATGCTCTCCGTTAAACCTTGAGCAACTACTTTTTGGGCATATGATGGGCCCCAAAGTTTGTAGTATTTCATGATCTTTCACACATTTTTTTTTTCTCTTATTCACAATTTGATTTGTAAAAGGAAGATTTATTAGTTATATTCACCTAACATACCAGTGGTTGAGTTTTGGCACCCTCTCTACACATTTTTATCTTCACAATTTGATGAGAAAGATTTATTTATTTTATTATTTTGAACAGCGGACGGGATCACTCAGAGGACTTAACCACTCACGCGTTCATCTCCCACAGTTGCATAACCCGCCCCCAACTATTGCCCAAGAGGAAACCCGACCTAGTTCTCTACTCTCTGCACCGTCACCTAAGTTGCCACACCATAGGATAGAACAAAGTGAATATTCTCACGTTTTATATAAGACTCTCAACCATCATTTTACTTATCTTTGATTTTAGTGATTTAATTTTAATCTGCGGAGACAAAGGAAGAATGAACTGTTGCCCGTAAATTACCAAATTAGACAGAATGGAAAGATTAAAGTTACTTTCACTTCCATTTTAAGTTGTTCAGCTTTGTATCTAAATGTAAGGTCTTTTAGAGACATTGCTATACTGCATTACTGCAATTGATTGAGGGTTAGAGAGACTACTCTTAAAGGTGTTAGACTAGATATAAGCCCGGCCCAATTGTGGGTGTATTTTTTTTTTTTCATTCGCAAATCAATCTTCTGTTTTCTTTTTCCTATCTGTAATCTATATTCTCACTTCTCACTCCTTATTTGAAGCATATCTCTTTTCATTATTTTATCTTTCTTTTTCTTTTGTAACACACAACCTTTAGTCATAACATCACTGTCGTGTTTTTTTTTTTTTTTTTTTTTATCTTTTCTATTTTTGTTTTTTCTTATCGTTCTTGAAAAAAAAAATCAATCGGCGTGGGGATGAGCCGCCTAGCATGACTAGGTTACAAACCCCGAAAAAAAAAGAAGCATAGAAGGAAAAAAAATTCTCTTTTTGCAGTTTTGATGAAGATTGGTATTGTCGACAAAGTTACTTGCACAAGTCCTGCTCAATCCTTAGACAAACAAGCCACGACGTACAAAAAAAAAGTTGCGGAAAAGGAAACGCAGTCAAGCAATGCAACCAATCAGCGATTATCAATCAATTCGATGCAACAAATTAGAAAGAAAATTATTTTTTTTTATTTTTTTTTTTTGCTTTGTGTTTCTTTCCAGTCCGAACTTTCTCGAGTTTGCCGTTCGGACTGCGGGGGAGTGTTAGACTAGATATAAGCCCGGCCCATTTGTGAGTGTAGGGTTTTGCTAGAGTTACTAAGGTTCTTGTACTCTATAAATAGTGTATGCTATTATGAATAATATTCACGGGGTTTCATTTTTTAACAAAAGGGACCTCAGACAAATTTTACTAACCCTACTTGTTGTAATATTATCTTGTAAGAGCAAAAGACCCTGTTTAATGTACATAACGATTTATGAAGAAATAAAATGGAATTCTGATCCTTCTTGTTTCGCTGACCAAATAGAAAAATGGGGTACAATCTGATTTCTAATTCTATTAGATTACATCATAATCTGCCAAACGCGCTTAAGACTAGTAGTTTCCAACCACTATGCATTAAAATGCAATTGAATACATCATAATTGGCTTTAGATCCCAATTTAGTGGAAACAGATCTTAATTTTAAAGGACAGCGACAATTATTCTGAATTTTAAAATGCAATTATTCACAACCACTATGTATTAAGTGGAAAAGATAGTGGATATCGTTTTGGCTTATGGGTCTTACCGAAAGTGAAGCTGAACCACAAAGAAATTTTCTGTGTGTGAATAAAAAATAAAAATCAAATGGAAGGACTTTGACCGAAGAAGTACTTAATTTTCCATATGTAGTGACAAAAGTAAGCTCCCACTCACGACTAATATAACAAGTTACACCGAACTAAGACGTAAAAAGATTACAAAAAGTGTTTGGTATTGTGTTCGGAAATGGAAGACAGCAAGTCAAAAAGTCTTCTAACCCTTTTTGGGTTTAAAGAATCTTGCTCAAAACTCTTTCTCAATATTAAACCATTTTCTAGATTTTTCATCCAGTTATTTTTGAAGTAAAAGTTGAGAATAATTTTAAGTTTCTACACAAAGACTTAGTTACTGTTAAAATACAATACAATGCAAATTTAGAATAATATGAAATTAGTAAATGTATATGGGTAAAATATCTAGATATTAATATATATATGAAAAATATCTAGATATTAAAATGTAAAAGAAAAATCTAGAAGATAAAATGTAAAAGAAAAATCTAGATATTTTTATGTGGTAAAAATATCTAGATATTTATCCATGAAAATATCTAGTATGTAGAACTTTTCATGGAGTAGTATAAATATAAGTGGTGATTTCATTTGTGAGTGATGTGTGAGTAAGGATTGAAGAAGTAAGAAAAGAGTGAGTGAGTGAAAGAAAACTTATAAGTATTGAAGAGAAAGATAGTGTTGTAAGTAAGTAATATTGTAATTGTATTTTGTATTAATAAAAAGTATTCTTTGTTAAGTTTTCCGATTAAGCCTTAGTTTGTGTAATGGCACGTCCAAATTCATATGGACGAATACAATAACATTTGGTCCCATTGCGAGGTACTGACCTCTACATGATACGTTTTGTAAACATTGCATTCTTTAGAAAAGGCACACCATAAATGAATATCTAAATTCAAGTTTTTTGACATCTGATGATTTCTACATATAGACAATCACCGTAAATAATAGTTTACAATAATACATCCGTTGACAATGCAGTCAAAATAAGATACATGGTGATGATTTTGTGAATGCAAAGTTTTCTCGAATAAAGTGAAAGGACCCGTCCATATCCATCTGGACGAATACATTATCATTTGGTTTCTTTGCGAGGTACAGACCTCTATATGATATGTTTTACAAACATTGCATTCGTTTTTAAAAGACAATCTTTCTTTACAACAATAATTGATAAGTATGCATACCAATTCATAATATATCCAAACTATAAATGACTTAATCTGTCATTTACTTAATAATAATCTTTTGTTTGCAAAGTAATTGTTATAATAATACTAGAATAATATTAATAATAGTAAAAATGATAATTATTATAATACTTAATATTACTAATAAAGATATTAATGGTTATGATTTCATTAGTGATAAAAATAATGATGTTAATACTAATAGTACTTACAACAATAATAATAATGATAATAACAGTTTTTAAATGAAAGGTTTAGTAATAATACTAATATTAATTATAATTAGATTAATAATAATACTAATGTTTATAAGTGATACTAATACCAATATTAATTAAAATAATAATAACTTTTATTATTTTCATAATAATAATAATAATATTAATCCTAATCATAATAATGATAATATAAATTTATGGATATTAGTAGTCATAATAATATTAATAATATTAATAATACAAATATTAATATTAGTAATAATAATAATAATAATACTAATTAGTACTGATAATATTATCATTAATACTAATGTTACTAATAATTATAATTACTATATAATAATAATAATCATAAGCTTTAATAATAATAATAATAATAATAATACTAATACTAATAACAATAATAATAATAATTAAAATCATGATAATATTAATGATATAAATTTATTTTTAAGTGAAAATAATAATAATAAAAATAATAAAAAAATTTGGTTTTGAAAACTACCTCTAAAAGAGCTTAAAAAAAATAGTTGCCACAAGCCGGGCTCGAACCCGAGACCTCCCGTATACCCGTCATCACATGAAACCAGTTGGGCTACCGCCCATTTTCTGAAATATTACACATCCCATTTGTATTTAACCTGTACACCTTAATTCTACTTCTTCATTTTCTTCTTCAAATTCACAAACAACCAGGGTTCGAATCAAGCTAATAATTAATTACTTATTTAGTTTTAGGACTTGGAATTTATACAGACACGATTTGAAAGTGAATTAAATTATTTAAAACACAAGAAAAAAATAAAAAATAAAAACACCTGAATCAGGTTCTGAAGAACATAATATAACTCGAAATCAATTTCAAAATTCTAGAAAGTTTTAGACCACGATCATAACATGAAAAAGATTCAAAATCCTTATTAGAAACTTTCTGAATCACTAATTTGAATTGAAACATCAAACTGAGCTCGAATTTCTCTATGAACACTTCTTTTGACTTTTTAGAATTTAAGTTTGACTCTAAAATTGAAACTCGATAGGATGATTTGGGATTTGAAACTTTCCAGATAGTTTAAGTGGAAAATTTAGAACAGAACTACATTAACACAATTTAAAATTGATTACGAAATCGTTTGATTTGAAAAATGAAGTAAGAACAGGGCAGTAAGCCTGTGTTCTTCATCTTTTCTGATTAATTTCGATTAAATTGAAGGTTGTAAGGGTAATTGTAATTGTTAATTGATAATGTGGGTCGTCTGGTGTCATTTTACACTGAATGTGATCGATCTTTATAGCATTTAAAGGTCGACAAGAATTATTCTGTCAGGTATAGAAATATTAAAAATATAAAAAGGGGAAATTAATGGCTAACTGAAATTGGTTGTATTTGATGATTCTAGTACGACTTGTAATTAGTTTGGAGACAGGATTGTCAATTTAAAACAGTTTGATAGGTATGTTAAACTGATTTTGATTCTAGTAATAAAAATTTATAATAATATACTAGTAATCATAATAATTTTATTAATGAATATAAAATTTATAACAATATTATTAATAATAATAATACTGGTTATAATAATACTCATATTATTAATAAAAACAATAATACTAGTAACTTTAATAATTTATATATAATAAATTAATATTATTAATATAACAATGTTATTATAATAACTTTATTTATACTTGTATTTTATATATGTATTATCACTTATGTAATATATACTATATTATAATTATAATAACTTTTGTTGTATATTTATTATTTATACACTTTATATATATATATTACTTAATAATAGAAATTATATATATCTACATATAGCTTTATTCTTAATAACAACTTTTATTTTATACATTATTTTACATATTTAATTCTAATATTTAAATTATATAATTTCAAATCATTATATACACTTACATTTATATTTATATACATATTTATTTACAAACAATTGTTCGTGAATCGTCGGGAATAGTCAAAGAGTAAATAAACTCATGAAAACAGTTCGAAAATTTTGAGACTCAACATTACAGACTTTGCTTATCGTGTCGAAATCAAATAAAGATTAAGTTTAAATTTGGTCGGAAATTTCCGGGTCGTCACAGTACCTACCCGTTAAAGAAATTTCGTCCCGAAATTTGAGTGAGGTCGTCATGGTCGACAACTAGAATATTTATATAACGAATATGAGTTGAAATATAGAGTTGTATCATCATTGAATAATATGGATAAAACAATTCGATTACTCGAAGCGTACGAGTGAAGCTATCACAACAGATTTGGAATGAGAAAATAAAGATTCGTCATAAATTTTGACGTTGTATTGGTTGAATTCCGGAATTCAAGGGATTACCGAAAATCTTCGAAATCTAAAAGATTTGATTCTTCAGTGAATAAGGAAATTAAGATCTCTATAATTAAATGCGGTGATCTGCCTCGATTGCTACGCCTGATATTTCCCTTATAAATTAAACTCTTTCGTTCCATTATTCTCACCATTCTCATACCTTCTTCCTCAGTTCATACATCCAAAAGATTGTGAAAATGCTTAATCCAGTTCTAATCCTTGATATTTTCCTGACTATCGTATCTGTCATTCTTCTATTTCAACTACCACCCGAGGCATCTGCTTATTTCTACTATGCTCTTGGGGTTATTGTGTTTATCATACTCCCGTGTCTTTATATTGCTATTCGTATTAATGTACACGGTTATTTCCGTGTTGTTATTGGTCTTTATATTTTCCCTTATATTTCGGAGCTCTTTGACTTAATATTCTCTTCTCGACCTCTAGTAAAGCGAGTAATGGTCCAGAATTTGTAGGTATGAAGTTTCGAATGATCTTGATGTTCTAAGCAGGAAGGAACGTAATAGCACGATTTGATTTGTTATATTACCAGAAGTTACGGAAAAGACAGAATCATCAAGAAAATATTTTCTTGATATGTTTAGAGGTTAAGTAGAATGAAAGAGTTATGTAACATGGCACATGATGACGGTGTGATCTGTGAATCATCATGTTCCATTAGAAATTCAGCATGACTTACTGTAATATAATCACGTTGGCCAGGCGTCATTATATTATACTAACTCATGCTTTCCATTCCCAACACTTCTCCAGAAATCATTCATAATTCAAACTCGAATTTTTACAGAATAAAGAAACTGAAACAGTTTCCTTTATAATGTATATACTGATAGCACGAAGAGATAGATAATTTCGAACAAGAATATTTATGAAAATATCCTCAGAAATATCGAAGATATTTATGATGATATTTTCAAAATTTCTAAGATCGAAGATTGATGAAGAAAGATTTTCCGCAAGATTTAACATGAATACGGAGCAAGATATTCTCTAAAGATTTCATCGAATACAGAATTATCTGGATTCTTGATGCACAGGTTTAGTCCTTGTGATTTGTCAACAGTCTCCTTCATAGTTTTGCATAATCCGCTTTTCAGTACCAATTTTCTATCGAGCGTTTCCAACACTCCATTCTTTGTCATCAAACTTTTGGCCATTAAGATTATCTACAATTTTATTGTTTCCTCTGCATTTAATGTTACCATATCTGAATCAGTGGTTATCAATTCGAGGTATTTCGAGAAGATTTTGTTTTTAGATGATTGAATGCTGATTGTAATTGTCAAGATTTGTATGATGTTCAAGATGAAGTCAAGTGGCAAACTCGAAGAAATGTTTAGTTTCATATATTATAATCAATATTTTAATACCTTTTAATTGTCCAATGTTAGTAGTCCACAGTTAGTAGTCCAAATATAGTTCAATAGTCCATATATAGTTTAATATATAATCTTCAAATTAATTAAGACGTATTGTATTATCTAAGGCTCAATCTCGACCCATTGTACAACTGTTGTCTTTGAAGTAATCTCGACGTATTGTGTACATGTGTCTTAAGATTTATTCGACGTATTGTATATGTAATATCTACGACCCATTGTACAACTATTGTCTTTGAAGTAATCTCGACGTATTGTGTACATGTGTCTTAAGATTTATTCGACTTATTTAATTCGAAGATTATATTATATTGTTCTGGGATTAACCAAGACTAGTAAATTATAAGGAATAGTCATAAAGGATATAGGAATAGTTAGCTAGGATATTGTTAGCGTGGATTCTTAACAAAAATTCTCATACAGTATTAGTTTGTTTTCTAACAAATTGTATTGTGTCCATTATTTCTTCATTATGCCACTTGTTAATCTTGACTTGGATTCTGATCGGTCAAAATCCGAATATGTAATTGTATTGGAATGAAAGTGGTTATGCTTTGAATGAACGGATACGTATATCTGTGGTTGTAAAGAGTATAGCTAATGACGGTTGAATCAGAATTGAAGAATGTACAGTGTAGCATATTAATGTGAAATCTAAATATTTCTCGGGTATTACCTACCCGTTAAAATATTTACACAATTAACTGTGTGTACGAACGAATTTTTAATTACAAACTTTATGAAAATACATATATATATATATATATATATATATATATATATATATATATATATATATATATATATATATATATATATATATATATATATATATATATTTTTTCTTCAGATGTAATCATGGATTTGATGAGTTAATATAATACTAACTCATCTGATTTACGTTTAGAACTAGAATACATAATCTCTAAAACATTAAAGATAACATAATTGTCATTTAGAACGAAGATAAACGATGTAGAATAATATGTAGCACGAAGATAATCGATATAGAATGATACATAGAACGAAGATAAATGATATAGAACAATAGGTAGAACGATAGATAGAACGAAGATCATACTTGAGGTATATTTTGTGATGTTGAGGCGTGTGATGCGGATGTTGTCGTTGATGGTACAGGTGTTGATGCTGGTGGTACAGTTGGTGCCGATGATGCTGCTGGTGCTTGTAAGTTTTGTATCATATTCTCCAAAGCTACAACTCGAGCGCGAAGTTCGTTGATTTCTTCCATTACTCCGGGATGATTTGCGGTTGGAACGAGCGGATGAATATAGTCTAGACTAGTAGATATTATGTAATCGTTGCGAGCTATTCTGGCAATGAGGGTGAAAATGGTGTTTCAGACTGGTTCGCCGGTAAGTGCTTCAGGTTCTTCACCTAGAGGTGATTTCGGTTGATGAAAAGGATCACCCTCTTCTTGTCTCCATTGATTAAGTCGGCTACGAACCTATCCCCAATTCATCCAGAACTGATGATGGCTGATTGGTTGATTCATTCCGGTTACGCTACTTTCAGAGCTCGTGTGTAAATCCATATCAGAATAGCTGTCGGAATCCGAGGAACTTGAACTGGTTGCAGAATTCATCTTACATGGTTAGATAAAGGATTTTCGATATGAAATGATTTTTGGATATCGGATGATATTCTAATTACTTAGAATACCTTTATGTAGTACAGAAGATCCCGTAGATTACGGCGGAACTTTTGGAAGTTGTCAGGAAAAGTTTACAGTAACAGATACATTAAGATATGAATTTATCTCTACACTATCTATGCAATAATTGCAATAAGACGTGTCTAGACTTAAGAATGATAAGCAGGAAATTTTCGACACGAAATGATAAGCAAAACTTTTGACATGCAGACACAATCAAAGTTCAGACTTACTAATGCATCATAACAACTATCACTTAGACACACTAATGCAAGACCTGGTTCGCTAAGACCAACGCTCTGATACCAACTGAAAGGACCCGTCCATATCCAACTGGACGAATACATTATCATTTGGTTTCTTTGCGAGGTACAGACCTCTATATGATACGTTTTACAAACATTGCATTCGTTTTTAAAAGACAATCTTTCTTTACAACGATAATTGATAAGTATGCATACCAATTCATAATATATCCAAACTATAAATGACTTAATCTGTCATTTACTTAATAATAATCTTTTGTTTGCAAAGTAATTGTTATAATAATACTAGAATAATATTAATAATAGTAAAAATGATAATAATTATAATACTTAATATTACTAATAAAGATATTAATGGTTATGATTTCATTAGTGATAAAAATAATGATGTTAATACTAATAGTACTTATAACAATAATAATAATGATAATAACTGTTTTTAAATGAAAGGTTTAGTAATAATACTAATATTAATTATAATTAGATTAATAATAATACTAATGTTTATAAGTGATAATAATACCAATATTAATTAAAATAATAATAACTTTTATTATTTTCATAATAATAATAATAATATTAATCCTAATCATAATAATGATAATATAAATTTATTGATATTAGTAGTCATAATAATATTAATAATACATATATTAATATTAGTAATAATAATAATAATAATAATACTAATTAGTACTGATAATATTATCAATAATACTAATGTTACTAATAATTATAATTACTATATAATAATAATAATCATAAGCTTTAAAAATAATAATAATAATAATACAAATACTAATAACAATAATAATAATTAAAATCATGATAATATTAATGATATAATTTATTTTTAAGTGAAAATAACAATAATAAAAATAATAAAAAATTTTGGTTTTGAAAACTACCTCTAAAAGAGCTTAAAAAAATAGTTGCCACAAGCCGGGCTCGAACCCGAGACCTCCCGTATACCTGTCATCACATGAAACCAGTTGGGTTACCGCCCATTTTCTGAAATATTACACATCCCATTTGTATTTAACCCGTACACCTTAATTCTACTTCATTTTCTTCTTCAAATTCACAAACAACCAGGGTTCGAATCAAGCTAATAATTAATTACTTATTTAGTTTTAGGACTTGGAATTTATACAGACATGATTTGAAAGTGAATTAAATTATTTAAAACAGAATAAAAAAACAAAAACAAAAAAAACACCTGAATCAGGTTCTGAAGAACATAATATAACTCGAAATCAATTTCAAAATTCTAGAAAGTTTTAGACCACGATCATAACATGAAAAAGATTCAAAATCCTTATTAGAAACTTTCTGAATCACTAATTTGAATTGAAACATCAAATTGAGCTCGAATTTCTCTATGAACACTTTGTTTGACTTTTTAGAATTTAAGTTTGACTCTAAAATTGAAACTCGATAGGATGATTTGGGATTTAAAACTTTCCAGATAGTTTAAGTGGAAAATTTAGAACAGAACTACATTAACACAATTTAAAATTGATTACAAAATCGTTTGATTTGAAAAATGAAGTAAGAACAGGGCAGTAAGCCTGTGTTCTTCATCTTTTCTGATTAATTTCGATTAAATTGAAGGTCGTAAGGGTAATTGTAATTGTTAATTGATAATGTGGGTCGTCTGGTGTCATTTTACACTGAATGTGATCGATCTTTATAGCATTTAAAGGTCGACAAGAATTATTCTGTCAGGTACAGAAATATTAAAAAAATAAAAAGGAGAAATCGATGGCTAACTGAAATTGGTTGAATTTGATGATTCTAGTACGACTTGTAATTAGTTTGGAGATAGGATTATTAATTTAAAATAGTTTGATAGGTATGTTAAACTGATTTTGATTCTCATTCATTTATAATTAATATTATTATTATATTATAAAAAAATGATGGTATATGGTATCTGTATAAGTATATCAGTATATATATATATCTGATTTTATATATATATATGTATATATATCTGTATTTATATATTTATATGTATTTATATCTGTATTTACATATTAATCTTATTAACTAATAAATATAACTATAATAATAATACTTTTAATAAAAATTTATAATAATATACTAGTAATCATAATAATTTTATTAATGAATATAAAATTTATAACAATATTATTATTATTAATAATAATAATACTATTTATAATAATACTCATATTATTAATAAAAACAATAATACTAGTAACTTTAATAATTTATATATAATAAATTAATATTATTAATATAACAATGTTATTATAATAACTTTATTTATACTTGTATTTTATATATGTATTATCACTTATGTAATATATACTATATTATAATTATAATAACTTTTATTGTATATTTATTATTTATACATTTTATATATATATTACTTAATAATAGAAATTATATATATCTACATATAGCTTTATTCTTAATAACAACTTTTTATTTTGTACATTATTTTACATATTTAATTCTAATATTTAAATTATATAATTTCAAATCATTATATACGCTTACATTTATATTTATATACATATTTATTTACAAACAATTGTTCGTGAATCGTCGGGAATAGTCAAAGAGTAAATAAATTCATGAAAACAGTTCAAAAATTTTGAGACTCAACATTACAGACTTTGCTTATCGTGTCGAAATCAAATAAAGATTAAGTTTAAATTTGGTCAAAAATTTCCGGGTCGTCACATAAAGCATGTATGACTCCATGCACATAACTTGTATATCGTATAAGCAAACAGCGGAAGACTTCTAGGGACCTGAGAGTAAACATGCTAAAAGTGTCAACACAAAGGTTGGTGAGTTCATAGTTTTAATATTGCGCATAATCTGTATATAAAGGTGGACCACAAGATTTCAGTTGTTTCATACAAATCGTTTATCAAAATATTCTACGAAATTGAGCACCCTGGTAACTAAACTTAACATATATATAATAAGTACCCCTGTTTTAATATACATGCAACCAACATGTACAATACACGCAAACCAACATGTACTAAACTCAAATAGCATACGTCCGCTTTATATTTCAGGCTAGGGTCTCTATACCTGGAACGGACGGGGATGTCAAGCCCTATGGATCCATATACAACTACTCGCGCCCACCAGTTCTTATAACCGGCAGTTACTAGTTACCAAAGCTAAGGGATTTTTGGTTTAAACTCAGTGTAGAATTAAGTATGTACTTGTATCCATTTCGTAAAATAGTTTATAAAAAAGCGCATGTATTCTCAGCCCAAAAATATATGTAAAAAGGGAGTAATGAAACTCACTTTCACAGATTTTCAATTCGTCGAAAATCAGACTTAGCCACGAATTGATTCACGAACCTATAACAATTATATACATATATATATGTAAAAGTATGATAGAAATATATTCACATCATATTTTTATTTACGTGTTGATGATTTAAGTTGTCAAGTTAGCAGTCCAACGTTAGTAGTCCAATGTTAGTAGTCCAATGTTAGTAGTCTATATATATAGTCCAAAATATCACCCTGGAATAATCAAGACGTATTGTCTAAGACTCAATCATGACCCATTGTACAACTATTGTCTTTGAAGTAATCTTGACGTATTGTGTACATGTGTCTTACGATTTATCTGACGTATTGTATATGTATTGTCTAAGACTCAATCACGACCCATTGTACAACTATTGTCTTTGAAGTAATCTCGACGTATTGTGTACATGTGTCTTACGATTTATCTGACGTATTGTATATGTATTGTCTAAGACTCAATCATGACCCATTGTACAACTATTGTCTTTGAAGTAATCTTGATGTATTGTGTACATGTGTCTTACGATTTATCTGACGTATTGTATATTGTCTCGGGATTAACCAATACTAGTATAGTACAAGGAAAATAGTCAAGACATGTATAAATACATGTATAATACAGAAAAAGTTAGCTAGGATATGGTTAGTATAGATTTTATAAAAACAATCCCATAGTCATTTTAGCCATTTTTAACCAATATTGTTTTGCCCATAACTTTTTCGTTACAAATCGGTTTTGAGTGAATCAATTGCTATGGTTTTGTAATGAACTCTAATTTATAGAACTAAACTGAAAAAGTGGTGGTTTATAGTCGGAGTTATAGGTTACAAGTCTATTTATAAAGAGTAGTCATATCTGTCGAAAGAACGACACCTTGATGACCATTTTGAAAAAAAAAACATGTTTCTACTTTGAGTTTAACCACCATTTTTAGATATATTATTATGTTCATATGAAATAACATTTTCTCAAAAAAACCAACTTTAAATTCAAATATTAAGATAGTTTTTTTTTAATTATCCAACCCGAAACAGCCCCCGGTTTTACTACGACGGCGTATGTCCACTTTTACGGTGTTCTTCGTGTTTTCTAGTTTTAAATCCTTAAGTTAGCATATCATATAGATATATCACATGTGTTTAGTTGTTTTTAAAAGTCAAGTTAGAAGAATTAAGTTTGTTTTCGAACAAGTTTAGAATTAACTAAACTATGTTCTAGTGATTACAAGTTATATTCTTCGAATAAGATAGTTATATATGTAAGAATCGAGCAAGGCTATGAACATTGTTACTACCTCAAGTTTAGTAGGTAAGCCTACTGTAAATGACAAGAATTAATCTTGAGCTACAAAGGATCTTTGATGGCTTGGAAGTTCTTGAAGTAGAATCATGGAATGAAAACAAGTTCAAGTAAGATTACTACTTGATTAAAGATAGTTATGTTTATAGAATTTA
The DNA here is from genome assembly GCF_046630445.1 of Rutidosis leptorrhynchoides. Lineage (NCBI taxonomy): Eukaryota > Viridiplantae > Streptophyta > Magnoliopsida > Asterales > Asteraceae > Rutidosis > Rutidosis leptorrhynchoides. The sequence goes on along the minus strand of NC_092335.1, from coordinate 18,709,320 downwards.
ATCAAAGCTTAAATATAATTATTACCTTGATTTAGAAAGAATACCTACCGATATAAATGAAGATTTGTTGAGGTTGGATGATCACTTGAAATGGATTTGCAAGATTGAAAGTAATCTAGCAAACTAGAAAGGATTTTCGAAGTGTTCTTGAAGTGTTTTTCCTATGATGATTATAGCTTGATTCTTGAAGTAGTTTTTGATGAAGATTATGATTAGTTTACTGGAAATTTCGTTCTCTAGGGTGTGTGTGTGTTTTGAGATAGAATTAGAAAGAAAATGGAAATGAAATGAAGTGAATGGTGAGTGGGGTTAAAAGGAGTTCTTGTTTTGTTTTCTTACTCATAAGTCATGCTAGTTGTCTGATGATTGGTTCCACATGTTTGTTGACTCATTAAGGGCTGCTAAAAGCTGATCATTTGAGTGTATATACCAATAGTATATACATCTAGAAGCTGGGTATTATACGGGTGAAAATACCGTATGAATACGAGTAGAATTCTTGATGAAAACGAATGGGAATACGATTATAACTATCTTTGTTAAGTATAAGTATTTTGATATATGTCTTTAAGTCTTTCAAATGTGTATTAATACTTCTTAATACATTACATATATATACATTTTAATTAAGTCGTTATTTCGTCGTTAATCGTTACATATATATATTGTTTCGAAACCCTTAATTTAGTAGTCTCATTTTATGTATATAACCCATTGTTAATATACTTAATGAGATACTTACTTATCATTTTATCATGTTAAATATATACATATGTTCATATATATATATCATCATGTCGTTTTTACAAGTTTTAACGTTCGTGAATCGTTGGACAAACTGGGTGGTCAAACGTTTATGTAAAATCCGTTTCAATTAATTAAGTCTTAACAAGTTTGATTGCTTAACATGTTGGAAACATTTATATATATGTAAATATCAATCTCAAATATATACATATATTTATATACATATCTTATTTACAAATAGTGGTTCGTGAATCGTCCGAAAAAGTCGAAGGTTACATGAACACAGTTCCAAATTTTTGAATTTCAACTTAACAGACTTTGCTTATCGTGTCGAGATCATATAAAGATTAAGTTTAAATTTGGTCGGAAATTTCCGGGTCGTCACAGTACCTACCCGTTAAAGAAATTTCGTCCCGAAATTTCATTAAGAAAAGTTTGATAACGAAAACCAAAATATTCTCGTATCAAGGAATATGATATAACTTGAATTCTCATCATGAATTCGATTGTTCCTATAATCATTATTAAGGAAATAGATTAATGGAGTATTTTGAATACCTTAAATGAGTCGAGTTCCGTTTATGAATAGCACGAGTTCAATAAATATAGAATTTTTCATCTTTGCGAAAATATGGATAGAACAATTCGATTACGCGAAGAGTATGAATGTAGCTATCGTAAAAGATGGAATTGAGAAAATAAAGTTTCGTCTTAACTTTTGACGTAGTCATAGTTGATTTCCGGATTTCAAGGAATGTAAAGAAAATCTTTGAAATTTATATAAGATTTGATTCTTCGGGATTTAAGGAAATTAGGATCCTCTTTAATTAAATCCAGTATGTGATGCCCCGTACAAAACCATCGTGTACGAATCATCAACAACAGGATCATTACAAGGTCAAACACTATATGCTATTTCAAAATACGTTTGTATTCATGATAAAAGGTGATGTCTTAACCAACATCAATGTTTAATAACCAAAAGTATGCTTCAATGAACAGAAGCCGTTAATAATGTACGTGACCCCAATGGTCGTTACAAGTCATAGTTTCAAAAGTAATTAAGTTCGAATGCAAGATAAAGTAGTTCATGCAGTGACATCTCTAAAGCAGCGGGTGTCTACAGCAAGACTAGTACACAGCGGAAGCAACCTTAAGCACCTGAGAAAAACATGCTTAAAAACGTCAACACAAAGGTTGGTGAGCTATAGTTTAAGTATAACAGTAATGTAAGGTAGGCCACGAGATTTCAGTGCTACAAAGAGCGTTTCAAAACAGTATGATAAAGTATATGTTTAACCGTGGGCACTTGGTAATTAACTTAATGTTTATACCCCCTAAAAGTACACTTGGCAAGTGCGTATGTATACGAAGTATTAAACACTCATTAAAAGCTAGCGCGACTAGCCCGAGTGGGGATGTCAAACCCTATGGATCCATATCTAAGATTCGCGTTCACCGGTTCAAAAACCAATGACTAAACGTTACCGAGCTAAAGGGAATGTTTCTGCCGTTGTATAACCCACACATATATAAAGTTTAAGTACTCATGCCTAGTATGTAAAACATAAAACGTGCATGTATTCTCAGTTCCCAAAATAGTTAAAGTAAAAAGGGATGCTATAACTCACAATGATAAAGTAGCGGTAAAGTATGACTCGGGAAATAAGCAAGTACGTAGGTCCGGAAAGTCCTCAACCTAAGTCAAATAGTACTAAGTCAGTAAATCGTCCCAATAGGTTTAAATGTATGTAAATTAGGTCTTAAAGGTCATCATCATTCATCATCAAACAAAAGGTGTAAAGTAAGTTTCGTTTATGAAAGAAGTTTAAAACAAAGGCTGAATTCGGTCAGTCACCACGGCCTCTATACCTACTAAAATAAGGTGATACTAGTGGCCATGGCTCCGTATATGATGAAACGTCCCGTTCTTATTGATTAAAAACGTTTCATATTAATTGATTTCGTTGCGAGGTTTTGACCTCTATATGAGACGTTTTTCAAAGACTGCATTCATTTTAAAACAAACCATAACCTTTATTTCATCAATAAAGGTTTAAAAAGCTTTACGTAGATTATCAAATAATGATAATCTAAAATATCCTGTTTACACATGACCATTACATAATGGTTTACAATACAAATATGTTACAACAAAATAAGTTTCTTGAATGCAGTTTTTACACAATATCATACAAGCATGGACTCCAAATCTCGTCCTTATTTAAGTATGCGACAGCGGAAGCTCTTAATAATCACCTGAGAATAAACATGCTTAAAACGTCAATAAAAATGTTGGTGAGTTATAGGTTTAACCTATATATATCAAATCATAATAATAGACCACAAGATTTCATATTTCAATACACATCCCATACATAGAGATAAAAATCATTCATATGGTGAACACCTGGTAACCGACATTAACAAGATGCATATATAAGAATATCCCCATCATTCCGGGACACCCTTCGGATATGATATAAATTTCGAAGTACTAAAGCATCCGGTACTTTGGATGGGGTTGGTTAAGCCCAATAGATCTATCTTTAGGATTCGCGTCAATTAGGGTGTCTGTTCCCTAATTCTTAGATTACCAGACTTAATAAAAAGGGGCATATTCGATTTCGATAATTCAACCATAGAATGTAGTTTCACGTACTTGTGTCTATTTTGTAAATCATTTATAAAACCTGCATGTATTCTCATCCCAAAAATATTAGATTTTAAAAGTGGGACTATAACTCACTTTCACAGATTTTTACTTCGTCGGGATGTAAGACTTGGCCACTGGTTGATTCACGAACCTATAACAATATATACATATATATCAAAGTATGTTCAAAATATATTTACAACACTTTTAATATATTTTGATGTTTTAAGTTTATTAAGTCAGCTGTCCTCGTTAGTAACCTACAACTAGTTGTCCACAGTTAGATGTACAGAAATAAATCGATAAATATTATCTTGAATCAATCCACGACCCAGTGTATACGTATCTCAGTATTGATCACAACTCAAACTATATATATTTTGGAATCAACCTCAACCCTGTATAGCTAACTCCAACATTCACATATAGAGTGTCTATGGTTGTTCCGAAATATATATAGATGTGTCGACATGATAGGTCGAAACATTGTATACGTGTCTATGGTATCTCAAGATTACATAATATACAATACAAGTTGATTAATTTATGGTTAGAATAGATTTGTTACCAATTTTCACGTAGCTAAAATGAGAAAAATTATCCAATCTTGTTTTACCCATAACTTCTTCATTTTAAATCCGTTTTGAGTGAATCAAATTGCTATGGTTTCATATTGAACCCTATTTTATGAATCTAAATAGAAAAAGTATAGGTTTATAGTCGGAAGAATAAGTTACAAGTCGTTTTTGTAAAGGTAGTCATTTCAGTCGAAAGAACGACGTCTAGATGACCATTTTAGAAAACATACTTCCACTTTGAGTTTAACCATAATTTTTGGATATAGTTTCATGTTCATAATAAAAATCATTTTCTCAGAATAACAACTTTTAAATCAAAGTTTATCATAGTTTTTAATTAACTAACCCAAAACAGCCCGCGGTGTTACTAAGACGGCGTAAATCCGGTTTTACGGTGTTTTTCGTGTTTCCAGGTTTTAAATCATTAAGTTAGCATATCATATAGATATAGAACATGTGTTTAGTTTATTTTAAAAGTCAAGTTAGAAGGATTAACTTTTGTTTGCGAACAAGTTTAGAATTAACTAAACTATGTTCTAGTGATTACAAGTTTAAACCTTCGAATAAGATAGCTTTATATGTATGAATCGAATGATGTTATGAACATCATTACTACCTTAAGTTCCTTGGATAAACCTACTAGAAAAGAGAAAAATGGATCTAGCTTCAATGGATCCTTGGATGGCTCGAAGTTCTTGAAGCAGAATCATGACACGAAAACAAGTTCAAGTAAGATCATCACTTAAAATAAGATTGTTATAGTTATAGAAATTGAACCAAAGTTTGAATATGATTATTACCTTGTATTAGAATGATAACCTACTGTAAGAAACAAAGATTTCTTGAGGTTGGATGATCACCTTACAAGATTGGAAGTGAGCTAGCAAACTTGAAAGTATTCTTGATTTTATGAAACTAGAACTTTTGGAATTTATGAAGAACACTTAGAACTTGAAGATAGAACTTGAGAGAGATCAATTAGATGAAGAAAATTGAAAAATGAAAGTGTTTGTAGGTGTTTTTGGTCGTTGGTGTATGGATTAGATATAAAGGATATGTTATTTTGTTTTCATGTAAATAAGTCATGAATGATTACTCATATTTTTGTAATTTTATGAGATATTTCATGCTAGTTGCCAAATGATGGTTCCCACATGTGTTAGGTGACTCACATGGGCTGCTAAGAGCTGATCATTGGAGTGTATATACCAATAGTACATACATCTAAAAGCTGTGTATTGTACGAGTACGAATACGGGTGTATACGAGTAGAATTGTTGATGAAACTGAACGAGGATGTAATTGTAAGCATTTTTGTTAAGTAGAAGTATTTTGATAAGTGTATTGAAGTCTTTAAAAAGTGTATAAATACATATTAAAACACTACATGTATATACATTTTAACTGAGTCGTTAAGTCATCGTTAGTCGTTACATGTAAGTGTTGTTTTGAAACCTTTAGGTTAACGATCTTGTTAAATGTTGTTAACCCAATGTTTATAATATCAAATGAGATTTTAAATTATTATATTATCATGATATTATCATGTATGAATATCTCTTAATATGATATATATACATTAAATGTCTTTACAACGATAATCGTTACATATATGTCTCGTTTAAAAATCATTAAGTTAGTAGTCTTGTTTTTTACATATGTAGTTCATTGTTAATATACTTAATGATATGTTTACTTATCATAGTATCATGTTAACTATATATATATCCATATATATGTCATCATATAGTTTTTACAAGTTTTAACGTTCGTGAATCACCGATCAACTTGGGTGGTCAATTGTCTATATGAAACATATTTCAATTAATCAAGTCTTAACAAGTTTGATTGCTTAACATGTTGGAAACATTTAATCATGTAAATATCAATCTCAATTAATATATATAAACATGGAAAAGTTCGGGTCACTACAGTACCTACCCGTTAAATAAAATTTGTCCCGAAATTTTAAGCTGTTGAAGGTGTTGACGAATCTTCTAGAAATAGATGCGGGTATTTCTTCTTCATCTGATCTTCACGCTCCCAGGTGAACTCGGGTCCTCTACGAGCATTCCATCGAACCTTAACAATTGGTATCTTGTTTTTCTTAAGTCTTTTAACCTCACGATCCATTATTTCGACGGGTTCTTCGATGAATTGAAGTTTTTCGTTGATTTGGATTTCATCTAACGGAATAGTGAGATCTTCTTTAGCAAAACATTTCTTCAAATTCGAGACGTGGAAAGTGTTATGTACAGCCGCGAGTTGTTAAGGTAACTCAAGTCGGTAAGCTACTGGTCCGACACGATCAATAATCTTGAATGGTCCAATATACCTAGGATTTAATTTCCCTCGTTTACCAAATCGAACAACGCCCTTCCAAGGTGAAACTTTAAGCATGACAATCTCTCCAATTTCAAATTCTATATCTTTTCTTTTAATGTCAGCGTAGCTCTTTTGTCGACTTTGGGCGGTTTTCAACCGTTGTTGAATTTGGATGATCTTCTCGGTAGTTTCTTGTATAATATCCGGACCCGTAATCTGTCTATCCCCCACTTCACTCCAACAAATCGGAGACCTGCACTTTCTACCATAAAGTACTTCAAACGGCGCCATCTCAATGCTTGAATGGTAGCTGTTGTTGTAGGAAAATTCTACTAACGGTAGATGTCGATCCCAACTGTTTCCGAAATCAATAACACATGCTCGTAGCATGTCTTCAAGCGTTTGTATTGTCCTTTCGCTCTGCCCATCAGTTTGTGGATGATAGGCAGTACTCATGTCTAGACGAGTTCCTAATGCTTGCTGTAATGTCTGCCAGAATCTTGAAATAAATCTGCCATCCCTCTCAGAGATAATAGAGATTGGTATTCCATGTCTAGAGATGACTTCCTTCAAATACAGTCGTGCTAACTTCTCCATCTTGTCATCTTCTCTTATTGGCAGGAAGTGTGCTGATTTGGTGAGACGATCAACTATTACCCAAATAGTATCAAAACCACTTGCAGTCCTTGGCAATTTAGTGATGAAATCCATGGTAATGTTTTCCCATTTCCATTCCGGGATTTCGGGTTGTTGAAGTAGACCTGATGGTTTCTGATGCTCAGCTTTGACCTTAGAACACGTCAAACATTCTCCTACGTATTTAGCAACATCGGCTTTCAAACCCGGCCACCAAAAATGTTTCTTGAGATCCTTGTACATCTTCCCCGTTCCAGGATGTATTGAGTATCTGGTTTTATGAGCTTCTCTAAGTACCATTTCTCTCATATCTCCAAATTTTGGTACCCAAATCCTTTCAGCCCTATACCGGGTTCCGTCTTCCCGAATATTAAGATGCTTCTCCGATCCTTTGGGAATTTCATCCTTTAAATTTCCCTCTTTTAAAACTCCTTGTTGCGCCTCCTTTATTTGAGTAGTAAGGTTATTATGAATCATTATATTCATAGATTTTACTCGAATGGGTTCTCTATCCTTCCTGCTCAAGGCATCGGCTACCACATTTGCTTTCCCCGGGTGGTAACGAATCTCAAAGTTGTAATCATTCAATAATTCAATCCACATACGCTGCCTCATATTCAGTTGTTACTGATTAAATATGTGTTGAAGACTTTTGTGGTCGGTATATATAATACTTTTAACCCCATATAAGTAGTGCCTCCAAGTCTTTAATGCAAAAACAACTGCGCCTAATTCCAAATCATGCGTCGTATAATTTTGTTCGTGAATCTTCAATTGTCTAGACGCATAAGCAATCACCTTCATTCGTTGCATTAATACACAACCGAGACCTTGCTTTGATGCGTCACAATAAATCACAAAATCATCATTCCCTTCAGGCAATGACAATATAGGTGCCGTAGTTAGCTTTTTCTTCAATAACTGAAACGCTTTCTCTTGTTCATCATTCCATTCAAATTTCTTCCCTTTATGCGTTAATGCAGTCAAGGGTTTTGCTATTCTGGAAAAGTCTTGGATGAACCTTCTGTAGTAACCAGCTAGTCCTAAAAACTGGCGTATGTGTTTCGGAGTTTTCGGGGTTTCCCACTTTTCAACAGTTTCTATCTTTGCCGGATCCACCTTAATACCTTCTTTGTTCACTATGTGACCGAGGAATTGAACTTCTTCCAACCAAAATGCACACTTTGAAAACTTAGCGTACAATTCTTCCTTCCTCAATACTTCTAACACCTTTCTCAAATGTTCACCGTGTTCTTGGTCATTCTTTGAGTAAATAAGTATGTCATCAATGAAAACAATGACAAACTTGTCAAGGTATGGTCCACACACTCGGTTCATAAGGTCCATGAACACAGCTGGTGCATTAGTTAAACCAAATGGCATGACCATAAACTCGTAATGACCGTAACATGTTCTGAAATCAGTCTTTGTAATATCATCTTCTTTCACCCGCATTTGATGATACCCGGAACGTAAGTCAATCTTTGAATAAACAGACGAGCCTTGTAGTTGATCAAATAAGTCGTCGATTCTCGGTAGTGGGTAGCGGTTCTTGATGGTAAGTTTGTTCAACTCTCGGTAGTCGATACACAACCTGAATGTACCATCTTTCTTCTTGACAAACAAAACAGGAGCTCCCCACGGTGATGTGCTTGGTCGAATGAAACCACGCTCTAAAAGTTCTTGTAATTGGCTTTGCAGTTCTTTCATCTCGCTGGGTGCGAGTCTGTAAGGAGCACGAGCTATTGGTGCAGCTCCTGGTACAAGATCTATTTGAAATTCAACGGATCGATGTGGGGGTAATCCCGGTAATTCTTTCGGAAATACATCGGGAAATTCTTTTGCAATGGGAACATCATTGATGCTCTTTTCTTCAGTTTGTACTTTCTCGACGTGTGCTAGAACAGCATAGCAACCTTTTCTTATTAGTTTTTGTGCCTTCAAATTACTAATAAGATGTAGCTTCGTGTTGCCCTTTTCTCCGTACACCATTAAGGGTTTTCCTTTTTCTCGTATAATGCGAATTGCATTTTTGTAACAAACGATCTCTGCTTTCACTTCTTTCAACCAGTCCATACCGATTATCACATCAAAACTCCCTAACTCTACTGGTATCAAATTAATCTTAAATGTTTCGCTAACCAGTTTAATTTCTCGATTCCGACATATATTATCTGCTGAAATTAATTTACCATTTGCTAATTCGAGTAAAAATTTACTATCCAAAGGCGTCAATGGACAACTTAATTTAGCACAAAAATCTCTACTCATATAGCTTCTATCCGCACCCGAATCAAATAAAACGTAAGCAGATTTATTGTCAATAAGAAACGTACCCGTAACAAGCTCCGGGTCTTCTTGTGCCTCTGCCGCATTAATATTGAAAACTCTTCCGCGGCCTTGTCCATTCGTGTTCTCCTGGTTCGGGCAATTTCTAATAATGTGGCCCGGTTTTCCACATTTATAACAAACTACATTGGCATAACTTGCTCCGACACTACTTGCTCCGCCATTACTCGTTCCGACACCATTTGTTCCTTTCGTTCTATTAACCCCTGGTCCGTAGACCTCACACTTCACTGCGCTATGACCATTTCTTTTACACTTGTTGCAAAATTTGGTGCAGAACCCCGAGTGATACTTTTCACACCTTTGGCATAGCTGCTTCTGATTGTTGTTGTTATTGCGGTTATTATTGTTGTTGGGATGATTGTTGTAGTTGCTGTTGTTGTTGTTGTTGTTGTTGTTGTTGTTGGGCCGTTTGTTGATGTTGCGATTGATGTTGCGATTGTTGGGATAATTGATGCGATTATTGTTGTAATTGCTGTTGTTGTTGTATTGGTGATTCTTATCACCGTTTTCCTCCCACTTTCTTTTAACTTGCTTCACATTGGCCTCTTCAGCAGTCTGTTCTTTAATTCTTTCTTCAATCTGGTTCACTAGTTTGTGAGCCATTCTACATGCCTGTTGTATGGAGGCGGGCTCGTGTGAACTTATATCTTCTTGGATTCTTTCCGGTAATCCTTTCACAAACGCGTCGATCTTCTCTTCCTCATCTTCGAATGCTCCCGGACACAATAGGCGCAATTCTGTGAATCGTCTTTCGTACGTGGTAATATCAAATCCTTGGGTTCGTAACCCTCTAAGTTCTGTCTTGAGCTTATTGACCTCGGTTCTGGGACGGTACTTCTCGTTCATCAAGTGCTTGAATGCTGACCACGGTAGTGCGTACGCATCGTCTTGTCCCACTTGCTCTAGATAGGTATTCCACCATGTTAATGCAGAACCTGTGAAGGTATGCGTAGCGTACTTCACTTTGTCCTCTTCAGTACACTTACTTATGGCAAACACCGATTCGACCTTCTCGGTCCACCGTTTCAATCCGATCGGTCCTTCGATTCCATCAAATTCCAAAGGTTTGCAGGCAGTAAATTCTTTGTAGGTGCATCCTACATGATTTCCTGTACTGCTAGATCCAAGGTTATTGTTGGTATGTAGCGCAGCCTGTACTGCGGCTATGTTTGAAGCTAGAAAAGTACGGAATTCCTCTTCATTCATATTCACGGTGTGTCGAGTAGTCGGTGCCATTTCCTTCAAAATAGTCAAATGGAACAATTTAATCATACAGAATATTAAGAGTAGTTAATAGTATTTCGTAGCATAATATGAACTCATTTATAAAAGCTTTTTCTTCATATTAGCGTTTTATAAGTTTAAATTCGGGTAGTACCTACCCGTTAAGTTCATACTTAGTAGCTAATATACAATTCAACTACTACAATTCTATATGAAAAACTGATTATAATAATATTTCGCGTTCAAACTTTTACACAATATTTTACAAACTTACAATACCGCTTATTTTACATATAGCATGAAATATAGCACACAATAAATTTGATACAAGATGGTTGTGAAGATAATTCTAGCTAGTACACAAGTCGTTCAGCAAAGGCAATAAAGACACGTAATTCATACGTCCAGAAACAAGTCATGCATTCTGGTTTTACTAGGATTACTTCCCATCCTTGGTCTTGTGGAACATAACCGTTATGGCCGTTGATAAGACAGCGTGTTGTAACATCGTCAAAGGGGCGAGGGTTACGTAATGTCCAACAGTCCCGTAACAATCTAAAAACCTCATTTCTTACCCCAATTACCGACTCCGTCACTTGTGGGAACGTTTTGTTTAATAGTTGTAGCCCGATGTTCTTGTTCTCACTTTGGTGAGAAGCGAACATTACTAATCTGTAAGCATAACATGCTTCTTTATGTTGCATGTTAGCCGCTTTTTCTAAATCACGAAGTCCAATATTCGGATATATTGAGTCAAAATAATTTCTTAACCCATTGCGTAAAATAGCATTTGGGTTCCCCGCAATATATGCGTCAAAGTAAACACATCGTAACTTATGGATTTCCCAATGTGATATCCCCCATCTTTCGAACGAAAGCCTTTTATAAACCAAGGCATTCTTGGAACGTTCTTCGAATGTCTTACAAACTGATCTCGCCTTAAATAGTTGTGCCGAAGAATTCTGACCGACTCTAGACAAGATTTCATCAATCATGTCTCCGGGTAGGTCTCTTAAAATATTGGGTTGTCTATCCATTTTGTGTTTTTATACTGTAAAATAGACAAGAGTTAGATTCATAAAAAAAAATACTTATTAATACAAGCAATTTTTACATATATCATAAAGCATAAGCACATTATATTACATATATTACACCACACGAATACAACTATCTTATTCCGACTCGCTTGTTTCTTCTTCTTCGGTTTTGGTTCGTTTTGCCAAGTTTCTAGGGATATATGATGTTTCCCTAATACGAGCCGTCGTAATCCACATTGGTTTAGAAAAACCTGGTGGTTTAGAGGTTCCCGGGTCATTGTTACAACTTAAGGACTTCGGGGGTTGACGATACCTATAAAGTTCATCGGGGTTGGAATTAGATTTCTCTATTTTTATGCCCTTTCCCTTATTATTTTCTTTTGCCTTTTTAAATTCAGTTGGGGTAATTTCTATAACATCATCGGAATTCTCGTCAGAATCCGATTCATCGGAGAATTGGTAATCCTCCCAATATTTTGCTTCCTTGGCGGAAACACCATTGACCATAATTAACCTTGGTCGGTTGGTTGAGGATTTTCTTTTACTTAACCGTTTTATTATTTCCCCCACCGGTTCTATTTCTTCATCCGGTTCCGATTCTTCTTCCGGTTCCGATTCTTCTTCCGGTTCCGACTCTTCTTCCGGTTCCTCTTCGGGAACTTGTGAATCAGTCCACGAATCATTCCAATTTACATTTGACTCTTCATTATTATTAGGTGAGTCAATGGGACTTGTTCTAGAGGTAGACATCTATCACATAATATCAAACGCGTTAAGAGATTAATATATCACATAATATTCATATGTTAAAAATATATAGTTTTCAACAAAATTTGTTAAGCAATCATTTTTCAAGTAAACACGGTCGAAGTCCAGACTCACTAATGCATCCTAACAAACTCGATAAGACACACTAATGCAAAATTCTGGTTCTCTAAGACCAACTCTCGGATACCAACTGAAATGTCCCGTTCTTATTGATTAAAAATGTGACGATCGCTCCAAATCCATATGGACGAACACGTCATTCATTGATTTCATTGCAAGGTATTTGACCTCTATGTGATACGTTTTGTAACATTGCATTCGTTTGAAAAGGTATTTCATAAATGAATATATAAATTCCAGGTTTTTTTACATCTGATGATTCCTACGTATAGACAATCATCATTTAAATGGTTTACAATAATACATCTGTTGACAATACAGTCAAAATAAGATACATGGTAATGGTTTGATGAATGCAAGTTTCTTGTATATAGCATGTATGACTCCAAGCACATAACTTGTATCACGTATGAGCAAACAGCGGAAGACTTCTAGAAACCTGAGAATAAACATGCTTCAAGTGTCAACACAAAGGTTGGTGAGTTCATAGTTTTAATGTTTCGTATAATCTTTATATAAAGGTGGATCACAAGATTTCAGTTGTTTCATCCGAAACGTTTATCAATCGGTTCTACATAAAAGGGGGATCACAAGATTTTAGTTGTTTCAACCGAAACGTTTATCAATCGGTTCTACAAAAAAAGGGGATCACAAGATTTTAGTTGTTTCAACCGAAACGTTTATCAATCGGTTCTACAAAAAAAGGGGATCACAAGATTTTAGTTGTTTCAACCGAAACGTTTATCAATCGGTTCTACAAAGTTGAGCACCCTGGTAACTAAACTTTAACGTATATATAATTTGTACCCTTTGTATAATCATCTTAATAATACACGCAAACCAACGTGTACGCTTCTCAAATAGCATACGTCCGTTAAAAGGCTAGCGCTCTAGCTCGGACGGGGATGTCAAGCCCTATGGATCCATATATAACTACTCGCGCCTACCAGTTCTTATAACCGGCAGTTACTAGTTACCAAAGCTAAGGGATTTTCGGTTCAAACTCGGTGTAGAATTTAGTATGTACTTGTATCCATTGCGTTTAAAATAAAGTGCATGTATTCTCGGCCCAAAAATATAGATTGCAAAAGCAATTAAAAAGGGAGCAAATGAAACTCACTCAAATCAGTTTTAGTTTTTGTATTCATTTTATAAAACAGCCCATGTATTCTCAGCCCAAAAATATGTATAAAAAGGGATCAATGAACTCACTGTTTAATATTGATATACAATATTGTAGGAAAGCACGTAGACGCATCGGAGATGATAAACACGAGGTTTGATTCACAAAAATACCCCCGAACATTACCCATAATTTCCTTGGCAATAACCCATATTTTCCTTAGCTCTAGCTCGCTCGGAAACTCGTTTTGAAAATTACTTGAACAGCACTCCGTCGTAATATTTTTTGTACATTATTATTTTTGTATCGCAAAAATAATAACACTAATAATAATAAAAAAATAATAAGATTAATAATAATCTTATTAATAATAATAATAATAATAATAATAATAATAATAAATAATAAATAATAAATAATATTACGGAGTATATATATATATATTTGTGTATGTGTGTGATTTAAATCGAGCGAAAACACTGAAATTTATAGATGTGGCCTGAAATCTGGAGTCATGCGACTCGCATGGAAATGGCCTTCTGGCCATGCGACTCGCATGAGGACCAGGGACAGCTCACATTGTTTTGGCTCCTAGCTTGTCGACATAATATAAAATAAATATAAATATATAAATAATTAATATAATTATTTATATATTATATTTTATTCTTGTGCATAGTAGACTAGATATTTTTGGTCCGTTGCGTCGGGCGTTTCTTCTTGACTCGGGTCCCGGTTCCGGATTTTCAGACGTCCTTGCGTACTATTTTATATCGTGTACTTTGTGTTCCGCAACTTGTACTCTTGTCATTTTTAGACGTTCTTCATCAATAATTTGAACCTTTTTAATTGTATCTTGTACATTTGAGCATTTTGGACCTTTCCGTCTTCAATTCTTCGTTTTCGCCTTTTGTCTTCGCACTTATTAAATATAAACGAACATTACTTGAATATGGAACAATTACAACTAAAATCCTGTCTTTCTTGGGGGATAATGCTATGAAATATATGTTCCTTTTTAGCCTTATCAATAGCCTTAAATTATCCCTTAATTATATCACTCAAAGTGTATCTTAAACTTTCGAGTGTTTTGGTCATTTACTTCTATAAATCATCGTCTCGCTATTTGTTAAAATACATTTTTATAATAGCGTTTTACTGTAGCAAAGTTACTGTAGCAAAGTAAAATTTTACTGTAGCAATTCACTGTAGCAAAGTCAATTTCACTGTAGCAAATAGTGATTTTCGAAAACACTGTAGCATTTTGAGTAATGTGGCAATTTGAAAACACTGTAACAAATTAGTGTTTAACTGGTTCATCTTAAACGCTTTAATTAACTTATCTAAATATCAATTGAATCAATAAACGAATGTTACTATCGTTTATTATATATATGTATATATCTTTTTAATATACATAAATTAGTTTTTAAATACACATTGGAAGTTATTTATAAATAAATTTTAATAATAAATATTTCAACTTATCATATACATTCAAATAGATATTTAAACCAATAAGTTTAATGTACGGTATCAAACAATTAATACATTGTTACCTTTTCATGTTATAGTATATATGTATCTATTTACATATAATTGTTCGCGAATCATCGAAAACAACCGAAGGGTATTTAAATATATAAAAGTAATTCAAAAATTTTGAGATTCAGTTTTACAGACTTTGCTTATCGTGTCGAAAATGTTAATCATACAAAGATTAAGTTTAAATTTGGTCAGAAATTTCCGGGTCATCACAGTACCTACCCGTTAAAGAAATTTCGTCCCGAAATTTGAGTGAGGTCGTCATGGCTAACAATAAAAATGTTTTAATGATGAATATGAGTTGATAATAGAGTTTTATCTATGTTTGAATAATATGGATAAAATAATCCAATTACTCGAAGCGTATGAGAGAAGTTATCGTAATCAAGTGAAATGGAGAATAGAGATGCGTCTTATCTCTTGATGTAGTAACGATTGATTTCCGGATTTTAAGGAATAGAAAATCTTCATAATTTAAATAAGATTTGATTTTTCGGAATTTGCGGAAATTAGGATTTTCTTTGATTAAATGCGTAATCTGACTCTATTACTGCGTCCGATATTTTGCTATAAATTGACCTCTTCCGTTTCATTTATTTTCAACACTCCTATAATTTTCTTTATTATTTCATACATCCCAATAGATTGTGAAAATGCTTAATCCAGTTCTGATTCTTGATATTTTCCTGGCTATCGTATCCTTCATTCTTCTTTTTCATCTGCCACCAGAGGAAGTTATTTTCTTCTACTATTACCTTGGGGTTATAGTGTTTTTCATTCTCCCGTGTCTTTATATTGCTATACGCATTGATATACACGGTTTGTAATTTCGGGGTTGTTTTCGGGCTTTATATTTTCCATTATATTTCGGAGCTTCATGCTTTCGTTTTCTTTTCCCGACTTTAAGTCAAGCGAATAATGGTCCAAAATTCGTAGCTATACATTTCAGAATGAACATAGTTAATGTTCTAAGAAGGTAATCGTAATGGCACGATCTTGATTTGTCAAATTACCAGAATATCCGGAAAAGACCGAATCATCAAGAAAATATTTTCTTGATATGTTTAGAGGTTAAATAGAATAAAAGAGTTATGTAACATGGTTCATTATGAGGGTGGGATCTGTGAACCTTTATCACGTTCCATTAGAAACTCAGCATGACTTACTGTAATATAATCACGTTGATCAAGTGTCATTATATTATACTAACTCATGATTCAGTTCCCAACACTACTTCAAAAACATCCATTTTTCAAAATTTTCAGAAATTAGAAACTAAAATAGTTTCTTTTATGATGTAACACAGATAGCGTGAAGAGATAAATAATTTCGGATGATAATAGTTATGAAGATATCTTCAGAAATATCGAAGATATTTATAATGAAAGATATGATAATATCTTAGAATTTCTAATATCGAAGGATGATGAAGAATATTGTCCGTAGGGGTTTAGTATCACGAGCAAGGTATTCGTTAATGACTTCAGCAGATACTGAATCATTTGTATTCTTTGAAGGCAGGTTTAGTCTTTGTGATTTATCCACAACCCTCCTTCATACTTTGCTCAATCCATTTTTCAGTTCCAAACCTTTTCTTTTTCTCAGCTTTACCACCATATTATTCTTTATCATCAAACTTTTGACTGTTAAGGTCGTTTACAGTTTTTGCTGCTTCTTCAGCATATTTCCAAAATTCGGAGAACTAGTTTCATAGTTTGGGGTGTTTTTCAGAAACTTCATATTTGAAGTATGTAAGTCTAGAAGATAGATGTTATCTATATATAATTGTTGTCGTAGAAAATGCTGCGAGATTCAAAATACTGGTTGCTAATTCCCGGTGGTTGGTATGAAAATTATTGTTACAAGATGTGGATGAGTACATGATAGGGTTTCAATGTATATATAGTGATTTCCGGAGAGTTTCAAATAGCAGAGTGACGGAGTCGCTGGTACATTTACTGCTAATATGGTGGAACATAAAAGGTTCCCCAGTAACAAAAACGTATATACCAAAGTTATAAGTCTGAAAGGTCGTCGTTGACTAGTTGAATGGGTGATAATACTGGATACTTTTAAAAAGGAATTGCAAGGTTACTTTCAGTAATAATAATGCCGAAGGATTTATCACAGATACGTGTTAAAGTTTTACTTAGGTTTCGAGAGCTTTCCAGATATATGATTATAAGTACAAATCTTTCTTCTCGTAGATATCGTGTAGTTGGTTTGTCTTCTCGTTTGTTCATTAGTTGAAGTGTTTCCAAGAATTTCGATGGGTTTGAACGCAAAATATAATCATATGATGTTCTAGTACTGTTCTGAATTCAAAGCATGGGTTTCGAAGCATGGTTTTGTAAGATGTAGGAATCTAAGAGTGATGTTTTTCGTTTAATCTTGACTTGGATTCTGATCTATCGAAATTAGAATATGAAATTGAATGAAAATGGTTATTCTGCGATGAACAGATACGTATATCTATAGGTTTGAGCAGTATAGTTAATGATTGCTGAATCAGAATTGAAGAATGTATAGTGTAACATATTAATGTGGAATTTATATATTTCTAGGGTATTACCTACCCATTAAAATATTCTCATCATTAACAGTTTGTACAAAAGGATTTTCAATTACAATCTTTATAAAAATATATGTATGTATATTTCCTTCAGATGTAATATAGATTTAATGAGTTATTAAACTCATTTGATTTTCGGTTGGAACTAGAAACGAATAATCTCTTCTATATTAAAGATTACATAATCGTCGCAGGATATTTCTCCAATGAAGTTATGAATTAATACTTCATCGTTTATGGTTATTAGTATTCTTCGGTGCCTACGGTGCGTATGAAGTTGATACTCGTGGAACAGATTGTGAGGTTGAGGTTTCCGGTGCGGATGTTGTTGTTGGTGGTACTGGTACTGTTGTTGGTTGTGCTGCTGGTACTGGTGGTGCTACCGGTGCTGCCTGTGATGCCTGCAAATTGTGCATCATATTCTCCAAAGCCACAACTCGAGCGCGAAGCTCGTTAACTTCTTCTATTATTCCGGGATGATTGGCGGTTGGTACGAGAGGATGAATAAAGTTTAAAATTCTGGTTATCATATAATCGTTGCGAAATATCCTGGAAATTAGGGTAAAGATAGTGTTTCGAACGGGTTCGCCGGTAAGTGCCTCAGGTTCCTCACCAAGAGGTGAATTCGGTTGGTGGAAAGGATCGCCTTCCTCTTGTCTCCATTGATTAAGTTGATTACGAACCCATCCCCAATTCATCCAGAATTGGTGATGACTGATTGGTTGATTCATTCCGGTTACACTGCTTTCGGAACTCAGGTGGAAATTCATATCGGAATCCGAAGAACTCGAATTACTTGCAGAATTCATCTTACACGGTTAGATAAATAATTTTCGATGTGAAATGATTTTCGGATATCGGATGATATTTTAATTACATAGAATACCTTTATATAGTACAAAGGATCCGTAAATTATGGAGAAACTTTCGGAAACTGTCAAGTAAAGGTAACAGTAACAGATACGCTAAGATATTCATTTTGTCTATACACTAGTCATGCAAT
This sequence comes from Rutidosis leptorrhynchoides, assembly GCF_046630445.1. NCBI lineage: Eukaryota > Viridiplantae > Streptophyta > Magnoliopsida > Asterales > Asteraceae > Rutidosis > Rutidosis leptorrhynchoides. Next base: position 18,690,631 of record NC_092335.1, on the reverse strand, counting down.
CTATGCAATAAGGTGTGTCTAGACTACAAATGATAAGCAGGTAATTTTCCATACAAGGAATGATAAGCAGGTAATTTCTAACAAAAAAATTATAAGCAACAACTTTTATCATGCAGACATGGTCGAAGTCCAGACTCACTAATGTATCCTAACAATAACCGGTTAGACACACTAATGCAAATTCTGGTTCGCTAAGACCAACGCTCTGATACCAACTGTGACGATCGCTCCAAATCCATATGGACGAACACGTCATTCATTGATTTCATTGCGAGGTATTTGACCTCTATGTGATACGTTTTGTAACATTGCATTCGTTTGAAAAGGTATTTCATAAATGAATATATAAATTCCAGGTTTTTTTACATCTGATGATTCCTACGTATAGACAATCATCATTTAAATGGTTTACAATAATACATCTGTTGACAATACAGTCAAAATAAGATACATGGTAATGGTTTGATGAATGCAAGTTTCTTGTATATAGCATGTATGACTCCAAGCACATAACTTGTATCACGTATGAGCAAACAGCGGAAGACTTCTAGAAACCTGAGAATAAACATGCTTCAAGTGTCAACACAAAGGTTGGTGAGTTCATAGTTTTAATGTTTCGTATAATCTGTATATAAAGGTGGATCACAAGATTTCAGTTGTTTCATCCGAAACGTTTATCAATCGGTTCTACATAAAAGGGGGATCACAAGATTTTAGTTGTTTCAACCGAAACGTTTATCAATCGGTTCTACAAAAAAAGGGGATCACAAGATTTTAGTTGTTTCAACCGAAACGTTTATCAATCGGTTCTACAAAAAAAGGGGATCACAAGATTTTAGTTGTTTCAACCGAAACGTTTATCAATCGGTTCTACAAAGTTGAGCACCCTGGTAACTAAACTTTAACGTATATATAATTTGTACCCTTTGTATAATCATCTTAATAATACACGCAAACCAACGTGTACGCTTCTCAAATAGCATACGTCCGTTAAAAGGCTAGCGCTCTAGCTCGGACGGGGATGTCAAGCCCTATGGATCCATATATAACTACTTGCGCCTACCAGTTCTTATAACCGGCAGTTACTAGTTACCAAAGCTAAGGGATTTTCGGTTCAAACTCGGTGTAGAATTTAGTATGTACTTGTATCCATTGCGTTTAAAATAAAGTGCATGTATTCTCGGCCCAAAAATATAGATTGCAAAAGCAATTAAAAAGGGAGCAAATGAAACTCACTCAAATCAGTTTTAGTTTTTGTATTCATTTTATAAAACAGCGCATGTATTCTCAGCCCAAAAATATGTATAAAAAGGGATCAATGAACTCACTGTTTAATATTGATATACAATATTGTAGGAAAGCACGTAGACGCATCGGAGATGATAAACATGAGGTTTGATTCACAAAAATACCCCCGAACATTACCCATAATTTCCTTGGCAATAACCCATATTTTCCTTAGCTCTAGCTCGCTCGGAAACTCGTTTTGAAAATTACTTGAACAGCACTCCGTCGTAATATTTTTTGTACATTATTATTTTTGTATCGCAAAAATAATAACACTAATAATAATAAAAAAATAATAAGATTAATAATAATCTTATTAATAATAATAATAATAATAATAATAATAAATAATAAATAATATTACGGAGTATATATATATATTTGTGTATGTGTGTGATTTAAATCGAGCGAAAACACTGAAATTTATAGATGTGGCCTGAAATCTGGAGTCATGCGACTCGCATGGAAATGGCCTTCTAGCCATGCGACTCGCATGAGGACCAGGGACAGCTCACATTGTTTTGGCTCCTAGCTTGTCGACATAATATAAAATAAATATAAATATATAAATAATTAATATAATTATTTATATATTATATTTTATTCTTGTGCATAGTAGACTAGATATTTTTGGTCCGTTGCGTCGGGCGTTTCTTCTTGACTCGGGTCCCGGTTCCGGATTTTCAGACGTCCTTGCGTACTATTTTATATCGTGTACTTTGTGTTCCGCAACTTGTACTCTTGTCATTTTTAGACGTTTTTCATCAATAATTTGAACCTTTTTAATTGTATCTTGTACATTTGAGCATTTTGGACCTTTCCGTCTTCAATTCTTCGTTTTCGCCTTTTGTCTTCGCACTTATTAAATATAAACGAACATTACTTGAATATGGAACAATTACAACTAAAATCCTGTCTTTCTTGGGGGATAATGCTATGAAATATATGTTCCTTTTTAGCCTTATCAATAGCCTTAAATTATCCCTTAATTATATCACTCAAAGTGTATCTTAAACTTTCGAGTGTTTTGGTCATTTACTTCTATAAATCATCGTCTCGCTATTTATTAAAATACATTTTTATAATAGCGTTTTACTGTAGCAAAGTTACTGTAGCAAAGTAAAATTTTACTGTAGCAATTCACTGTAGCAAAGTCAATTTCACTGTAGCAAATAGTGATTTTCGAAAACACTGTAGCATTTTGAGTAATGTGGCAATTTGAAAACACTGTAACAAATTAGTGTTTAACTGGTTCATCTTAAACGCTTTAGTTAACTTATCTAAATATCAATTGAATCAATAAACGAATGTTACTATCGTTTATTATATATATGTATATATCTTTTTAATATACATAAATCAGTTTTTAAATACACATTGGAAGTTATTTATAAATAAATTTTAATAATAAATATTTCAACTTATCATATACATTCAAATAGATATTTAAACCAATAAGTTTAATGTACGGTATCAAACAATTAATACATTGTTACCTTTTCATGTTATAGTATATATGTATCTATTTACATATAATTGTTCGCGAATCGTCGAAAACAACCGAAGGGTATTTAAATATATAAAAGTAATTCAAAAATTTTGAGATTCAGTTTTACAGACTTTGCTTATCGTGTCGAAAATGTTAATCATACAAAGATTAAGTTTAAATTTGGTCAGAAATTTCCGGGTCATCACAAAAAACGTTCCATATTAATTGATTTCGTTGCGAGGTTTTGACCTCTATATGAGACGTTTTTCAAAGACTGCATTCATTTTAAAACAAACCATAACCTTTATTTCATCAATAAAGGTTTAAAAAGCTTTACGTAGATTATCAAATAATGATAATCTAAAATATCCTGTTTACACACGACCATTACATAATGGTTTACAATACAAATATGTTACAACAAAATAAGTTTCTTGAATGCAGTTTTTACACAATATCATACAAGCATGGACTCCAAATCTCGTCCTTATTTATGTATGCGACAGCGGAAGATCTTAATAATCACCTGAGAATAAACATGCTTAAAACGTCAACAAAAATGTTGGTGAGTTATAGGTTTAACCTATATATATCAAATCATAATAATAGACCACAAGATTTCATATTTCAATACACATCCCATACATAGAGATAAAAATCATTCATATGGTGAACACCTGGTAACCGACATTAACAAGATGCATATATAAGAATATCCCCATCATTCCGGGACACCCTTCGGATATGATATAAATTTCGAAGTACTAAAGCATCCGGTACTTTGGATGGGGTTTGTTAAGCCCAATAGATCTATCTTTAGGATTCGCGTCAATTAGGGTGTCTGTTCCCTAATTCTTAGATTACCAGACTTAATAAAAAGGGGCATATTCGATTTCGATAATTCAACCATAGAATGTAGTTTCACGTACTTGTGTCTATTTTGTAAATCATTTATAAAACCTGCATGTATTCTCATCCCAAAAATATTAGATTTTAAAAGTGGGACTATAACTCACTTTCACAGATTTTTACTTCGTCGGGAAGTAAGACTTGGCCACTGGTTGATTCACGAACCTATAACAATATATACATATATATCAAAGTATGTTCAAAATATATTTACAACACTTTTAATATATTTTGATGTTTTAAGTTTATTAAGTCAGCTGTCCTCGTTAGTAACCTACAACTAGTTGTCCACAGTTAGATGTACAGAAATAAATCGATAAATATTATCTTGAATCAATCCACGACCCAGTGTATACGTATCTCAGTATTGATCACAACTCAAACTATATATATTTTGGAATCAACCTCAACCCTGTATAGCTAACTCCAACATTCACATATAGAGTGTCTATGGTTGTTCCGAAATATATATAGATGTGTCGACATGATAGGTCGAAACATTGTATACGTGTCTATGGTATCTCAAGATTACATAATATACAATACAAGTTGATTAATTTATGGTTGGAATAGATTTGTTACCAATTTTCACGTAGCTAAAATGAGAAAAATTATCCAATCTTGTTTTACCCATAACTTCTTCATTTTAAATCCGTTTTGAGTGAATCAAATTGCTATGGTTTCATATTGAACCCTATTTTATGAATCTAAATAGAAAAAGTATAGGTTTATAGTCGGAAGAATAAGTTACAAGTCGTTTTTGTAAAGGTAGTCATTTCAGTCGAAAGAACGACGTCTAGATGACCATTTTAGAAAACATACTTTCACTTCGAGTTTAACCATAATTTTTGGATATAGTTTCATGTTCATAATAAAAATCATTTTCTCAGAATAACAACTTTTAAATCAAAGTTTATCATAGTTTTTAATTAACTAACCCAAAACAGCCCGCGGTGTTACTACGACGGCGTAAATCCGGTTTTACGGTGTTTTTCGTGTTTCCAGGTTTTAAATCATTAAGTTAGCATATCATATAGATATAGAACATGTGTTTAGTTTATTTTAAAAGTCAAGTTAGAAGGATTAACGTTTGTTTGCGAACAAGTTTAGAATTAACTAAACTATGTTCTAGTGATTACAAGTTTAAACCTTCGAATAAGATAGCTTTATATGTATGAATCGAATGATGTTATGAACATCATTACTACCTTAAGTTCCTTGGATAAACCTACTGGAAAAGAGAAAAATGGATCTAGCTTCAATGGATCCTTGGATGGCTCGAAGTTCTTGAAGCAGAATCATGACACGAAAACAAGTTCAAGTAAGATCATCACTTAAAATAAGATTGTTATAGTTATAGAAATTGAACCAAAGTTTGAATATGATTATTACCTTGTATTAGAATGATAACCTACTGTAAGAAACAAAGATTTCTTGAGGTTGGATGATCACCTTACAAGATTGGAAGTGAGCTAGCAAACTTGAAAGTATTCTTGATTTTATGAAACCAGAACTTTTGGAATTTATGAAGAACACTTAGAACTTGAAGATAGAACTTGAGAGAGATCAATTAGATGAAGAAAATTGAAGAATGAAAGTGTTTGTAGGTGTTTTTGGTCGTTGGTGTATGGATTAGATATAAAGGATATGTTATTTTGTTTTCATGTAAATAAGTCATGAATGATTACTCATATTTTTGTAATTTTATGAGATATTTCACGCTAGTTGCCAAATGATGGTTCCCACATGTATTAGGTGACTCACATGGGCTGCTAAGAGCTGATCATTGGAGTGTATATACCAATAGTACATACATCTAAAAGCTGTGTATTGTACGAGTACGAATACGGGTGTATACGAGTAGAATTGTTGATGAAACTGAACGAGGATGTAATTGTAAGCATTTTTGTTAAGTAGAAGTATTTTGATAAGTGTATTGAAGTCTTTCAAAAGTTTATAAATACATATTAAAACACTACATGTATATACATTTTAACTGAGTCGTTAAGTCATCGTTAGTCGTTACATGTAAGTGTTGTTTTGAAACCTTTAGGTTAACGATCTTGTTAAATGTTGTTAACCCAATGTTTATAATATCAAATGAGATTTTAAATTATTATATTATCATGATATTATCATGTATGAATATCTCTTAATATGATATATATACATTAAATATCTTTACAACGATAATCGTTACATATATGTCTCGTTTAAAAATCATTAAGTTAGTAGTCTTGTTTTTTACATATGTAGTTCATTGTTAATATACTTAATGATATGTTTACTTATCATAGTATCATGTTAACTATATATATATCCATATATATGTCATCATATAGTTTTTACAAGTTTTAACGTTCGTGAATCACCGATCAACTTGGGTGGTCAATTGTCTATATGAAACATATTTCAATTAATCAAGTCTTAACAAGTTTGATTGCTTAACATGTTGAAAACATTTAATCATGTAAATATCAATCTCAATTAATATATATAAACATGGAAAAGTTCGGGTCACTACATATGAGTCCTCTGATTGTGGCAAAAATCCCAGAAGCAAACTCATCTTCCTTTGACCGTGGCGACGGTCTAAGTGCGAGTAGGTCAGAATTTTCAGCACAACGTTAAAAGGACATAGTGACGATCGGAGGGCCATAAATCCTAAACCGTAACTCGGATTAAGACGAGTCCTAAATGAAAAGTTATCTACTCAAACAGAGCTATCTGAAAATCATCTTTACAGTAGCCCAGGTCGTACGGGTCAGACACAGAAACAGTAAAATAGTAGGTTCCGGTGGTTCTTAGTACTCGATGCTTATCACGGTTCTCATCCTTGATGCATATAGCTTCAAGTGTACAACTCGTTGATGTGTTTGCATCATCTTAACCAAGGTTTCACCATCATAACACTTGTGTAAGTCTAAGATATGTAGCACAACTCAATTAAGTGTTGTATGTAGTTTGATGAACCAAAGTTACATCAAAGTCTTAGATTTAACACTTACATGAAATATAAGAGTAATATTGAACTACAAACTAGAAAGTAAACTAACTAATCAAGATCTTAAGATGTAGAACATAGTTCTTAGTTAGATCTTGAAGATCCAAGACCCAAAGGTCTAGATCTAAAGTTATTAAGTTAAATCTAACACAAGTGTATGAAGTTATAACTAAAGAGTTACACTTCCATGTTCTTGAACTTTCAAGTTAACTTTTAGTTCCAAGAAGTATGAGATCAAGACTAACTTGTAATACTTGACCAAATCACAACTTTAAAGTACATAAAATGAAGAAATAATCTAAATAAACAAGTAACAAGTTCATGGGTTTCATACTTTTAAAGATTCAAACCAAAGTTTGATCTTTAAGAATGTAAACTTTAAGTTTACAAACATGAATCACAAGTATGAGTTTAACAACACATGCACTTTCATCTTTTAAAACAATAAAGGTAGAATCATAAACTAGTAAGTTTATGTTCTTGTATGTCTTGTAAGAACAAGTTGATATGAAGAACAAAAACTAAAGAGTTTGGTTCTTATTAACTAGTAAATAACAACAACTAAGATTAAGTAACAATTAGCAAACAAGGAATGATGATGAAGAGTGGGTTAGGCCACGGTTTAAGAAAGGAGAAGAAGAGAGCAAAGAGCTTGTTACTTACAAGAATTAGAGAGAAAAGTGAGAGAGAAAGTTTGAGAGAAATTGCAAGTAATTTGTGTGTGTGTAAATGAGAGAGTACACTAGTGAACAAGTAGTAAAAAAAAAGTTGAACTCCTCTAAAGGCCATAAAGGCCGACGGTTTTTGGGAGAGGAGAGGGGGATGGATTTGCTCACTAGTCACAAGCATGTAAAGCCTTCACAAGTTGGTTATTAGAGGTGGTTTCATGGGGATAAGGTGGTAACTAGATTCCTTATGTAACTTAATCCATTTATTTAAGTTCTAAGGTAATACTTACAAGTGTAATGGGCTAAAAAGTCCATAATGATGTAGGGTGGGCTTATAAGTCCTACATTCAAGAGTCCATTAACATTAATCAAGCCCAAGTTCAAGTAATTAACAAGTAAATCCCATTTAAAGCCCATGTAGTCAACTAGTAAACTTAGTTAATTAAAATGATTAATAAAATTAATCATGAATGTAAATAATATTCAAAAATATTATTCGTATAATGTACGTGTGTCACAAAGACGTTTCGGGCATTCAAAGTCAAGTATGATCAATCATGGTAACAAGTAAATGTAATAACATACATTCGTTAAATCACAAGTATTAATAATAACAATTATTAATAAAATAAACGTTGGAAAATCCAGGGTCGTTACATTACCCACCTGTTAAAGAAAATTTCGTCCCGAAATTTTAAGCTGAGGTAGATGGAGGAGTCGGGAAAAGGTGAGGATACTTCCGCATCATTTGATCCTCTCGCTCCCAAGTAAACTCAGGTCCTCGTTTGGCATTCCATCGTACTCGGACGATCGGAATCTTGTTGCGTTTCAAAGTTTTGACCTCTCGGTCCATAATCTCAACTGGTTCTTCCACAAAGTGGAGTTTGTCGTCAATCGTAAGTTCCTCAAGTGGTATGATAAGTTCAGGTGCAGCAAGACACTTCTTCAAGTTTGACACGTGGAAGGTAGGATGAACTGAGCTCAATTGAGCTGGAAGATCTAAACGGTATGCAACGGGTCCAACACGTTCCAAGATTTTAAAAGGACCAATGTACCGTGGGTTTAACTTTCCACGTTTTCCAAAGCGGACCACACCTTTCCAAGGTGCAACCTTCAACATTACACGGTCACCAATGTTGAATTCAAAGTCTTTACGTTTAAGATTGGCATAACTCTTTTGACGATCGCAGGCAGTCTTGAGTCTCGCTTGAATCTGAGCAATCTTCTCCATTGTTTCGTGGACTACCTCGGGTCCGGTGATTTGCTTTTCGCCTACTTCGGCCCAACAAATAGGAGATCGGTACTTGCGGCCATACAACGCTTCAAAAGGTGCGGCATTGATGCTCGAGTGATAACTGTTGTTGTACAAGAATTCGGCTAACGGCAAATGCCTTTCCCAGGCCTTTTCGAAATCAATGACACATGCACACAACATGTCTTCCAAGGTCTGAATCGTGCGTTCACTTTGCCTGTCGGTCTGTGGGTGATAAGCAGTACTCTTGTCGAGACGAGTTCCCATGGCTTCTTGTAAGGAACGCCAAAATCTGGAAGCAAAACGGGGATCGCGATCTGAGATGATCGATAAAGGTACACCATGACGAGATACAACCTCTTTGATGTATAATTGAGCAAGTCTCTCCATCGTATCCGTTTCCTTCATAGCCAAGAAATATGCAGATTTAGTAAGGCGGTCAACAATAACCCAAATGGTATCGTATCCGCCCACCATCTTTGGTAGCTTGGTAATGAAATCCATTGTTATCCTCTCCCACTTCCATTGCGGGATTTCAGGTTGTTGAAGTAATCCAGAAGGTCTTTGATGTTCGGCCTTAACTTTCGAACAAGTCAAACACTTACCAACATAAGTTGCAACGTCCTTCTTAAGATTCGGCCACCAATACTGTTCTTTAAGATCGTGGTACATTTTGCCAGCTCCGAGGTGAATCGAATATCTCGATTTGTGTGCTTCATCAAGTATAAGGTTCCGTAGATCTCCATAAAGAGGTACCCAAATTCTTCCGGCATAACATCGGAGTCCAGACTCTCTAACCTCGAATCGAGAGACAAGTATGTTCAAATGTTCGTGAGATATATTCTCCTCCTTGAGAGCCTCATCTTGGGCTACTCGGATCTGACTGTTGAGGTTCGAATGGATGGTGATATTCAAAGCCCTAACACGAAGAGGTGCCGTCCTCTCCTTTCGGCTTAAAGCGTCAGCTACAACATTGGCCTTGCCAGGATGATAACGGAGTTCACAATCGTAGTCATTCAATGTCTCGATCCATCGTCGTTGTCGCATATTTAGTTGCTTCTGATCGAAGATGTGCTGGAGGCTCTTGTGGTCGGTGAAGATAGTGCTCTTAGTCCCATACAAATAGTGTCTCCACAATTTGAGCGCAAAGACAATGACTCCAAGTTCAAGATCGTGAGTAGTGTAGTTCCGCTCATGAATCTTCAATTGACGGGAAGCATAAGTGATAACCTTTGTGCGTTGCATCAGTACACAACCAAAACCACTTTTCGAAGCATCGCAATAAACGACGAAATCGTCACTGCCCTCAGGAAGTGATAAGATAGGTGCGGTGGTTAACTTCTTCTTCAAGGTTTGAAATGCTGATTCGTGTGCGGGTTCCCAAATGAACTTCTTCCCTTTGTGAGTCAGTGCGGTCAAAGGACGTGCAATCAGAGAGAAACCTTCGATAAACCTTCGGTAATAACCGGCGAGACCTAGGAATTGGCGAATATGCGTCGGAGTAGTGGGGGTCTCCCACTTGCTGATAGCTTCAATCTTGGCGGGATCAACTTTGATACCCTGGTCACTCACAACATGACCCAGAAATTGGACTTCCTTCAACCAAAATTCACACTTGGAGAATTTGGCATAAAGTTGCTCTTGCCTCAAGAGTTCAAGTACTAGTCGGAGGTGTTGCTTATGTTCTTCTTCGCTCTTAGAGTAGATGAGGATATCATCTATGAAGATGATAACGAACTTATCCAAGTACGGCTTGCAGACACGATTCATGAGGTCCATGAACATGGCAGGTGCGTTGGTTAAACCGAATGGCATCACGAGAAACTCATAATGACCATAACGGGTTCTGAATGCAGTTTTCATCACATCACTTTCCTTCACCCTCAACTGGTGATAACTGGATCGCAAATCGATCTTTGAGTAAACGCTCGATCCTTGTAGTTGATCAAAAAGATCGTCAATACGGGGAAGAGGATACCGATTCTTGATCGTCAATTTGTTGAGCTCACGGTAGTCGATACACATACGGAAGGATCCATCCTTCTTCTTCACAAACAACACGGGTGCGCCCCAAGGCGAGAAACTTGGTTGGATAAATCCACGGTCAAGTAGTTCTTGTAGTTGACTCTGTAACTCTTGCATCTCGGAAGGTGCGAGTCGATAAGGTGCGCGAGCTACAGGTGCTGCTCCTGGCACTAAATCGATTTAAAACTCTACTACTCTCGGCGGCGGTAATCCAGGCAATTCTTCAGGGAAGACATCGGAAAATTTGTTCACAATTCGAACATCGTTCACGCTCTTCACCTCAGTTTCTACCATTTTCACATGCGCTAGGACAGCAAAACGTCCCTTCTTCATAATCTTTTGCGCTTTCACGCAACTAATGAGGTTCAGCTTCGAGGTACATCTCTCTCCGTATATAATCAGTGGCTCACCATCTCCTTGAGGTATACGAAGAGCTTTGTCTCCACAGATAATATCGGCCCTTATCTTGGTCAACCAATCCATACCGACGATCACGTCAAAACTTTCCAATTTAATGGGTATCAAATCAATTTCGAAATCTACACCAGCTATGTTGATAATAGCTCCTCGACTAATATGGTCAACTTTCTCAAGTTTTCCATTGGCGACCTCGACAAGCATACTCTCTTTTAATGGGACTAACAACCAATTAATCTTATTACAAAAGTGTCTACATACATAACTTCTATCGGTACCAGTATCAAATAGGACGGAAGCTAAAAGATTGTTGATAGTGAATATACCTGTCACCAAGTCGGGGTTTTCTCGGGCGTCCCTTGCATTAACATTGAAAGCTCTACCACGGGGTGGTCCGCCGTCTTTTCTTTTGTTGGGGTACGCATTTCTGAAATGGCCCGTTTGTCCGCATTCGTAGCACTTTTTCGGTCCATTGGTGTTCGGCTTCCCATTCAAAGTGGTGACGTTGCAGTCCTTACCGATATGCCCAGTCCGTTGGCACTTTTCGCAGACAACATTACAATACCCAGTATGGTGCTTGTAGCACCGCTTGCATTGTGGTAAGGTTCCCTTGTAGTTCGGGTTTGAGTTGGTGTTCGGATTAGGGTTTCCACCGTTGTTGTTTCCTCTGAAACCCTCATGTCGCTTCGCCGGGTTTTGATCATAGGTCTTTCCCCTGTTGTTATCCCATTTGCGCTTCTCACTAGTACCCGCTTCAGACTTAGCCTTCTCCGGTTCATCGATGATGATTTGATTCATTAAAGTATGCGCCATGCACATCGCCTCCGGGACATTAGGTGGCTTGGACGAGATGACGTTTCCTTTAATGCTCTTAGGAAGTCCCCAGAAGTACCTTTCCATACACTTGAATTCTGGGGTGACCATTGTCGGACACATCAGGGCTAGTTCCAAAAATCTCCTGTTGTAACCATCAAGGTCGTTCCCAACGGCCTTTAACTGCATGAATTCCATCTCCATCTTCTGGATTTCGGTCCTAGGGCAATATTCCTCAATCAGGGCCCTTTTGAAATCCTCCCATGGGGTAGCAAATGCCTCATCAATACCTTTTGCTTGTGCCAACGTGTTCCACCACGTTAGTGCGCCATCAGACAGTGTGCATGAAGTAAACTTGGTCTTATTCTCCTCTGAACAGTTGCTGACTCGGAACACAGATTCAAGTTTTTCAAACCATCTAGTGAGACCAACCGGCCCCTCCGTTCCACTAAAGCTATGAGGTTTGCAGCTCTAGAACTCTTTGTACATGCACCCATTACGAATGGGCTGAATAACCGGTGGAGGTGGCAGTGGAGCTTGGGGTTGCATTTCCGCAATGGCTGCGGCTACCCTTTCGGCAATCATATCCTCGATTTGGGCGGTGGTAGGTGTTGATCGTCCGTTGGCCATGGTGTTCTAAACAAAAATTTTGACTCATGTCAAAATCCGGTATGCAAATAGTAATAATACAGTATATGCTAACCAACATGGAATCGACACATCACATGTTTATTAAATAACGCATCTAGGTACAAATACCATAGAATCATCGTATGGTAATGTAAATAGAACATCGTGCAAGAATTAAATAACGCAAAGTTCCATTCATTAATAATAAGTTGCATACATCTGTATAAGTTCGTACAATACATAAGTGAAACATAAAACTACAACTAGATTACATAATGAAATCTACATACAAAAGTCCTACGGTGATGGTGGGTGTAGGATGTCCAATACATGGGACATCTGGTCCTCGAGCTCAGTAACTCGAGCTCGGAGGATCCCCACCTCCCTTGTCAATTCCTCGACAGTGGGAGATGGTGGGGCAGGCGGTGCAGGTGGTGCTGGTGGTGCAGATGTAGACGGTCCGGCTCCAGAAATAGTCAGTACGTAACGGGGTGCCTTACGCACGAGTGGGTTGACAGGGTACGGCACAAGCCGCTTATGGGTAGTAACCCTACGACGCCGACCAAATGCGTCAGTGAATGCTCGTCCTTCGTTGATCCCCGGAATAATGGTGCCATCGAAGCGGTACCGCTTCTTCGGTGGGGTGGAGGGTGGCTGTATAGGTGCATCAGGGTCCTCCTCGCCGGAGTCATCGTCACTCGAGTCGTCTGTGGATGAGTCATCGGATGAAGAATCAGCGGATGATGGGTCGTCCGAATCATGTGGTGGTGACTGCACGGGCGGCCCTCCTTGGGCGGCTATCATCTGTCGGTAACGGGCGGGTCCGATCGGAATGAGACGTCCATCAGGGGCGCGTCGGCACCAATGGCGATACCGGTTACGGAATGGACCTTCCCCGAATTCCGCGGGAATCACAATCTCACCGGAGCGGGGCTGTGACACCGAGTGTCCGGGGGCAGATGGAGCTGGAATCTCTGGAGGGTCCTGGGCTCCGTCAGAAGTAGCCACTGGGGTAGGCGCATGACTGCTAGCTCCGGAAGACGAAGCGCCGGGATCACTGGTGGGTAACGGGATCGGTGGATCGGCAACAGTGGCAGGTGTAGTGGCTGAAGTGTCTGAACTGCCCAAAACGATATCAGGTGGAATATCCGACATCTGAACAAGGAAAAATAAATTTTCCATGTCAGTAAGTCATAAAGCAAGCACGTATTAGGCCAACAGTCGAAATCATGTATAACAGTAAGTAGCATGGCAATAACGACAAGTATCATGCAATCGAAAGCAGATAATAGCATGCAGTAGTGAAATCATGTAATAGCATACGGCATATAGCAGTAAAAGTAAGCAGCAGCATGCAGTAAGTTCAGCGAAAACAAGTAAACTAGCAAGTTGTAGATTAGTCCTATTAGTGAATCCTACTCGGGTCGGTCTTAGACTCACTAATGCAACCTAATTCCCTACAACCAATGCTCTGATACCAAATGTGATGCCCCGTACAAAACCATCGTGTATGAATCATTAACAACAGGATCATTACAAGGTCAAACACTATATGCTATTTCAAAATACGTTTGCATTCATGATAAAAGGTGATGTCTTAACCAACATCAATGTTTAATAACCAAAAGTATGCTTCAATGAACAGAAGCCGTTAATAATGTACGTGACCCCAATGGTCGTTACAAGTCATAGTTTCAAAAGTAATTAAGTTCGAATGCAAGATAAAGTAGTTCATGCAGTGACATCTCTAAAGCAGCGGGTGTCTACAGCAAGACTAGTACACAGCGGAAGCAACCTTAAGCACCTGAGAAAAACATGCTTAAAAACGTCAACACAAAGGTTGGTGAGCTATAGTTTAAGTATAACAGTAATGTAAGGTAGGCCACGAGATTTCAGTGCTACAAAGAGCGTTTAAAAATAGTATGATAAAGTATATGTTTAACCGTGGGCACTTGGTAACTAACTTAACATTTATACCCCCTGAAAGTACACTTGGAAAGTGAGTATGTATACAAAGTATTAAACACTCGTTAAAAGCTAGCGCGACTAGCCCGAGTGGGGATGTCAAACCCTATGGATCCATATCTAAGATTCGCATTCACCGGTTCAAAAACCAATGACTAAACGTTACCGAGCTAAAGGGAATGTTTCTGCCATTGTATAACCCACACATATATAAAGTTTAAGTACTCGTGCCTAGTATGTAAAACATAAAACGCGCATGTATTCTCCGTTCCCAAAATAGTTAAAGTAAAAAGGGATGCTATAACTCACAATGATAAAGTAGCGGTAAAGTATGACTCGGGAAATAAGCAAGTACGTAGGTCCGGAAAGTCCTCAACCTAAGTCAAATAGTACTAAGTCAGTAAATCGTCCCAATAGGTTTAAATGTATGTAAATTAGGTCTTAAAGGTCATCATCATTCATCATCAAACAAAAGGTGTAAAGTAAGTTTCGTTTATGAAAGAAGTTTAAAACAAAGGCTGACTTCGGTCAGTCACCACGGCCTCTATACCTACTGAAATAAGGTGATACCAGTGGCCATGGCTCCGTATATGAGTCCTCTGATTGTGGCAAAAATCCCAGAAGCAAACTCATCTTCCTTTGACCGTGGCGACGGTCTAAGTGCGAGTAGGTCAGAATTTTCAGCACAACGTTAAAAGGACATAGGGACGATCGGAGGGCCATAAATCCTAAACCGTAACTCGGATTAAGACGAGTCCTAAATGAAAAGTTATCTACTCAAACAGAGCTATCTGAAAATCATCTTTATAGTAGCCCAGGTCGTACGGGTCAGACACACAAACAGTAAAACAGTAGGTTCTGGTGGTTCTTGGTACTCGATGCTTATCACGGTTCTTATCCTTGATGCATATAGCTTCAAGTGTACAACTTGTTGATGTGTTTGCATCATCTTAACCAAGGTTTCACCATCATAACACTTGCGTAACTCTAAGATATGTAGCACAACTCAATTAAGTGTTGTATGTAGTTTGATGAACCAAAGTTACATCAAAGTCTTAGATTTAACACTTACATGAAATATAAGAGTAATATTGAACTACAAACTAGAAAGTTAGCTAACTAATCAAGATCTTAAGATGTAGAACATAGTTCTTAGTTAGATCTTGAAGATCCAAGACCCAAAGGTCTAGATCTAAAGTTATTAAGTTAAATCTAACACAAGTGTATGAAGTTATAACTAAAGAGTTACAAGTCCATGTTCTTGAACTTTCAAGTTAACTTTTAGTTCTAAGAAGTATGAGATCAAGACTAACTTGTAATACTTGACCAAATCAAAACTTTAAAGTACATAAAATGAAGAAATAATCTAAATAAACAAGTAACAAGTTCATGGGTTTCATACTTTTAAAGATTCAAACCAAAGTTTGATCTTTAAAAATGTAAACTTTAAGTTTACAAACATGAATCACAAGTATGAGTTTAACAACACATGCACTTTCATCTTTTAAAACAATAAAGGTAGAATCATAAACTAGTAAGTTTATGTTCTTGTATGTCTTGTAAGAACAAGTTGATATGAAGAACAAAAACTAAAGAGTTTGGTTCTTATTAACTAGTAAATAAAAACAACTAAGATTAAGTAACAATTAGCAAACAAGGAATGATGATGAAGAGTGGGTTAGGCCACGGTTTAAGCAAGGAGAAGAAGAGAGCAAAGAGCTTGTTACTTACAAGAATTAGAGAGAAAAGTGAGAGAGAAAGTTTGAGATAAATTGCAAGTAATTTGTGTGTGTGTAAATGAGAGAGTACACTAGTGAACAAGTAGTAAAAAAAAAGTTGAACTCCTCTAAAGGCCATAAAGGCCGACGGTTTTTGGGAGAGGAGAGGGGGAGGGATTTGCTCACTAGTCACAAGCATGTAAAGCCTTCAAAAGTTGGTTATTAGAGGTGGTTTCATGGGGATAAGGTGGTAACTAGATTCCTTATGTAACTTAATCCATTTAGTTAAGTTCTAAGGTAATACTTACAAGTGTAATGGGCTAAAAAGTCCATAATGATGTAGGGTGGGCTTATAAGTCCTACATTCAAGAGTCCATTAACATTAATCAAGCCCAAGTTTAAGTAATTAACAAGTAAATCCCATTTAAAGCCCAAGTAATCAACTAGTAAACTTAGTTAATTAAAATGATTAATAAAATTAATCATGAATGTAAATAATATTCAAAAATATTATTCGTATAATGTACGTATGTCACAAAGACGTTTCGGGCATTCAAAGTCAAGTATGATCAATCATGGTAACAAGTAAATGTAATAACATACATTCGTTAAATCACAAGTATTAATAATAACAATTATTAATAAAATAAACGTTGGAAAATCCAGGGTCGTTACATTACCCACCTGTTAAAGAAAATTTCATCCCGAAATTTTAAGCTGAGGTAGATGGAGGAGTCGGGAAAAGGTGAGGATACTTCCGCATCATTTGATCCTCTCGCTCCCAAGTAAACTCAGGTCTTCGTTTGGCATTCCATCGTACTCGGACGATCGGAATCTTGTTGCGTTTCAAAGTTTTGACCTCTCGGTCCATAATCTCAACTGGTTCTTCCACAAAGTGGAGTTTGTCGTCAATCTTAAGTTCCTCAAGTGGTATGATAAGTTCAGGTGCAGCAAGACACTTCTTCAAGTTTGACACGCGGAAGGTAGGATGAACTGAGCTCAATTGAGCTGGAAGATCTAAACGGTATGCAACAGGTCCAACACGTTCCAAGATTTCAAAAGGACCAATGTACCGTGGGATTAACTTTCCATGTTTTCCAAAGCGGATCATTCAAAAGATTGTGAAAATGCTCAATCCAGTTCTGGTTCTTGACCTAATATTGACGTTCGCCACCATTATCCTTCTTTTCCAGCTCCCATCGGAGGAAACTGTTTATTTCTATTATGCTCTCGGGATTGTTGTATTTATCATTCTCCCGTGTCTTTATATTGCTATAATCATTTATATACACGGTTTGTAATTTCTGTATTGTTATTGTGCTTTATATTTAGGAGCTCCATGCTTTTGTTTTCTCTTTTCGACTTTTAAGTAAAGCGATCAAGACGTCTCGAATATGTAGGTATGAAATTTCAAATGAACATAACTAATGTTCTAAGCAGAAAGGAATTGTAATAGCACGATTTAATTTGGTAAAAATACCGGTATCACGGAAAAGATAGAACTATCAAGAAAATATGTTCTTGATATGTTTAGAGGTTAAATAGAATGAAAGGATCGTGTAACATGGCACATGATGACGGTAAAATCTGTGAATCATCACATTCCATTAGAAACTCAGCATGACTTATTGTAATATAACCACGTTGATCAGGCTTCATTATATTATACTAACTCATGCTTCAATTCCCAACACCACTTCAAAACATTCATAATTTAAACTCGGAGTTTATAGAAATTTAGAAACTAAAATAGTTTCCTATAAGATGTAATACGGATAGCACGAAGAGATAAATAATTTCGGGAAAGAATATTTATGAAAATATCCTCAGAAATATCGAGGATATTTATGATGATATTTTTGGAATTTCTAAAGGTTGATGAGGAAAATTCTTCCGCAAGAATATAGAATAAGTAAGGAGCAATATATTCGCTAAAGATTTCATCGGATATAGAATTATCTGGGTTCTTTATGTACAAGTTTAGTCCTTGTGATTTGTTCACCGTCTCCTTCATAGTTTTGCTTAATCCGCTTTTCAGTATCAATTTTTCTGTTGAGCGTTTCCAACACTCTATTCTCTATCGTCAAACTTTTGACTGTTAAGGTCGTTTACAGTTTTTGCTGCTTCATCAGCATTTTCAAACTTGGAGAGCTAATTCGCAGGTTGGGTGCTTTTCAGAATTCCAGAATTGGAGTACGTAAGTCCAGGAGATAGACGTCACATGTATATATGTAACTGTTGACATAGAAACGCTGCGGAATCAATGATTGATGCTTCCCGGCATTGGTATGGGAGCTATCGTTACAAGGCATTTAATGAGTACATGATAAAATTTCAAGGAATAAATATAGTGATTTCCAGAGAGGCTTAAGTTGCAGAGTAACGGAGTCGCTGGTACGTTTATCGCTAATATGGTGGATCATAAAAGGTTCCCCGGTAACAACGATAGAAAGACAATCGTATATGTCAAGGTTTAATTAAGGCTTGTTCGAATGAAAAGTCGAAGTTGACTTGCTGAAGTTGTGACAAAACTGGATACTTGAAAAGGAATTTCAAAGTTATTTTCAGTAATAATAATGCCAAAGGATTTATTATGGATACGTGTTAAAGTCTTACTTAGGTTTTAAGAGCTTTCCAGGTGTATGACTATAAGTATAACTCTTTCCTTCTATCAATATTATGTGGTTGGTTCATCTTCTCGTTTGTTCAATAGTTGAGGTGTTTTCAAAAATCATAAAGGGTTTGAACGTAGGTTGTAATCGTTGATATACATGTGATGTTTAAAATGAATTCATTTAGGATTTTGAATATATTTCTGGGTTTTATGAATAAGAGTGATGTTCTAGTACAGTTTTGAATTCAAAGTATGGTTTTAAAAGGTGTAAGAATCTAAGAGTGATGTCATATGTTATGTCTTGGATTCTGATCTGTCAAAATCAGAATATGTAATTGAATCTGAATGAAAATGGTTGTTCTAATTTCTATGGAAGAATGTATATCTTTGTGAAAGTAGTGAGTATAGATAATGAATATCGAATAATTGAAGAGTGTACAGTGTAACATATTAATTGTGAACTTAAATATTTCTCGGTGGAAGATGTTGGTGTTCGTGGAATTCTTGTGAACTTCGTAAGGTACGAATGATATTTTCTAAAAAGTTTCAGGTACATCTAAAATGAAAGTGTAAAATCAAACTTATAATTGAATAATACACTTAGTTTATTAGAGGATAGAATTCTTTGAGGTGATGCAGAGATTTAGGTTGTTAACGAAGGATGTATATCATGACATTTTAGTAATGTGAATTAATCGAGTAGTATTTACCCTTCAAAATTCACACGTATCAGATTAGTATGAAAAGATATAATGTGGTTTCAAAATTCATATATAATATATATATATATATATATATATATATATATATATATATATATATATATATATATATATATATATATATATATATATATATATATATAAATTCTTTGGAAAGAATGAGTTAATATTTCATAACTCGATAGTATAATATTCTTATTGGTGATTGATGTGTTGATATCTGCGGTGGTTATGGAACTTGTGGAGCTTGTGGTACTGTAGGTGTTGATGATGATGGTGAGACTGCTAGTGATACAGGTGCTGTTGATGGGGTACTAGTGATGTCGGTGGTGTTGCTGGTGCTTGTAAGTTGTGCACCATATTCTCCAGATTGATTACTCGATCGCGAAGTTCGTTGACTTCTTCTATTACTCCGGGATGATGGGCGGTCGGAATGAGAGGATGAATAAGGTTTAGAATAGTAGATATGACGTAATCGTTGCAAGCTATTCTGGAAATGAGGGTGAAGATGGTGTTTCGGACAGGTTCGCCGGTAAGTGCTTCAGGTTCTTCGCCAAGAGGGAAATTTGGTGGATGGAAGGGATAGCCTTCTTCTTGTCTCCACTGATTAAGTCGACTAAAAACCCATTCCCAATTCATACAGAATTGGTGATGGCTGATTGGTTGGTCCATTCCGGTTACACTGCTTTCGGAGCTCAGGTAGAAATTCATATCGGAATAGCTGTCGGAATCTGAGGAACTTGAACTAGTTGCAGGATTCATCTTACACGGTTAGATAAATGATTTTTGATATGAAATTATTTTCGAATATCGGATGATATTCTATTTGCATAGAATACCTTTATAGAGTACAAAGGATCCCGCAAATTATGGAGGAATTTTCGAAAGCTGTCAGACAAAGGTTACAGTATCAGATATGCTAAGATATGAATTTATCTATACACTATCTATGCAATAAATATAGTAAGACATATCTAGACTTAAGAATGATAAACAGGTTATTTTCGACAAGAAATGATAAGCAAAACTTTTTGACTTGCAGACACGGTCGAAGTCCAGACTTACTAATGCATCATAACAACTATCAGTTAGACACACTAATGCAAGACCTGGTTCGCTAAGACCAATGCTCTGATACCAACTGTAATGGCCCGTCCAAATCCATATGGACAAATACAATAACATTTGGTCCCATTGCGAGGTACTGACCTCTACATGATACGTTTTGTAAACATTGCATTCTTTAGAAAAGGCACACCATAAATGAATATCTAAATCCAAGGTTTTTGACATCTGATGATTTCTACATATAGACAATCACCGTAAATAATAGTTTACAATAATACATCCGTTGATAATGCAGTCAAAATAAGATACATGGTGATGATTTTGTGAATGCAAAGTTTTCTCGAATAAAGCATGTATGACTCCATGCACATAACTTGTATATCGTATAAGCAAACAGCGGAAGACTTCTAGGGACCTGAGAATAAACATGCTAAAAGTGTCAACACAAAGGTTGGTGAGTTCATAGTTTTAATATTGCGTATAATCTGTATATAAAAGTAGACGACAAGATTTCAGTTGTTTCATACAAATCGTTTATCAAAATATTCTACGAAATTGAGCACCCTGGTAACTAAACTTAACGTATATATAATAAGTACCCATGTTTTAATATACATGCAACCAACATGTACAATACACGCAAACCAACATGTACTAAACTCAAATAGCATACGTCCGCTTTATAGTTCAGGCTAGGGTCTCTATACCTGGAACGGACGGGGATGTCAAGCCCTATGGATCCATATACAACTACTCGCGCCCACCAGTTCTTATAACCGGCAGTTACTAGTTACCAAAGCTAAGAGATTTTCGGTTTAAACTCAGTGTAGAATTAAGTATGTACTTGTGTCCATTTCGTAAAATAGTTTATAAAACAGCACATGTATTCTCAACCCAAAAATATATGTAAAAATGGAGTAATGAAACTCACTTTCACAGATTTTCAATTCGTCAAAAATCAGACTTAGCCACGGATCGATTCACGAACCTATAATAATTATATACATATATATCAAAGTATGATAGAAATATATTCACATCATATTTTTATTTACGTGTTGATGATTTAAGTTGTCAAGTTAGCAGTCCAACGTTAGTAGTCCAATGTTAGTAGTCCAATGTTAGTAGTCGATATATATAGTCCAAAATATCACCCTGGAATAATCAAGAGGTATTGTCTAAGACTCAATCACGACCCATTGTACAACTATTGTCTTTGAAGTAATCTCGACGTATTGTGTACATGTGTCTTACGATTTATCTGACGTATTGTATATGTATTGTCTAAGACTCAATCACGACCCATTGTACAACTATTGTCTTTGAAGTAATCTCGATGTATTGTGTACATGTGTCTTACGATTTATCTGATGTATTGTATATGTATTGTCTAAGACTCAATCACGACCCATTGTACAACTATTGTCTTTGAAGTAATCTCGACGTATTGTGTACATGTGTCTTACGATTTATCTGACGTATTGTATATTGTCTCGGAATTAACCAAGACTAGTATAGTACAAGGAAAATAGTCAAGGCATGTATAAATACATGTATAAGACAGAAAAAGTTAGCTAGGATATGGTTAGTATAGATTTTATAAAAACAATCCCGTAGTCATTTTAGCCATTTTTAACCAATATTGTTTTGCCCATAACTTCTTCGTTACAAATCGGTTTTGAGTGAATCAAATTGCTATGGTTTTGTAATGAACTCTAATTTATAGAACTAAACTGAAAAAGTCGTGGTTTATAGTCAGAGTTACAGGTTACAAGTCTATTTATAAAGAGTAGTCATATCTGTCGAAAGAACGACACCTTGATGACCATTTTTAAAAAAAAAAAGATGTTTCTACTTTGAGTTTAACCACCATTTTTAGATATATTATTATGTTCATATGAAATAACATTTTCTCAAAAAAACCAACTTTAAATTCAAAGTTTAAGATAGTTTTTTTTTTAATTATCCAACCCGAAACAGCCCCCGATTTTACTACGACAGCGTATGTCCAGTTTTACGGTGTTCTTCGTGTTTTCTAATTTTAAATCCTTAAGTTAGCATATCATATAGATATAACACATGTGTTTAGTTGTTTTTAAAAGTCAAGTTAGAAGGATTAAGTTTGTTTGCGAACATGTTTAGAATTAACTAAACTATGTTCTAGTGATTACAAGTTATATTCTTCGAATAAGATAGTTATATATGTAAGAATCGAGCAAGGCTATGAACATCGTTACTACCTCAAGTTTAGTAGGTAAACCTACTGTAAATGACAAGAATTAATCTTGAGCTACAAAGGATCTTTGATGGCTTGAAAGTTCTTGAAGTAGAATCATGGGATGAAAACAAGTTCAAGTAAGATTACTACTTGATTAAAGATAGTTATGTTTATAGAATTTAATCAAAGCTTAAATATAATTATTACCTTGATTTAGAAAGAATACCTACTGATATAAATGAAGATTTATTGAGGTTGGATGATCATTTGAAATGGATTTGCAAGATTGAAAGTAATCTAGCAAACTACAAAGGATTTTCGAAGTATTCTTGAAGTGTTCTTCCTATGATGATTATAGCTTGATTCTTGAAGTAATTTTTTATGAATATTATGATTAGTTTACTGGAAATTTCATTCTCTAGGGTGTGTGTGTGTTTTGAGATAGAATTAGAAAGAAAATGGAAATGAAATGAAGTGAATGGTGAGTGGTGAGTGGGGTTAAAAGGAGTTCTTGTTTTGTTTTCTTGCTCATAAGTCATGCTAGTTGTCTAATGGTTGGTTCCACATGTTTGTTGACTCATTAAGGGCTGCTAAGAGCTGATCATTTGAGTGTATATATGTAACGACCCAGATTTTTCTGACTACTTGATTATACTATCTACATAATTTAATAATTCCGACTTGATAAGCAATGAATTTTAATAAGTCTTGAACCTCCGGAAAGATTTTTATATAAGCATTTGACTACCCTTTTATTCCTACGATTCACGAACGTCATAATTTGTATTAATTATATATATATATATATATATATATATATATATATATATATATATATATATATATATATATTTAACTTGAAAATATGATAATTAAATATCTCATTAAGTATATTAACAAGGTATTATATATACATTTTCATACTATTAATTTAAAGAGTTTTCGGACAATATATATGTTACTTTTTAAACGACGTAATTAACTTATGTTAAAATGTATTTACATACAATGTATTATGAGTATAAATACATCATTAAAAGTATTGAATACACTTAAAAATATACAAATACAGATAAGGGATAGCTATATTCGTATTTCTGTTCATTTTTATCAAGAATTCAACTCGTATTTATACGGTATTTATACGGTATTTATACGGTATTTATACAGTATTTATACGGTATTTATACAGTATTTATATGGTATTTATACGCGTATTATACGCAGCTTCTAGAAGTATTTACTATTGGTATATACCAATAGAAATCTACAATTACGTATTTATACGGTATTTATACACGTATTATACGCAGCTTCTAGAAGTATTTACTATTGGTATATACGAATAGTAATCTACAATTATTGATGTATTATGTCATGCATGACCTAATGGTTTTTAACTTATCTTAGATATTTTTCACTAAAAACCAAATTTATGAGCCTATAAATAAGCACCATTTCTAACTCATTTTTACACATTCATTTTCCAAATTTTACTTACAATTTTCACACACTTGCAAGAACTCTCTCATTTTTTTGTTCTACTACTTCTTTCCAGCAACTTTACATTCTAAACTTGAGGTAAAAACTCTACTTCAACTCTTGTTCAATACATATGTTTATAGCTATCTATATAAAAGTTTATAAACTAGAACATAGTTTAGTTGATTCTAAACTTGTTTGAAAAATAAATCTAATCTTTCTAGCTTAACTTTAATAACACTTATTTATATGTATTATGATGTTATATTAAGTTAATATAAGAACTTATAACTTGTACATATGAAGAACATCTTGAAACTTAACATATATCGTTTAATCTCCATTCGGTAAAAAGTGGGCTGTTTTGGGTTGGGAATTAAAAACCTATCTTAGACTTTGAGTTCAAGGTTAAGACTTTGAAAATATATTAATATATGTAAATAAGACTTCCAGTAATTTTTTCATGATTTTAGAAAAAGTGGAAGTATTTTATCAAAAATCATATATCGGGTGGATGCCGGCATTCTTCCAAATCTGACCACCGGCACAAAAAGAGGGTAAAACTCTCAAAATTACTACTTGGTCTGAACTTTTCGAATTGGTTTTGAAAAATTATCTTCTTAATGAATCCATATCAATTTGGTTCACTTTAAACGGAGTTGTAATGAATATTTGGCGAGCAAAACAAAATCTGCTAAAATTAACATTGTATGGACGAAATTCATCTTATAAAAACTATATTAACCATATCCTTGCTAATTTTTTCTATATCCTATATATATTTGGACATGTTATCATTAGTATAACAAAATATTATAATCTTGGTTAATTCCGAGATTGTATATATATAATAATCTTGGTACGTTCCATGACAATACGTTCGGATAAATCGAAAGACACCATGTACACAATACGTCTGGGTTAATTCTAAGACAATACGCGTACCATGGGTCATGATTGAGTCTATAACAAGACGTATACAATACGCCGTGGGGTAATTCTAAGATTATTTATACATACCGATTATTGGACTGCTGGACTATTGGACTATTGGACTATTGGACTATATTTGGACTACTAACAAAGGACTACTAACAAAGGACAACTAACAAAGGACTATAACATGAAAATATTAAAAATTAATATATAAGTATTCTATGAACTTGCTTTATTTTATTCATATGTCGTATTATTATCTGAATCATTATTATTGTTATAGGTCCGTGAATTCAAGGACGACGGCCATATTTTTAATAAGTTGAAAACTTATTATTAATATACTTTTACTACCGTGAGTATATAGTCCCATTTTTCAACTCTAAAAATATTTTGGGATGAGAATACATGCATTTTATGTTTTACGCTATGGACACAAGTACTTAAAATATATTCTACGTTGAGTTGTACCATCTTGCATATCTTCCCTAATAGCTTGGTAACTAATATTTACATGTTGTAAGAACATGTAAGCGCGAATCCTATTGATAGATCTATTGGGTTTGATAACCCCAACCGGGCTACTAGCTCTAGTATCGTAAACGGTTGCATAGTACTTCATTTTTACTACACTTGGTACAGTGTAGGGAGATTTTATAATAAAGGGAATATGCCACATTATTTGTTAAGTATGGTTACCGAAGCGCTCAACAACTTATAGAATATCTTTATTGAAATAACTATGAAATCTTGTGGTCTATATTTATATCGATGATAGCTTTAAACCTATATATCTCACCAACCTTTGTGTTGACTGTTTAAGCATGTTTATTCTCAGGTCCTTAAGAAAATCTTTCGCTGTTGCATTATCTGAGCAAGCTGTGCATGGAGTCTCATGCTTTTGTTTAAATGAAGTGTTGCATTCAATTAAACCTATGTCATGTAATATATTCGACTTTTTTGTCACGTGTGTAGTATTTATGTAATATGGGGATTATTCCTTAAATAATCGCTCACTTGTTTAAAACATGCATTATGTATAATAATGGTGTGCTTTTTATGAAAAGAAGGCAATATTTTCTAAAAACGTATCATATAGAGGTCAAAATACCTCGCTATGGGACCAATGAAGAATGTACTACGTTTATAGTAATATGGACGGGTCATTTCAGTTGGTATCAGAGCGTTGGTCTTAGTGAACCAGGTTTTGCATTAGTGTGTCTAACTGATAGTTGTTATGATGCATTAGTGAGTCTGGACTTCGACCGTGTCTGCATGTCAAAAGTTTTGCTTATCATTTCTTGTCGAAAATAACATGCTTATCATTCTTAACTCTAGACACGTCTTACTGCATTGATTGCATGATTAGTGTATAGACAAAATTCATATCTTAGCGTATCTGTTACTGTAACCTTTGTCTGACAGCTTCCGAAAATTTCTCCGTAATTCGCGGGATCCTTTGTACTTTATATAGGTATTCTATGCAAAAAGAATATCATCTGATATCCGAAAATCATTTCATATCAAAAATCCTTTATCTAACCGTGCAAGATGAATCTTGCAACTAGTTCGAGTTCCTCAGAGTTTGATAGTTATTCCGACATGGATTTCTACCTGAGCTCCAAAAGCAGTGTCACCAGAATGGATCAACCAATCAGCCATCATCAATTCTGGATGAATTGGGGGTGGGTTCGTAGCCGACTCAATCATTGGAGACAAGAAGAAGGCGATCCCTTCCATCCACCGAATTTTCCTCTTGGCGAAGAACCTGAAGCACTTACCGGCGAACCTGTCCGAAACACCATCTTCACAATTATTTCCAGAATAGCTCGCAACGATTACGTAATATCTACTATTCTAAACCTTATTCATCCGCTCATTCCAACCACCAATTATCCCGGAATAATATAAGAAGTCGACGAGCTTCACGCTCGAGTAATCAATCTGGAGAATATAGTGCACAACTTACAAGCACCAGCAACACCTGCAGTACCACAATATCCGCAAGCTCCATAACCACCGATAATATCAACACCTCAATCACCAATATGTATATTGTATTATCGAGTTATGAAATATTAACTCATTCTTTTCATAGAATTTATATGTATATTTTATATATATAAATTTTGAAACCATAATTTATCTTTTCGTACTAAGCTATTATGTATGAATTTTTAAAGGGTAGATACTACTCGGTTAATTCATATTGCTAATATGCTACGATGTACATCCTTCGTTAACAACTTAACAATCGTTAACTATAATCTCTGCATCAACTGAACGAATTCTATCCCCTAATAAACCAAGTGTAATATTCAAATATAGGTTTAATTTTACACTTTCATTTCCGATGTACCTGAAACCTTCTTGAAAATATCATTTGTGTCTTGCGAAGTTCACAAAAATTCCACGAGCACCAACATCTTTCACCGAGGAATGTCAATAAGATTAAATAACGAAGTATTGATTACTTTATCAAAATACTCTACGAAGATTATCTAAAGTTTTAGAGATTATTCATTTTTAGTTCCATCCAAAAATCAAATGAGTTTAATATTAACTCATTAAATCTGTATTACATCTGAAGAAAATATACATACATATATTTTCATAAAGACTGTAATAAAAATTCTCTTGTACAAAATATTATTTGTGAATTTTTTTTAACGGGTAGGTAATACCCGACAAATATTTAAGTTCACAATTAATATGTTACACTGTATACTCTTCAATTATTCGATAATCATTATCTATACTCACTACTTCCACAATGATATATATTCTTCCATAGAAATCAGAACAACCATTCCCATCCAAATTCAATTACATATTATGATTTTGACAGATCATAATTCAAGTCAAGATATAACATATAACATCACTCTTAGATCCTTACATCTTTCAAAACCATACTTTGAATTCAAAACTGTAATAGAACGTCACTCTTATTCATAAAACCCAGAAATATATTCATTTCATTCAAAATCCTAAATGATTTCATCTTGAACATCATGTGTATATTGACGATTACAACCTGCGTTCAAACCCTTCATGAGTCTTGAAAACACTTTAACTGATGAACAATCAAGAGGATGAACCAACCACACGTTATCTACGAAAAAGATTTACACATATATTCATACACCTGGAAAACTCTCGTAAATAAATAACAGCCTAACACGTATCTATGCTAGATCTTTTGACATTGTTATTATTAAAAAATAACCTTACAATCCTTTTTCAAAGTATTCAGTTTTATCACACTTCCAACAAGTCAACTTTGACTTCTCGTTCGGATTAGCCCTATTATAATCTTGATATATACGTTTGCCTTTTTGCTTTTGTAACCGGGGAACCTTTTATATTCCACCATATTAACAGTAAACGTATCAGCAGCTTCATTACTCTTTGGCGTAAGTCTCTCCAAAAAATCACTATCATTATTTATTGAAATCCTATCATGTACTCATCAACGTCTTCTAACGATAATTGTCATACCATATACCGGGAAGCATCACTCATTATTTTGAAATTCACAACGTTTCTACATCAACAGTTATATATATACATATAACGTCTATCTCCTAAACTTATATACTTCAATTTTGAATTTCTGAAAAACACCCCAGTCCGTGAATCAATTCTAGGAGTTTTGAAGAGCTGATGAAGCAGCAAAAACTGCAAACGACCTTAACAATCAAAAGTTTGACGATAAAGAATAGTGTGTCGAGAAAGGCTCAGAAAAAGAGAAAAATTTTGTACTGAAAAACGGATTGAGCAAATCATGAAAGAGACTGTGGACATATCACAAGAAATAAACCTGTAATCCAGATGTTCCATGTGACGACTCGGATTTTTCCGACTACTTGATTATACTATCTACATGATTTAATAATTCCGACTTGATAAGCAATGAATTTTAATAAGTCTTGAACCTCCGAAAAGAGTTTTACACAAGCTTTTGGTCACCCTTTTATTCCTACGATTCACGAACGTCATAACTTATATTAATTATATATATGTACATATATGTATACATATTTAACTTGAAAATATGATAATTAAATATATCATTAAGTATATTAACAAAGTATTATATATACATTTTCATACTACTAATTTAAAGAGTTTTTGAACAGTATATATGTTACTTTTTATGATACGTTTTACAAACATTGCATTCGTTTTTAAAAGACAACTTTCATTACAACGTTAGTTGACAAATATGCATACCATTTCACAATATAATCAGACTATAAATGACTTAATCTGTCATTTACTTTAATATAATCTTGTTGAACTCAACGACTCGAATGCAACATCTTTTGAAATATGTCATGAATGACTCCAAGTAATATCTTTAAATTGGGCAAATGCACAGCGGAAGATTTCTTTCATACCTGAGAATAAACATGCTTAAAAGTGTCAACCAAAAGGTTGGTGAGTTCATTAGTTTATCATAAACAATCATTTCCATAAGTTTTAATAGACCACAAGATTTCATTTTTCAATAACGTTTCTATAATCATTATACAGGCATTTCGCAATCTGCATAGAGATAAAATCATTCATATGGTGAACACTTGGTAACCGAACTAATAGGATGCATATAGAATATCCCCCGCATACAGGCATTTCGCAATCTGCATGCTATATACCGGCCGTCACAATCAGTATATATCAATCGAAGTACTAAAGCATTCGTACCCCGAATGGGACTTGTCAAGGTCCATAGATCTATCTTTAGGATTCGCGTCAATTAGGGGCCATTTCCCTAATTCTTAGGCTACCAAGCTAAAAATGGGCGATATTCGGTGTTCATAATCCAACCATAGAATATAGTTTAAGTACTTGTGTCCATTTCATAAAACAGTTTATAAAACAGCGCATGTATTCTCAGCCCAAAAAAATATATAAAAAAGGGAATAATGAAACTCACTTTCACAAATTTTCAATTTGTCGAAAATCAAACTTAGCCACGGATCGATTCACGAACCTATAACAAATATATACATATATCAAAGTATGATATAAATACATTCATATCATATTTTTATTTACGTGTTGATGATTTAAGTTGTCAAGTTAGCAGTCCAACGTTAGTAGTCCAATGTTAGCAGTCCAACGTTAGTAGTCCATATATATAGTTCAATACATCACCCTAGAATAATCAAGACGTATTGTAAATATAATGTCTAAGACTCAATCACAACCCATTGTACAACTATTGTCTTTGAAGTTATCTCGACGTGTGGTGTACATGTGTCTTACGATTTATCTGACGTATTGTAAATATATTGTCTAAGACTCAATCACGACCCATTGTACAACTATTGTCTTTGAAGTTATCCCGACCTGTTGTGTACATGTGTCTTACGATTTATCTGACGTATTGTATATATATATTGTCTAAGGTTTAATCACGACCCACTGTACAAACTGTTGTCTTTGAAGTTATCTCGACGTATTGTGTACAGGTGTCTTACGATTAACCAAGACTAGTATAGTACAAGGAAATATGTATAAATTCATGTATAATACAAGAAAAGTTAGCTAGGACATGGTTAGTATAGATTTTTGCAAAATAATCCCGTAGATATTTTGGTGATTTCTAACCAATCTTGTTTTGCCCATATCTTCTTCGTTATAAATCGGTTTTGAGTGATTCAAATTGCTATGATTTCGTAACGAACTGTAGTATTTAGAACTAAACTGAAAAATTAATGGTTTATAGTCGGAGTTACAGGTTACAAGTCCATATTTGAAAGAGGTAGTCATTTCTGTCGAAAGAACGACATCTTGATGACCATTTTGAAAAACATACTTCTACTTTGAGTTTAACCATAATTTTTGGATATGTTATCATGTTTATATGAAATATTATTTTCCCAAAATACAAATCTGTAAACAACAAGGATTTCTTGAGGTTGGATGATCACTTT
The DNA here is from genome assembly GCF_046630445.1 of Rutidosis leptorrhynchoides. Classification (NCBI taxonomy): domain Eukaryota; kingdom Viridiplantae; phylum Streptophyta; class Magnoliopsida; order Asterales; family Asteraceae; genus Rutidosis; species Rutidosis leptorrhynchoides. The sequence goes on along the minus strand of NC_092335.1, from coordinate 18,659,469 downwards.
ACAAGATTGGAAGTGAGCTAGTAAACTTGGAAGTATTCTTGATTTTATGAAACTAGAACTTGTAGAATTTATGAAAAACACTTAGAACTTGAAGATGGAACTTGAGAGAGATCAATTATATGAAGAAAATTGAAGAATGAAAGTGTTTGTAGGTGTTTTTGGTCGTTGGTATATGGATTAGATATAAAGGATGTGTAATTTTGTTTTCATGTAAATAATTCATGAATGATTTATAATATTTTTGTAATTTTGTGTAATCATTCATGCTAGTTGCCAAATGATGGTTCCCACATGTTTAATGACTCACATGGGCTGCTAAGAAGCTGATGATTGAGTGTATATACCAATAGTATATACATCTAGAAGCTGTGTATTGTACGAGTACGAATACGGGTGCATACGAGTAAAATTGTTGATGAAAATGAACGAGAATGTAATTGTAAGCATTTTTGTTAAGTATAAGTATTTTGATGTATGTTCTTAAGGCTTTCAAAAGTGTATTAATACAATACATATATATACATTTTAATTAAGTCGTTATTTCGTCGTTAATCGTTACATGTATATATTGTTTCGAAACCCTTAAGTTAGTAGTCTCGTTTTATGTATATAGTTCATTATTAATACACTTAATGATATACTTAATTATCATTATATCATGTTAAACATAATGTATTAATATATCTTAATACAATACATATGTATTTATTTTAATTAAGACGTTATTACGTCGATAACCGTTACATATATATCTTGTTTCAAATTCCTTAATTTAGTAGTCTCATTTTATGTATATAACCCATTGTTAAAATACTTAATGAGATACTTACTTATCATAATACCATGTTAAATATATATATATATATATATATATATATATATATATATATATATATATATATATATATATATATATATATATATATGTCCATATATATATCATCAAGTCGTTTTTACAAGTTTTAACGTTCGTGAATCGTCCGACAAACTGGGTGGTGAAACGTTTATGTAAAATCCGTTTCAATTAATCAAATCTTAACAAGTTTGATTGCTTAACATGTTGGAAACATTTAATCATGTAAATATTAATCTTAAATATATACATATATTTATATACATATCTTATTTACAAATAGTGGTTCGTGAATCGTCCGGAAAAGTCGAAGGTTGCATGAAGACAGTTCCAAATTTTTGAATTTCAACTTAACAGACTTTGCTTATCGTGTCGGAAACATTAATTCATTTAAAGATTAAGTTTAAATTTGGTCAGAAATTTCCGGGTCGTCACACTTGCGAAGTTCACAAGAATTCCACGAGCATCAATATCTTTCACCGAGTAATGTCAATAAGATTAAATAACGAAATATTGATTACATTAGTAAAATACTCTACGAAGATTATCTAAAGTTTTAGAGATTATTCATTTTTAGTTCCAGCCAAAAATCAAATGAGTTTAATATGAACTCATTAAATCTGTATTACATCTGAAGAAAATATACATACATATATTTTCATAAAGACTGTAATAAAAATTCTCTTGTACAAAATATTATTTGTGAAATTTTTTTTAGCGGGTAGGTAATACCCTAGAAATATTTAAGTTCACAATTAATATGTTACACTGTATACTCTTCAATTATTTGATAATCATTATCTATACTCACTACTTCCACAATGATATATATTCTTCCATAGAAATCAGAACAACCATTCCCATCCAAATTCAATTACATATTCTTTTTTTGACAGATCAGAATTCAAGTCAAGATATAACAGATAACATCACTCTTAGATCCTTACATCTTTCAAAACCATACTTTGAATTCAAAACTGTAATAGAACGTCACTCTTATTCATAAAACCCAGAAATATATTCATTTTATTCAAAATCCTAAATGATTTCATCTTGAACATCATGTGTATATTGACGATTACAACATGCGTTCAAACCCTTCATGATTCTTGAAAACACTCCAATTGATGAACAATCAAGAGGATGAACCAACCACACGTTATCTACGAAAAAGATTTACACATATATTCATACACCTGGAAAACTCTCGTAACTAAATAACAGCCTAAAAAGTATCTGTGCTACATCTTTTGACATTGTTATTACCAAAAATAACCTTACAATCCTTTTTCAAAGTATTCAGTTTTATCACACTTCCAACAAGTCAACTTCGACTTCTCGTTCGGATTAGCCCTATTATAATCTTGATATATACGTTTGCCTTTTTTCTTTTGTTACCGGAGAACCTTTTATATTCCACCATATTAACAGTAAACGTATCAGCAGCTTCATTACTCTTTGGCGTAAGTCTCTCCGAAAAATCACTATCATTATTTATTGAAATCCTATCATGTACTCATCAACGTCTTGTAACGATAATTGTCATACCATATACCGGGAAGCATTAATCATTATTTTGAAATTCACAATGTTTCTACATCAACAGTTATATATATACATATAACGTCTATCTCCTGAACTTATATACTTTAATTTTGAATTTCTGAAAAACACCCCAGTTCGTGAATCAATTTTAGGAGTTTTGAAAAGCTGATGAAGCAGCAAAAACTGTAAACGACCTTAACAATCAAAAGTTTGACGATAAAGAATAGTGTGTCGAGAAAGGCTCAGAAAAAGAGAAAAATTTTGTACTGAAAAACGGATTGAGTAAACCATGAAAGAGACTATGGACATATCACAAGAAATGAACCTGTAATCCAGATGTTCCAGTATCTGATGAAATCTTCCACGAATACCTTGCTCCTTACTTATTTTAAATCCTTGCGGAAAATTTCAAAATATCATCATATCTTCATTATAAATATCTTCGATATTTCTGAAGATATCTTCATAACTATTCTTGTCCAAAATCACTTATCTCTTCGTGCTATCTGTGTTACATCATAAAGGAAACTGTTTTAGTTTCTAAATTTCTATAAGCTACGAGTTTAAATTATGAATGTTTTTGAGGTAGTGTTGGGAATTGAAGCATGAGTTAGTATAATATAATGACGCCTGATCAACGTGGTTATATTACAGTAAGTCATGCTGAGTTTCTAATAGAACGTGATGATTCACAGATTATACCGTCATCATTTGCCATGTTACACGATTCTTTCATTCTATTTAACCTCTAAACATATCAAGAACATATTTTCTTGATAGTTTTATCTTTTCCGTGATACCGGTAATTTACCAAATTAAAATCGTGCTATTATAATTCCTTTCTGCTTAAAACATTAGTTATGTTAATTCGAGATTTCGTACCTACGAAATCGAGATGTCTTGATCGCTTTACTTAAAGTCGAGAAGAGAAAACAAAATGATGGAGCTCAGAAAAATAAGGGAAAATACAAAGCCCGATAACAACACAGAAATTACAAACCGTGTATATCAATGCGTATAGCAATATAAAGACACGGGAGGATTATAAATACAACAATCCCTAGAGCATAGTAGAAGTAAACAGATTCCTCCAGTGGGAGCTGGAAAAGAAGGATAATGGTGGCGAACGTCAATATTAGGTCAAGAACAAGAACTGGATTGAGCATTTTCACAATCTTTTGGATGTATGAATTGAGGAAGAAAGTATAGGGATGGTGAAAATAATGGAACGAAAGAGGTCAATTTATAGTGGATATATCAGATAGAGTAATCGAGGCAGATCACCACATTTAATTAAAGAGGATCGAAATTTTCTTAATTATCAAAAAATCAAATCTGAGATAGATTACGGAGATTTTCTTTACATTCCTTGAAATCCGGAAATCAACTGTGACTACGTCAAAAGTTAAGACGAATCTTTATTTTCCTAAATTCCATCTTTTATGATAGCTTCACTCATACTATTCACGTAATCGAATTGATCTATCCATATTTCTCAATGGTGAGAAGCTCTATAATTATTGAACTCATGCTTATCATAAAACAGAACTCGACTCATTCAAGGTATTCAAAATACTCCATTAATCTATTTCCTTGATAATGATTATATGAACAAATCGAATTCATGATATGAATTCAAGTTACATCATATTTCTTGATACAAGAATATTCTTGTTTTCATTATCAAACTTTCCTTAGCCAAATTTCGGGACGAAATTTCTTTAACGGGTAGGTACTGTGACGACCCGGATTTTTTCGACTACTTGATTATACTATCTACATGATTTAATAATTCCGACTTGATAAGCAATGAATTTTAATATGTCTTGAACCTCCGGAAAGAGTTTTATATAAGCATTTGACTACCCTTTTATTCCTACGATTCACGAACGTCATAATATATATATATATATATATATATATAACTTGAAAATATGATAATTAAATATCTCATTAAGTATATTAACAAGGTATTATATATACATTTTCATATTATTAATTTAAAGAGTTTTCGGACAATATATATGTTACTTTTTAAACGACGTAATTAACTTATGTTAAAATGTATTTACATACAATGTATTATGAGTATAAATACATCCTTAAAAGTATTGAATACACTTAATAATATATAAATACAGATAAGGTATAGCTATATTCGTATTTCCGTTCATTTTTCTCAAGAATTCTACTCGTATTTATACGGTATTTATACAGTATTTATACGGTATTTATACGCATATTATACGCAGCTTCTAGAAGTATTTACTATTGGTATATACTAATAGAAATATACAATTACGTATTTATACGCGTATTATACGCAGCTTCTAGAAGTATTTACTATTGGTATATACGAATAGTAATCTACAATTATTGATGTATTATGTCATGCATGACCTAATGGTTTTTAACTTATCTTAGATATTTTTCACTAAAAACCAAATTTATGAGCCTATAAATAAGCACCATTTCTAACTCATTTTTACACATTCATTTTCCAAATTTTACTTACAATTTTCACACACACTTGCAAGAACTATCTCATTCTTTGTTCTACTACTTAATTCTAGCAACTTTACATTCTAAACTTGAGGTAAAAACTCTACTTCAACTCTTGTTCAATACATATGTTTATAGCTATCTATATAAAAGTTTATAAACTAGAACATAGTTTAGTTGATTCTAAACTTGTTTGAAAAACAAATCTAATCTTTCTAGCTTAACTCTAATAACACTTATTTATATGTATTATGATGTTATATTAAGTTAATATAAGAACTTATAACTTGTACATATGAAGAACACCTTGAAACTTAACATATATCGTTTAATCTTCATTCGGTAAAAAGCGGGCTGTTTTGGGTTGGGAATTAAAACCCTATCTTAGACTTTGAGTTCGAGGCTAAGACTTTGGAAATATGTTAATATATGTAATTAAGACTTCCAGTAATTTTTTCATGATTTTAGACAAAGTGGAAGTATATTATCAAAAATCATATATCGGGTAGATGCCGGGATTTTTCCAAATCTGACCACCGGCCCAAAAAGAGGGTAAACTCTAAAAATTACTACTTGGGCTGAACTTTTCGAATTGGTTTTGAAAAATTAACTTCCTAAGGAATCCATAGCAATTTGATTCACTTTAAACGGAGTTGTAATGAATATTTGGCGAGCAAAACAAAATCTGCTAAAATTAACTTTATATGGACGAAATTCATCTTATAAAAACTATATTAACCATATCCTTGCTAACTTTTCCTATATCCTATATATATTTGGACATGTTATCATTAGTATAACAAAATATTATAATCTTGGTTGATTCTGAGATTTTATATATATATAATAATCTTGGTACGTTCCATGACAATACGTATACAATACGTTTTGATAAATCCTAAGTCAACACGTCTCTGGATTGATGCAAGACAATATGTACACAATACGCCGTGGGGTAATTCTAAGATTATATATATATACTGATTATTGGACTGTTGGACTTTTCGGACTATTTTGGACTACTAACAAAGGACTACTAACAATGGACTACTAACAAAGGACTACTAACAATGGACTACTAATGTTAAAAATTATTATATAAGTATTCTATGAACTTGCTATATTAATTTTATTCACATGTATTATTATCTGAATTGTTATTATTGATATAGGTTTGTGAATCCAAGGACGTCGGCTATATTTTAATAAGTTGAAAACTTGTTAAAACTATACTTTTACCACAGTGAGTATATAGTCTCATTTTTAAACTCTACAAATATTTTGGGATGAGAATACATGCAGCTTTTGTTTTTCGAAATAGACACAAGTACTTAAATATATATTCTATTTTGAGTTGTACCTTTGTATATATCCCTAATAGTCTAGTAACTATTAGTTACATGTGGTTAACATGTAAGCGCGAATCCTATTGATAGATCTATTGGGTTTGACAACCCCACTCGGGCTAGTTAGCACTAGTTCATAACGGGTGTTTAGTACTTCGTTTTACTACACTTGGTACAGTGTAGAGATAACTTTGAAAAGGGAATATGCACGGAAAACATCTGTTAAGTATAGTTACTGGGCGCTCAACAAACGTATAGAATATCTTTGCAGAAACGTTTATAACATGAAATCTTGTGGTCTATTATTATATCTTATGCTAGCTTTAAAACCTATATCTCACCAACCTTTGTGTTGACAGTTTAAAACATGTTTATTCTCAGGTCCCTAGAAGTCTTCCGCTGTTTGCTTATACGTTATACAAGCTATGTGCATGGAGTCATACATGCTTTATTCGAGAAAACTTTGCATTCATAAAATCATCATCATGTATCTTATTTTGACTCAATGAATGTATTATTGTAAACAATTATTTAGAGGGATTGTCTATACGTAGAAATCATCAGATTTCAAAAACCTTGGATTTTATATATTCATTTATGGTGTGTCTTTCAAAAGAATGCAAAGTTTACAAAACGTATCATATAGAGATCAATACTTCGCAATGAAATCGATGAATGATGTACTACGTCTAAAGGGATTTGGACGGGTCATCACAGCAAGTCTAACAGCGGAAGCAACAACGTCTAAGCACCTGAGAAATACATGCTTAAAAATGTCAACACGAATGTTGGTGAGCTATAGTTTGATTGTAATCAGTAATGTAATGTAGACCACGAGATTTCAGTGCTTCAAATCAGCATTTCAAATCAGTATTTCAAATCAGTATGATAAAGTATATGCTTATCCGTGGGTATCCGGTAACTAACTTAACAAGTAATATAAATATCACCCCCTAAAATTACACTTGACGAGTGCGTAAGTTTACGGAAGTATTAAACACCCATTAAATGCTAGCGCGACTAGCCCGAGTGGGGATGTCAAACCCTATGGATCCATATCTAAGATTCGCGTCTACCGGTTCATAAACCAATAGTTAAACGTTACCGAGCTAAGGGGAAAATTTGTGCCGTTATGTCACCCACAGATATATAAAGTTGAAGTACTCGTGTCTAGTATGTAAAACATAAAAAGCGCATGTATTCTCAGTCCCAAAAATAGAAAGTAAAAAGGGAGCTATAACTCACAGTGAATGTGCGGTAAAAGTCGATATGAAAAGTATGCAAGTAGTAAGTCGGTCCAAAAGGTCCTCAACCTAAGTTAAAGGTTACTAAGTTGGTAAATTGTCCCCAAAAGTTTTAAAAGTAAATAAGTTAAGTCTTAAGTATCATCATCATCATCATCTTACGTAAAAGGTAAAGTAACTTTTCAACAAGAATAGAGATCAAAACAAAGGGCTGTATTTGTTCAGCTGCTACGACCTCTATACAAACTGAAATGATGCGTGGTCCGTGGCCAAGGCTCCGTACGTGAGTCCTCTTACCGCTATCCAATTTTCAGATCCTAACTTGATGTCGTTCGACCGTGGAGACGGTTCAAGCGCGAGTATGTCAGAATTTTCAGCACGTCGTTACAAAGGCGTAGTGATTTTCGGAAGGCTATAAATCCTAAACCATATATCGGATTTAGGCGAGTCTTAAATGAAAAGTCATCTAATCGAACCGAGTTATCTGAAAATAAACTTTCCAGAAGTCCCAGGAGTCTGATCAGACCCTAAAAAACAGTAAACAAGTGCTCCGGTGGGTTTCTTGGTGCTTGATGCTCATCACGGTTCTCATCCTTGATGCGTGTAAGCTTCAAGTATACAACTCTTTGATGTTTTAGCATCACTTTGACTAAGTTTCAACCATCAACACACAATGTCAAGACTAAGAAGAAATACAACTCACTTAAGAGTTTTAGAAGGATGATGAACCAAGGTTACATCATGTTCTTAGTCACAACACAAATACAAGTTCTATTCAAGATTAAAGCTACAAACTTTGATTCAAATCAAGCAAGACCTTAAGTCACATGACTTATATCAAACAAAGTAATGAAACCCTAAGCTAGAAAGCTTAGATCCCTTAACAATAATTATGAGATTTCAAAGCTAGAAAGCTTGAATCTTTTATGTTCTTGAAGATCTTTAAAGCAAGAAGCTAGATCTTCAAGTTCCATGAAGATCATAAACACAAGTTTTGATCTGTTAACAAAAACAAAGTGATCTTAAGCTATAAAGCTTAGATCCATCAAAGTAATGAACATCCAAAGCTAGAAAGCTTGAATCTTTTATGTTCTTGAAGATCTTTAAAGCAAAAAGCTAGATCTACAAGTTACATGAAGATCATAAACACAAGTTTTGATCTTTTAACAAAATAAAGTGATCATAAGCTAGAAAACTTAGATCCAACAAAGTAATGAAGATTCAAAGCTAGAAAGCTTGAATCTTTTATGTTCTTGAAGATTTCAAATCAAAGTTTGAATCTACAAGATGTAACAAGATCAAAACCTAAAAAGCTTGATCCTTTAATGATGATGTCGAAAATAAAGAAGGAAAAAGAAGAAGAAAATCAAGAAACATACAAGTTTTAAGTGTGAGAAAAACTAGAGAGGATATTAGAGAGCAAGTGTGTGAAAAATGAGAATGAGATCAAGTGTAAAATGGAAGAAATAAGCCTGATATTTATAGTGGTGGAGGTGGTGGTGGGTGTCTCCAAAACCGTGGGCATCATGGGGGACACGGGGGACAACTTTTTGCTTTTTACATGGTGGTGGTATAAAGGTGGTGCTTATTGTTTGGATCCCATGCAACATATGTAGTAATGGCTAACAAAAATGCTAGTATATTGGCTCATCTTAATGGGTTTTTGTCATACATCTTAATGGATCATAAATCCATTAATGTTGGGCTAATTCAATGGTCCATTAACTAGAGTAGGGTGGGCTTAAGTCCATTAAGGTAAAAAGTCCATTAAGACTAACTAGTGTGCATTAGTAAATTACTAAGCGTAATTAAGCAACCAATAAGCCAAGTAATTGTCATTAGAAAATAACAATTAGTTTTACGTAGTCATAATATTCCAATTACGACAAAAGTTTAACGTGTACAAAGTACATAGCTCGTTCTAAACATCAAGTGACACTAACAGTCATAAAAGCATTCGAGGATCAAGTTAAGTGATTAAGCACTTAATAACATGTTTTAAAATATTAAGGAAAGTAATTAACATGAATAATGATCCCAAAATATAATCTAACACGGTACGCACAAATACGTAGTTTCGTGAAAGTATAGCGCACAAAAATAAGTCGAAAAGGTCGGGTCGTTACAAACCATCTTAAAGTTTTTGGATGTGTGTGCTACGTCTTCGTGCCAAATCATCTAAGAAGCAAATTTGATAAGAAGGCAATTCGGTGCATTTTTGTCGGTTATGATGAATCAAGAAAAGGATTGAGATGTTGTGTTCCAAATACTGGAAAGTGCCATACTTCAAGAAATGTGGTATTTGATGAAGCTTCTTCATGGTGGTCACCTCAAAAGATAGAGCTTCCAGAATCTCATGGATTAGAAGAAGTTCGAGAAGAAAAAGAAGAACGTAAAGAGCACATATCAGATCCAATTAAAGAAGGAGATGAGTCGTACTCTAAGGAAAAGAGTCCATGGGAAACAGGTGTTCATCAATCTACATCCGAGGATATTCGTCCAAGCCAAATGGAAGTCAAGGAGCATGCATAAGAATTAAGGAGATCAATAAGGCCGAGACAGCCTAATATAAGGTATGCCAATGCTGCTCATGTGGATGAAACAATACCTATTGAGCCTTCCACTAATGAAGAAGCAGTATAAAGTCAAGAGTGGCAGAAAGCGATGGAAGAAGAAATTAATGCACTAAAAGAAAATCAGACATGAAATTTAGTTCCAAAGCCAAAAGATGTAAAACCAATATCTTGTAAGTGGGTTTACAAGGTGAAGACTTGATCAGATGGCTCCATTGAAAGGTATAAAGCTCGACTTGTTGCTCGAGGTTTTTCTCAACAATATGGGCTAGATTATGAAGAAACATTTAGTCCGGTGGCAAAGATCACAACAATTCGAGTTCTACTAGCTTTAGCTGCTAGCAAATCATGGAAGTTGTGGCAGATGGATGTCAAGAACGCTTTCCTACATGGAGAACTTGACAAAGACATTTATATGGAGCAACCAAGAGGCTTTGAGAATAATATCTATCCTGAGCATGTCTGCAAATTAAAGAAGGCACTATATGGATTGAAGCAGACTCCAAGAGCTTGGTACGAGAATATTTGTGAGTTCTTGATACAAAGTGATTTTACAGTTGCTCCTTCAGATTCTAGTTTATTTGTGAAACAAGATCAAGGAAAACTAGCCATAGTGCTAGTATACGTGGATGACTTAATCATCACGGGAGATCACTATGATGAGATCCAAAGAACAAGGGAGAATCTTTCTATCAGATTTCATATGAAGTAGCTTGGAGAACTCAAACATTTTCTTGGACTGGAAATAGAGCCGAAAAGAGAAGGATTATTTCTTGGACAACAAAAATATACGCGAGATCTTTTACAAAAGTACGGGATGCTTAATTGCAAACCTATCTCAACTCCTATGGATCCGAATACAAAACTACGAGCAGATGAAGGAAAAAGTCTAGAAGATGTTACCATGTATCGAAAGTTGGTCGAAAGTCTTATTTATCTCACACTAAGCCGACCAGACATATCTTATGCAGTTGGAGTGGCTAGTCGATACATGAACAATCCAAAGAAGCCTCACCTTGATGCTGTACGACGCATCTTATGGTATGTTAAAGGCACTATTAACTTTAGCATTTTGTACAAGAAAACAAAAGAATGTCACGTGACTGGATATTGTGACGCCGATTATGCTGGAGACTATGATACACGATGGTCAACAACTGGATACATGTTTAGTCTTGGATCGGGAGTAATATCATGGTGCAGCAAGAGACAACCGACAGTATCCTTATCAAGCACTGAAGCGGAATATCGGTCGGCAGCATCAGCAACACAAGAGATTACTTGGTTGAAGCAACTAATGGAAGATCTTCATCAATCAACAGATTATCAAGTAACGCTTTTTTCGATAACCTATCAGCGATACGACTAGCAGAGAATCCAGTCTTTCATGCAAGAACAAAATATATAGAAGTGCACTATCACTATGTTCGCGAGAAGGTCCTTGAAGGGGAAATCAAGATGGTGCCAACAAAGACAGATGAACAGGTTTCAGATATATTCACCAAGAGCCTAAGTAAACCAAAGTTTCAAAATTCAGAGAAGCGCTTAGAATGATCTGCAAGACATCGTTGGAAGAAAATTTGCATTGAGGGAGAGTGTGACGCCCCGTACAAAATCAACATGTACGGATCATCAACAACAGGATCATTACACGGTTACAATTCTATATGCTGTTTAAAAACAAGTTTTTCATTCATGAAAAGATAACGTCTTTACCAACGTCAAATGTTTTACAAAATATAACGTGCTTCTACGAATAGAAATCATTAACATAAGTACGTGACACAAAGGTCATTACAAAGCCATTGTTCAAGTGTAACATAAGTTGTGAATGCAAAGCAAAAGTTCCATGATTGAGACATCTCTAAACAATGCAGCGGAAGTCTAACACAGCGAGTCTATAACAGCAAGTCTAACAGTGGAAGTAACAACGTCTAAGCACCTGAGAAATAACATGCTTTAAAATGTCAACACGAATGTTGGTGAGCTATAGTTTTTGTAAACAACGATATAATGTAGACCACGAGATTTCGTATTCAAAACAGTATGAAAAGTATATGCTTGTCCGTGGGCACCCGGTAACTAACTTAACAAGTAATATAAATATCACCCCCTAAAAGTACACTTGGCGAGTGCGTAAGTTTACGAAGTATTAAACACCCGTTAAATGCTAGCGCAACTAGCCCGAGTGGGGATGTCAAACCCTATGGATCCATATCTAAGATTCGCGTTCACCGGTTCATAAACCAATGACTAAACGTTACCGTGCTAAGGGGAATCTTCGTACCGTTATATCACCCACACATATATAAAGTTAAAGTACTCGTGTCTAGTATGTAAAACATAAAAAGCACATGTATTCTCAGTCCCAAAAATAGTTAAAGTAAAAAGGGAGCTATAACTCACAGTGAATGTGCGGTAAAGTCGATACGAAATAAGTAAGCAAGTAGTAAGTCGGTACGAAAGGTCCTCAACCTATGTCAAAGATTACTAAGTCAGTAAATGGTCCCCAAAAGTTTAAAAGTAAATAAGTTAAGTCTTAAGTATCATCATCATCATCATCCTACGTAAAAGATAAAGTAAGTTTTCAACAAGAATAGAGATCGCAACAAAGGGCTGACTTCGGACAGCTGCTACGACCTCTATACAAACTGAAATAACGCGCGGCCAGTGGCCATGGCTCCGTTTTGAGTCCTCTTACCGCTGTCAAATTTTCAGATCCTAACTCGATGTCCTTTGACCGTGGCGACGGTTCAAGCGCGAGTAGGTCAGAAATTTCAGCACGTCATTACGAAGGCGTCGTGATTTTCGGAAGGCTATAAATCCTAAACCGTATATCGGATTTAGGCGAGTCTTAAACGAAAAGTCATCTACTCGAACCGAACTATCTGGAAATAAACTTTCCAGAAGTCCCAGGAGTCTGATCAGACCCTGAAAAACAGAAAACAAGTGCTCCGGTGGGTTTCTTAGTGCTTGATGCTTATCACGGTTCTCATCCTTGATGCGTATAAGCCTAAAGTGTACAACTCTTTGATGTTTTAACATCACTTTGATCAAGTTTCAACCATCAACACACCATGTCAAGACTAAGGAGAAATACAACTCACTTAAGAGTTTTAGATGGATGATGAACCAAGGTTACATCATGTTCTTAGTCTCAACACAAATACAAGTTCTAAAATTTAAAGCTACAAACTTTGATTCAATCAAACAAGAAAGACTTTTAGTTACATAAATTTGATAAAACAAAGTAATGAAACCCTAAGCTAGAAAGCTTGGATCCCTTAACAATAATTATGAGATTTCAAAGCTAGAAAGCTTGAATCTTTTATATCCTTGAAGATCTTTAAAGCAAAAAGCTAGATCTTCAAGTTTCATGAAGATCATAAACACAAGTTTTGATGTTTTAACAAAAACAAAGTGATCTTAAGCTACAAAACTTAGATCCAATAAAGTAATGAAGATCCAAAGCTAGAAAGCTTGAATCTTTTATGTTCTTGAAGATCTTTAAAGCATAAAGCTAGATCTTCAAGTTTCATGAAGATCATAAACACAAGTTTTAATCTTTTAAGAAAAACAAAGTGATCTTAAGCTATAAAGCTTAGATCCATCAAAGTAATGAAGATCCAAAGCTAGAAAGCTTGAATCTTTCATGTTCTTGGAGGATTCAAATCAAAGTTTGAATCTACAAGATATAACAAGATCAAAAAGTTAAAAAGTTTGATCTTATGATGATGATGATGTTGTGATTAAGAAGAAAAAGAGAAGAAGAAGAAAATTCAAAAACTTACAATTTTAGTGTGAGAACGACTAGAGAGAAAGTTAGAGAGCAAGTGTGTGTAAAATAAGAATAAGATCAAGTGTGAAATGGAAGAATGAGGCTTGAATTTATAGTGGTGGGGGGTGGTGGTTTGGCCGAAAATTTGGGGGATAAGGGGGGGGGGGGGGGGCAAACTTTGCTTTTTTCATGGTGGTGGTCTAAAGGTGGTGCTTATTGTTGAGATCCCATGCAACATATGTAGTAATAGTTAACAAAAATGCTAGTATGTTGGCTCATCTTAATGAGTTTTTGTCCTACATCTTAATGGATCATAAACTTATTAAAGTTGGGCTAATTTAATGGTCCATTAACTAGAGTAGGGTGGGTCTAAGTCCATTAAGGTAAAAAGTCCATTAAGACTAAGTAGTGTGCATTAGTAAATTACTAAGCGTAATTAAGCAACCAATAAGCCAAGTAATTGTCATTAGAAAATAACAATTAGTTTTAGGTAATCATAATATTCTAATTACGACAAAAGTTTAACGTGTACAAAGTACATAGCTCGTTCTAAACGCCAAGTGACACTAACGGTCATAAAAGCATTCGAGAATCAAGTTGAGTGATTAAGCACTTAATAACACGTTGTAAGATACTTAATGAAAGTAATTAATCATAAATAATGATCCCAGAATATAATCTAACACAGTACGCACAAATACGCAGTTTCGTGAAAGTAATAAGTAAAATTAAAAGTCGAAAAAGTCGGGTCGTTACATTACCCACCTGTTAAAGAAAATTTCGTCCCAAAATTTTAAGCTGAGGTAGACGGTAGAGTTGTGAAGAGGTGAGGATATTTCTGCTTCATCTGATCCTCTCGCTCCCAAGTAAACTCGGGTCCTCGTTTAGCATTTTAACGGACTTGGACGATTGGAATCTTGTTGCGTTTCAAGGTTTTGACCTCACAGTCCATAATTTCAACAGGTTCTTCCACGAAGTGGAGTTTGTCATCAATCGTAAGCTCATCTAGTGGTATGACAAGTTCTGGTTCAGCAAGGCACTTCTTTAGATTCGATACGTGGAAAGTGGGATGAACTGAGCTCAATTGAGTCGGAAGATCCAAACGGTAAGCAACTGGTCCAACACGCTCCAAGATTTCGAAGGGACCAATATAACGCGGATTTAGATTCCCACACTTTCCGAAACGGATTACACCTTTCCAAGGTGCGACTTTCAACATTACGCGGTCACCTACTTGAAATTCAAGATCTTTACGTTTAAGGTCGGCATAGCTCTTTTAACGATCACGAGCCGTCTTGAGCCTTGCTTGAATTTGAACGATCTTCTCGGTTGTTTCATGTACGAGTTCGGGTCCGGTGATTTGCTTTTCACCTACTTCGGCACAATAAATAGGAGAACGGCATTTTCGGCCATATAAAGCTTCGAAAGGTGAGGCCTTAATGCTCGAATGGTAACTATTGTTGTAAGAGAATTCGGCTAGGGGCAAATGCTTTTCCCAAGCTTTTCCAAAATTAATAACACAAGCTCGTAACATGTCCTCCAAGGTTTGAATCGTGCGTTCACTTTGTCCGTCGATTTGTATAATGGCCTGTCCTAATCCGTCTGGACGAACACATCATCATTTGGTTTCGTTGCGAGGTACAGACCTCTATATGATACGTTTTACAAACATTGCATTCACTTTTAAAAGACAATATTTCATTACAACGATAATCGACAATTATGCATACCATTTCAATATATCCCAAACTATAAATGACTTAATCTGTCATTTACTTAATAATAATCTTTTTGAACTCACGACTCGAATGCAATGTCTTTTGAAATATGCCATAAATGACTCCAAGTAATATCTTTAAATTGAGCAAAGGCACAGCGGAAGATTTCTTTCGTACCTGAGAATAAACATGCTTAAAAGTGTCAACCAAAAGGTTGGTGAGTTCATCAGTTTATCATAAACATCATTTCCATAAGTTTTAATAGACCACAAGATTTCATTTTTCATTTTCATTTCCATAATCATTATACAGGCATTTCGCAATCTGCATAAAGATAAAATTATTCATATGGTGAACACTTGGTAACCGAACTAACATGATGCATATAGAATATCCCCCGCATATAGGCATTTCGTAATCTGAATGCTATATACTGGCCGTCGCAATCAGTATATATCAATCGAAGTACTAAAGCATTCATACCCCGAATAGGACTTGTCAAGGTCCATAGATCTATCTTTAGGATTCGCGTCAATTAGGGGCCATTTCCCTAATTCTTAGGGTACCAAGCTAATAAGGGGCGATATTCGGTATTCGTAATCCAACCATAGAATATAGTTTCAAGTTCCTATTTCCATTTCATAAAACAGTTATAAAACAGCGCATGTATTCTCAGCCCAAAAATATATAAAAAGGGAGTAATGAAACTCACGATACGATATTTTGTAGTAAAATATTCATTCGACTGAACTGAACAATGCAGGGTTGGCCTTAGATTCACGAACCTATATCATTTGTATATTCATTAATACACATAATTGTAATCGAATAAGTATATATATATATTTAATTTATTAATTATATCGTTTTTATATTAATAATATATATATATATATATATATATATATATATATATATATATATATATATATATATATATATATATATATATCATATTATATATTTTAAGTAAATAATAATATTAATATAGTTAGATTTTGTATTAAATATATTTTTATATAAATAATCTTTTGTTTGCAAAAATAATTGTTATAATGATACTAGAATAATATTAATAATAGTAAAAATGATAATGATTATAATACTTAATATTTCAAATAAAGATATAAATGTTATTAATTCTATAATAATGATATTAATAATAATAATAATGGTAAAAATATTAATTTTACTGTGAATTATAGTTATGATATTGTCTTTAGTGATTACATAATAATATTACTCATAATAATATAAATAATAATACTTATAATGATAATAATAATAATAATAATGATTATGAAACATATAATTATGATAATAATATTAATAATTATAATACCAATCATAATTATAATACTACTAATGATAATAATAATACTAGAAATTATAAATTGATACATATATTAATCTTAATAAAATAATAATAACTTTTATTATTTTCATAATAATAATCTTAATAATAATAATAATAATAATAATCATAATTTTATTAATAATAATAATAATACTAATACTAATAATAATAATAATAATTATAATTATAATTATAATAAAATTAATGAAATAAATTTATATTCAAGTAAAAATAACAATAATAATAATAATAATAATAAAAATTTTTGGTTTTGAAAATTACCTCCAAAAGCGCTTTAAAAAATAGTTGCCACTAACAGGGCTCGAACCCGAGACCTCCCGTATACCCGACACGCCACCAAACCAATTGAACTGTCTCACTTTTCTGTTTTATTTCTTATCCTAAATCTATTAAACCCGTTTTATTTTGCTCAACTTCATCTTCTTCATCAATTGAAATTAAATCGATCCAGGGATTAAACTTAACTAAAAATGAGTTGACTAATTAGTGTTAGGAAAAAAAAGATTCAAAAACAAGTAACTAGTATTTAATTGAATTCGAAAAAGAAAAAAAATATGAAAAAGGCTGCTGTGCAGCGAGTATGAACATAAAAAAAAAATTATGATTTTGATTTTAAACGCGTTTTAGTTACAGATTTCTACATGAAATAGATTTCAAACCGTTCCTAGAAACTTTTTGAAACATCAATTGAATCTGAAACATCCACATATGGTTCGAATTCGATTGAAGAACAAAAGTTGACTTTTTGATTTTGAAACTTTGACTCAGAAATTCGAGCTCGTTAAGATGAATTGGAAGCTGAGATTTTGTAGGTAGATTGAATAAAGGATTCCTATCACTTCTGCAATTTTAGATTTTGCTAATTGTTTCGGAAATGTGTTATGGTATAAAAGTGATCGTGAGCAGAGTGTCGACTGGGTTTATATATTTCTGTTTTCTTTTTTTCTTTTTTTTTCTTTTTTTTTAGTTACAGCAGGTGATATCTATATATAGTGTAATTGAACAATTGAGGTGGCAATCATAATTCAATCTTGGTTGTTTCGTAGTGTAAAGGTGGTCGACAGTTTCATCCATCATGAGCAGAAGAAAAATAAAAAAATTAAAACAGATAGCAATGTGTAACAGAATTCGTACTATATTTGGTTTTTATAATTTATATAAAGTATCTATATATATCAGTATATATATATATCTGTTTTTATATATCTGTATATATATCTGTATAATATATATGTATCTGTATATATGTATACTGTATATATATCTGTATAATATATATGTATCTGTATATCTGACTATATATCAGTATTTATATATCTTTATTTATATCTTTATTTGTATTTCTCTTATTTTTATATATTTATATTTATAGATTATAAATTATTCTCATTAATAAATATAAATATGATAATATTACTCTTAATATTATAAATAATAGTAATACAAATATAATAGTAATAATAATAATATTATTACTAATGTTAATGATAATAATTACTATAAAATGTATAACAATAATATTATTAATAACAATAATACAAATTATACTAATATTATTAATAATAACAATAATACTAATAATAATAATATCATTTTATATATATCAACTTTCATATCCATATATTATCTATTGATATATCTAACACTGATTTTAATAATGATAATCATAATAAAAATATTAATTTTATTAGTGATACTAATAATATTATTAGTTATAATAATATTAATTTTTATTAATAATAATAATATTAACAATAATAATATAACAACTTGTACTTATCAAATTTCATATGTATATATATACACTTTATATAAGAATATTAATGATACAAATATTAATATTAATATTAATAATAATGAAAGTAATGATAATAATATTAATATAGCAATTATACTTTAACTCGTAATTACATATAATATATTACCATTTATTATATCATATCTATCAATTATATAATTTATTGAATCTTTAATATTTATATATTATAGTATATATAATACTTCTTATGTATAGAATTCATATATATTTACACACAAATGTTCGTGAATCATCGGGGATAGTCAAGGTCCAATGTTTTCGTGAAACAGTTCAAAAATTTTGAGACTCAACTTTACAGACTTTTCTTATCGTGTCGAGATCATAATAAGATTAAGTTTAAATTTGGTCAGAAATTTCCGGGTCGTCACAGTACCTACCCGTTAAAGAAATTTTGTCCCGAAATTTGAGTGAGGTTGTCATGGTCAACAACTAGAATATTTTCATAATGAATATGAGTTGAAAACTAAAGAGTATTTGGAATAGAATGATTAAATTATTCGAAGCGTATGAGAGAAACTATCGCAAAAGATTTGAAATGAAGAAATAGAGATTCGCCTTAGCTTTTGACGTAGTCAGGGTTGAATTCCGGAATTTAAGGGATTTAAAGAAAATCTTCGTAATCTGAATAAGATCTGATTCTCCGGGATTTAAGGAAATTAGGATCTCTTTAATTAAATGCGGTCATCTGTCTCGATTGCTACGTCTGATATTTCCATTATAAATTAAACTCTTCCGTTCCATTATTCTCACCATTCCTATACTTTCTTTCTTGGCTCATACATCCAAAAGATTGTGAAAATGCTTAATCCAGTTCTAATCCTTGATATTTTCCTAACTATCTTATCTGTTATTCTTCTATTTCAACTACCACCCGAGGAATCTGTTTACTTCTACTATTATCTTGGGGTTATACTATTCTTAATTCTACCGTGTCTTTATATTGCTATTCGTATTAATGTACACGATTTGTGATTTCCGTGTTGTTATTGAGCTTTATATTTTCCCTTATATTTCGGAGCTCTTTGCCTTAATATTCTCTTCTCGACCTTAAGTAAAGCGAGTAATGGTCCAAAATTTGTAGGTACAAAGTTTTGAATGATCCTAACGTTCTAAGCAGAGAGAAACGTAATAGCATGATTTGATTTGTTATATTACCAGAATTACTGAGGACAGAACTATCAAGAATATATTTTCTTGATATGTTCAGAGGTTAAGCAGAATGAAATAGTTATGTAAAATGGCACATGATGACGGTATAGTCTGTAAATCATCATGTTCCATTAGAAGTTCAGCATGACTTACTGTAATATAATCACGTTGGCCAGGCGCCATTATATTATAATAAATCATGCTTCAATTCCCAACACTTCTCCAGAAATCATTCATAATTCAAATTCGGATGTTATAGAAATTCAGAAACTAAAACAGTTTCCCTTATGATGTAATGCAGATAGTACGAAGAGATAGATAATTTCGGACAAGAAAAGCTATGAAAATATCCTCAGAAACATTGAAGATATTTATGATGATATTTTCAGAATTTCTAAGATCGAAGGTTGATGAAGAAAGATTTTCCGCAAGATTTAACATGAGTACGGAGCAAGATATTCTCTAAAGATTTCATCGGATACAGAATTATCTGGATTCTTTGAATATAGGGTTTGGTCTTTGTATTAGTCCTTGATCTCCTTTATGGTTTGCTCAATCCGTCTTTCAGTACCAAATTTTCTATCGAGCGTTCCTAATACTCCATTCTTTATCGTCAATGTTTTGGCCATTAAGACCATCTACAATTTTGCTATTTCCTCTGCATTTAATGTTACCATATCTAAATCAGTGGTTATCAATTCGAGGTGTTCCGAGAAGATTTTGTTTTTAGATGATTGAATTCTGATTGAAATTGTCAAGATTCATATGATGTTTAAGATTAATTCAAGTGGCAAACTTGAAGAATTGTTTTAGTTTCATATGTTATAATCAATATTTTAATACCTTTTAATTGTCCAATGTTAGTAGTCCACAGTTAGTAGTCCAAATATAGTCCAATAGTCTATATATAGTTTAATATATAATCTTCGAATTAATTAAGACGTATTGTATTATCTAAGGCTCAATCTCGACCCATTATACAACTGTTGTCTTTGAAGTAATCTCGACGTATTGTGTACATGTGTCTTACAATTTATTCGACGTATTGTATATGTAATATCTACGACCCATTGTACAACTATTGTCTTTGAAGTAATCTCGACGTATTGTATACATGTGTCTTAAGATTTATTCGACGTATTGTATATGTAATATCTACGACCCATTGTACAACTATTGTCTTTGAAGTAATCTTGACGTATTGTATACATGTGTCTTAAGATTTATTCGACGTATTGTATATGTAATATCTACGACCCATTGTACAACTATTGTCTTTGAAGTAATCTTGACGTATTGTGTACATGTGTCTTAAGATTTATTCGACGTATTTAATTCGAAGATTATATTATATTGTCCCGGAATTAACCAAGACTACTAAATTATAAGAAATAGTCATAAAGGATATAGGAATAGTTAGCTAGGATATTGTTAGCATGGATTCTTAACAAAATTCTCATACAGTATTAATTTGTTTTCTAACAAATTTTATTGTGTTCATTATTTCTTCATTATGCCACTTGTTAAGTCTTGACTTGGATTCTGATCAGTCACAATCCGAATATGTAATTGAATTGGAATGAAAGTGGTTATGATTTGAATGAACGGATACGTTTATCTATGGTTGTAAAGAGTATAGCTAATGACGGTTGAATCAGAATTGAAGAATGTACAGTGTAGCATATTAATGTGAAATCTAAATATTTCTCGGGTATTACCTACTCGTTAAAATATTTCCACAATTAACTGTTTGTACGAACGAATTTTTAATTACAAACTTTATGAAAATACATATATATATATATATATATATATATATATATATATATATATATATATATATATATATATATATATATATATATATATATATATATATATATATATATTTTCTGCAGATGTAATCATGGATTTGATGAGTTAATATAATACTAACTCATCTGATTTATGTTTAGAACTAGAATACATAATCTCTAAAACATTAAAGATTACATAATCGTCATTTATAACGAAGATAAACGATGTAGAATAATATGTAGCACGAAGATAATCGATATAGAATGATACATAGGACGAAGATGAATGATATAGAACGATAGGTAGAACGATAGATAGAATGAAGATTATACTTGAGGTATAGTTTGTGATGTTGAGGCGTGTGATGTGGAGGTTTGTGTTGTTGGTGTTACAGGTACTGTTGGTGCTGGTGATGTTGCTGGTGGTGCCTGTGATGCCTGCAAGTTGTGCATCATACTCTCCAAATCCACTACTCGAGCGCGAAATTCGTTGATTTCTTCCATTACTCCGGGATGATTTTTGGTTGGAACGAGCGGATGAATATAGTCCAGAATAGTAGATATTATGTAATCGTTGCGAGCTGTTCTGGCAATAAGCGTGAAAATGGTGTTTCGGACTGGTTTGCCGGTAAGTGCTTCAGGTTCTTCACCGAGAGGTGAATTCAGTTGATGAAAAGGATCACCCTCTTCTTGTCTTCATTGATTAATTTAGCTACGAACCCATCCCCAATTCATCCAGAACTGATGATGGCTGATTGGTTGATTCATTCCGGTTACGCTACTTTCGGAGCTCGTGCGGAAATCCATATCGGAATAGCTGTCGGAATCCGAGGAACCTGATCTGGTTGCAGAATTCATCTTACACGGTTAAATAAAGGATTTTCGATATGAAATGATTTTCGGATATCGGATGATATTCTAATTACATAGAATATCTTTATGTAGTACAGAAGATCCCGTAGATTACGGAGGAATTTTCGGAAGCTGTCAGGCAAAGTTTACAGTAACAGATATGCTAAGATATGAATTTATCTATACACTATCTATGCAGTAAATGCAATAGGACGTGTCTAGACTTAAGAATGATAAGCAGGTAATTTCCGACATGAAATGATAAGCAAAACTTTTTGACATGCAGACACGGTCGAAGTCCAGACTTACTAATGCATCATAACAACTACCAGTTAGACACACTAATGCAAGACCTGGTTCGCTAAGACCGTTGCTCTGATACCAACTATAACTGTTGGGGATGCATCCCACTCAGTGCCTTCCCAGCTAACCGCCTGGTGACCACTGAGCGTACCACAGATACAGATTTTACAGCCATGCCTCTCAGCAAAGCCAACTATAAAAGGACCGTGAGGAGTAAGAGCCAATGCTTCGTCACAGGTAACACTGTAAGAACCCCCTCTACGATTAAGCTGACGAGACAACGTTAAACCAGCTCTGATACCAACTATAATGGCCCGTACTAATCCGTCTGGACGAACACATCATCATTTGGTTTCGTTGCGAGGTACAGACCTCTATATGATACGTTTTACAAACATTGCATTCGCTTTTAAAAGACAATATTTCATTACAACGATAATCGACAATTATGCATACCATTTCAATATATCCCAAACTATAAATGACTTAATCTGTCATTTACTTAATAATAATCTTTTTGAACTTACGACTCGAATGCAACGTCTTTTGAAATATGCCATAAATGACTCCAAGTAATATCTTTAAATTGAACAAATGCACAGCGGAAGATTTCTTTCGTACCTGAGAATA
The DNA here is from genome assembly GCF_046630445.1 of Rutidosis leptorrhynchoides. Classification (NCBI taxonomy): domain Eukaryota; kingdom Viridiplantae; phylum Streptophyta; class Magnoliopsida; order Asterales; family Asteraceae; genus Rutidosis; species Rutidosis leptorrhynchoides. Next base: position 18,635,983 of record NC_092335.1, on the reverse strand, counting down.
AACATGCTTAAAAGTGTCAACCAAAAGGTTGGTGAGTTCATTAGTTTATCATAAACATCATTTCCATAAGTTTTAATAGACCACAAGATTTCATTTTTCATTTTCATTTCCATAATCATTATACAGGCATTTCGCAATCTGCATAAAGATAAAATTATTCATATGGTGAACACTTGGTAACCGAACTAACATGATGCATATAGAATATCCCCCGCATATAGGCATTTCGAAATCTGCATGCTATATACCGGCCGTCGCAATCAGTATATATCAATTGAAGTACTAAAGCATTCGTACCCCGAATGGGACTTGTCAAGGTCAATAGATCTATCTTTAGGATTCGCGTCAATTATGGGCCATTTCCCTAATTCTTAGGCTACCAAGCTAATAAGGGGCGATATTCGGTATTCGTAATCCAACCATAGAATATAGTTTCAAGTACTTGTGTCCATTTCGTAAAACAGTTATAAAACAGCGCATGTATTCTCAGCCCAAAAATATATAAAAAGGGAGTAACGAAACTCACGATACGATATTTTGTAGTAAAATATTCATTCGACTGAACAGAACAATGCAGGGTTGGCCTTGGATTCACGAACCTATATCATTTGTATATTCATTAATACACATAATTGTAATCGAATAAGTATGTATATATATATATATATATATATATATATATATATATATATATATATATATATATATTTAATTTATTAATTATATCGTTTTTATATTAATAATATATATATATATATATATATATATATATATATATATATATATATATATATATATATATATATATATATATATATATATATATATATATATATAAATATCATATTATATATTTTAAGTAAATAATAATATTAATATAGTTAGATTTTGTATTAAATATATTTTTATATAAATAATCTTTTGTTTGCAAAAATAATTGTTATAATGATACTAGAATAATATTAATAATAGTAAAAATGATAATGATTATAATACTTAATATTTCTAATAAAGATATAAATGTTATTAATTCTATAATAATGATATTAATAATAATAACCGTAAAAATATTAATTTTACTGTGAATTATAGTTATGATATTGTCTTTAGTGATTACATAATAATATTACTCATAATAATATAAATAATAATACTTAAAATGATAATAATAATAATAATAATGATTATGAAACATATAATTATGATAATAATAATAATTATAATTATAATACCAATAATAATTATAATACTAGTAATTATAATAATAATACTAGAAATTATAAATTGATACATATATTAATCTTAATAAAATAATAATAACTTTTATTATTTTCATAATAATAATCTTAATAATAATAATAATAATAATAATAATAATAATAATAATCATAATTTTATTAATAATAATAATAATACTAATACTAATAATAATAATTATAATTATAATTATAATTATAATAAAATTAATGAAATAAATTTATATTCAAGTAAAAATAACAATAATAATAATAATAAAAAATTTTGGTTTTGAAAATTACCTCCAAAAGTGCTTAAAAAAAATAGTTGCCACTAACAGGGCTCGAACCCGAGACCTCCCGTATACCCGACACGCCACCAAACCAACTGAACTGTCTCACTTTTCTGTTTTATTTCTTATCCTAAATCTATTAAACCCGTTTTATTTTGCTCAACTTCATCTTCTTCATCAATTGAAATTAAATCGATCCAGGGATTAAACTTAACTAAAAATGAGTTGACTAATTAGTGTTAGGAAAAAAAAAAGATTCAAAAACAAGTAACTAGTATTTAATTGAATTCGAAAAATAAAAAAAAAATATGAAAAAGGCTGCTGTGCAGCGAGTATGAACACAGGAAAAAAAATTATGATTTTGATTTTAAACGCGTTTTAGTTACAGATTTCTACATGAAATAGATTTCAAACCGTTCCTAGAAACTTTTTGAAACATCAATTGAATCTGAAACATCCACATAAGGTTCGAATTCGATTGAAGAACAAAAGTTGACTTTTTGATTTTGAAACTTTGACTCAGAAATTCGAGCTCGTTAAGATGAATTGGAAGCTGAGATTTTGTAGGTAGATTGAATAAAGGATTCCTATCACTTCTGCAATTTTAGATTTTGCTAATTGTTTCGGAAATGAGTTATGGTATAAAAGTGATCGTGAGCAGAGTGTCGACTGGGTTTATATATTTCCATTTTCTTTTTTTTAGTTACAGCAGATGATATCTATATATAGTGTAATTAAACAATTGAGGTGGCAATCATAATTCAATCTTGGTTGTTTCGTAGTGTAAAGGTGGTCGACAGGTTCATCCATCATGAGCAGAAGAAAAATAAAAAAATTAAAACAGATAGCAATGTGTAACAGAATTCGTACTATATTTGGTTTTTGCAATTTATATAAAGTATCTGTATATATCAGTATATATATATATATATATATATATATATATATATATATATATTTGTTTTTATATATCTGTATATATATCTGTATAATATATATGTATCTGTATATATGTATACTGTATATATATCTGTATAATATATATGTATCTGTATATCTGACTATATATCAGTATTTATATATCTTTATTTATATCTTTATTTGTATTTCTCTTATTTTTATATATTTATATTTATAGATTAATAATTATTCTCATTAATAAATATAAATATGATAATAATACTCTTAATATTATAAATAATAGTAATACAAATATAATAGTAATAATAATAATATTATTACTAATGTTAATGATAATAATTACTATAAAATGTATAACAATAATATTATTAATAACAATAATACAAATTATACTAATATTATTAATAATAACAATAATACTAATAATAATATCATTTTATATATATCAACTTTCATATCCATATATTATCTATGGATATATCTAACACTGATTTTAATAATGATAATCATAATAAAAATATTAATTTTATTAGTGATACTAATAATATTATTAGTTATAATAATATTAATTTTTATTGATAATAATAATATTAACAATAATAATATAACAACTTGTACTTATCAAATTTCATATTTATATATATATATATATATATATATATATATATATATATATATATATATATATATATATATATATATATATATATATATATATATAAGAATATTAATGATACAAATATTAATATTAGTATTAATAATAATGAAAGTAATGATAATAATATTAATATAGCAATTATACTTTAACTCGTAATTACATATAATATATTACCATTTATTATATCATATCTATCAATTATATAATTTATTGAATCTTTAATATTTATATATTACAGTATATATGATACTTCTTATGTATAGAATTCATATATATTTACACACAAATGTTCGTGAATCATCGGGGATAGTCAAGATCCAATGTTTTCATGAAACAGTTCAAAAATTTTGAGACTCAACTTTACAGACTTTGCTTATCGTGTCGAGATCATAATAAGATTAAGTTTAAATTTGGTCAGAAATTTCCGGGTCGTCACAGTTTGTGGGTGATATGCGGTACTTATGTCGAGACGTGTTCCCAAGACTTCCTGTAAGGAACGCCAAAATCTAGAAGCAAAACGGGCATCTCGGTCGGAAATAATCGATAAGGGTACACCGTGACGGGATACAATTTCCTTTATGTACAGTTATGCAAGCTTGTCCATTGTATCGGTTTCCTTCATAGCTAAGAAATGAGCGGATTTGGTGAGACGGTCAATAATAACCCAGATGGTATCATAACCGCCTATCATTTTTGGTAGTTTCGTGATGAAGTCCATTGTTATTCCTTCCCACTTCCATTGCGGGATTTCGGGTTGCTGAAGTAACTCGGATGGGCTTTGATGTTCGGCTTTGACCTTGGAACAAGTTAAACACTTTCCAACATAAGTAGCAACATCCCTTTTAAGGTTTGGCCGCCAATATTACTCTTTGAGATCGTGGTACATCTTACCAGCTCCTGGATGAATCGAATACCTTGACTTATGGGCTTTGTCTAGAATAAGGCTTCGTAAATCCCCATAACTAGGCACCCAAATCCTTCCAGCAAAATATCGGAGTCCAGTCTCCTTAACCATGAATCGAGAGACGAGAATGTTCAAGCGTTCATGAGAAATATTCTCATCCTTGAGAGCCTCATCTTGGGCTACACGGATTTGGCTATTGAGATTTGTGTGGATGGTGATGTTTAAGGCTCAGACACGAAGAGCTACCATTATTTCCTTTCGGCTCAAGGCATCGGATACAACATTTGCCTTGCCAAGATGGTAACGAAGTTCACAATTGTAATCGTTCAACGTCTCGATCCATCGTCGCTGTCTCATATTCAGTTGCTTCTGATCGAATATGTGTTGGAGGCTTTTGTGGTCGGTTAAGATGGTACTCTTGGTCCCATAGAGATAGTGTCTCCATATTTTGAGTGCAAAGACAACGGCACCAAGTTCGAGATCGTGTGTCGTGTAGTTTTGTTCGTGAATCTTCAGTTGTCGAGAGGCATAAGCAATAACCTTTGTTCGTTGCATCAATACACACCCAAAACCATGTTTCGAGGCATCGCAATATACAACGAAGTCATCACTGCCTTCGGGAAGGGACAGGATAGGAGCAGTGGTTAACTTCTGCTTCAGGCTTTGGAATGCCGACTCTTGCTCGGTTGCCCAAACGAACTTCTTCCCTTTGTGAGTTAATACGGTCAAAGGACGCGCAATCAAAGAGAAACCTTCGATGAATCGACGATAGTAACCGGTGAGGCCTAAAAATTGGCGAATATGAGTAGGGGTAGTGGGGGTTTCCCACTTGTTGATGGCTTCGATCTTCGCGGGATCAACTTTGATACCCTGATCGCTCACAATATGACCAAGAAATTGAACTTCCTTCAACCAAAATTCACACTTGGAGAATTTGGCATAGAGTTGCTCATCCCTCAATAGTTCAAGCACGAGTCGAAGATGTTGCTCATGTTCTTCTTCGCTTTTGGAATAGATTAAGATATCATCTATGAAGACGATAACGAATTTGTCTAGGTACGGCTTGCATACGCGATTCATGAGATCCATAAACACGGCGGGTGCGTTAGTTAAACCAAATGGCATCACAAGAAACTCATAATGACCATAACGAGTTTGGAACGCAGTCTTAAGTACATCGCTCTCCTTCACCCTCAACTGGTGATAACCTGATCGCAGATCAATCTTAGAGTAAATGCTTGATCCTTGTAGCTGATCGAATAGATCATCAATCCTGGGAAGGGGATACCGGTTCTTGATCATCAACTTGTTCAGTTCACGATAATCGATACACATGCGGAAAGATCCGTCCTTCTTCTTTACGAACAAAACAGGTGTGCCCCAAGGCGATGAACTCGGTCGAATAAATCCACGGTCTCGCAATTCCTGTAGTTGACTCTGCAACTCTTGCAGTTTGGAAGGCGCAAGTCAATAAGGTGTGCGAGCTATAGGTGCAGCTCCCGGCACTAGCTCAATCTGAAACTCCACTGATCGCGGCGGGGGTAATCCCGGCAATTCTTCTGGAAAGACTTCAGAAAATTCGTTCACAATTGGTACATCCTTCACGCGTTTCTCCTCGTTTTCCAACTTCTTCACATGCGCCAAAATAGCAAAACGCCCTTTTCTCGTGACCTTTTGTGCCTTCATACAACTAATAAGGTTCAGCTTTGGCTACATCTCTCTCCGTAAACAATTAATGGATCACCAGTCTCGCGAGGTATACGAAGAATCTTCTTTCCACAGATAACTTCTGCTTTTACCTTGGACAACCAGTCCATACCGACTATCACATCAAAGCTCCCCAACTTAATGCGTATCAAATCAATCTCAAAATCCACACCAGCTAAGTTTATTATACCTCCTCGGCCAATTTGGTCAACCTTCTCCAGTTTCCCATTGGCCACCTCGACAAGCATACACTCATCCAAAGGAACTAATGACCAATCTATCTTAGAGCAAAAGTGTCTACATATATAACTCCTATTGGTACCAGTATCAAACAAGACAGAAGTTAATAGTTTATTGATAGTGAATGTACCTGTAACCAAGTCAGGATCCTCGAGGGCATCTCTGGCGTTCAAGTTGAAGACTCTTTCACATGCTGGCCCGCCATCCTTCTTCTTGTTAGGACATTCAATCTTAAAGTGACCCTACTGGCCGCATTCAAAACACTTCCTTGGCCCATTCGGATTTGTCCTCACAGCTGGGGTGTTGATCTTACAATCTCTGCTGATGTGTCCAGTCCTTTTACAGTTCTCACACACTACGTTGCAGTATCTAGTATGATGCTTGTAGCATCTCTTACACTAAGGAAGGCTACCTTTATAGTTAGGGTTAGGGTTAGGGTTCCTCCAGTCGTTGTTTTCCATAAAATTCTCATGCCTCTTAGCTGGGTTCTGATCAAAACCTTTACCCTTGTTTCTGTCCCACTTACGTTTCCCATTACTAGCTCCCAATTCTGATTTCACCTTCTCTGGCTCTTGGCGGGTAATTTGATTCATTAGGGTGTGCGCCATACGCATAGCTTCCGGGACATTTGCTGGTTTCGAATAAGTGACATTTCCCTGAATGTCCTTGGGGAGTCCCCACAGATACCGTTCCAATTGCTTGAACTCAGGAGTAACCATTGTGGGGCACATCAAGGATAACTCCAAGTACCTCCGGTTATAGCCATCAAGGTCGGTTCCCACAACTTTCAGTTCCCAAAACTCCGCTTCCATTTTCTGAATTTCGGTTCTGGGGCAGTACTCCTCTATCATAGCCCACTTAAACTCCTCCAATGGTGTTGCATAAGCTTCATCAATTCCCTGAGCCTGGGCGAGTGTGTTCCACCATGTCAGAGCACCATCCGACAGTGTGCAGGATGCAAACTTAGTCTTGTTCGCGTCGGAGCAGTTACTCACACGGAATACCGATTCCAACTTCTCAAACCATCTTGTTAAGCTAACTGGCCCTTCCGTTCCACTGAAATTGTGTGGCTTACAACTCTGAAATTCCTTCAAAGTGCACCCATTCTGAATGTTCTGGTTAACCGGTAGAGCTTGGGGGTTGGCATTCGCCATAGCTGCGGCTACTCGAGCAGCTATCATCTCCTCAATCTGTGCTACTGTGGGCATTTCTCTTGGACCTCTTTCGTTTGCCATCGATCTTCCCAAACAAAAATTTCGACTTAAGTCAAAATCTATTAATCAATGATTGATAACATCATAGCATATGGTAATCAATATGGAAACAACACAATACATGTTAACTAAGCATGGAAAACTAGTAGCAGATAGCACAAAAACCATCATGTAATAACTTAAATAAAACGCCGTACAATAATTCAAACAACAGTAATTCCATTCATAATAAGAAAAGTTGCATACAACTTCATAAGGTTTCGTACAATACATGAATGAAAAACATGAAGCTACTAATGAAAATACATCATGAAATCTAATACAACAGTCCTATGGTGATGGTGGGTAAATGATGTCCATCATGTGGGATACCTGGTCCTCGAGCTCAGTCACTCGGGCTCGTAGGGTACGCACTGTGACGACCCAAAAATTTTTGACCAAATTTAAACTTAATCTTTAAATGAATTAATGTTTCCGACACGGTAAGCAAAGTCTGTTAAGTTGAAATTCAAAAATTTGGAACTGTGTTCATGTAACCTTCGACTTTTCCGGATGATTCACGAACCACTATTTGTAAATAAGATATGTATATAAATATATGTATATATTTGAGATTGATATTTACATGATTAAATGTTTCCAACATGTTAAGCAATCAAACTTGTTAAGACTTGATTAATTGAAACGGATTTTACATAAACGTTTGACCACCCAGTTTGTCCGACGATTCACGAACGTTAAAACTTGTAAAAATGACATGATGATATATATATATATATATATATATATATATATATATATATATATATATATATATATATATATATATATATATATATTTAACATGGTATTATGATAATTAAGTATCTCATTAAGTATTTTAACAATGGGTTATATACATAAAATAAGACTACTAAATTAAGGAATTTGAAACAAGATATATATGTAACGGTTATCGACGTAATAACGTCTTAATTAAAATAAATACATATGTATTGTATTAAGATATATTAATACATTATGTTTAACATGATATAATGATAATTAAGTATATCATTAAGTGTATTAACAATGAACTATATACATAAAACGAGACTACTAACTTAAGGGTTTCGAAACAATGTATACATGTAACGATTAACGACGAAATAATGACTTAATTAAAATGTATATATATGTAATGTATTAAGAAGTATTAACACACATTTGAAAGACTTAAATACATATATCAAAATACTTATACTTGATAAAGATAGTTGTAATCGTATTCTCGTTCGTTTTCATCAAGAATTCTACTCGTATTCGTTCGATATTTTTACTCGTATTACACCCAACTTCTAGATGTATTTACTATTGGTATATACATATCAAATCAACACCTTAGCAGCCCTAGATCATCCATCAAACATGTGGGAACCATTCTTTGTAATTTAGTATGAATTATTTAGCAAGATTACAAAAATATTATTAATTATTCCTGAATTATTTACAAGAAAACAAACTTACACATCCTTTATATCTAATCCATATACCACGACCCAAAACACATACAAACACCTTCATTCTTCAATTTTCTTCATCTAATTGATCTCTCTCAAGTTCTATCTTCAAGTTCTAAGTGTTCTTCATAAATTCTATAAGTTCTAGTTTTATAAAATCAAGAAGACTTCAAGATTTCTTTCAATCCTTTAAATCCAATCCAACAACTCATCAAAGATCAAGAATTTCCATCTAATCTTAGTAACTTTTCATCTCATAATCAAGGTAATAAACTTATTCAAGCTTTGGTTCAATTCTTATAAACATAACTATCTTAAATTAAGATAGAATTCTTACTTGAACTTGTTTTCGTGTCATGATTCTACTTCAAGAACTTCCAAGCCATTAAAGATCCTTTGAAGCTCAAGTTTATTTCTCATCATTTCCAGTAGGTTTACCTACTATACTTGAGGTAGTAACGATGTTCATAACATCATTCAATTCTTACTTATATAACTTTCTTATTCGAAGAAAATAACTTTTAATCACTAGAACATAGTTTAGTCAATTCTAAACTTGTTCGCAAACAAAGTTAATCCTTCTAACTTAACTTTTAAAAACAACTAAACACATGTTTTATATCTATATTATATTCTAACATAAGGATTTAAAACTTGGAAACACGAAGAACACCGTAAAACCGGACATACGCCGTCGTAGTAAAACCGGGTGCTGTTTCGGGTTGGATAATTAAAAAAAAACTATCTTAGACTTTGATTTAAGGATTTGTATTTTGGGAAAATAATATTTCATATAAACGTGATAACATATCCAAAAATTATGGTTAAACTCAAAGTGAAGTATATTTTTCAAAATGGTCATCAAGATGTCGTTCTTTCGACGGAAATGACTACCTCTTTCAAATATGGACCTGTAACCTGTAACTCTGACTATGAACCACTACTTTTTCAGTTTAGTTCTGAATACTACAGTTCGTTACAAAACCATAGCAATTTGAATCACTCAAAACCGATTTATAACGAAGAAGAAATGGGCAAAACAAGATTGGTTAGAAATCACCAAAATAGCTACGGGATTATTTTGCAAAAATCTATACTAACTATGTACTAGCTAACTTTTCTTGTATTATACATGTATTTATACATATTTCCTTGTACTATACTAGTCTTGGTTAATCGTAAGACACATGTACACAATACGTCGAGATAACTTCAAAGACAACAGCTTGTACAGTAGGTCGTGATTAAACCTTAGACAATATATATACAATACGTCAGATAAATCGTAAGACACATGTACACAATACGTCGAGATAACATCAAAGACAATTGTTGTACAATGGGTCGTGATTGAGTCTTAAACAATATATTTACAATACGTCAGATAAATCGTAAGACACATGTACACAACACGTCGAGATAACTTCAAAGACAATAGTTGTACAATGGGTTGTGATTGAGTCTTAGACATTATATTTACAATACGTCTTGATTATTCCAGGGTGATGTATTGAACTATATATATGGACTACTAATGTTGGACTGCTAACATTGGACTACTAACGTTGGACTGCTAACTTGACAACTTAAATCATCAACACGTAAATAAAAATATGATTTGAATATATTTATCATACTTTGATATATATGTATATATTTGTTATAGGTTCGTGAATCGATCCGTTGCTAAGTCTGATTTTTGACGAATTGAAAATTTGTGAAAGTGAGTTTCATTACTCCCTTTTTATATATTTTTGGGCTGAGAATACATGCGCTGTTTTATAAACTGTTTTATAAAATGGACACAAGTACTGAAACTATATTCTATGGTTGGATTAAGAATACCGAATATCGCCCCTTGTTAGCTTGGTAGCCTAAGAATTAGGGAAATGGCCCCTAATTGACGTGAATCCTAAAGATAGATCTATGGACATTGACACGTCCCATTCGAGTTACGAATGCTTTAGTACTTCGATTGATATATACTGATTGCGACGGCCGGTATATAGCATGAAGATTGCAAAATGCCTATATGCGGGGGATATTCTATATGCATCTTGTTAGTTCGGTTACCAAGTGTTCACCATATGAATGATTTTATCTTTATGCAGATTGCAAAATGCCTGTATAATGATTATGGAAATGAAAATGAAAACGAAAATCTTGTGGTCTATTAAATTGTTAGAAATGAATATTTATGATAAACTAATGAACTCACCAATCTTTTGGTTGACACTTTTAAGCATGTTTATTCTCAGGTATGAAAGAAATCTTCCGCTGTGCATTTGCCCAATTTAAAGATATTACTTGGAGTCATTCATGACATATTTCAAAAGACGTTGCATTCGAGTTGTTGAGTTCATAAAGATTATATTAAAGTAAATGACAGATTAAGTCATTTATAGTCTGATTATATTATGAAATGGTATGCATATTTGTCAACTATCGTTGTAATGAAAGTTGTCTTTTAAAAACGAATGCAATGTTTGTAAAACGTTTCATATAGAGGTCAATACCTCGCAATGGGACCAAATGTTATTGTATTCGTCTATATGGATTTGGATGGGCTATTACAGTTGGTATCAGAGCGTTGGTCTTAGTGAACCAGGTCTTGCATTAGTGTGTCTAACTGATAAGTTGTTATGATGCATTAATGAGTCTGGACTTCGACCGTGTCTGCATGTCAAAAGTTTTGCTTATCATCTCTTGTCAGGAATTACCTGCTTAACATTCTTAGTCTAGACACGTCTTACTGCATTGATTGCATGATTAGTGTATAAACAAAATTCATATCTTAGCGTATCTGTTACTGTAAACTTTGTCTGACAGCTTCCGAAAATTCCTCCGTAATTTGCGGAATCCTTTATACTCTATATAGGTATTCTATACAAATAGAATATCATCCGATATCCGAAAATCATTTCATACCGAAAATCCTTTATCTAACTGTGCAAGATGAATCCTGCAACTAGTTCGAGTTCCTCAGAATCTGACAGCTATTCCGATATGGATTTCTACCTGAGCTCCGAAAGCAGTGTAACCGGAATGGATCAACCAGTCAGCCATCACCAATTCTGGATGAATTGGGGATGGGTTCGTAGTCAACTTAATCAGTGGAGACAAGAAGAATGCGATCCCTTCCATCCACCAAATTTCCCTCTTGGCGAAGAACCTAAAGCACTTACCGGCGAACCTACCCGACACACCATATTCACCCTCATTTCCAGAATAGCTCGCAACGATTACGTCATATCTACTATTCTAAACCTTATTCATCCGCTCATTCCGACCGCCCATCATCCCAAAGTAATAGAAGAAGTCAACAAACTTCGCGACCGAGTAAACAATATGGAGAATATGGTGCACAACTTACAAGCACCAGCAACACCACCGGCATCACCAGTACCCCCATCAACAGCACCTGTATCACCAGCAGTCTCACCATCATCAGCAACACCGGCAGTACCACAAGCTCCACAAGTTCCATAACCACCACAGATATCAACACATCAATCACCAATAAGAATATTATACTATGGAGTTATGAAATATTAACTCATTATTTCCAAAGAGTTTATGTATATATTTTATATATATATATATATATATGAATTTTGAAACCATATTATATCTTTTCATACTAAGCTGTCACGTGTGAATTTTGAAGGGTAAATACTATTCGATTAATTCACATTACTAAAATGCCATGATATACATCCTTCGTTAACATCCTAAATCTCTGCATCACCTCAAAGAATTCTGCCCCCCTAATAAACCAAGTGTATTATTCAATTAGGTTTGATTTTACACTTTCATTTCAGATGTACCTGAAACCTTCTAGAAAATATCATTCGTACCTTGCGAAATTCACAAGAATTCCACGAACACCAACATCTTCCACCGAGAAATATTTAAGTTCACAATTAATATGTTACACTGTACACTCTTCAATAATTCGATATTCATTACCTATACTCACTATTTTCACAACGATATATATTCTTCCATAAAAATCAGAACAACCATTTTCATTCAGATTCAATTTACATATTCTGATTTTGACAGATCAGAATCCAAGTCAAGATATAACAGATAGCATCACTCTTAGATCCTTACATCTTTCAAAACCATACTTTCAATTCAAAACTGTGCTAGAACATCACTCTTATTCATAAAACTCATGAATATATTCATTCAAAATCCTGAATGATTTCATCTTGAACATCATATGTATATTGATGATTACAACCTGCGTTCAAACCCTTTATGATTCTTGAAAATACCCCAACTACTGATCAATCGAGAAGATGAACCAACCACACATTATCGACAGAAAGAAAGAGTTATACTTATAGTCATACACCTGGAAAGCTCTCTAAACATAAGTAAGACTTTAACACGTATCCGTGATAAATCCTTCGACATTATTATTACTGAAAATAACTTTGCAATTCCTTTTCAAGAATCCAGTTTTGTCACACCTTCAGCAAGACAACTTCGACGTTTCATTTGGAAAAACCTTAATTAAACCTTGATATATACGATTGCCTTTCTATCATTTTTACCGGGGAACCTTTTATGTTCCACCATATTAGCAGTCAACGTACCAGCGACTCCGTTACTTTGCAACTTAAATCCCTCCAAAATATCACTATCATTATTCATTGAAATCCATCATATATTCATCAACGTCTTGTAACGATAATTGTCATACCACATACCGGGAAGCATCAATCATTATTTCGAATTTCGCAACGTTTCTACGTCAACTGTTATATACCTACATATGACGTCTATCTCCTGGACTTACGTACTCCAATTCTAGAATTCTGAAAAGCACCCCAACCTGCGAATTAGTTCTTTGAGTTTTGAAAATGCTGAAGAAGCAGCAAAAACTGTAAACGACCTTAACAGTAAAAAGTTTGACGATAAAAAATAGAGTGTTGGAAACGCTCAACAGAAAATTGATACTAGAAAGCGGATTAAGCAAAACTATGAAGGAGACGGTGAACAAATCATAAGGACTAAACTTGTACATAAAGAATCCAGATGATTCTGTATCCGATGAAATCTTTAGTGAATATCTTGCTCCTTACTTATTCTATATACTTGCCGAAGAATTTTTCTCATCAACCTTCGAACTTAGAAATTCCAAAAATATCATCATATATATCTTCGATATTTCTGAGGATATTTTCATAAATATTCTTGTCCGAAATTACTTATCTCTTCGTGCTATCTGTGTTACATCTTAAAGGAAACTGTTTTAGTTTCTAAATTTCTATAAACTTCGAGTTTAGATTATGAATGTTTTTGAAGAGTGTTGGGAATCGAAGCATGAGTTAGTATAATATAATGATGCCTGATCAACGTGGTTATATTACAGTAAGTCATGCTGAGTTTCTAATGGAACATGATGATTCAAAGATTATATCGTCATCATGTGCCATGTTACACGATTCTTTCATTCTATTTAACCTCTAAAAAATATCAAGAACATATTTTCTTGATAGTTCTATCTTTTTCGTGATACCGATAATTTACCAAATTAAATCGTGCTATTATAATTCCTTTCTGCTTAAAACATTAGTTATGTTCATTCGAAATTTTGTACCTACAAAATCGAGATGTCTTGATCGCTTTACTTAAAGTTGAGAAGAGAAAACAAAAGCATGGAGCTCTGAAATATAAAGGAAAATATAAAGCCCGATAACAAATCAGAAATTATAAACCGTGTATATCAATGCGTATAGCAATATAAAGACACGGAAGAATGATAAATACAACAATCCCTAGAGCATAATAGAAATAAACAGATTCCTCTGGAGGGAGCTGGAAAAGAAGGATGATGGTGGCGAACGTCAATATTAGGTTAAGAACCAGAACTGGATTGAGCATTTTTCACAATCTTTTGGATGTATGAATTGATGAAGAAAGTAGGGATAGTGATAATAATGAGTCGGAAGAGGTCAATTTATAGTGGATATAACAGACAGAGCAATCGAGGCAGATTACCGCATTTAATTAAAGAGGATCCTAATTTCCTTAAATCCCGAAAAATCAAATCTTTTATAGATTTCGAAGATTTTCTTTACATTCCTTGAAATCCGGAAATCAGCTGTGACTACGTCAAAAATTAAGACGAAACTTTATTTCCTCAATTCCATCTTTTACGATAGCTTCATTCATACTCTTCCCGTAATTGAATTGTTCTATCCATATTTTCGCAGAGAAAAAAAAACTCTATATTTATTGAACTCGTGTTATTCATAAACGAAACTCGACTCATTCAAGGTATTCAAAATACTCCATTAATCTATTTCCATGATAATGATTATATGAACGATTGAATTCATGATAAGAATTCAAGTTATAGTTCTTGATACAAGAATAATCTTACTTCCATTATCAAACTTTCCTTAACCAAATTTCGGGACAAAATTTCTTTAACGGGTAGGTACTGTGACGACCCGAAAATTTCTGACCAAATTTAAACTTAATCTTTAAATGAATTAATGTTTCCGACACAATAATCAAAGTCTGTTAAGTTGAAATTCAAAAATTTGGAACCGTGTTCATGTAACCTTCGACTTTTCCGGATGATTCACGAACCACTATTTGTAAATAAGATATGTATATATTTGAGATTGATATTTACATGATTAAATGTTTTCAACATGTTAAGAAATCAAATTTGTTAAGACTTGATTAATTGAAACGAATTTTACATAAACGTTTGACCACCCAGTTTGTCCGACGATTCACGAACGTTAAAACTTGTAAAAACGACATGATGATATATATATATATATATATATATATATATATATATATAACATGGTATTATGATAATTAAGTATCTCATTAAGTATTTTAACAATGGGTTATATACATAAAATGAGACTACTAAATTAAGGAATTTGAAACAAGATATATATGTAACGGTTATCGACGTAATAACGTCTTAATTAAAATAAATACATATGTATTGTATTAAGATATATTAATACATTATGTTTAACATGATATAATTATAATTAAGTATATCATTAAGTGTAATAACAATGAACTATATACATAAAACGAGACTACTAACTTAAGGGTTTCGAAACAATGTATACATGTAACGATTAACGGCGAAATAACAACTTAATTAAAATGTATACATATGTAATGTATTAAGAAGTATTAATACACATTTGAAAGACTTAAATACATATATAAAAATACTTATACTTGATAAATATAGTTGTAATCGTATTCTCGTTCATTTTCATCAAGAATTCTACTCGTATTCGTTTGGTATTTGTACTCGTATTATACCCAGCTTCTAGATGTATTTACTATTGGTATATACATATCAAATCAATACCCTAGCAGCCCTAGATCAGCCATCAAACATGTAGGAATCATTCTTTGTAATCTAGTATGAATTATTTAGCAAGATTACAAAAATATTATTAATTATTCATGAATTACAAGAAAACAAACTTACACATCCTTTATATCTAATCCATATACCACGACCTAAAACACATACAAACACCTTAATTATTTAATTTTGTTCATCTAATTGATCTCTCTCAAGTTCTATCTTCAAGTTCTAAGTGTTCTTCATAAATTCTATAAGTTCTAGTTTCATAAAATCAAGAAGACTTCAAGATTTCTTTCAATCCTTTTAATCTAATCCAACAACTCATCAAAGATCAAGAATTTCCATCTAATCTCAGTAAATTTTCATCTCATAATCAAGGTAATAAACTTATTCAAGCTTTGGTTCAATTCTTATAAACATAACTATCTTAAATCAAGATAGAATTCTTACTTGAACTTGTTTTCGTGTCATGATTCTACTTCAAGAACTTCCAAGCCATTAAAGATCCTTTGAAGCTCAAGTTTATTTCTCATCATTTCCAGTAGGTTTACCTACTATACTTGAGGTAGTAACTATGTTCATAACATCATTCGATTCTTACTTATATAACTATCTTATTCGAAGAAAATAACTTGTAATCACTAGAACATAGTTTAGTCAATTCTAAACTTGTTCGCAAACAAAGTTAATCCTTCTAACTTAACTTTTAAAAACAACTAAACACATTTTTTATATATATATTGTATTCTAACATAAGGATTTAAAATTTGGAAACACGAAGAACACCGTAAAACCGGACATACTCCGTCGTAGTAAAATCGGGTGCTGTTTCGGGTTGGATAATTAAAAAAAAACTATCTTAGACTTTGATTTAAAGATTTGTATTTTGTGAAAATAATATTTCATATAAACATGATAACATATCCAAAAATTATGGTTAAACTCAAAGTGAAGTATATTTTTCAAAATGGTCATCAAGATGTCGTTCTTTCGACGGAAATGACTACCTCTTTCAAATATGGACTTGTAACCTGTAACTCCGACTATGAACCACTACTTTTTCAGTTTAGTTCTAAATACTACAGTTCGTTACAAAACCATAGCAATTTGAATCACTCAAAACCGATTTATAACGAAGAAGAAATGGGCAAAACAAGATTGGTTAGAAATCACCAAAATAGCAACGGGATTATTTTGCAAAAATCTATACTAACCATGTACTAGCTAACTTTTCTTGTATTATACATGTATTTATACATATTTCCTTGTACTATACTAGTCTTGGTTAATCGTAAGACACATGTACACAATACGTCGAGATAACTTCAAAGACAACAGTTTGTACAGTGGGTCGTGATTAAACCTTAGACAATATATATACAATACGTCAGATAAATCGTAAGACACATGTACATAATACGTTGATATAACTTCAAAGACAATAGTTGTACAATGGGTCGTGATTGAGTCTTGGACTATATATTTACAATACTTCAGATAAATCGTAAGACACATGTACACAACACGTCGAGATAACTTCAAAGACAATAGTTGTACAATGGGTTATGATTGAGTCTTTGACATTATATTTACAATACGTCTTGATTATTCCAGGGTGATGTATTGAACTATATATATGGACTACTAACATTGGACTGCTAACATTGGACTACTAACGTTGGACTGCTAACTCGACAACTTAAATCATCAACACGTAAATAAAAATATGATTTGAATATATTTATCATACTTTGATATATATGTATATATTTGTTATAGGTTCGTGAATCGATCCGTGGCTAAGTCTGATTTTTGACGAATTGAAAATTTGTGAAAGTGAGTTTCATTACTCCCTTTTTATATATTTTTGGGCTGAGAATACATGCGTTGTTTTATAAACTATTTTACGAAATGGACACAAGTACTAAAACTATATTCTATGGTTGGATTACGAATACCGAATATCACCCCTTGTTAGCTTGGTAGCCTAAGAATTAGGGAAATGACCCCTAATTGACGCGAATCCTAAAGATAGATCTATGGACCTTGACACGTCCCATTCGAGTTACGAATGCTTTAGTACTTCGATTGATATATACTGATTGCGACGGTCGGTATATAGCATGCAGATTACGAAATGCCTGTATGCGGGGGATATTCTATATGCATCTTGTTAGTTCGGTTACCAAGTGTTCACCATATGAATGATTTTATCTTTATGCAGATTGCGAAATGCCTGTATAATGATTATGGAAATGAAAATGAAAACGAAAATCTTGTGGTCTATTAAATTGTTAGAAATGAATATTTATGATAAACTAATGAACTCACCAACCTTTTGGTTGACACTTTTAAGCATGTTTATTCTCAGGTATGAAAGAAATCTTTCGCTGTGCATTTGCCCAATTTAAAGATATTACTTGGAGTCATTCATGACATATTTCAAAAGACGTTGCATTCGAGTTGTTGAGTTTATAAAGATTATATTAAGGTAAATGACAGATTAAGTCATTTATAGTCTGATTATATTGTGAAATGTTATGCATATTTGTCAACTATCGTTGTAATGAAAGTTGTCTTTTAAAAACGAATGCAATGTTTGTAAAACGTTTCATATAGAGGTCAATACCTCGCAATGGGACCAAATGTTATTGTATTCTTCCATATGGATTTGGACGGGCTATTACACGTACTTCCCTCATCTGTTCCTCGGTGGTGGGAGGTGCTGGTGGGGCAGGTGGTGCAGGCGGTGCCGGTGGTGCAGGTGGTGCCGGTGGGGCAGGTGGTCCGGATGATGCGGATGTAGCACTAGAAGTAGATGGCACAGTGCGGGCGACCTTACGTTAAAAGACCCATCCTAATCCATCCGGACGAAGTTGATTATAAACGATTCACAACAGTTGATTACATCGCGAGGTGCTTGACCTCTATATGATACATTTTACAAACATTGCATTCGTTTTGAAAAGACAATCTTACATTTCATCTAAAGTTGACAGACATGCATACCATTTCATAATATATCCAACTATGATTGACTTAATAATGATCTTGATAAACTCAATGACTCGAATGTAACGTCTTTTGAAATATGTCATGAATGACTCCAAGTAATATCTTTAGAATGATCAAATGCACAGCGGAAGATTTCTTTCGTACCTGAGAATAAACATGCTTTCAAGTATCAACCAAAAGGTTGGTGAGTTCATTAGTTTAGCATAAATAATCATTTCATAATTTTAATAGACCACAAGATTTCATATTTCCAATTCTCATAAACATACGTCTCATACATAGAGACAAAAATATCATTCATATGGATTGAACACCTGGTAACCGACATTCACAATATGTATATAATAATATCCCCATCATTCCGGGATCCTCCTTCGGACATGATATAAATTTCGAAGTACTAAAGCATCCGGTACTTTGGATGGGGCTTGTTGGGCCTGATAGATCTATCTTTAGAGTTCGCGTCAATTAGGGTGTCTGTTCCCTAATTCTTAGATTACCAGACTTAATAAAAAGGGGCATATTCGATTCGATAATCCAACCATAGAATGTAGTTTCGATTACTCGTGTCCATCTCGTAAATCAGTTATAAAAGCAGTGCATGTATTCTCAGCCCCAAAAATGTAAAGAGTAAAAGGGAATCAAATAAACTCACCTAATGTATTTTGTAGTAAAAATACATATGACGACATTGAACAACTAAACGATGCAAGGTTGGCCTCGGATTCACGAACCTATATCATTCATATATGTATTAAAAACATATTCTTGTAACCGAATAATTTTATTTATTTTTATTATTGACATAATTGTTATCTTTAATAATTCATATGTTTCATTATTTATTTTTATATCTTTACTTTATATATAGTAATATTAATATAGTTAAGTTAAGTATAATAAATATACCTTTTACATAAAGATCATTTGTTTATGAATTTGTTAGTTTTGATAATACTACGGTTAGTAAAATAATGATATTATATAATTATATTGATAAAAGTGATAATAATAATAATGTTAATAGAATTAATGATATTAATAATGATAAAAATTCTAAATTGTATTATGATAACAATAGTTATAATAATTTTAACAATTCCTTTAAATCATAATTTTCGTGTCAACTTTCTACGCTACTGCCTATAGTTTTGTAATACATTAATTTGTATTAAAATCATTATTTTTACGAGTATTCGTATACCTATAACTAATTTCTATAATTTCTATCTTATCATCTTTTAATATGTGTTTATATTAATAATATGTTTGGTATCATCATGATAATAATAATACTTTTAATACTTTATGATATTACATGATATTAATTAAAATGATAATAATAACAATAATTTTATTAATCACATTAATACTATTTATAGTAATATTCATATTCATATTCATACTAATACTAATAACAAAGATATTAATAATTATATAATGATATCAACTCTATTAATAATAATTTGAGTTTATACTAATAGTTATAACAATAGTCATAACAATAATAATAACTAGTAAAAATAATAACAATAATAATAATAATAATAATAATAATAATAATAATAATAATAATAATAATAATAATAATAATAATAATAATAATAATAATAATAATAATAATAATAATAATAATAATAATAATAATAATAATAATAATAATAATGATAATAGAAAAGAAAATTTAAAGTGTATACCCTTTAAAAGCCATCCTAAAAAGAAATGTCCTGTAGGAGACTCGAACCCATGACCTCTCGAACACCGCAACACCCCTTAACCATTCACTCTATTTCTGTTTTCTGAATTACACTCGTATTAAATCAATATATCCAGTATCCTTCTGTTTTCCTATGTTCTTCATATTCCCCAAATTAAAATCGCCCAAACAAAAATAGTTGTCACAAGCGGGGATCGAACCCGAGACCTCCCACTCACCCAAACCACACCTTAACCATTCAGCTATTGCTTTCTTTTCTGAATAATACCCAATTCAATTAAAATTAAACCGTATTAACCTACTTCTACTTCCTTTCTTCTTCTCCAATTGCACGATCGACCACACAAATTTCTTTAACATCTTTCCAATTATTTAACAACCTTAGTTACAATATATAAATGACACATACAAACAAAATATGTAACTGAATTGAAAAGAAGAAAAAAAAATGTAACAGCAAATTCTGCTGTGTGTATCGCGATAAAAAAAAACATCTTAATCAATTTCGATTTTTAAACAGTTTTAACCAAATGTTATAACACAACTTATTTTTCAAATCAATCCTAGAAGCTATAAAAATTATCAATTTCACTCAAATTGAAACCAAATTTTCGTATTTACTTGATGAACGATTGTTGACTTTTAAAGATCCTAAACTTTGACCTTGAATTTCAAAATCAATCGAAGGAATTAACATTTGAAAACTTACAGCTAGTTCGCGTATATGATTCCTAACACCTCTGTACTCTTGAATTGTGATTTGATTCGTATGTAGCTATTGGCAAAAAAAAATCGCGAACGGAAAAAGAAAAGAAAAAAAAAGAAGGAAAAGAGAACGCACCCCTTTTCACATTTCTGTTTAATTTCTCTAATTATAATTGTTAAATGTATATGTATGATTGATTGATAAAGATTATGTAAAACTCTTCAATTATTAGTACATGGAGGTGGGGATGTCGACAGAACAAATCACGGGCCAAGGAAAGATTGGATCAGACAAAGGAATAACATAGATATTTGCCTTTAACTATTTTTATATATATATAAAATACTATATTTAATATTAGTATTTAATTTAATAATTGTAATAATAATAATACTGAAAAAAAAAATAATAATATATACTAATATTAATATTAGAATAACATTAATGATAAAGATAATAATGATATCGAATTTCCTATTTATGTGTTACAAATAATAATATTTGTAATACTGATATTTATGTTAGTATTAGTATTTATTTTAATAATAATGAAAGTAATAATAATGCTATTAATAAAATAACTATATTTTATCTTGTAGTTAATTTAATGTATTAGTAATATTTATAGTATGTATTATATAATTGAATATTTATTAATTATACTTTTTAATATATTATAATTTACATATAATTAATAATTATGTATAGAAACCATATATATATTCACACTACTATATATAAAGTTATATTTTTTTTTATATCCAAATTTATTATGTACTAACTATATTTGATATATATATTGAAACAATTAAATTCAAAGTATACATTTAATACTTTGTTACTTTGACAACTTATGCTCGAAACAATCCATATTCGATATACTTTCTATATTAAATTAAACAGTTTAAATAATAAGTTTTAATTATCCTAAGTTAATCTTTCATAATAACTAAATCACCTGATAATTCATTGATATATTTAAGTCATAATATGTAAGTATTTACATGTATAATTATTTATATGTACATTTCAATTTTTAATTAAGGGTTCGTGAATCGTTGGGCATAGTCACAAAGTAACTGCATACATGAAACAGTTCAAAAAAAATTTGAGATTCAATCTAATAGACTTTGCTCATCGTGTCGGAAACCTATAAAGATTAAGTTTAAATTTGGTCGGAAATTCCCGGGTCATCACAGTACCTACCCGTTAAAGAAATTTCGTCCCGAAATTTGAGTGAGGTCGTCATGGCTAACAATAAATATGTTTTCCTGACGAATATGAGCTGATAAATAGAGTTTATCATTATTGAATAATAGAGATAAAAATAATTCGATTATTCAAAGAGCACGAATGAAATTATCATGAGAGAGGTCCCAACGGCATCGTCCACCTTCGCCCAAAAACGTGTCCAAATTTTTTTTTTTTAGCCGTTAGTAAAATAATAAAAAAAAATTCAACGGCTATCCCAACGGTCATTTTTACACTATATAAACACCAACCATATACTTCATTTTATACACTCAAACATATATTTCTTTTATATATCCATCTTTCTCAAGATCAAGATCAAACACTCCCAAACTGCAAAATGTTAACTCTTCCCCCAATGATTGTTTCATTCGATGTTCATTACGGAGGTGATTTCCGTAATCAAATGAAGGAATATGAGTGGGGCGACAGTATTTCGTTTGAAGATATCGACATTCGTGATGTTGGTTTACAAGATTTGCTATCCTTTCTGAAGGAAAGAGTTCCGTGTAAATTCACGTCTGTGTTCTTTTATAGAGACGATTATGATTCGGATTGTAGGGCAAGTTTTCTGTGTACCGATGATCAATGGTACTTTATAAAAGATACCATTGAAGATCGTGGTAAACGCATTTCTTTGTATGCGGTTCTTGAAGATGAAGAGATGTTGGGTTATCGTTACCTCGATGAATCAGTTGAAGCAGCAGTTGAGGCATCAAGAGAAATACCGATGTCTCCAGAGTACCTCACGGATGGTGAAATGACTGGTGAACGCTACTTTGCAGATGACAATTGACGACGACAAGTAGTTTGATTGTAATCTTTTAATTTTTAATTGTCGTGATGTTTTAATTTTTAATTATTGTAATTTCAGTGTTGTTGTCGAGTTTTATATCTTCCTTTATGTTTCGGAGCTCTTCGTCTTTTTAATCTCCTCTCGATCTCTAGTAAAACGAGTAATGGTCTAGAATTTGTAAGTATGGAGTTTCGAATGAATTTAATGTTATAATCAAGAAAGAACGTAATAGCACGATTTGATTCGTCAAATTACCAGAATCATTGAGAATAGAGTTATCAAGAATATACTTTCTTGATATGTTCAGAAGTTAATTAAAATGAAAGAGTTATGTAACATGACACATGATGGTGGTATGATCTACTGTGAACCATCATGTCCCATTAGAAATCAGCATGACTTACTGTAATATAATCACGTTGATCAAGTGTCATTATATTATACTAACTCATGCATCAGTTCCCAACATTACTTCAATAACATTCATATTTTAAGCTCAAAAGTTACAGAATATAGAAACTAACAGTTTCTATATGATGTAACACTGATAGCACGAAGAGATAACTGATTTCATATAGTATTAGTTATAAAGATATATTCAGAAATATCGAGGATATTTATAATGAAAGATACGATAATATCTTTGAATATCTAAGATCAGAGGATGATGGAGACTATTGTTCGCAAGGGTTTAGAGTAATGAGCAAAATATTCGCTAAAGACTTCAGCAGACATTGAATCATTTAGATTCTTTGAAGTCAAACTTATTCCTTGTGATTTGTCCACGGCTTTCTTCCTAGTTTCGCATAATCTGCTTTTCGGTACTAAATTTTCTATTGAATGTTTCCAATATAGTGATACACAGGAAGCACAAGAAGGTATATAATTTCGAACGAGAATATTTATGAAAATATCCTCAGAAATATCAAAGATATTGATGATGATATTTTGGAATTTCTAAGTTCGATGGTTGATGGAGAAAGATTTTCTGCAAGATTTTAACATGACTTCGGAGCAAGATATTCTCTAAAGATTTCAACGGATCCAGAATTACCTGAATCCTTTGAATATAGGGTTTGGTCCTTGTATTAGTCCTTGGTCTCCTTCATGGGTAGCTCAATCTGTTTTTCAATACCCAATTTCGAGCGTTCCTAACACTCCTTTCTTTATCATCAAACTTTTGGCCGTTTAGACCATCTACCATTAGTCTATTTCTTCTGCATTTAATGCTATGATATCTGAATCATCGGTTATTAATCCGAGGTGGTTTCAGGAAAATTATGTTTTTAGATGATTAAACGCTGATGGTAATATGGTGGAATATGAAAGATTCCCTGGTAACAATAAAAGAGCACGCGTATATATCAACGTTATAATAAGGTTGTTTTGTACGAAAAGTCGAAGTTGTCTTGCTGGAGCTGTGACAAAATTTGGCTATTTTGAAGAAGAACTGCAAAGTTATTTTGGGTAATAATAACACTAAAGAAATTAGCACAGTTATGTATTGAACGTTTACTCAGTTTCCGAGAGTCTTTCAAGTGCATTACTATATGCATCAATCTTTTCTTCCGTAATTGAAGTGCGGTTGGTTCATCCTCTCGATTGAGGTGTTTTCAAGAATCATGAAAGGTTTGAACGCAGATTGTAATCGTCAAGATACAAATGAGGTTTAAAATGAAATCAAGTGGCAACTTGAAGAAATGTTTAGTTTCATATGTTATATTCAATATTTTAATTCATTTTAATTGTCCAATGTCATTAGTCCACAGTCGATAGTCCACATCTAACAGTCCAATAATTCATATATAATTTAATATATAATATTCGAATTAATTAATACGTATCGTGACCCGTATACGTCTCAGACTCGATCACAACTCAAAGTATATATATTATTTGAGAATCAACCCCAACCCTGTATAGAGAACTCGATCATTACTGCATATAGAGTGTCTATGGTGATTCCAAATAATATATATAGATGCGTCGATATGATATGTCAAAACCTTGTATACGTGTCCCGATATTTAAAGTGCGTAAAATAAATACAGAAATTAAATGACGATAAATAAAATGCGTAAAGTAAATAACAGAAATTAAATGACGATAAATAAAATTGCGAGAATGTAAATTGCGATAAAATAAATTGCGATAAATAAAATGTAATCAGTTAGCTAGGAACAGTTAGCTAGGATTTTGTTATCGTGGATTCTTAATAGAATTTCATATTGTTAATTAATCTATTTCTAATCAATTTTTATTGTGTCCATTATTTCTTCGTTATGCCACCTGATGGATTCTGATAGATCAAAATCCAAATATGTAATTGGATGAATATGGTTATTCTGTGGTGAACGGATTTGTATATCGGTAGATGTAAGTAGGATAGTATATGACTTGTTGAAACAGATTCGAAAAACGTACAATGTAACTTATTAATGTGAAATTTAAATAGTCCTCGGGTATTACCTACCCGTTAAAATATTTTCACCATTAACAGTTTGTACAAGAGAATTTTTAATTACAATCTTTATGAAAACATATATACATATATATTTTCTCCAGATTTATTCATGGATTTAATGAGTTAATATGATATTAAACTCATTTGCTTTTCAGTTGGAACTAGAATAAATAATCTCTAAAACTTTAGAGATTACATATTTGTCATGCCGAACGAAGATAAATGAGGTAGAACGATACGTAGAACGAAGATCATACTCAAAGTACATATGATGATATTGAAGCATGGATTGTTGATGGTACTGGTGCTGTTATTGATTGTACTGTTGGTGCCGGTGATGTTGCTGAAGCTGGTACATTTTGCACCATATTCTCCGAATAGATTTTTCGAGCGCGAAGTTCGTTGACTTATTACTCCAGGATGATTGTCGGTCGGAAAGAGCGGATGAATAAGGTTCAGAATTGTGGATAGAATATAATCTTGTCGAGTTACTCTGGAAATGAGGGTGAAGATGGTGTCTCGAGCAAGTTCGCCGGTAAACGCTTCAGGTTCTTTGTCAAGAGGTGAATTCGGTTGGTGGAAGAGATCGCCTTTTTCGCTCTCCATTGTTTAAGTCGACTACGAACTTATCAAATGAATTGGGAGTGACTGATTGGTTGATTCATCCCGGTGGCGCTGATAGGTGAAACTCCATATCGGAATAGTTATCGGAATCTGAAGAATTCAAACTGGTTGAGAGATTTATCTCGTACGTTTGGAAGAAGGATTTTTGATAAGAATAGATTATAGAATGTAGATTAGTACCCTGTAATACATAATTTACATATGCATATATAATACTAAAATCCCATAAGTTACGGAGGAATCTACGGAAGCGGTCAGGCAAGGTAACAATAACAGATACGCTAAGATATGAATTTTGTCTATACACTATTCATGCAATCAATGCAGTAAGATGTGTCTAGACTAAGAATGATAAACAGATGATTTCTTAAGGATGATAAACAGATGATTTCCGACAAAAATGATAAGCAAAACTTTTGACATGCAAACACGGTCGAAGTCCAGACTTTCTAATGCATTCTAACGACTATCATTTAGACACACTAATGCAAGACCTGGTTCACTAAGACCACCGCTCTGATACCAACTGAAAAGACCCGTCCTAATCCATCCGGACGAAGTCCATATCGATTATAAACGATTCACAACAGTTGATTACATCGCGAGGTGCTTGACCTCTATATGATACATTTTACAAACATTGCATTCGTTTTGAAAAGACAATCTTACATTTCATCTAAAGTTGACAGACATGCATACCATTTCATAATATATCCAACTATGATTGACTTAATAATGATCTTGATAAACTCAATGACTCGAATGCAACGTCTTTTGAAATATGTCATGAATGACTCCAAGTAATATCTTTAGAATGATCAAATGCACAGCGGAAGATTTCTTTCGTACCTGAGAATAAACATGCTTTCAAGTATCAACCAAAAGGTTGTTGAGTTCATTAGTTTAGCATAAATAATCATTTCATAATTTTAATAGACCACAAGATTTCATATTTCCAATTCTCATAAACATACGTCTCATACATAGAGACAAAAATATCATTCATATGGATTGAACACCTGGTAACCGACATTCACAATATGTATATAAGAATATCCCCATCATTCCAGGATCCTCCTTCGGACATGATATAAATTTCGAAGTACTAAAGCATCCGGTACTTTGGATGGGGCTTGTTGGGCCCGATAGATCTATCTTTAGAGTTCGCGTCAATTAGGGTGTCTGTTCCCTAATTCTTAGATTACCAGACTTAATAAAAAGGGGCATATTCGATTCGATAATCCAACCATAGAATGTAGTTTCGATTACTCGTGTCCATCTCGTAAAACAGTTATAAAAGCAGTGCATGTATTCTCAGTCCCAAAAATGTAAAGAGTAAAAGGGAATCAAATAAACTCACCTAATGTATTTTGTAGTAAAAATACATATGATGACATTGAACAACTAAACTATGCAAGGTTGGCCTCGGATTCACGAACCTATATCATTCATATATGTATTAAAAACATATTCTTGTAACCGAATAATTTTATTTATTTTTATTATTGACATAATTGTTATCTTTAATAATTCATATGTTTCATTATTTATTTTTATATCTTTACTTTATATATAGTAATATTAATATAGTTAAGTTAAGTATAATAAATATACCTTTTACATAAAGATCATTTGTTTATGAATTTGTTAGTTTTGATAATACTACGGTTAGTAAAATAATGATATTATATAATTATATTGATAAAAGTAATAATAATAATAATGTTAATAGAATTAATGATATTAATAATGATAAAAATTCTAAATTGTATTATGATAACAATAGTTATAATAATTTTAACAATTCCTTTAAATCATAATTTTCGTGTCAACTTTCTACGCTACTGCCTATAGTTTTGTAATACATTAATTTGTATTAAAATCATTATTTTTACGAGTATTCGTATACCTATAACTAATTTCTATAATTTCTATCTTATCATCTTTTAATATGTGTTTATATTAATAATATGTTTGGTATCATCATGATAATAATAATACTTTTAATACTTTATGATATTACATGATATTAATTAAAATGATAATAATAACAATAATTTTATTAATCACATTAATACTATTTATAGTAATATTCATATTCATACTAATACTAATAACAAAGATATTAATAATTATATAATGATATCAACTCTATTAATAATAATTTGAGTTTATACTAATAGTTATAACAATAGTCATAACAATAATAATAACTAGTAAAAATAATAACAATAATAATAATAATAATAATAATAATAATAATAATAATAATAATAATAATAATAATAATAATAATAATAATAATAATAATAATAATAATAATAATAATAATAATAATGATAATGATAATAGAAAAGAAAATTTAAAGTGTATACCCTTTAAAAGCCATCCTAAAAAGAAATGTCCTATAGGAGACTCGAACCCATGACCTCTCGAACACCGCAACACCCCTTAACCATTCACTCTATTTCTGTTTTCTGAATTACACTCGTATTAAATCAATATATCCAGTATCCTTCTGTTTTCCTATGTTCTTCATATTCCCCAAATTAAAATCGCCCAAACAAAAATAGTTGTCACAAGCGGGGATCGAACCCGAGACCTCCCACTCACCCGAACCACACCCTAACCATTCAGCTATTGCTTTCTTTTCTGAATAATACCCAATTCAATTAAAATTAAACCGTATTAACCTACTTCTACTTCCTTTCTTCTTCTCCAATTGCACGATCGACCACACAAATTTCTTTAACATCTTTCCAGTTATTTAACAACCTTAGTTACAATATATAAATGACACATACAAACAAAATATGTAACTGAATTGAAAAGAAGAAAAAAAAATGTAACAGCAAATTCTGCTGTGTGTATCGCGATAAAAAAAAAAACATCTTAATCAATTTCGATTTTTAAACAGTTTTAACCAAATGTTATAACACAACTTATTTTTCAAATCAATCCTAGAAGCTATAAAAATTATCAATTTCACTCAAATTGAAACCAAATTTTCGAATTTACTTGAAGAACGATTGTTGACTTTTAAAGATCCTAAACTTTGACCTTGAATTTCAAAATCAATCGAAGGAATTAACATTTGAAAACTTACAGCTAGTTCGCGTATATGATTCCTAACACCTCTGTACTCTTGAATTGTGATTTGATTCGTATGTAGCTATTGGCAAAAAAAATCGCGAACGGAAAAAGAAAAGAAAAAAAAAAGAAGGAAAAGAGAACGCACCCCTTTTCACATTTCTGTTTAATTTCTCTAATTATAATTGTTAAATGTATATGTATGATTGATTGATAAAGATTATGTAAAACTCTTCAATTATTAGTACATGGAGGTGGGGATGTCGACAGAACAAATCACGGGCCAAGGAAAGATTGGATCAGACAAAGGAATAAAATAGATATTTGCCTTTAACTATTTTTATATATATATAAAATACTATATTTAATATTAGTATTTAATTTAATAATTGTAATAATAATAATACTGAAAAAAATAAAATAATATATACTAATATTAATATTAGAATAACATTAATGATAAAGATAATAATGATATCGAATTTCCTATTTATGTGTTACAAATAATAATATTTGTAATACTGATATTTATGTTAGTATTAGTATTTATTTTAATAATAATGAAAGTAATAATAATGCTATTAATAAAATAACTATATTTTATCTTGTAGTTAATTTAATGTATTAGTAATATTTATAGTATGTATTATATAATTGAATATTTATTAATTATACTTTTTAATATATTATAATTTACATATAATTAATAATTATGTATAGAAACCATATATATATTCACACTACTATATATAAAGTTATATATTTTTTTTTTTATATCCAAATTTATTATGTACTAACTATATTTGATATATATATTGAAACAATTAAATTCAAAGTATACATTTAATACTTTGTTACTTTGACAACTTATGCTCGAAACTATCCATATTCGATATACTTTCTATATTAAATTAAACAGTTTAAATAATAAGTTTTAATTATCCTAAGTTAATCTTTCATAATAACTAAATCACCTGATAATTCATTGATATATTTAAGTCATAATATGTAAGTATTTACATGTATAATTATTTATATGTATATTTCAATTTTTAATTAAGGGTTCGTGAATCGTTGGGCATAGTCACAAAGTAACTGCATACATGAAACAGTTCAAAAAAAAATTTGAGATTCAATCTAATAGACTTTGCTCATCGTGTCGGAAACCTATAAAGATTAAGTTTAAATTTGGTCGGAAATTCCCGGGTCATCACATTACGCACAAATGGATCAGCAGGATACGGCACAACCCGCTTATGGGCGGTGACCCTAACCAACTGTCCATGTGCGTTCACGAACGGCTTACCTCCATTAACCCCTGGAATAACGGTACCATCGTAGCGGTACCACTTCTTCGACGGGGTAGAGGGTGGCGGTATAGGCTCCTCCTCGGAGTCCTCCTCAGAATCCTCCTCGGGATCCTCCTCGCTGGTGTCATCGGATGATGAATCGTCTGAATCGTCTGAAGGTAGTGCAGGTACATCACGGACGGGAGAAAGTGTCTGGCCGGTGGTCATGGCCCGGTATCTGCCAGGTGGAATCAGCACAACTCGTCCGTTAGCGGTGCGTCTGACCCAATGTCCACGCTCATTACGAAAGGGACTGTCCTCGTTTACCCCAGGGATCACGGCACCATCGGAATGATGTTGTGGCCCCGGGAGACTAGGGCTGGGTGGAGCTGGGATCTCTTCGGGATCCTTGTCTCTGTCTGAGATGACCATTAGGTCAGGCGCGTGACTACTATCCCCAGAAGACGAATCGCCAGAGTTGCCGAAGGGTAGCGGTGAGTCAGCAACAATAGTAGGCGAAGTAGCAGACGTATCTGAATCACTCTCAAAGTCAATGGTCATGGGCGGCACGTTCGACATCTGAACAAGGAAAAATAACTTTTTCCATGTCAGTAAGACATATAGCAAGCACGTAATCAGGCATAATAACTACAGCAGCCTAGATCATCTATAGCAGTACATAGCATGGAAATAATAACAGTATCATACTGAAGCAACATGCAATCAATAGCAGATAGTAGCATGCAGTAGCGAAAATAAGCAGTAGCATACAGCAAGATCATATAGCAGTAAAAGTAGCATGCAACAGTTCCGCAGAAACAAGTAAACGAGCAAGTTGTAGATTATTCCTATTAGTGAATCCTACTCGACTCGGTCAAGACACACTAATGCAACCTAATTCCCTACAACCGATGCTCTGATACCAAATGTGACGCCCCGTACAAAATCAACGTGTACGGATCATCAACAACAGGATCATTACACGGTTACAACTCTATATGCTGTTTAAAAACAAGTTTTGCATTCATGAAAAGATAACGTCTTTACCAACGTCAAATGTTTTACAAAAGATAACGTGCTTCTACTAATAGAAATCATTAACATAAGTACGTGACACAAAGGTCATTACAAAGCCATTGTTCAAGTGTAACATAAGTTGTGAATGCAAAGCAAAAGTTCCATGATTGAGACATCTCTAAACAATGCAGCGGAAGTCTAACACAGTGAGTCTATAACAGCAAGTCTAACAGCGGAAGCAACAACGTCTAAGCACCTGAGAAATAACATGCTTTAAAATGTCAACACGAATGTTGGTGAGCTATAGTTTTTGTAAACAACGATATAATGTAGACCACGAGATTTCGTATTCAAAATAGTATGAAAAGTATATGCTTGTCCGTGGGCACCCGGTAACTAACTTAACAAGTAATATAAATATCACCGCCTAAAAGTACACTTGGTGAGTGCGTAAGTTTACGAAGTATTAAACACCCGTTAAATGCTAGCGCGACTAGCCCGAATGGGGATGTCAAACCCTATGGATCCATATCTAAGATTCGCGTTCACCGGTTCATAAACCAATGACTAAACGTTACCGTGCTAAGGGGAATCTTTGTGCCGTTATATCACCCACACATATATAAAGTTAAAGTACTCGTGTCTAGTATGTAAAACATAAAAAGCGCATGTATTCTCAGTCCCAAAAATAGTTAAAGTAAAAAGGGAGCTATAACTCACAGTGAATGTGCGGTAAAGTCGATACGAAATAAGTAAGCAAGTATTAAGTCGGTACGATAGGTCCTCAACCTATGTCAAAGATTACTAAGTCAGTAAATGGTCCCCAAAAGTTTAAAAGTAAATAAGTTAAGTCTTAAGTATCATCATCATCATCCTACGTAAAAGATAAAGTAAGTTTTCAACAAGAATAGAGATCGCAACAAAGGGCTGACTTCGGACAGCTGCTACGACCTCTATACAAACTGAAATGACGCGCGGCCAGTGGCCAAGGCTCCGTTTTTGAGTCCTATTACTGCTATTAAATTTTCAGATCCTAACTGGATGTCATTTGACCGTGGCGACGGTTCAAGCGCTAGTAGGTCAGAAATTTCAGCACGTCGTTACGAAGGCGTAGTGATTTTCAGAATGCTATAAATCTTAAACCGTATATCGGATTTAGGCGATTCTTAAACGAAAAGTCATCTACTCGAACCTAAATATCTGGAAATCAACTTTCCAGAAGCCCCAGGAGTCTGATCAGGCCATGAAAAACAGAAAACAAGTGCTCCGGTGGGTTTTTTGGTGCTTGATGCTTATAACGGTTCTCATCCTTGATGTGTATAAGCCTCAAGTGTACAACTCTTTGATGTTTTAGCATCACTTTGACCAAGTTTCAACAATCAACACACCATGTCAAGACTAAGGATAAATACAACTCACTTAAGAGTTTTAGATGGATGATGAACCAAGGTTACATCATGTTCTTAGTCTCAACACAAATACAAGTTCTAAAATTTAAAGCTACAAACTTTGATTTAATCAAACAAGCAAGACTTTTAGTTACATAAATTTGATCAAACAAAGTAATGAAACCCTAAGCTAGAAAGCTTGGATCCCTTAACAATAATTATGAGATTTCAAAGCTAGAAAGCTTGAATCTTTTATGTCCTTGAAGATCTTTAAAGCAAAAAGCTAGATCTTCAATTTTCATGAAGATCATAAACACAAGTTTTGATCTTTTAACAAAAACAAAGTGATCTTAAGCTACAAAACTTAGATCCAACAAAGTAATGAAGATCCAAAGCTAGAAAGCTTGAATCTTTTATGTTCTTGAAGATCTTTAAAATATAAAGCTAGATCTTCAAGTTTCATGAAGATCATAAACACAAGTTTTGATCTTTTAACAAAAACAAAGTGATCTTAAGCTATAAAGCTTAGATCCATCAAAGTAATGAAGATCCAAAGCTAGAAAGCTTGAATCTTTCATGTTCTTGGAGGATTCAAATCAAAGTTTGAATCTACAAGATATAACAAGATCAAAAAGCTAAAAAGCTTGATCTTATGATGATGATGTTGTTGTGATTAAGAAGAAAAAGAGAAGAAGAAGAAAATTCAAAAACTTACAATTTTAGTGTGAGAAAGACTAGAGAGAAAGTTAGAGAGCAAGTGTGTGTAAAATGAGAATGAGATCAAGTGTGAAATGGAAGAATGAGGCTTGAATTTATAGTGGTGGGGGGTGGTGGTTTGGCCGAAAATTTGGGGGACAAGGGGGGGACAAACTTTGCTTTTTGCATGGTGGTGGTCTAAAGGTGGTGCTTATTGTTGGGATCCCATGCAACATATGTAGTAATGGTTAACAAAAATGATAGTATGTTGGCTCATCTTAATGGGTTTTTTGTCCTACATCTTAATGGATCATAAACTTATTAAAGTTGGGTTAATTTAATGGTCCATTAACTAGAGTAGGGTGGGTCTAAGTCCATTAAGGTAAAAAGTCCATTAAGACTAAGTAGTGTGCATTAGTAAATTACTAAGCGTAATTAAGCAACCAATAAGCCAAGTAATTGTCATTAGAAAATAACAATTAGTTTTAGGTAGTCATAATATTCTAATTACGACAAAAGTTTAACGCGTACAAAGTACATAGCTCGTTCTAAACGCCAAGTGACACTAACGGTCATAAAAGCATTCAAGGATCAAGTTGAGTGATTAAGCACTTAATAACACGTTGTAAGATATTTAATGAAAGTAATTAATCATAAATAATGATCCCAGAATATAATCTAACACAGTACGCACAATATGATGACCCGGAAATTTTGACTAAATTTAAACTTAATCTTAAATGATTAATGATTTCGACACGATAAGCAAAGTCTGTAAAGTTGAGTCACGAAAGTTTTGGAACTATATTCATGTAATCAATTATTCTTTGACTGTTCTCGATGATTCATGAACAATTATATGTATATATATATATATGTACAAGTAAAAACGACTTTCTTACAGTAAAACACTATTTGCTACAGTAAAAATGACTTTGCTACAGTAAATACTATTTGCTACAGTGAAACCGTACTTTGCTACAGTGCTACAGTAAATAGTATAACACTATTGGAGTATAAATCACTGTTTAAAAATAGGAGGGAGTAAAACACTATTGGAGTATAAATCGCAGCAAATAGGAGGAGTATTAACTGTGAATGACAATGATTATAGAAGACAGAAGTAGGGACATTGAAATATAAGGGGAGATATAAAGCCCGATAACAAATCCGAAATTACAAACCATGTATATCAATAAGTATTGCAACGTAAAGACACGGGAGAACTAAAAACACTATAAAGCCAAGAGTATAGTAAAAGTAAATAGATTCCTCCGGCAGCAGATGAAAAAGAAGAATGATGGTTGCAATAACCAGAATAATGTTCAGAATCAGAACTTGATTGAGCATTTCACAAACTTTGGAATATGAATTGGGGAAGAAGTTTTAAGATATGCAAATTATGAAACGGAATAAGTCAATTTATAATGAAATTACCGGACAAAGTAACCGGGGCAGGTTACAGCATTTAATTAAAGTGGATCCTAATTTCCTTAAATCCCGGTAAATCAAATCTTATTTTCAAAGATTTTCTTTAAATCCCTTGAATTCCGGAAATCAACTTTGACTACGACAAATGTCAAGATGAATCTTTAATTACCTCATTTCACTCTTTTGTGATAGTTTCACTCATACTTTTCGTGTAATCGAATTGTTATATCCATATTTTCACATAAGTGAAAAACTTTATATTTACTGAACTTACGCTATTCATAAACGGAACTCGACTCAGTCAAGGTATACAAAACATTTCATTCTATTATATCCTTTTGATGAAGATTTTATGAACAATCGAATTCATGATGAGAATTCAAACTATATCATATTCTTTTATGCGGGAATATCCTGATCTTAGTTATCAAACTTTCCTTCACCAAATTTCGGGACGAAATTTCTTTAACGGGTAGGTACTGTGATGATCCGGAAATTTCGACTAAATTTAAACTCAATCTTAAATGATTAATGATTTCGACACGATAAGCAAAGTCTGTAAAGTTGAGTCACAAAAGTTTTGGAACTATATCCATGTAATCAATTATTCTTTGACTGTTCTCGACGATTCATGAACAATTATATGTATGTATATATATATATATATATATATATATATATATATATATATATATATATATATATATATATATATATATATATGTGTACAAGTAAAAACGACTTTCTTACAGTAAAACACTATTTGCTACAGTAAAAATGACTTTGCTACAGTAAACACTATTTGCTACAGTAAACACTATTTGCTACAGTGCTACAGTAAACACTATTTGCTACAGTAACTACAGTAAAATACTATTTGCTACAGTAAACCTCTATTTGCTACAGTAAACACTATTTGATGTCGACAAACTAAAAGTTAAACGATTGTGAGCTGGATCCCATAGCCATGCGATCGCATGGCCAAGAAGGCAAAACCCCATGCGATCGCATGGGGTACTGTAGCAGGCCTGATACTATAAAAGCTCGAGCTGGTTTCCAGTTTATTTAAAATTTTATTATTATTATTATTATTATTATTATTATTATTATTATTATTATTAAAGATTAATATTATTATTAATCTTATTATCAGTAGTATGAGTATTATTATTTATACATAAAATACTACGACGAGGTCATGAGCGTGTCACTTTCAAAATGGGTTTTTGAGCGGGATAAAGCTAAGGAAATTATGGGTTATAACTATGGAGGTTATGGGTAATGTTCATGGGTATTTTTGTGAATCAAATCTCGTGTTTATCATCTCCGATGCGCCTACATGCTTTCCTGCAATATTGTATATCAATATTAAACAGTGAGTTTCATATGATCCCTTTTTCTCTTTACATTTTTGGGCTGAGAATACATGCAATGCTTTTATATCTGTTTTACTAAATGGATACAAATACTAAAACTGATTTTGTGTGAGTTTCATTTGCTCCCTTTTTAATTGCTTTTGCAATATATTTTTGGGCTGAGAATACATGCAATTTATTTTAAACGCAATGGACACAAGTACATACTAAATTCTACACTGAGTTTGAACCGAAAATCTCTTAGCTTTGGTAACTAGTAACTGTCGGTTATAAGAACCGATGGGCGCGAATAGAGATATATGGATCCATAGGGCTTGACATCCCCGTCTGTTCCAGGTATAGAAAGAAACTCTAGCCTGAACTATGAAACAGACGTATGCTATTTGAAGTTAGTACACGTTGGATTGCGTGTATTGTACATGTTGATTGCATGTTAAACGAGGGGTACTTATTATAAACGTTAAGGCTTAGTTACCAGGGTGCTCAATTTTGTAGAACCGATTGATAAACGTTTCGGATGAAACAACTGAAATCTTGTGGTCCACCTTTTATGTAAAACCTATTGATAAACGTTTCGGATGAAACAACTGGAACCTTGTGATCAACCTTTACATACAGATGATTTGAAATGTTAAAACATATTGATAAACGTTTTGAATGAAACAACTGAACTTTTGTAATCCACATTGATATACGGATTATGTGTAATATTAAAACTATGAACTCACCAACTTTTGTGTTGACACTTGTTAGCATGTTTATTCTCAGGTTTCTAGAAGTCTTCCGCTGTTTG
Organism: Rutidosis leptorrhynchoides; assembly: GCF_046630445.1. Taxonomy (NCBI): domain Eukaryota; kingdom Viridiplantae; phylum Streptophyta; class Magnoliopsida; order Asterales; family Asteraceae; genus Rutidosis; species Rutidosis leptorrhynchoides. Next base: position 18,598,284 of record NC_092335.1, on the reverse strand, counting down.
CTTATACGTGATACAAGTTATGTGCTGGGAGTCATAAATGCAATATACAAGAAACTTGCATTCACCAAACCATTACCATGTACCTTATTTTGACTGTATTGTCAACAGATGTATTATTGTAAACCATTTAAATGGTGATTGTCTATACGTAGGAATCATCAGATGTTAAAAACCTGAAATTTATATATTCATTTATGAAATACCTTTTCAAACGAATGCAATGTTACAAAACGTATCACATAGAGGTCAAAACCTCGCGATGAAACCGGTGAATAACGTGCTGCGTCAAAAGGGATTTTGACCGGCCGTTACACACAAATACGCAGTTTCATGAAAGTAATAAGTAAAATTAAAAGTCGAAAAAGTCGGGTCGTTACAGAGAGTGTTAAAATACAATGCAAATTTAGAATAATATGGAATTAGTAAATGTATATGGGTAAAATATCTAGATATTAATATGTATATGAAAAATATCTAGATATTAAAATATAAAAGAAAAATCTAGAAGATAAAATGTAAAAGAAAAATCTAGATATTTTTATGTGGTAAAAATATCTAGATATTTATCCATGGAAATATCTAGTATGTATAACTTTCCATGGAGTAGTATAAATATGGGTTGCAATTTCATTTATGAGTGAGGTGTGAGTAAGGAGTGAAGAAGTAAGAAAAGAGTGAGTGAGTGAAAGAAAGCTTATAAGTATAGAAGAGAAAGATAGTGTTGTAAGTAAGTAATATTTTAATTGTATTTTGTATTAATAAAAAGTATTCTTTGTTAAGTTTACCGATTAAGCCTTAGTTTGTGTTTAAGTTCTTAGTGCACTTGTGTTATTCTTGTTATATGGTCGGCTCTGCCGCCTAAGTGATATATGGTCGGTTATACCGCCTGAATGATATATGGTCGACACTGTCGCCTAAGCATTATTGTGCACTAAGGATTCATAAAATTAAAAGCTAATCAACGTCAAAGTGTTGGTATAGTGAATGTAGTATAATCTAGGTCTTCTATAGTGGGTGTGTTGGGCTCGTCGAAGCTTTCAACACTTACCTGTTTGAGTAGTAAAAAATACCACTTTGAACAAGTTAACCATTTCAACCCATTAGGGTTGTTGTTTTTCCCCAATTAAGCTTTCACAACAATTTACAAGACACATGCATATCATTCAAACTTGTTTGATGTTAAAATCAGTAATTTATAGTCAACACTCATAGAACCCTAGCTCAATTAGGTTAGAAATCATACCTCAAGTTTGAAATCATACCTCAAGTTTATTATCGACGAACTTTCTATCTTTAATGCGTTCTCTGGTTGCTCGTGCATCAAATTTTCACGATTAGTTGTTCAAAAATTTCATGAATTAAGCTTCGTTTTCTTCTTTTCTTCTTCATTTCTTCGACACACTTGCTACTTACGTGTTCTAATTTAATGAGATGATAATTAGGGATTTAATCCGTTTTAGTTCCAGTCGTCGAATGTGAAGATGGAACAAGAACGAAAATGGCCTGGAGCAGAAAATCTGGTGGATCGTGAGGAGAATTTTCCAAACTGGAAAAGTTAGGTTACTCTTGAAGGTAACCTTGTAAGACATTAATTGAACAAACGACATTTGTCGAACATATAGAAATCAAGGTTGAAAATGCTTGAGACATGATCGAGACGGTCGGATCTAAAGAGTCGATATGAAGGTTGAACGTTAACTCACGTTGAATTTTGACTAGTTTTTACCTATAATCGCTATTACTACTAATATAATACAAAAAAATAACAATAAACTACATCAATTTTGATTGATATAATTAAACCAAACTTTCGACTTTTGACCGGCGTTGACCCGACCTTTCTCTCATTTGACTCTACTTTTGACCGTTGACCGACTTACTAGATGCCGAGATGGAGTCGAGAAGGACTAGTCACCAAAACACCGCAACGGCCGCCGCAACGGACGCCTTTTGCAACCACGATCGAAATAAGGATCTTAATATTTAAATTGCGTAAAAAGGTAACGAGTACGCTATGTGCTCATGAGATAATCTATTAATCTTTGATTTCTCATAGGTTAATGTGGTGGTTTGCGGTGGTAGCGGAGCCGGTGGTCGGATCGATGGGTTTGTTGCACGAGAGATTTTTTTTGGGAGATCCGGGTTATGGATATGAGATCTCATTCTTTGCGATCCTGTGCGAAAGATTGTTTAAGCTATCAAATTCGGGGGTTAGCGCAAATGAGAGAGAAAATCCGTAACGGGTAAGTTAACCTTTGGATTCTTGATTGCCTTGATATTTGGACTGTAGGTGCTAGACACATTGATCTCAAAGAGATTAAAATTTGGTAGTGATCGGACACTTCAATTTGAAGATATGATTTTTGAAGTCGGTTGCCATTCTGAAAAAACCTTTAAGGTTTGATTGCGCAGCTGTGAGAGAAAATTCATTGTAGGTTTGTCTACCGTTGAATCGACCTGGAATTGAATTGAAGATACTAGACATACATATAGAACTATGGTAAAAGATTTAGTGACGATCGACCGTTGGCTTTTAAGTTATTGACTATCGATTTTGCAGTAGATTTGAAAGAATTTCCGAGTTTAATGTCGCGAGTTGAGAGACGGTTTTACACTTACTTTTACCAACTCAAGTGGTCCAGATTTTTTATTGGTTAGTGAACAAAATTAATTCTTAAAGGGAAACCTTAATATATTACGGAAACGCAAAATATAGAATAACAGCCAACATTGATTTAATAATTGAATTATAAACCACACTTACAGACTTTCAACCGGTAGTAAACAATCAAGATTAAAGATGAACTATGGAATGGAAAACTTTAATACATTCACACCTTTACAAACACAAAAACGTACACGATAACGATTCGCTACTATATGCATATGACTTCCGTATAGAACAATATATATTATATATATAAACCTTCTTTTGAATGTTGGAGTGCCTACGACCTGCAAAACATACAATATTTGCAGTAAAGAATTGATGCAATATAACATCCGATATATTTTGACGTAACTTATGGAAAAGTTGAAAACATAACAGATGCAACATTTACCTTTTAAACTTCCGATAGAGCAAAGCCAATGTCACGTATATCCAATCCTTTGCGAGACTTAATGATGCAAAAAGTAAATGCCTGAATCGACGGTTGAAAAATATAACACCACAAAACCCCCAAAATCCAGCTGCAAATCCAGCACCCATTCCCATGTAATATGATTTCCAAAAGTCGTCGTCATCCTCCACAATGGTAGTAGAAGGTGCAGACCTCGATATTGGAGCAAGAGGAGGCCCATATAGTAGCGGGTTACCTTCATAAAAGGATGAATTAAAGCCTTGGAGTTGAGTCCCAGTTGGTATTTTTCCTGACAAGTTATTGTATGAGAGGTCAAGATAACCTAAACCGTCCAACCGTGCCAAACTTGATGGAATATTTCCAGAAAATTGATTTCTCGACAAGTCGAGAGAATCAAGAGATCTCAACATACCGATATCTTTTGGGAGTTCACCAAGAAGTTTGTTGAATGAGATATTTAACGAGACTAATTCGACAAGACGAGTGATCTCAAAGGGAAGCTTCCCAGATAAGCTATTATTTGAAAGATCAATGATATTCAGTAGCTCGAGAATACTTCTTCCAAATGATCTTTCTATTCCTTTCCATGCAACCAATGCATTGTCAATGAACTCTTCATGTACCTCCTCTGTAGGAGGACTGACACAAGGAGCACCATCACCAGGACACTCAGGTATAAAAGTAGAACCCGGAACTGGAGGAGGATAATTTTTAGGAATAAAATGATACGTCTTATAAGAATGATAAGTCATATCATCTCCAAACTTTTTACTAGACATAGATGTGAAGTTATCAAAGCAACCAGGAATATTACCCACCAATCCATTGTTAGATATGTCAAGGATATTAAGATTGTTCAACAAACATAATTGGGTGGGAAGACTACCATTAAACATATTTGATTTTAAAACAAGAACATAAAGGCTCGTAAGTCTTTCTCCTACCCACGCAGGTATTGTGCCAGATAACTTGTTTTCCCCAAGATCCACAAACCTCATATTTGTACAGTTGCTCAAGGACATGGGCACTTCACCAACAAAGGCATTTTTCCGAAGATACAATGCCTCTAGTTGATTCAAGAATCCAAAAGACAAAGGAATATTCCCGAATAAATTGTTGTAAGATAAATCAAGAATTACCAGCTTTTGGAATTGCGACCAACAATCAGGAAGGCTACCAGAAAATGAATTGCTAGAAAGGTCAATGAAAGTTAATTCCCCAACAATATGACATAAGAAAGAGAGGTTTCCTTTGAACTTGTTTCTAGAAAGGTTTAACGAGGCGAGTTTAGAAGGCAATAGTGGTACCTTACCTTCAAGACGGTTGTTACTCAAATCCAATCCAGGGTACTGGTCAAAGTCTAATGATATATTTGGTAGCGTGCCTCTCAATTCATTTGAAGAAAGGTTCAAAAATTTCAATCCAAGGGGTAGTTGGTCCCAGAACCACGGAGGGACACTATCTGATATACCAGCACTGGAAATATCAAGAACTTGGAAACTTGTTTGAGTTTTGATCCACAAAGGAAAACTAGGTCCCAGCTTGCAGGATTGCAATTTTATAGTGTCTAAATGGAAAGGAATTCTAAAATCTGAGCTTAATTTAAATGAAAATGAATTGAAAGACATATCCAAATAGGTTAAGGAGGAGAGATTTATAAAGTAAAGGTCGGATATGACACCATGAAGTGAGTTGGATGAAATATCGAGAGAAATAAGATTTGAAAGTTGACCGATACTGTTGGGTAAATCACCACTCAACTGATTACCAGATAGGTCTAACTCTTGTAGGGACTCCCTTCCTCCTGTGAGATCATCAGGAATGCTTCCATTGAATAAATTGTGAGCAAGTGACAATATAACCAATGATGGCCATCGAGCGAAATTAGGCAAGGGACCTGTAAGGATGTTTTCTGAGACGTCTAAGCATTCGAGAGAACTTAAAACTTCAAAGGAAACGGGAATAGATCCCTTCAACGAATTACCACTCAGATCAAGATACCACAAGTTGGATAGATTTCCAAGCTGATGAGGAATCGGTCCACTGAGATTAGCATTAGCCATAACCAGCTGCCCTAAGTTGGTAAGGGAACCCAAAAAGTTTGGTATATGATTGGACTGAAAATCATTTCCAGATAAATCAAGAGTTTGTAGCTGCTTTAACATCTTTATTGATGGATTAATTTTACCTACCAAATGATAATCAGAAAGACGAAGTTCGGTTACGTCATCAGTCTCGGTGTCACAATAGACACCTGGCCATTTGCAACACTCCCTCTTTTCTTCTTCATTACTCCAATCATTTAGTGTGCCATTTATATCTTTTAAGTCTGCTTTAAACATCAGCAGAGCTTGTACCTCCTTCTCGATGCATGACCCTGTAACCGTCATGTTGGCATCTTCACAAATAAATAATAGTACTACGCATAGCACCGAATACACAATTACAGCATGCGTCATATCATAAAAAACTTATCAACTAGAAATGGAAAACCCAAGAGAGTGTAGCTTACCACCTCAGGTGTTGATCAAACCCACAAGTAATTAAAACTTTAATTAGCAGCTGCAGTAAGTTAGTACCTAGGTCTATATTTTACTGGTTTTAAGAAATATTGTAATCGTTTGCCTTACATTTTATCAAGGAAAGTATGTCGTGTGTATATATAACACTCACAAACCTGCCTCCTATTTCTCTTTACCTACCTCTAATTTAAATTCCAAAGACCAAGACTTTTCAGTAAAAAACAGGATTCATGCATGAATAGCCCGACATTTATGACTTGGGAGAAAAGTAAGGAAATCAGAATGAGCTTTATTATACATATATACATTTATTTTTGTTATGTACTATGTAACTAAATGAGTTTTATACGAATCGGGGAATCATTATCATCAAATGAAGCTTCTTTTTTATAAGAGTTCATCTGTTCAAACGCCCGATGATTACGAATGGCACTTCTACACAGTAGCGGAACTTGAACCCGACCTCAGATGGGGCGGGTGCAAATATTTAGTAAATTTTTCATTACAGCTGAGGTAAACACTAAAAAAAATCTGATTTTTTAGTAATTTTTTTTTAAGTGTAATTTAAAAAAAAAAATTAGCTGGGATAGATGCCTCGCCCTGTCAACACAATGCTCCGCCCCTGCTTCTACACCTGTGAACAGTAGCAGGCTCATTGTAATTAGTATTATAGATAAATAAATATATAATTATATACTCGTGTAATATAGGAGTAATATATTATAAAAATAAATAAATAAATTATATAATATAAGATATAAGTAAAATTATGAATGTACATTAATACAGAGATAAATATAACGTAACTTAGATACTCCATAGTCTATTAGTCTATACAGTTTATAACATAGTATACTAACGCAAAAATAGAAATTTCGTTGTTAATGAAATGATTAAATATAAAATATTACTAAAGAATTGAATTCAACCGTTATTTCAAATTTGATGCGATTACATTCAAATGATGACATGTGTATTTACCTTTTGTGTTAGTCAACACTTATTAATCTGCTATGCCTAAATTACCCTTGCTTAAAATGCATTACTACATTATTCTTTTCTAATTAATATAATTATAATTATAATAATATAATTATAATAATATAATAATTATAATTATAATTATAATTATTGTATAAAATCTGGATGAATAAATCCTAATATATTATTATCGTCTACACCTACTGCCGTCGAAGCTTTCAATCACTCTGCTACGATTCACATATAATATTTGGTACACCTTCAAAACTCATTTATGAATAATAATTTGTGTAAAGGTCCGTCCTAAACCATCTGGACGAACACTTCAACATCTGGTTCCATTGCGAGGTACTGACCTCTATATGATACGTTTTACAAATATTGCATTCGTTTTTAAAAGACTAACTTTCATTACAACGATAATCGACAATTATGCATACCACTTCATAATATATCCAAACTATAAATGACTTAAACTGTCATTACTTCATAATAATCTTTTTGAACTCAACGACTCGAATGCAACGTCTTTTGAAATATGTCATGAATGACTTCAAATAATATCTTTAAATTGAGCAAATGCACAACGGAAGATTTCTTTCGTACCTGAGAATAAACATGTTTAAAAGTGTCAACCAAAAGGTTGGTGAGTTCATTAGTTTATCACAAATATTCATTTTCAACAATTTAATAGACCACAAGATTTTCATTTTTCATTTTCATTTCCATAATCATTATACAGGCATTTTGCAATCTGCATAAAGATAAAATCATTCATATGGTGAACACTTGGTAACCGAACTAACATGATCCATATAGAATATCCCCCGCATACAGGCATTTCGCAATCTGCATGCTATATACCGGCCGTCGCAATCAGTATATATCAATTGAAGTACTAAAGCATTCGTAACCCGAATGGGACGTGTCAAGGTCCATAGATCTATCTTTAGGATTCGCGTCAATTAGGGGCCATTTCCCTAATTCTTAGGCTACCAAGCTAACAAGGGGCGATATTCGGTATTCGTAATCCAACCATAGAATATAGTTTAAGTACTTGTGTCCATTTCGTAAAACAGTTTATAAAACAGCGCATGTATGATGTATTCTCAGCCCAAAAATATATAAAAAGGGAGTAATGAAAACTCACGATACAATATTTTGTAGTGAAAATATTCATTCGACGATACTGAACAATGCAGGGTTGGCCTTGAATTCACGAACCTATATCATTTGTATATATATTAAAACATATACTTGTAATCAAATAAATATATTATTATTAGTGATATAATTTTTATATTAATAAACTATATATTTTATTATTTTATTAAATATATTCATTTTATATATTTTAATAAATAAGATATTAATATAATTTAATTATGTGTATTAAGTATATTGTTATATGAATATCATTTGTTAGTTAAATTAATGAAAATATTAAGATAAGGGTAATAATACTATTAGATTTTAATAATAAAGAAAATTTTATATAAGCTGATAATTTTAATAATACTTAAAATGTTACTTATAATGATACTACTAATAATATTCTTAATAATAATACTAGTTTTAATAAAATGATAGATTTAAAATTAATGATACTTCTAGTATTAATGATAACAGTAATAATACTGATATTAATAATATCTATAAAAATAACAATTTTATTACTAATGATAATAATTTTAGTAATAGTTCATTAAATGATACTTATAATAATAATGATAATGTTAATAATAACACTTGTATTAATATTAATAATACTTACTTTAATATTAATACTAATACTAATAATCATAAAATGATAATACTAATATTAATAATGATAATTTATATTATTTTTATAATAATAATAATAATAATAATAATAATAATAATAATAATAATAATAATAATAATAATAATAATAATAATAATAATAATAATAATAATCATCATCATCATCATCATCATAATAATGATAACAATACTTATATTAATCTTAGTAATAATAATAACAATAATAATAATAATAATAATAATAATAATAATAATAATAATAATAATAATAATAATAATAATAATAATAATAATAATAATAATAATAAATGTTAATACTTTGTAATGATAATAATATTAGTAATAATAATATTAGTAATAATTTACTTACTATAATCGTAATAATAATAATGAGTGTTAATTAATAATACTAATAATTATAATACTAATAATCATAATAATCAAAATAATGATATTAATAATGATAATAATTATAATAATAATAATAACAATAATAATAATTTTTGTAATGAAAACTACCTCTCAAAAGCCTTTCTAAAAAAAATGCTCCAAGCCGAGCTCGAACCCGAGACCTCCCGTTCATACGCAAACACTCTAACCACTCGGCCATTTAAGTTTTTCTGAATTATAACAGTTTTAAATATATATAACCCGCATAAATTTATTGTTCTTCTTCTTCATATTAAATCAACCAGGGATCGAATCAAGGCTCTCAATGGATTACTTAATTAGTTTTAGAACTTTAAAATGATACAGAAACGATTCCTAATCGTGATTTTAAATTAATCAAACGCGATAATAAAAAAAAATCCCAACAACAGTCGCTGTTCGTGTTTAAAAAAAATGGAACTAAATCCTTGATTCTGATATTTGGTCATTTTTAGGATATAATTATAACATGAAAAAGTTTCTAAATTGTTTCTATAAACTTTCTGAATCCTCAATTTTATCAGAAACATCATAAAAATTACGAATTTTAATGAAGAATAAACAGTTGACTTTTAAATTTTTAAGTTTGACTTTGAAATTTGAATTCAAGAGATAAAATTGGAACTTGAAAACTTACAGATAGTTTGATTAAGGAATTCCTAACATGATTGCATTATTACATTTTGAAATAGAATTCGAATTCGAATTTTTGATAAAATTATCAAGAACAGAGCAGTCATGCTGTGTTCTTCATATTTTTTTTTAAAATTCAACAATTTAAAGGTTGTTAATGGTAATTGAAATTGTTAGTTGATAATGTGAGGTCGTCTGGTATCATTTATCACTGAAATGTTCGAGTTTTATAGCAATTTGTGGGTTGACAAGAATTAATCAGGAACAAAAGTAAAATAATAAAAAAAATAAAAAGTTGAATAAGATTGCTAACTGAATTTGGATTGTTTTGATTTTAATTTCAAAGATTAGAAACAGTAATTATCAATCAATTACAATTTGAGAATGACAGGAAACTGATTTTGATTCTGTATTTGTGTTATTACATTTTTAATTAATCTAAATTAATAATTATATTATTAATACAATAATATTGATTTATATATTATAGTTGTATATATATCAGTATATATATATATATATATGATTTTATATATCTGTATATATATCTGTATTTATATATCTATATGTATATATCTATATTTACATATTAATAATATTAATAAAAGTTTATAATATTAATAAAAGTTTATAATAATATACTAGTAATCATAATAATATTATTATTAATGAATATGATAATAATAACTATAAAATTTATAACAATAATATTATTAATAATAATAATAATACTAATTATACTAATACTAATATTATTAATGATAATAATAATATTAGTAATACTACTATAATAATTTATATATAACAAATTCGTATCTATAAATTATATATTTAAAATAATATTAATAACATTAGTATGGATATTAATATTGAAAGTAATAACAATATTATTATAACAATTATATTTATAATTAACTTTAATATATTAGTATTACATATCATTGATTATGTAATATAACTATATAATATACATTACATGATAACTTATATTGAGTAATAAATTTTTATACATTTTAACATATATTACAATATACATATAATAATAATTATATATAGAAATCATAACTATTTATATATAGATTCATTACAACATAATTATTTTGTATTATATTTTACATATTCAATTCTAATGTTTAAATTATAGTTTATAATTTCAAATTGTTATATATACTTTCATATATATATATATATATATATATATATATATATATATATATATATATATATATATATATATATATATTTACATATTTTCTTACAACAAATGTTCGTGAATCGTCGGGAATAGTCAAAGGTTAAATGTTTCATGAAACAGTTCAAAAATTTTGAGACTCAATATTACAGACTTTGCTTATCGTATCGAAACCATATAAAGATTAAGTTTAAATTTGGTCGGAAATTTCCGGGTCGTTACAATTTGTTCTTCATGAAGATATTTATCTTCTATCTATACTATTAAAATATTATGTGTATGTTTATTTATAAGCAATCTTCGCATGTATAACAGTGGCATTTTTATTATTATTAAACTAGACATTACGGAGTATAATTTTACATGAATGTACTTATAAGTGTAACATTTAATACTTCATTTTCTATTAAAAATATACTTTGTGAACATCCGAGTGCATCTGCTTTACAAAAAGTGCGACTAATCTTTTTTACAATTTGTTCTTTATTTAGGATGATGAATTTGGGGGTGGAATCATCAAATCTGGAACAAGAAATTTCGGAAGACATTCCTAATGTTGGGATGAAATTTGATTCAGAAGACGAGATTTATAGTTACTACAACAATTATGCATATCAAATGGGACAAGGAGTCCGTATATTGAGTACAAGGACAAAGGGTGACAAAAAATATTATGCACTTAGATGTCATAAAGGAGGTGTATATGAGCCGAAGTCGGAATCTAACAAACCAAGGAAGTCAAGCAAAATAGATTGTAAGGCAAAAATAAGTGTGATAGTTGATTGTGATGGAAAATGCACTATCTCCGGTGTTTGTTTTGAGCATAATCATGCATTAAGTCCCAAAAAATCACGATATCACCGATCTCAGAAGAAAATTGATCCTTATTCTAAGAGAAGACTAGAGTTAAATGATTCTGCGGGAATTTCAATAGAAAAAAATTTTAGTTCCTTGGTAGTAGAAGCTGAAGGATATGAGAACTTGACATTTGATGAGAGAGATTGTAGAAATTACATTGCGAAGGTAATACAACTTCGACTTGGAAAGGGGGATGCTGAAGCACTTCGTGATTATTTTGTTCGTATGCAAAAAAGAAGTACAAACTTTTTTTATATGATTGATATGGATGATGAAGGTCATTTAAAAAACGTTTTTTGGGGTGATTAAAGGTCTATAGCAGCTTACCAATCATTTGGAGATGTCGTATCTTTTGACAGCACATATTTGACCAACAAATATAATATGCCTTTTACTCCTTTTGTTGGAGTGAATCACCATGGGCAATCTATGTTATTTGGATGTGGTTTAATTTCACTTGAGGATACAGAAACATATGTGTGGTTATTTAAGTCATGGTTGGAATGCATGGATGGACATGCACCAAAAGCAATAATCACAGACCAGTGTCGAGCAATGCAAGGAGCTATAGCACGTGTATTCCCTTAATCTTACCATCGTCTCTACCTATGGCATGTAATGAAAAAGGTTCCGTAAAAATTGGGTAAGTTGAAGCAATATAAAGCAATAAAGAAGACGTTAAAATCCCTTGTATATGAGTCTATTGAGTATCAAGAGTTTGAAGATGGGTGGCCCTAAATGATAAAAGACTATAATCTTGAAAACAATGAGTGGTTATGCTCCCTATTTAATGATCGAAAGCGTTGGGTGCCATTGTATGTCAAGGTAATATTTTGGGGAGGGATGTCTACTACTCAGAGAAGTGAAGGTATGAATGCTTTTTTTGATGATTATGTTAATTCAAAAACTTCCTTGTGGCAATTTGTTGAACAATATGACAATGCACTTAAAAGCAAAATAGAGAAAGAAAATAAAGCCGATTTCGATTCTCTCAATGCAAAAGAAAATAAAGCCGATTTCGATTCTCTCAATGCTTCTTATAAATTGATGACTGCCTTTTACTTTGAAAGACAATTTCGAGAATCCTACACCAATGCGATGTTTAAGTTGATCCAGGTTGAGCTGCATAATATGTTATTTTGCAATCACTTGCTTTTGAAAACACATAGTACAATGTCCATGTTTAGTGTCACGGACATTCTCAGAGGAAAATGTGGAGAGTTGAAAAGGAAGGTTGTTTACAAAGTGACTTATGATGAAGTTGGATGTGATATTCAATGTTCTTGTCATTTGTTTGAGTTTCGAGGAATTTTTTGTAGGCACGGGATGAAAATATTAATTGAGAAGGATATTAAAGAACTTCCTTCTCGCTATATCATGTCTAGATGAAGGAAAGATTTGAAGCATCATCACTACTACGTGATTAACTGTTATGAGGATTTGAAAAGCGGAGAATGGGCTAAACAATTTGATAAACTGTGTTCTTATTTCTATGAAGCTGCACATATTGCTAATACCGAAGAAAAGTTTGATTATTTACTTGAATGCATAAAATTGCTAAAAGAAAAATTAACCGATGATTCTAGTTGGGGTGTTACTAGTGGCAAAAATTTTGTACCATAAGTTGATCATCAAGTTTCGGCGCCGACTAAGTCCTTGTTACCACCCGCGCAGGTACGTAGTAAAGGTCGTCCACCAACGAAGAGGAAAGAATCCATGATAGAAAAAGTTACAAAAAAGAAGAGGAAGACGAATGTAAGCTAAAATGCATTTATTTTTGTTACCATTGCTTTTTAATTGGCTGACATAATTAATGACTCAATGATCCATTTACTGTAGGTATGTGAAGGAAATCAAGCAACGAGTTATAAATATGGTGCAAGTTCCGTCAATGATAATACATGTAGGCGACCTAACAACTTTGATCTTTTTTTTTTTTACGGCGAAAAAGAAAAATATATTGATAACCATTGAAACCTTCATCAAAATAATGAAAGGTAACAATGCAAAAAACGGATACAATTGAGGATCGACAACACGATCTTGCAAAGCAGGGAACAATTGAAAGAACTTGTAAGAAAATACATAAAACTAAGACCTACAAATATGAAAATAGATCCCATATATACGATTGAAATCCGTGGCAAAAGCTCAAATTGATATACCAAAGGAAGACCTTTAACTCGAGATTGCGACCGATGACCGATTGATCTTAATCATTGAGCATACAAAAGCTTTATGGAACATGGAGGGATTTTTCTACTTGATTGATTTATGATAATTATTGTATTTTTTTTGTAAGATCCTGTTTCCAGTTGTGTTGGACGCCGTCCAAAATGGTGGAACACCGTCTAACATTGAAGGGCTGGACGCCGTCCAGATCACTTGGACGTCGTCCAAATGATCTGGCGGACCAGCTCTTGGGTTTTTAGATATTTTGAAGGGGCTTTTTGGTAATTTCACATGGGGGACGACTTTAAGGTCCCAAGATCAGATTGGTGGGTGCCTTTACTCCATTTTCATCTACCATCTCCTTTTCCACTTCAAGTTAGAGAGAGAGAGAGATTTCTTGTGTGAGAAAGCTCAAATCAAGAAGGAAGGAGCTCGATTCGGATTTAAGCTTGAGTGTTAAAGTTGTTCATCTCATCACTAGCTACGTTTTAATTGTGGTGGTACATCTTAACCTTAATTTCCTTACTTAATTAGTGAGGGTTAGGGTTTGGGTTAGTGATGAACATAAAAACCCATTTGTTGGTAAATTAGGGTTTTTGGGTAAGATAGGGTCATGAGGACCCAAGGATGACTAACCTAGGGTTTTAATGTGATAAATGGTGTTTATGAGTATTAAATTGTTAACAATCACTAGTATACTTTGTGGTTGGGTGATTGGGTGTTATTTGGGTTGTGGGTAACCCAAATGGGGGTGTTAACCTTGAAACGGGTCAAATGAGTCTTTGGTGACCTAGGTTGTTAAATGTGTATGAAAACATACTAACCTTGCGATAATAAGTGTATTAAGACCAAAATTGGCTAGTGCTAGGGTTTTGGCGAAGTTGACCCAATATCAGGGTTAAGAGTGCAAATGGGTCGAAATTGCACTATGGGTCAAATTGACACTAGGATGGTGAGTGAGTTGGTTGACCAACTTGTTTGGGTGATTGATAATATGCATAATGTAATAGGTACGTTACATTGAAGGTTTCAAGATTGATTTCTCATTTCACCGAAGGCGTTAAGGTGAGTGGAATAATTATGCATATGTGTATGTAATGTATTTACTTGTGCGAAATGCGATGTGGGTTTTAAGTTCGGGTATGCGATACCACATCGTGTTGGCATGGGATGAGGGCTTAAAGTTCGGGCGTTCGATACCTCATCATCATGTGTGGCATATGATATGGGTTTAAAGTTCGGGCGTTCGATACCATATCATATGTGTGTGTGCGGGCGTGAAGTGTGGGTTTTAAGTTCAGGCGTTCGATACCACATTTCACGTAACGGGTGGGTTTAAAGTTCGAGCGTTCGATACCACCCAAGGGACTAGTGATGCATACTAGTGGCGTCTGCGTGGCTAACGGTTCACTCGCGAGAATCGTTCCCTTTTGTATTTTGGTTAACCATGGTTATGTGTTGTAGTGTAGCATTATATTTCGTGTTATATGCTATTGTTGTGCTAGCTCGTGTTATCGGAGATTTAGCGTTATACTTTGCGATGGTATGCTATTTAACATGCTAGCGTGTATGCGATAATTGTGTAAGTGATTGCAAGTAAGTAGATCATATATGTATATGTATAATTATTGCATTCACTAAGCGTTTTGCTTACCCTCTCGTTGTTTACCTTTTTAGGCTCCGGCTTGGACAAAGGCAAAGGTATTCGTTTGGACTAGTGGCCTCCCACTTGTTTTGATAGGGGATGCTTTGGGGTGATTAGCTTTTGAGGTTTGACCAAGATTTGGGTAGTTTAAGCCCAAACACCATGCTCTAGGTGTCGTTTGGAAATTAAACTCTTGTGGTCGAAACTTGTATTTTGTACGAAAATCGTAATTCAGGACGATGTGGGCTCGGGGTTGTAAAATTAGTTTTATTACGGGAATATCTTAGTTTTACTTATTATAACGTGTTGTGAAAGTCGTTTCGTCTAAAAGTGTCGGGAAGCGGGTTTTCCGCTCGCGTAATTTGGAGTTTTGGGACAGACCTGGACAGTTCATTTGGACGCCGTCCAGATGACTTGGACGCCGTCCACGGCTTCAGAGCTGGACGCCGTCCAGATGTGTTGTTTGTTCAGGTTCATAAAAAAAAATTTTGTGACGTGTTTTTGGTATAACGACGATGGGTCGTTACAAGTGGTATCAGAGCATGGTCTAAGGGATTTAGGCGACTTGAGATAGGTGCCTAGACTTAGACCTTATTGTGTATGTGCTTTATGCGGGACTTGTAGGATTTCGGGTCGGACCGGGTTTTGGTTAGTGCCTAGGATTAGGTGAACTAACCTTGCGCTAATTATTTTGTTTGGTGTTTGCAATCATCAAGCGAGATAGACGTTGTACTAGCAAGTTAATGCGACGTGCTCGCGTAACAATGACTAGCTATGATAATGTTACAAACGAACATATATTTCATTGCATTATCTTTCCAGAAAGACAAGCTTTTAGTTGCAATTGTTCTATTTACAAGTGATATTCGTTTATATAATAAAAGGTGAAGACAAAAGGCAGAATTGACAATTTGAAGACGCAAATGGCCAAAAAGCTAAAAAGTACAAGTTACAATCCAAGTGGTTCAAATTATTGATGAATAACGTCTAAATATTGATAAGAGTACAAGCTGCGGAACGCAAAGTACAAGATATCTCAGCGTACAAAAAGACGTTTGAAAATCCGGAACCGGGACTTAAACCGAGAAATAACGTACGACTCAACGGAGCTGAAAGTACAAGTCAACTATGCACAAGAATATAATATAATATATATATATATAATTATAGATAATTATATATATTATTATATATTATAATATCGTAGCAGCCCACGTTTGGAAACTCAAAAATATCTTAAATCAGAGGGCCATGCGATCGCATGGCCTGGAAGCTTTATTTCCATGCGATCTCATGGCAGTGAATGTCTGGTCAGGTCTATAAATTGATCATTTTCTGGCCGAATTCAACACCCCAGATTGATTAATTTCAATCTTTTCTTTCTCTCTAATTTATATTCATGTTATAATTTTAATTTAATTTAATTTTAATAATAAGGTTATTGTAACAAATGTTTTAAGGTTTTGTAAGTCAAAACTCTGTCCGTGTAATACTACGCGATTAATACTCATTGTAAGTTATGTTCAACCTTTTTAATTTAATGTCTCGTAACTAAGTTATTATTATGCTTATTTGTGCCAAAGTAATCGTGATGTTAGACTAAATATTAAGACCGGGTTATTGAACTTTGAGCCATAATTAATGTTTGGATAAAGACCGACACTTGTGGACATTGGACTATGGACTATTAATAGATGGGGGATATTGTCTAATCGAGTGGCAACTCATTGGAGTCTGTCGAACCTATCTTCAAATTAATTAGCCTAATAATTAATAATGATTATGGTTGTCCTATTTAGTGACGTTCATACGGAGTCTATTATAATCATTTAATTAATTATTCGGGTTGGGTAATTGAGTATTCAAACTGATCAAGTGGGTAAATTAGTATTCATATCTAATTAAAATAGGGGTGGATTACATACAGTGATAACTGGTGTAATTGTTGACAGAAGTGATAACTGCGTCACATTTTAAATCCTTAATTAGTTGGACTATTTGACTTCGGGTATAAGGTTAATTTGACGAGGACACTCGCACTTTATATTTATGACCGATGGACTATTATGGGCAAAAGCCAGATAGACGTATCAAATAAACCAAGACAAAGAACAATTAACCCGGGGTAATAATATATAACCAAAACGTCAACCATCATGATTATAGAAGTTTAAATAAGCATAATACTTTTATTTCATATTTCATCACTATTTTATTTACTCGCAATTTATTTTATCGCAATTTACATTATCGCAAAAACTAAAAATTTGACAAACCGGTCGTTAAACGGTAACCCTCCCCCCCTTTATAATAATAATAATAATACTATATTATATATAAACTTATATTATAAAATATATAATATATATAAACATATATTTTTATTGACACATAAAAGCTCCCTGTGGAATGAACCGGACTTACTAAAAACTACACTACTCTACGATTAGGTACACTGCCTATAAGTGTGTAGCAAGGTTTAGGTATATCTATTCTATAAATAAATAAATAACTTGTGTATATTGTAGCGTAATTAATAGCATTTATATATATATTTTATACCCCTCTATACATTTATCAAGTATTTTTGGTGCCGCTGCCGGGGAACTCTTGGTTAAATTGAAAACATAAAAAAATATATATATATATTTATTTAAGTTTGTATTTTTTAAATTAAGTTTTGAAAAATTTAAAACTAAAAAAAAAAAAGTAAACGGGCTGGTTACTGTAGCAGCCCAAACATTCGGCCTGTAACCAACTCCATGCGAACGCATGGAATTACTTCTCAAACCTCATGCGATCGCATGAGGTGAAAAGACAGACCTGAAACATAGGATCCGTCGAATTAGGGTTAAATTTAAAATATAATTAATATAATTAATAATAATTAGGGTTTAATTAATTTATTATTTAGTTTTTAGTTTTAATTAATTTGTATTTTAAGTTTTAATTAGTTTTAATTTTATAAAAATTAATACTTTTATAAAATAATAATATAAAAATAATATTTTTATAAAAATTGTATTTTTAAAACTTTAGTTTATTGTTATAATTTGTATTTTTATCGTTTATTCCTAATTTTTAATAATTATCGTTCGTAATTAATTTTAAGTTAGTATTTGCCGTAGTTATTTTTATATTTCTAGATTCTAGGCTTTGCCGTAAAATCCCTTAAATTCTTTTTCCTTAGAAATAAGATTTAGGCGCTTTAGAATTTTGCGACGCCACTTTAAGTTTATAGATTTTAGTGCCTTTTTAAGTAATTATCGTTTTCCGTATAGATTTGCATTTTAAGTTTTTACACTTTTAGGCGCAACTTTTTAGATTTAGTTTTTAGACCTTTAGGTTTCCACATTTTTCTTTCTTATTTTTATTTTTCGTCCTTTTCGTTTTTCGACGCGCTTTTTCTTTTTCATTTCTACGCTCTAGTTTTTAGGACTTAGAATTTTGTTTATTTTTCTTTAAATTTCATCGAAAAATTATTGTAAGCAATTAAATTGATAGACATCAAAATTTTTTGGTTCGTAGTAATAGTTGGATTTGTTAGTGGCGAGTTGTGGACTTTCGATTTAAAGGGTCCTGGATACCTGCTGCATCTTTTGGCTATTCGAAACGTGGGCAAAATCAGAAAAGTCTATTAATTTGATAACTTATATAATTTTTATCTTTTTAACTAATAGGATATTCAGTGAATGCACCGAGCGAAACGTTCACCACCTTTCATACGTTCACCACCTGTAACTCGATCAAGACATCTAGCAAATATTGCTGCCATTGAATTTTTAGAATCATCATCTAGTCGAACAAGTACTTCAATTCAAATTTCTGATAATCCATTTTTTGAACCCGACTTCACAATTGAGAACCCGGAGGATATTCAGGGACAATTCCAAGATCCTGAACCATTAAACATTCCTCCTGAACCACAATATATTCAAACGGAGTTTGTCGAAGAAGGAACTGTTAAATCAGAATCATCTAGTGATTCAGATTCAACAAATTCAAATATGGAAGATCTAGAACCTCAAACTATGGAAGACCGAATGAGAGCCACATGTACGGGCCAAGGTCATGCCATTACTCAACCAGATATTACTGCACCAAATTTCAAAATCAAAGGACAAATCATACACATGGTTACTAATCAATGCCAATTCGGTGGTACAGAAAAATAAGATCCAAACGAACATCTTCGAACCTTTAATAGAATTTGTACTTTATTTAAAATCCGAGAAATTGAAGATGAAATGATCTATCTTATGTTGTTCCCTTGGACTTTAATTGGAAGCTAAGGATTGGTTAGAATCATTACCAGAAGGAGCAATT
Source organism: Rutidosis leptorrhynchoides (assembly GCF_046630445.1). NCBI lineage: Eukaryota > Viridiplantae > Streptophyta > Magnoliopsida > Asterales > Asteraceae > Rutidosis > Rutidosis leptorrhynchoides. The sequence goes on along the minus strand of NC_092335.1, from coordinate 18,578,658 downwards.
GATACGTGGGATGTCTTAGTGGAGAAATTTCTTCAAAGATTTTTTCCGGAATCTAAAGCCGTGAGACTTCAAGGAGAAATTGCCACGTTCGCACAAAAGCCAAATGAAACATTATTTGAGGCGTGGACAAGATTCGGAAAGATGTTGAGAGGATGTCCTCAACACGGTTTAGACACTTTTCAAATAGTACAAATATTCTATAAAGGTGTCACTATCGCTACAAGTAAAGACATCGACACAGCTGCTGGTGGTTCCATTATGAAGAAAACCTCTACTGAAGCTCACAAGATTATCGATAAAACAGCCTCCCACTCTCATGAGTGGCACCAAGAGAAAGATATCTTACATTCATCTAAAGTAGCTAGAGCCGATTCTAGCCATGACTTTGATTCCGTTTCCGCAAAAATAGATTCTTTTGAAAGACGAATGGAAAAGATTACTAAAGATATTCACGCAATACAAATCAGTTGTGAGCAATGCGGTGGACCACACTTAACGAAAGACTATAATATTGAGCAAACAATGGAACAACGTGAGAATGTTTCTTACATAAACCAAAGGCAGGGAAATAATTATCAACAGCCAAGGCAAAACCTCAATCGAAGTTAAAACATTCTTTACAATCCAAATGGACCCAACAATAACAATAATAATCAAAACAACACTTTCAATCAACAAAGGTCAGGCTTATATAAACCACCACAGCAAACAGAAGAGAAAAAGTCAAATCTGGAAGAAATGGTATTAAAGTTAGTTGAATCTCAAAAACAATTTATTACATCTCAAACCCAAACAAATAAAAGGTTTGATCAGTCATTTAGAACTCAACAAACTTCCATTTTAAATCTAGAAAAACAAGTAGGTATTCTAGCGGGCCTGATGAGTGAAAGAAACAAGGAAAGCTACCAAGTAATACTGAAGTAAATCCTCGTAATGAGAATGTTAACATGGTTTCAACGAATTCTGAAAAACCAGAAATAAAAGAGGAAAAGATTTCAGACGATGAAGAAATCACACCACCACCAGGTTTTGAAAAACCAATGTATGCACCATACAGACCACCTATTCCGTTTCCCATAAAAGTTGAATATGACCAAGAAATAGGTAATAAAGTTTGTGTTGGTGATACCTCGAAAAGGAAAAGGAAGAGTAAGGAAGAACAAGAAACTAAAGCCGTAAAAATAGAACCATTAAATACTATTCCACCGGAATTTCCACCTAAGTCGGGTGATCCGGGTGAATTTATTGTTCCTTGTTTACTCAGTGATTGTGTCATGTATAATGCACTAGCAGATCTAGGTGCAATTGTGAGTATTATGCCTTTTTCATTATATAAGAAGTTAGATGTAGGTGGGTTAAGTCCAACAAAAATGAGTGTTCGATTCTTTGACCAAACCATTAGACACCCAGTTGGAATTGCTGACAACCTACCCATTCAAGTAGGTAATTTAACCTTTCTAGTCGAATTTATTGTCATAGACATAGAAGATGACTCAAACTTTCCTCTACTTTTAGGTCGACCATTCTTAGCGTCCACCAAGGCTTTAATTGATGTAAGAGAAGGTAGAATGACACTTAATGATGGTGAAAAATCTATCACCTTTGTGAGTCGAAAGTCTAGATCTCCACTGAAATGACTCATCCATATTACTATAAACGCAGTACATTATTCATTGGTCCCATAGCGAGGTATTTGACCTCTATATGATACGTTTTTAGAAAATATTGCATTCGTTTCATAAAAAAACACACCATTATTATACATAATGCATGTTTTAAACAAGTGGGCGATTATTTAAGGAATAATCCCCATATTACATCGGTTTACAAATACTACACAAGTGCCATAATAGTCGAATATATTACATGACAAAGGTTTTATTGAATGCAACACTTCATTTAAACAAAAGCATGAGACTCCATGCACAGCTTGCTTAGATAATGCAATAGCGGAAGACTTTCTTAAGGACCTGAGAATAAACATGCTTAAACAGTCAACACAAAGGTTGGTGAGATATATAGGTTTAAAGCTAGCATCGATATAAATATAGACCACAAGATTTCATAGTTATAAACATTTCAATAAAGATATTCTATAAGTTGTTGAGCACTTCGGTAACCATACTTAACCAATAATGTGGCATATTCCCTTTATTATGAAATCTCCCTACACTGTACCAAGTGTAGTAAAAATGAAGTACTATGCAACCGTTTACGATACTAGAGCGACTAGCCCGGTTGGGGTTGTCAAACCCGATAGACCTATCAATAGGATTCGCGCTTACATGTTCTTACAACATGTAAATATTAGTTACCAAGATATTAGGGAAGATATGGAAGGTGGTACAACTCAACGTAGAATATATTTTAAGTACTTGCGTCCATAGCGTAAAACATAAAATGCATGTATTCTCATCCCAAAATATTTTTAGAGTTTAAAAATGGGACTATATACTCACGGTAGTAAAAGTATATTAATAATAAGTTTTCAACTTATTAAAAATATGGTCGTCGTCCTTGGATTCACGAACCTATAACAATAATAATGATCCAAATAATAATACGACATATGAATAAAATAAAGCAAGTTCATAGAATACTTATATATCACTTTTTAACATTTTCATGTTAGTAGTCCTTTGTTAGTTGTCCTTTGTTAGTAGTCCTTTGTTAGTAGTCCAAATATAGTCCAATAGTCCAATAGTCCAATAGTCCAATAGTCCAATAGTCCAACAGTCCAATAATCGGTATGTATATATAATCTTAGAATTACCTCACGGCGTATTGTATACGTATTGTTATAGACTCAATCATGACCCATGGTACGCGTATTGTCTTAGAATTAACCCAGACGTATTGTGTACATGGTGTCTTTCGATTTATCCGAACATATTGTATACGTATTGTCATGGAACGTACCAAGATTATTATATATATACAATCTCGGAATTAACCAAGATTACATTATTTTGTTATACTAATGATAACATGTCCAAATATATATAGGATATAGGAAAAGTTATCAAGGATATGGTTAATATAGTTTTTATAAGATAAATTTCGTCCATATAAAGTTAATTTTAGTAGATTTTGTTTTGCTTGCCAAATATTCATTACAACTCCGTTCTAAGTGAATAAAATTGATATGGATTCCTTAAGAAGTTAATTTTTCAAAACCAATCCGAAAAGTTCAGCCCAAGTAGTAATTTTTAGAGTTTTACCCTCTTTTTGTGCCGGTGGTCAGATTTGGAAGAATCCCGGCATCCACCCGATATATGATTTTTGATAAAATACTTCCACTTTGTCTAAAATCATGAAAAAATTACTGGAAGTCTTAATTACATATATTAATATATTTCCAAAGGCTTAGCCTCGAATTCAAAGTCTAAGATAGGTTTTTAATTACCAACCCAAAACAGCTCGCTTTTTACCGAATGGAGATTAAACGATATATGTTAAGTTTCAAGGTGTTCTTCATATGTACAAGTTATAAGTTCTTATATTAACTTAATATAACATCATAATACATATAAATAAGTGTTATTAGAATTAATCTAGAAAGATTAGATTAGTTTTTCAAACAAGTTTAGAATCAACTAAACTATGTTCTAGTTTATAAACTCTTATATAGGTAGCTATAAACATATGTATTGAACAAGAGTTGAAGTAGAGTTTTTACCTCAAGTTTAGAATGTAAAGTTGCTAGTAAGAAGTAGTAGAACAAAAAATGAGAGAGTTCTTGCAAGTGTGTGTGAAAATTGTAAGTAAAATTTGGAAAATGAATGTGTAAAAATGAGTTAGAAATGGTGCTTATTTATAGGCTCATAAATTTGGTTTTTAGTGAAAAATATCTAAGATAAGTTAAAAACCATTAGGTCATGCATGACATAATACATCAATAATTGTAGATTACTATTCGTATATACCAATAATAAATACTTCTAGAAGCTGCGTATAAATACCGTATAAATAGGTAATTGTAGATTTCTATTGGTATATACCAATACTAAATACTTCTAGAAGCTACGTATAATATGCGTATAAATACTGTATAAATACCGTATAAATACGAGTAGAATTCTTGAGAAAATGAACGGAAATACGAGTATAGCTATCCCTTATCTGTATTTGTATATTATTAAGTGTATTCAATACTTTTAAGGATGTATTTATACTCATAATACATTGTATGTAAATACATTTTAACATAAGTTAATTACGTCGTTTAAAAAGTAACATATATATTGTCCGAAAACTCTTTAAATTAATAGTATGAAAATGTATATATAATACCTTGTTAATATACTTAATGAGATATTTAATTATCATATTTTAAAGTTAAATATATATATAATTAATACAAGTTATGACGTTCGTGAATCGTAGGAATAAAAGGGTAGTCAAATGCTTATATAAAACTCTTTCCGGAGGTTCAAGACTTATTAAAATTCATTTTTTATCAAGTTGAAAATATTAAATCATGTAAATAGTATAATCAAGTAGTCGGAAAAATTCGGGTCATCACAGTACCTACCCGTTAAAGAAATTTCGTCCCGAAATTTGAAGTAGTACCTATTCAATGGGCGGTGTTTGTAAATAGATGTGGATACTTCTGTTTCATGTGGTCCTCTCTTTCCCAAGTGAACTCGGGACCTCTTCGAGCATTCCAACGAACCTTAACTATAGGTATGTTGTTTTGCTTGAGCTTTTTGACTTCACGGTCCATGATTTCGACAGGTTCTTCTATAAAATGCAGTTTCTCGTCGATTTGGATTTCTTCAAGAGGAACAGTGAGGTCTTCTTTTGCAAGGCATTTCCTTAGGTTTGAGACGTGAAAGGTATTGTGTACTCCAGCAAGTTGTTGTGGTAACTTAAGTCTATAATCCACTGGTCTAATACGTTCGATGATCTCGAATGGTCCTACGTATCTTGGGTTCAGTTTACCCCTCTTACCAAAGCGTATCACACCTTTCCAAGGTGAAACCTTTAACATAACCATGTCATCAACTTGAAATTCCAATGGCTTCCTTCGAACATCGGCATAGCTCTTTTAACGACTTTGGGCGATCTTTAATCTCTCCTTGATTTGCACAATCTTTTCTGTAGTCTCCTGTATGATCTCGGGACCAGTTAGTTGTTGGTCTCCTACTTCATTCCAACAGATCTGAGATCTACACTTTCTTCCATAAAGTGGTTTAAATGGTGCAGCTTTAATACTCGTATGGTAACTGTTGTTATACGAGAATTCTGCTAATGGTAGATATTTATCCCATCCGCTTCCGAAATCGACCACACATGCTCTAAGCATGTCTTCAAGAGTCTGTATGGTCCTTTCACTTTGTCCATCGGTTTGCGGATGATATGCGGTGCTTATATCTAAACGAGTTCCTAGGGCCTCCTGTAGTGATTTCCAGAACCTTGACGTAAACCTACTGTCACGGTCGGATATAATTGAGATAGGTACTCCATGTCTAGAGACAACTTCTTTTAAGTATAATCGTGCCAATTTTTCCATCCCATCTTTCTCCTTCATAGGTGTGACGACCCGCATTTTTCCGACTACTTGATTATACTATCTAGATGATTTAATAATTCCGACTTGATAAGCAATGAATTTTAATAAGTCTTGAACCTCCGGAAAGAGTTTTACACAAGCTTTTGGTCACCCTTTTATTCCTACGATTCACGAACGTCATAACTTGTATGTGTATATATGTACATATATATTTAACTTGTAAATATGATAATTAAATATCTCATTAAGTATATTAACAAGGTATTATATATACATTTTCATACTACTAATTTAAAGAGTTTACGAACAGTATATATGTTACTTTTTAAACGACGAAATTAACTTATGTTAAAATGTATTTACATACAATGTATTATGTTAAAATGTATTTACATACAATGAGTATAAATACACTTAATAATATACAAATACAGATAAGGGATAGCTATATTAGTATTTCCGTTCATTTTTCTCAAGAATTCTACTCGTATTTATACGGTATTTATACGCGTATCATACGCAGCTTCTAGAAGTATTTACTATTGGTATATACCAATAGAAATCTGCATGATTGATATATTATGTCATGCATGACATTATCAATCTTATTATGTCATGCATGACATCATCAATTTAACTTATACTTGATATTAGTAAAAAAAAGACAACATAAGTTGTTTATATATACCTTAAAAATGTTTTTATGCATACACCCATTTTCCATTCCATTTTCTCATTCATACTCTCTAAATTCTCTCTCAAAATACTCCCATCTTCATACTAGATCATCCCCAAGCATTTTCTTCATCTTTTAGCTTCAAAAACAATCTATAATCATCATATAAGAAGCAATCAAGAACACTTACTTTGATTCAAGTTTTGCTTCCAAGTTTGGTTATCTTTAAGCACCAATTCAAGGAGTCTTTCAAGCTCTAGAAATAATCTTCATATTCAGCTACTTACCTTTCTTAAATCAAGGTATTAGCCTTACCAAAACTCTTGTTCAATTCATATGATTATAGTTATATATATAAGAATTCATAACTAATAACTACTAGAACATAGTTTAGTTAATTTTAAACTTATTTGGAAAACTAATCTAATCTTTCTAACTTAACTCTAATAACACTTATTTATATGTATTATGATGTTATATTAAGATATTATAAGAACTTATAACTTGTACATATGAAGAACACCTTAAAAACTATATTAACCATATCCTTGCTAACTTTTCCTATATCCTATATATATTTGGACATGTTATCATTAGTATAACAAAATATTATAATCTTGGTTGATTCTGAGATTGTATATATATAATAATCTTGGTACGTTCCATGACAATACGTATACAATACGTTTTGATAAATCCTAAGTCAACACGTCTCTGGATTGATGCAAGACAATATGTACACAATACGCCGTGGGATAATTCTAAGATTATATATATATATACCGATTATTGGACTGTTGGACTTTTCGGACTATTTTGGACTTTTCGGACTATTTGGGACTACTAACAATGGACTACTAACAAAGGACTACTAACAATGGACTACTAACATAAAATGTTAAAAATTATTATATAAGTATTCTATAAACTTGCTATATTAATTTTGTTCACATGTATTATTATCTGAATCGTTATTATTGTTATAGGTTCGTGAATCCAAGGACGTCGGCTATATTTTAATAAGTTGGAAACTTGTTAAAACTATATTTTTACGACAGTCAGTATATAGTCCCATTTTTAAACTCTACAATTATTTTGGGATGAGAATACATGCAGCTTTTATTTTTCGAAATAGACACAAGTACTTAAATATATATTCTATGTTGAGTTGTACCTTTGTATATATCCCTAATAGTCTGGTAACTATTTGTTACATGTGGTTAACATGTAAGCGCGAATCCTATTGATAGATCTATTGGGTTTGACAACCCCACTCGGGCTAGTTAGCACTAGTTCATAACGGGTGTTTAGTACTTCGTTTTACTACAATTGGTACGGTGTAGAGAGAACTTTGAAAAGGGAATATGCACGGAAAACATCTGTTAAGTATAGTTACTGGGCGCTCAACAACATAAAGAATATCTTTGCAGAAACGTTTATAACATGAAATCTTGTGGTCTATTATTATATCTTATGCTGGCTTTAAAACATATATCTCACCAACCTTTGTGTTGACAGTTTGAGCATGTTTATTCTCAGGTCTTTAAAAGTCTTTCGTTGATCGCTTGCTTATGGTGTTGCATGGCGTCTTTCATGCTTGTGTTTAAAGAAAGTTGCATTCTAATAAACGTTATCTTTGTCATGTAATATATTTGGCTATTATGCCCACGTTGTAATATTCCAGAACTTATGTATTCGGGGATCATTTCTCAAATGATCGCCCACATGTTTAAAACTTTCATTTATATATGAAAGGTTTGGTCGTTATGAAATAAGAATGCGATATTTTATAAAATGTATCATATAGAGGTCAAATACCTCGCTAATAAGATCAATGAATAATGTACCTCGTTTATAGTAATATGGACGGGTCGTTTTAGTTGGTATCAGAGCAGAGGTCTTAGCGAACCAGAAATTGCATTAGTGTGTCTGACCGGTATTTGTTAGGATGCATTAGTGAGTCTGGACTTTGACCGAACTTGTTTTTGAAAACTATTGCTTATCATTTTTGGTCGGAAATTGAATATTATAGCATGTAAATATTATGTGATATATTTCTAATGTGGTAGTTAATGTGTGATATATGTCTACTTCTAGCACCAATCTCATTATCACAATCAGCGACTCCGAAGATGAATCTCCAGCAAAAGTACCAGTCATCGACTTATCTGATAACGATGATGACCCGAAGGAAATCATCTATATAACTGATGACGATGATGACCTGGAGTTGGACGCATTAAGAAGATTCACAAATCCCAGAGGAACCGAAGGAGGAACCTGAGGAGAACGAAGTAAAAGAAATTACAGAGGCAGAATTTAATGAGGAAAAGGAACTTGTGGTCCGCCCGCTAGAATTTTCTGATCCGGAGTATAATAAAAGATTTATTGCTAAAAGTGAACCTAACACTTCTACCCCTAGTCATCCTCTTGTTATTAACTCTATTGAGGCACCATCCCGACCAAGGTACAAACGTACCGCTAGAATGAGAACGATGTCAGTAGCTGAGACGCGAAAACTCTTTGGTTTCTCAGATTCCGTAGATTTCCCAGATTTGTCCCCAAACAATAAGAAGTCTCATCATTTTTAATCTGTCCCAGCAGCTACCATACTTCACGCTTTGTATAATAGTTATTGTGTGCTATATTTTATCTTACCTATGTTTTATGTAAAATAGTGGTATTGTATTTTTGTAAAATATTGTACCAAAAGTTTAAGCGTGAAGTACTAATGTATTAAGTTTTTCATGATAGAATATTATCTTGATTGTAGTAGTTAATTTGTGTACTAGCTATTAAGTATGAACTTTAACGGGTAGGTACTACCCGAACTGCAATTATAAAATGCCAATAAGAAGAAAAGAGGCTTTTATAAAAATTAGTTCATATTATTAGTATGCTACAAAGTACTATTAACTACTTATAATATTCTATATATGTTTAATTTATATCATTTAGCTATTTTTGAAGGAAATGGCTCCAGTTACCAAACAGCATATGAACATGAGCGAGGAAGATTTCCGTAGTTTTCTTACTGCAAATGTAACCGCAGTATTGGCTGCACTTAACAAAAACAACCATTCAGGGTCTAGCAATGGAACTCATCATGGTACAACAGAAAACCGTGTAGGATGTTCCTACAAAACTTTCATGAGTTGTAAACCCCATAAATTTGAAGGAACGGAAGGTCCGGTTGGACTAAAGCGTTGGATTGAAAAAGTAGAAGCTGTTTTTGCTATAAGTAATTGTGCAGAAGAAGACCGCGTAAAATACGCTTCTCATACTTTCAAAAATAACGCTTTAACATGGTGAAATACCTACCTAGCAAACGTGGGGGAGAATATTGCTTACGCCCTACCTTGGGCAGCATTTAAACACTTGCTGTGTGAGCATTATCGACCCAGGAACGAGATGAATAAATTGAAAACAGAGTTGAGGGAATTGCACACCAAGGGTGATACAATCACTGCCTATGAGCAACGGTTCACAGAGCTAGCATTAATGTGTCCTGGAGTATTTGAAGATGAAGAAGCAAAAGTTGAACAGTTTGTGAAAGGATTACCTGAGATAATCCAAGAAAATGTAAGTGCATCTAATCCAACAACAATGTACAAAGCAAGAAAGATGGCCCATAAGTTAATGGACTAAATCAAAGAAAGAAACAAGGAAAAGGCGGCTGCTGAGGCCAAAACAAATGACCGTAAGAGGAAGAACGAAAATCGTGATAGGAATCACAACTATCAACACCACAACAAGAAGCAGGAAGTCTCACAGGGTGTGAGTAATGAGAGGAACCAGAATACCTACCAGGGGAAACAACCCCAATGCCAGAAATGCAAGATACACCACTTTGGGAATTGCACGGTGGTGTGTAAAAATTTCAACAAAGTAGGGCATTATATTCAAAATTGTAGGTTTCCTCTCACAGATGTGAATAAAGCCGCTCTTGAAGCTGTTGTTTGTTATGGGTGCGGGAAAAAGGGCTATTACAAGAACAAGTGCCGGAACCAAAAGAGTGAAAATGGTCCAGTCCGTGGAAGAGCATTTAATATAAATACTAACGATGCATGAGAAGACCCGGAGCTTGTTACGGGTACGTTTACTATCGATGAATTACCTGCCTATATTTTATTTGATACTGGTGCCGATAGAAGTTACATAAGTAAAGAATTTTGCTCTAAACTAAATTGCCCCTTAGTGCCCCTGGAGGATAAATGTATTGTAGAATTAGCAAATGGTAAACTAGTTAAAGCTGATAAAAACGTAAGCTTAAATTAACTAGTGAGACATTTGTAATTGATTTGATACCTGTTGAGTTGGGTAGTTTTGATGTAATTATTGGTATAGATTGGATGTCTAAGATGAGAGCGGAAGTTGTTTGTTATAAAAAGGCGATTCGTTTTCCCTGCGTGAACGGGAAACCATTAATGGTGTTCGGAGAAAAGGGTAATCATAAGCTAAACTTTATTAGCTGTTTGAAGGCCTAAAAGTGCATAAAGAAAGGATGCTATGCTATCTTAGCACATGTGAAGAAGATCGACACGAAGGAGAATAGCATTAGTGACATGTTTGTGGTAAGAGAATTTTCCGAAGTATTTCCGGAAGAATTACCGGGATTACCTCCGCATAGATCTGTAGAATTTTGAATAGACCTAGTACCAGGAGCTGCACCGGTGGCTCGTGCTCTGTATAGACTCGCACCGTCAGAAATGAAAGAACTACAAAGTCAGCTGCAGGAATTGCTAGATCATGGATTTATTCGACCAAGTACTTCACCATGGGGAGCTCCGATCCTGTTCGTTAAGAAGAAAGACGGATCCTTCTGAATGTGTATAGACTACCGCGAGTTAAACAAGCTAACTATCAAGAATTGGTACCCATTGCCGAGAATTGACGACTTGTTTGATCAGCTGCAAGGATCACGTGTTTACTCCAAAATTGACCTAAGATCGGGTTACCATCAGTTGCGAGTAAAAGAAGAAGATATTCCGAAGACCGCATTTAGAACACGCTACGGTCACTACAAATTTCTGGTCATGCCGTTCGGGTTGAAAAACGCACCTGCTGTATTCATGGACCTCATGAATCGAGTATGTAGTCCGTATCTAGATAAATTTGTTATTGTCTTTATTGATGACATTCTTATTTACTCCAAGAATGAGCAAGAACACGAGCAACATTTAAGGTTGGTGCTGGAACTGTTAAGAAAAGAACAGTTATATGCCAAATTTTCTAAGTGTGCATTTTGGTTGAAGGAAGTACAATTCCTTGGTCACATCGTTAGCAGTCAAGGAATTCAGGTTGATCCCGCGAAGGTCGAAGCCATTGAAGAATGGGAAACCCCAAAGACTACGACACAGATACGCCAATTTTTGGGCTTAGCTGGTTATTATAGAAGGTTTATTCAAGATTTTTCTCGAATAGCCAAACCATTAACCGCGTTAACACACAAAGGGAAGAAGTATGAATGGACCTCCGAGCAGGAAACTGCATTCCAGCTATTGAAAAATAAACTAACTTCGGTGCCTATTTTATCATTACCTGAAGGAAAAGACGACTTCGTGATTTATTGTGACGCGTCGCGATAAGGTTTTGGCTGTGTTCTCATGCAACGAACAAAGGTTATTGCTTACGCCTCTCGACGGTTGAAAACTCATGAACGGAATTATACGACACATGATTTGGAGTTAGGAGCAGTTGTTTTTGCATTGAAAATGTGGAGACACTACTTATATGGGGTCAAATGTACAGTGTACACTGATCACAAAAGTCTTCAACACATATTCGATCAAAAACAATTGAATATGAGGCAACGACGGTGGGTTGAGCTAATAAACGACTATGATTGTGAAATTCGTTATCATCCCGGGAAAGCAAATGTAGTAGCTGATGCTTTAAGCAGGAAAGAAAGAGAACCGATTCGAGTACGAGCAATGAATATGAAAATTCGTACGAACCTCACTGTAGCGACCCCGACAAATCGTCAAGTGACGGCGTCGACTACGTGGGTCCCATTACCTGGTCATAAGTCTTTATGACAATGTTTGACCAAAATATGTCACCCTCATTTCAAAATAAAGATTGTTTTCAAAGTTTACAAGAATTGTTCAACCAAAAGTTAAGTTACAAGGTTATAAGTACATTTGAAATCTAGGCGACACGGTTTAAAGTAAAGTCAAAAGACGCTCCAAGTAATGCATGTATACTCGACATCCAATGCAAGTATCAAATAATGAGCGGAAGCATGTATCACATATCGTGCAAGACCTGAGAAAAACATAGAAATCTGTCAACGAAAACGTTGGTGAAATCATAGGTTTAAGTAAGTAAGTGAGTAAAAGTAAGTAAGTCGAACCACAAGGTTTGCAAATTTGAAATAATAGTAATACATTCTAAAAGTTAATATTCACGAGCACCCAATTATCAAAGCTTAACATTCCATCCATTGTATACCCCATCCATAGTGCTAGAACAAACACTGATTCTCGAAAATATATTTCATCCGTAGACGGTAGCGAACCGTCAAAGATGAGGGTTGTCAACCCATATGGCCATATAACATAAGTTCTCGCTTACACCCGTCAAGTGTAACTAATGATAATCGAATTGAGGCTTTTTGTTCTAAACTCGTATGTAGAATGTTTGTTTTCCCGTTCTTGTGTTCACTTAGTTCAAAAGAATCGTTTATGTTTTCTCATCCCAAATATAAGTTCAAAAAGAGTAAAAGTGGGACTATGATCTCACCTTTGATTGCAAGAGTGAAATAGTACTTCAACAAGTAAACGTGCAAAGAACAATGCTAGTCTCGACCTAAACAATTAGGTTGTATCAATAACGATAGTCACGAAGGGTCAAAGTTGTTCAATTAGTCCTATGGCTCGACACGACTCGATTATGTAGCATGTGAAGAAAATTGTCAAGTTTCATGCAAGATACAAGTATAGAATCATGTTAGAAAGATTGCATAATTAATTGGTTAAGTTTGACAAAAAGTCAAACTTGGTCGGGTCAAAGTCAACGAAAAAGTCAACATGTTCGGGTCGGGTCCCGGACTATTTTTCTATGCTAATTATTCATATACAAGTATATTAGAACAAGTTTCATGTGAATCGGAGGTCGGTAGCTAGTCAAACATTTCACGTGAAATGGGACGAGGAGGTCAGAATCTGACCAGGTACATCTGCGCGCCGCGCGGGGATGGGGCGCGCCGCGCCACCATCTGTGCAGGTCTGTTTCTGTTTTTCCACAAGTATGCACGAGCCAAAATCAATTCTAACACAACAATTGACCCGCAAACACTTATAATGCCTATCATATATCGTTGGAAAGGTATTTTGACGAGGAATACAACTAAGCACTTATGGTCAATCAATAACATCATTTACAATAGCCGAAATCTCATCAAGTGAGCAATAAAAGTCCATTTTCAAAGTTTCAAGTTCATCAATTGCATTTTGAGTTTCGGGAAACCAATTCACACATATGATATGCCGTTTTGAAGGTAATCAAGCATACAATCCAACTAAACACTTACCAATAATAATCCATGGCATTCAATGCATCAAAAGTCCATTTCAAGTTCATCAAACCCTAACCCAAATTCACCAAAATCAATAATCAAGTTCATGAAGTTTTCTAAGGCAACCTACACATTAAATTGAAGCTAGTGATACTAGTAACACAATTAAAACATCAACTTTTAACATCAACAACATATGATCATCCTAAATTCAAGAACAACGCACCAAAATTCAAGTTCATGCTAGTTACACTAAAACAACGAGATCGAGCATATAAATTACACACACGACATCACAATGAGCCATAGACACTAACTAACACCATTTCAAGTCAAAAACACGAATTTAGAGAAATCTAGAGTTTTAGAAATGTTACCCAAACTTGATGATATTGGTATCAAAATGTAGAGGATGAAGAGAGGATCACGAAAATGTAATTTGTTTTGATGTTTGCTTCTCCAATCGGATTTAGATGATGATTTTATGTTTGAGGGTTTTGAGTTCAAAAATGGGAAGTAGAGAGAAAGAGGAGGATGAAGGTGGGAGGTGGAGATGAAATGAATGGATGTGGTAAGTGGGTTGACTAGTTGACCTAGTCAACTAGTTTGCCCATTTGGCAATCTCGGTCCCTCGAGTTTTAAAGCGGGTGCGGGAATTAACCCAACGAATATTTAAAAAAACGTTCGAGTAACGGATGACTTTATAATTAAATAACGAGGATATTATGAACGTTAGTTAACGAAAGATGCCAAATTAAATGACGAAAGATATTATTTAAAAAAAAAAGACGGTGTTAAAATAAATTTAACGGAAAAACGCGGGATGTTACATTATCCACACCTCAAAAGAAATTTCGTCCCGAAATTTAGTTGGAAGTAATAGTCGATGTCTCTTACTCGAGACCTAGTGTAGTAACTCTACGAATGATTGAAGGTACTTTCTTGGACATTCCACGAATCTGGATAGTCGGGGTGTTACGTTGTATTAGGGCTTGGTTTTACGATCCACAAGTTCAGCCGGTTTTTTTTTTTTTTTTCTCCTATGAGGAGGAGTTTGTCATCAATAGTTGGTGCATCTAGAAGGATTGCACGTTCCTGTTCCGCATGACACGTTTCTAAGTTTGTTACACGAAATGTAGGGTAAACGGAAACTTAATTGAGTCGGAAGTTCTAAACGATAGGAAGCGGTTCCAATACGCCCCAAGGTTTCAAAAGGTTCGATATTGCGGATATAGCCTTTCTCGATTTCCCAAAATGGATTACACCTTTCCAAGGTGCGGTTTCTCAATATTACGCGGTTACACACTGGGATTTGTGAGGTTTTCATCTAAGTTTGGTATAACTCTTTTGGCGACTACGGATCGTCTCGTGCCCTCCTCGGATTTGAATGATTTCAATTGTTGTTTCTTGATGGAGTTCAGATTTCGGTGGTTGATGCTTTGGTTAAATGAACAGGGGTATGACATTAGCGGTCATATAGGGTTTCGGAAAGTGCGCGTGAACACACGAGTGGTAACTACTGTTGTAAGAGTGATCTACTAAAGGTGACAATACGAGTTTGTGACATGTCTTTCCAAGACGTAAATCGTTCGTTTGCTCGGTTCGTCAGTTTGTGGGTGGTATGCGGTACTCATGTCTAAGCGGGTTCTCAAGGTTCCTTGTAAAACTAGAAGTGAAACGAGTATTTCGATACGGAATAATTGACAAAGATACACCGTGTTGGAATAGAATCTCTTAAGATACGTTTGAACAAGTTAGTTAGGGTTCGAAAAATGTTCGTTAGGACTATTCACCCTCGTGGCGAATACTTATGTAATATGAGGAGTTTCTCTATCCATGGAGAAATGTTACAAGGAGTTTCTTTAAACGGAAATGCGAACGGTAAAGATAGTAGTGAAATGAGGACTTAGAATAGGATGAGTTTACATCTCGAGGTTGCCATAACGTGCCTCTAGTTGTCAAAAGTTGAAGTCTGAAAGAGAAACGAGGTAGTACACGTAGTTGTATAGTTCGGGGTTGAATAATAGTTGACCGATTATCAGAAACACAAGGGTGTTAAGTCAAAGAAGAGTGAAGTATCGTTGGATTGTGTGCTATCTTAAATTCCAGTAATATCAGACGGTGACGGTGAAATAACAGAGGTATGTAGTGTGGTACGTGATGACGAGAAGATTTATCGGATCCACAATTTAGTATTCGAATTCTTCGTGTAAAATAACGAATTTTTGTTATGTTGATTTTTGAGTCGAGAGAGTATGCCTTTCGGCGTTCAAATAGAAATATTTCCATGTTCGAGTTCCATCTGTTGCTATACGATTTTAACTAGAAATGTTGGTGTGAAGAATCACGCTCAAGGTTCGAACACGGAGAGGTTTAGAGTTTTCCTTAGTGAGTTAATGAGTTTAAAAGTCGTGTGACACCGTGTGATACCATTCTGTAACACCCCAGCTTAACATGACCACAATATTGTCCGCTTTGCCCGCAGGCGCACGGCTTTTTCTTGGCGATAACACACGAGAAAAGTCAGAAATGAATCTTCGGTAACAACCGGTGAGATCTAATATTTTTTTTTTTACGAATACAAGTCTGAGTTGAGAGAGTTCCCTGATTACATGTGGCTTGATTTCGAGATTGATTGTAATGCCTTGACCATTAACATCATAGTCTAGAAAATTGGACTTAGTTGAATAAGTTAAGATGTCATCTATAAATACGATAACAGATTTGTCTAGATAAGTTTGCATACGTGGTTTAGGAGGTTCATGAATACGGACGGAGTCCTAAATAAATCGACGGTACTAAGAGAGATTTACAACTAACGTTGCGAGTTCGGAAGATGGCTTAGGAGACATCGTCTCCCTTAACCCCCAATTGATGATAACCGGAACGGAGGTCGTTTTGGAATACACACGGGATTCATGCAAGTAATCATGAGGTCATGGATGCGAGGGAGAGGGTATCGGTTTCCAACCAAAAATTTCTTAGTTCACAATAATCTATACATAAATGTAGGGCAACAATTTCTCCTTAATGAATGGGTTTTGAGTTCCTTAGTTCTATTGGTGTCGAGTTCAATTTGTTAACGTATATCCTCCGATAATATTTATAGGCACACAATATTTTTCCGTTGGTCGCTTAAATCGCCTAAATAGTATCTAGGGGAAAAGATGGAAGGTAATGAGTACAAGTCAAAGTCTTGGTTGTAAAACGTCTAGCGGTAATCGAATCGAACAAGTATGAAGTATACGGTTTGTTGTGAAGAAACGTACCCGTGACTAGTCCATCGTCGTCTCGGGCATCCTAGGTGTCGATGTTGAAAGTTCAATGGCGTGCGTTGAGGTTGATTTCTTCTTTGGGCACACATTCCTAAAATGACCCAGTTGGCCACACTCAAAGCATGCACCCATCCTGTGTGCGTTGGGCACCCTTCGAGCGACGGTAACGGTACCCTTACAGACATGGGCCACATGGCCACTTCTTTGACACTTGACGCAAAATGGTTTGCCACATTCACCAAAATGATGTTTGCGACACTTGTTACAGTGAGGTAGGGTTCCGGCATACCCCCTTCTTGCCGCCGGGGGTGAAAGGCTTCTTGGAGATGTTGTTATTGTTGTGGTTGCTTGGTTGCGAGGCTTCCCATTTTCTTTTGTTGTTACCCGGGTGGTTCTCGACCATTCGTACCGGTGCTTCCATTTCATTCACCGTTTCTAAAGTTTGGTGGGCCTTTGTTAAAGCCTCTTGTAGGTTAGTGGGTTGGGATGCCATTACCCCGTGTTGAATGCTCTTAGGGAGGCCATCCATGTAAAGTTCGACTCTTAGGGATTCGGGAGTCATGAGATTTGGACACATTGAGACTAGTTCGGTAAACCGTTGATTATAAGCTCCGAGGTCATTCCCGACCGTTCTTAAATTCCTTAGACCCTGTTCGAGCCTTCGAGTTTCGTCGCGCAGAAAATATTCGGTGATCATTCTCTCTCTTAATTCGGTCCATGAGAGTGTGTGGGCTTCATCGATACCCACCGATTGTACGTACTTGTTCCACCACGAAAGAGCAATGCCGGTGAAAGTGAGGGTGGAAAACTTGACCTTATCTTGGTCTCGACAACCGCTTGTGTTAAAAACGGTCTCCATTTGTTCAAACCATCGGGTGAGAACAACCGGTCCTCCGGTTCCATCGAAAGTGGGAGGGTTGTACTTCATGAAGTTCTTGTAGGAGCAACCTTCGCTTGAATTACCGGCTCCACGATTGGTGTTGTTGGAAAAGTGATCGGCCACGGCCGTAACCACGGCGGTGGTTATCATTCGTTGAAGAGCTTGTTCTAGAGTTTCGAGAGGGGTATTGTGTTGACCTTGGTGAGCCATTGTTCCTTCATGACACAAGAATATCGTTGATTAGTATTCTTAACAATACTAACCGTGATATGGAATAAGGATATAGAGAAAATTTTTCCTTGACTCGCCTTAAATTCTTTATGTCATAATGTCGGAACGTCCATGTGAATCACCGTAATATAATCCCGGAAATTATATTACCCTGATTCTCATGTGCATTTAACATTACTTCATAAAGTCAAGGTGGCGCGTCAACAAAATTTATCAACGTAAGATCAAGATCGAATACGAGTTAGATATGATTGAAGAGTTTGAGTATAAATGCACAAATAGTCAAGTAATTCCTACTTCAGTCTATATGCCGGTTGTAGTCTAGATTCACCTATGTACCCTATGACTCGGGGTGGACACAAATGAACTCTAAATCCCTACAACCAAAGCTCTGATACCACTTGTAGCGACCCCGACAAATCGTCAAGTGACGGCGTCGACTACGTGGGTCCCATTACCTGGTCATAAGTCTTTATGACAATGTTTGACCAAAATATGTCACCCTCATTTCAAAATAAAGATTGTTTTCAAAGTTTACAAGAATTGTTCAACCAAAAGTTAAGTTACAAGGTTATAAGTACATTTGAAATCTAGGCGACACGGTTTAAAGTAAAGTCAAAAGACGCTCCAAGTAATGCATGTATACTCGACATCCAATGCAAGTATCAAATAATGAGCGGAAGCATGTATCACATATCGTGCAAGACCTGAGAAAAACATAGAAATCTGTCAACGAAAACGTTGGTGAAATCATAGGTTTAAGTAAGTAAGTGAGTAAAAGTAAGTAAGTCGAACCACAAGGTTTGCAAAGTTGAAATAATAGTAATACATTCTAAAAGTTAATATTCACGAGCACCCAATTATCAAAGCTTAACATTCCATCCATTGTATACCCCATCCATAGTGCTAGGTCAAACACTGATTCTCGAAAATATATTTCATCCGTAGACGGTAGCGAACCGTCAAAGATGAGGGTTGTCAACCCATATGGCCATATAACATAAGTTCTCGCTTACACCCGTCAAGTGTAACTAATGATAATTGAATTGAGGCTTTTTGTTCTAAACTCGTATGTAGAATATTTGTTTTCCCGTTCTTGTGTTCACTTAGTTCAAAAGAATCGTTTATGTTTTCTCATCCCAAATATAAGTTCAAAAAGAGTAAAAGTGGGACTATGATCTCACCTTTGATTGCAAGAGTGAAATAGTACTTCAACAAGTAAACGTGCAAAGAACAATGCTAGTCTCGACCTAAACAATTAGGTTGTATCAATAACGATAGTCACGAAGGGTCAAAGTTGTTCAATTAGTCCTATGGCTCGACACGACTCGATTATGTAGCATGTGAAGAAAATTGTCAAGTTTCATGCAAGATACAAGTATAGAATCATGTTAGAAAGATTGCATAATTAATTGGTTAAGTTTGACAAAAAGTCAAACTTGGTCGGGTCAAAGTCAACGAAAAAGTCAACATGTTCGGGTCGGGTCCCGGACTATTTTTCTATGCTAATTATTCATATACAAGTATATTAGAACAAGTTTCATGTGAATCGGAGGTCGGTAGCTAGTCAAACATTTCACGTGAAATGGGACGAGGAGGTCAGAATCTGACCAGGTACATCTGCGCGCCGCGCGGGGATGGGGCGCCGCGCCACCATCTGTGCAGGTCTGTTTCTGTTTTTCCACAAGTATGCACGAGCCAAAATCAATTCTAACACAACAATTGACCCGCAAACACTTATAATGCCTATCATATATCGTTGGAAAGGTATTTTGACGAGGAATACAACTAAGCACTTATGGTCAATCAATAACATCATTTACAATAGCCGAAATCTCATCAAGTGAGCAATAAAAGTCCATTTTCAAAGTTTCAAGTTCATCAATTGCATTTTGAGTTTCGGGAAACCAATTCACACATATGATATGCCGTTTTGAAGGTAATCAAGCATACAATCCAACTAAACACTTACCAATAATAATCCATGGCATTCAATGCATCAAAAGTCCATTTCAAGTTCATCAAACCCTAACCCAAATTCACCAAAATCAATAATCAAGTTCATGAAGTTTTCTAAGGCAACCTACACATCAAATTGAAGCTAGTGATGCTAGTAACACAATTAAAACATCAACTTTTAACATCAACAACATATGATCATCCTAAATTCAAGAACAACGCACCAAAATTCAAGTTCATGCTAGTTACACTAAAACAACGAGATCGAGCATATAAATTACACACACGACATCACAATGAGCCATAGACACTAACTAACACCATTTCAAGTCAAAAACACGAATTTAGAGAAATCTAGAGTTTTAGAAATGTTACCCAAACTTGATGATATTGGTATCAAAATGTAGAGGATGAAGAGAGGATCACGAAAATGTAATTTGTTTTGATGTTTGCTTCTCCAATCGGATTTAGATGATGATTTTATGTTTGAGGGTTTTGAGTTCAAAAATGGGAAGTAGAGAGAAAGAGGAGGATGAAGGTGGGAGGTGGAGATGAAATGAATGGATGTGGTAAGTGGGTTGACTAGTTGACCTAGTCAACTAGTTTGCCCATTTGGCAATCTCGGTCCCTCGAGTTTCAAAGCGGGTGCGGGAATTAACCCAACGAATATTTAAAAAAACGTTCGAGTAACGGATGACTTTATAATTAAATAACGAGGATATTATGAACGTTAGTTAACGAAAGATGCCAAATTAAATGACGAAAGATATTATTTAATAAAAAAGACGGTGTTAAAATAAATTTAACGAAAAAACGCGGGATGTTACACTCACCTCACAAATAAAGGAGGCTCAACGAGGAGCTCTTACTAAAGAAAACTTTGGAAATGAGATGCTCAAGGGTTTAGACAAGCAACTCGATATACGAGAAGACGGAACCCGATATTTTAATGGACGCATTTGGGTACCAAGGTTTAAAGGGTTAAGAAAATTGGTTTTGGATGAGGCACATAAGACGAGATACTCGATACATCCCGGAGCTGAAAAGATGTATCAAGATCTTAAGGTACATTTTTGGTGGCCTAATTTAAAGGCAGATATTGCAACATATATAGGGGAGTGCTTAACTTGCTCCAAAGTTAAGGCAGAACACCAGAAACCGTCAGGGTTGCTTCAACAACCAGAAATTCCAGAATGGAAATGGGAATGTATTACCATGGATTTCATCACAAAGCTACCAAATACTGCATGGGGTTATGACACCATCTGGGTAATTGTCGATCGTCTCACCAAATCTGCACATTTCCTGCCTATGAAGGAAATGGATAAGATGGAGAAATTGGTACGATTATACATGAAGGAATTCGTTTCAAGACATGGAGTACCTATCTCCATTATATCCGATCTCGATAGTAGGTTTACGTCAAGGTTCTAGAAATTCGTCTGGATATGAGCACTGCATATCAACCTCAAACCGATGGGCAAAGTGAAAGGACCATTCAGACTCTTGAAGACATGCTTAGAGCATGTGTGATCGATTTTGGGAACGGATGGGATAAGTATTTACCATTGGCAGAATTCTCGTATAACAACAGTTATCATACGAGCATTAATGATGCACTATTCGAAGCACTTTATGGAAGAAAGTGTAGATCCCCTATCTGTTGGAACGATGTAGGTGACAGACAACTTACTGGTCCTGAGATCATACATGAGACTACCGAAAAGATTGTGCAAATCAAGGAGAGATTGAGAATCGCTCAAAGTCGTCAAAAGAGCTACGCTGATGTTCGAAGAAAGCCATTGGAATTTCAGGTTGGCGACATGGTTATGTTAAAAGTGTCACCTTGGAAAGGTGTGATACGCTTTGGCAAGAGGGGTAAACTTAATCCAAGGTGCGTAGAGCTGTTTAAAATCATCGAACGCATTGGACCGGTGGCCTATCGACTTGAGTTACCTCAATAACTTGCCGGGGAACATAACACCTTTCATGTTTCAAACTTGAAGAAATGCCTTGCAAAAGAAGACCTCACTATTCCGCTCGAAGAAATCCAAATCGATGAAAAGTTACATTTTATCGAAGAACCCGTCGAAATTATGGACCGGGAAGTCAAGCGACTCAAACAAAGCAACATACCGATTGTTAGAGTCCGATGGAATGCTCAGAGAGGACTCGAGTTCACTTGAGAACGAGAAGATCAGATGAAACAGAAGCACCCACATCTGTTTACTGATATCATACGTTGAATAGGTACTACTTTAAATTTCGGGACGAAATTTCTTTAACGGGTAGGTACTGTGACGACCCGGATTTTTACGGCTACTTGATTATACTATCTGCATGATTTAATAAATCCGACTTGATAAGCAATGAATTTTAATAAGTCTTGAACCTCCAGAAAGAGTTTTACACAAGCTTTTGGTCACCCTTTTATTCCTACGATTCACGAACGTCATAACTTGTATGTATATATATATATAACTTGTAAATATGATAATTAAATATCTCATTAAGTATATTAACAAGGTATTATATATACATTTTCATACTACTAATTTAAAGAGTTTACGAACAGTATATATGTTACTTTTTAAACGACGAAATTAACTTATGTTAAAATGTATTTACATACAATGTATTATGTTAAGATGTATTTACATACAATGAGTATAAATACACTTAATAATATACAAATACAGATAAGGGATAGCTATATTAGTATTTCCGTTCATTTTTCTCAAGAATTCTACTCGTATTTATACGGTATTTATACGCGTATTATACGCAGCTTCTAGAAGTATTTATTATTGGTATATACCAATAGAAATCGGCATGATTGATATATTATGTCATGCATGACATTATCAATCTTGTTATGTCATGCATGACATCATCAATTTAACTTATACTTGATATTAGTCAAAAAAAGACAACATAAGTTGTCTATATATACCTTAAAAATGTTTTTATGCATACACCCATTTTTTCATTCCATTTTCTCATTCATACTCTCTAAATTCTCTCTCAAAATACTCCTAACTTCATACGAGATCATCCCCAAGTATTTTCTTCATCTTTTAGCTTCAAAAACAATCTATAATCATCATATAAGAAGCAATCAAGAACACTTACTTTGATTCAAGTTTTGCTTCCAAGTTTGTTCATCTTTAAGCACTAATACAAGGAGTCTTTCAAGCTCTAGAAATCCTCTTCATATTCAGCTACTTACCTTTCTTAAATCAAGGTATTAGCCTTACCAAAACTCTTATTCAATTCATATGATCATAGTTATATATATAAGAATTCATAACTAATAACTACTAGAACATAGTTTAGTTAATTTTAAACTTATTTGGAAAACTAATCTAATCTTTCTAACTTAACTCTAATAACACTTATTTATATGTATTATGATGTTATATTAAGATATTATAAGAACTTATAACTTGTACATATGAAGAACACCTTAAAAACTATATTAACCATATCCTTGCTAACTTTTCCTATATCCTATATATATTTGGACATGTTATCATTAGTATAACAAAATATTATAATCTTGGTTGATTCCGAGATTGTATATATATAATAATCTTGGTACGTTCCATGACAATACGTATATAATACGTTTTGATAAATCCTAAGTCAACACGTCTCTGGATTGATGCAAGACAATATGTACACAATACGCCGTGGGGTAATTCTAAGATTATATATATATATATATACAAGACAATATGTACACAATACGCCGTGGGGTAATTCTAAGATTATATATATATATATATATATATATATATATATATATATATATATATATATATATATACCGATTATTGGACTGTTGGACTTTTCGGACTATTTTGGACTTTTCGGACTATTTTGGCCTACTAACAATGGACTACTAACAAAGGACTACTAACAATGGACTACTAACATAAAATGTTAAATTATTATATAAGTATTCTATGAACTTGCTATATTAATTTTGTTCACATGTATTATTATCTGAATCGTTATTATTGTTATAGGTTCGTGAATCCAAGGACGTCGGCTATATTTTAATAAGTTGGAAACTTTTTAAAACTATACTTTTACGACAGTGAGTATATAGTCCCATTTTTAAACTCTACAATTATTTTGGGATGAGAATACATGCAGCTTTTGTTTTTCGAAATAGACACAAGTACTTAAATATATATTCTATGTCGAGTTGTACCTTTGTATATATCCCTAATAGTCTGGTAACTATTTGTTACATGTGGTTAACATGTAAGCGCGAATCCTAGTGATAGATCTATTGGGTTTGACAACCCCACTCGGGCTAGTTAGCACTAGTTCATAACGGGTGTTTAGTACTTCGTTTTACTACACTTGGTACGGTGTAGAGAGAACTTTGAAAAGGGAATATGCACGGAAAACATCTGTTAAGTATAGTTACTGGGCGCTCAACAACATATAGAATATCTTTGCAGAAACGTTTATAACATGAAATCTTGTGGTCTATTATTATATCTTATGCTGGCTTTAAAACCTATATCTCACCAACCTTTGTGTTGACAGTTTGAGCATGTTTATTCTCATGTCTTTAAAAGTCTTCCGCTGATCGC
This sequence comes from Rutidosis leptorrhynchoides, assembly GCF_046630445.1. NCBI lineage: Eukaryota > Viridiplantae > Streptophyta > Magnoliopsida > Asterales > Asteraceae > Rutidosis > Rutidosis leptorrhynchoides. The sequence goes on along the minus strand of NC_092335.1, from coordinate 18,553,993 downwards.
TTGCTTATGGTGTTGTATGGCGTCTTTCATGCTTGTGTTTAAAGAAAGTTGCATTCTAATAAACGTTATCTTTGTCATGTAATATATTTGGCTATTATGCCCACGTTGTAATATTCCAGAACTTATGTATTTGGGGATCATTTCTCAAATGATCGCCCACATGTTTAAAACTTTCATTTATATATGAAAGGTTTGGTCGTTATGAAATAAGAATGCGATATTTTATAAAATGTATCATATAGAGGTCAAATACCTCGCTAATGAGATCAATGAATAACGTACCTCGTTTATAGTAATATGGACGGGTCGTTTCAATAGGTAGGAAATGTGCGGACTTGGTGAGACGATCGAAAATTACCCAAATGGTGTCGTAACCCCATGTAGTCTTTGGTAGCTTCGTGATGAAATCCATTGTAATACATTCCCACTTCCATTCTGGGATTTCTGGTTGTTGCAGCAGACCTGGCGGTTTCTGATGTTCCACCTTGACTTTGGAGCAAGTTAAACATTCTCCGATGTACGTTGCAATATCAGCTTTCAAATTTGGCCACCAAAAGTGTGCCTTAAGATCTTGATACATCTTTCCTGCTCCGGGATGTATCGAGTATCTTGTTTTATGTGCTTCGTCTAGTACCGATTTCCTTAACCCTTTAAACTTTGGTACCCAAATGTGTCCAGCAAAATATCGGGTTCCGTCTTCCCGTGTAACAAGCTGTTTATCTAACCCTTTAAGCATATCATTTCCAAAGTTTTCTTCAGAAAGAGCTCCTTGTTGAGCCTCCTTAATTTGGGTGGTGAGGTTCGTACGAATCTTCATATTCATTGCTCGTACTCGAATTGGCTCTCTTTCCTTCCTGCTTAAAGCATCTGCTACTACATTTGCTTTCCCGGGATGATAACGAATTTCACAATCATAGTCATTTATCAGCTCGATCCACCTACGTTTCCTCATTTTCAGTTGTTTTTGGTTGAAGATATGTTGAAGGCTTTTATGATCGGTATACACAGTACATTTAACCCCGTACAAGTAGTGTCTCCAATCCTTAATGCAAACACCACTGCTCCCAATTCTAGATCATGAGTCGTATAATTTTGTTCATGAATCTTTAGTTGTCGGGATGCATATGCAATAACCTTCTTTCGTCGCATGAGGACACAACCAAAACCTTGTCGTGAAGCGTCACAATAAATTACAAAATCATCGTTTCCTTCAGGTAACGATAGAATAGGCGATGTAGTCAACTTCTTCTTTAATAATTGAAATGCGGCTTCCTGCTCAGAAGTCCATTCGTACTTCTTCCCTTTGTGTGTTAATGTTGTCAATGGTTTGGCTATCCGGGAAAAATCTTGAATAAACCTTCTGTAATAGCCAGCAAGACCCCAAAATTGGCGTATTTGCGTTGGAGTCTTTGGGGTCTTCCACTTTTCAATAGCTTCAATCTTGGCTGGATCAACCTGAATTCCTTCAGTGCTAACAATATGATCAAGGAACTGTACTTCCTTCAGCCAAAAGGCGCATTTGGAAAACTTTGCGTATAACTGTTCTTTCTTTAACAGTTCCAGCACCAACCTTAAATGTTGTTCATGTTCTGTTTCATTCTTAGAATAAATAAGAATGTCATCAATAAAGACGATAACAAACTTATCTAAGTACGGACTGAATACCCTATTCATGAGGTCCATGAATACAACTGGTGTGTTGGTCAACCCGAACGGCATGACCAAAAATTCATAATGACCGTAGCCTGTTTGAAATGCGGTTTTCGGAATATCTTCGTCTTTAACTCGCAACTGATGATAACCCGATCTTAGATAGATCTTGGAGTAAACATGTGATCCTTGCAGCTGATCAAACAAGTCGTCAATTCTCGGTAATGGGTACCGATTCTTGATAGTTAACTTGTTTAGTTCACGGTAATCTATACACATGCGGAAGGATCCATCTTTCTTCTTAACGAATAAAATCGGAGCACCCCACGGTGAAGTGCTTGGTCGAATGAATCCACGGTCTAGTAGTTCTTTTAACTGGCTTTATAACTCTTTCATCTTAGACGGTGCAAGTCTGTATGGAGCACGAGCTACTGGTGCAGCTCCTGGTACTAGATCTATTTGAAATTCTATAGATCTAAATGGAGGTAATCCCAGTAACTCTTCCAGAAAGACTTCAGGAAAATCTCTTGCCACAGGCACATCGTTGATGCTCTTCTCTTTCTCCTTCGTTTCAACTTTATTAACATGTGCTAAGATAGCATAGCACCCTTTCTTTAAGCACTTTTGGGCTTTCAAACAGCTAATGAGTTTTAGCTTTGAGTTACCCTTCCCTCCATAAATCATTACTGGCGTTTTATTCTTACGAGGAATGCGAATTGCCTTCTTGGCACAAATAACTCCAGCTCCTATTTTGGACATCCAGTCCATGCCGACTATTACGTCAAAACTTCCTAATTCTATGGGTATTAAATCAATTTTAAACGTTTCTCCGGCTAAATTTATTTTACAATCACGGCAAATTTTATCGACTTTAATTAGTTTACCATTAGCTAACTCAATCATGTACTTAGCATCTAGAGGTAATGATGAACAATTCAATTTAGCATAAAAGTCTCTACACATGTAACTTCTATCGGCACCAGTATCAAATATTATAGATGCTGATAAGTTATTAATGGTAAACGTACCCGTAACAAGCTCTGGGTCTTCACACGCCTCTCTAGCATGAATATTAAATGCTCTTCCACGTGCAGGTCCATTATTCTTCTCTGGATTCGGGCACTGGCTCTTAATATGACCCTGTTTCCCACACCCGTAACAAGTAACAGTAGCCAAGGCAGTTCTATTTGTATTGGTTGCAGGAGTCTTGGTGCTATTTGTATTTGTAACGGGAACCCTACAATCTTCAGCAAGATGACCCCTTTGATCACAATTGTTGCACACCACATTACGAAAACCAGAGTGATGTTTATGGCATCTGTTACATTAGGGATTTCGTCCTTTGTAACCCGAGCTTGAACCACTACCCGCACCTTGCGTAGTTTCCTGTTTCTTGAGAGATTGTTGTTGGTGACCTTGATCACGGTTTCCATTCCACTTTCTTTTGTTATCCGATACCTTGACATCGGTATTTAATGCATTCTTATCCAGAATGATCTGATCCATTAGCTCATTTGCCATGGTAATAGCTTCATGAATTGTCTTAGGTTTAGATGCTGTAACATTGGCCTTGATGTTTTTTGGCAGGCCATCCTTGTACAATTCAATCTTTCGCTCTTCAGTTGGTACCAATTCAGGACTAACAAGGCTAATTCCATGAATCGCCTGTTATAGTTGGTAAGTTCCGTGCCGACAATTTTCAGATTACGTAACTCGGCTTCCATCTTCCTAACCTCGTTCCTTGGGCTGTATTCGTTGATTAGCATATTTTTCAACTCCTCCCAAGGAGTATCATATGTTGCATCGCCCCCTATAGCTTTTACATAGTTTTTCCACCATATAAGTGCACCATCTTGTAATGTTCATGAAGCATACTTTGTCCTATCCCCTTCCGTACAACCACTAATTTTAAATACAGACTCCAGCTTTTCGAACCATCGGGTTAAACCGACCGGTCCTTCTGTTCCGCTGAATAATGAAGGTTTGCAACCTTGAAACTCTTTATATGTGCATCCAACACGAGGGTTTGTGTTGTTTACTGCTGCTCTTGCCGCTTCGGCCCAAAGCACTCGGTCGTTTACGCGTTGATTGATAAGCTCTTCAATTTCTTGTTCCGTCATCTGATTCAATCGAGGCATGTTTCTTCAATAAACATATAAGATAATTAATCACATAGAATATTATAGATGTAGTGAGTAATTAATGGTACATCGTGGCATATTAATAATATGAACCAATTATTATAAAAGCCTTTTCTTCTTATTAGCGTTTTATAATTATTTCTAGGGTATTACCTACCCGTTAAAGTTCATACTTAATAGCTTAGTACAACAATTAACTACTACCATCCAAATAATATTCTATCATGAAAAACTAATGCATTATCATTTCACGCTTTATTATTCTTCAATGCATTATGGTACAACGATACAATACAACTTATTCACATAAATTTATTTTACATAAAACATATGTAGGATAAAGTAAAGCACACTAGATAATATTATACAATGCGTGAAGCGATGTCGTAGCGGAAATGGTTTTAAAAATAGCGGGGCCTTTTGTTATCAGGTACTGGCATAACGCTTATTCGAGTGGTACGTTTATATCTTGGTCGGGGTTCTGAGGTACTTGATATCTCAATAGAGTTGGTAAGACAAAGATGATTAGGGGTAGAAATGTCAGGAGCACTTTGTACAACAAATGCTTTATTAATTTCCGGATTTTGAAATTTTGGTTTGGTGACTACAGGTTCCTTTCCCTTTTTAAATTCTTTCTCAGTAATCTCTTTTACTTTCTCCTCCTCCTCAGGATCATTTTCAGGTTCTTTCACTTCCAGTTCTTCCTGAAATTGTGAATCTTCCCAAAATGTGTCCTCTTTCGGGTCTTCATCATCATCAGACAAATTGATGATCGATACTTTTGCTGAAGATTTGGACTCGATTTCGGAGTCGCTGAAAGTGAATACTAATTCGAAGCTAGATACAGACATCTATCACATAATAACTAGTGCGTTAGTAATATACCACATAATATTTATATGTTAAAATATTCAATTTCCGACCAAAAATGATAAGCAATGGTTTTCAAAATAGACGCGGTCAAAGTCCAGACTCACTAATACATCCTAACAAACATCGGTTAGACACACTAATGCAATTCCTGGTTCGCTAAGACCTCTGCTCTGATACCAGCTGAAACAACCCGTCCATATTACTATAAACGCAGTATGTTATTCATTGGTCCCATAACGAGGTATTTGACCTCTATATGATATGTTTTTAGAAAATATTGCATTCGTTTCATAAAAAAAACACATCATTATTATACATAATGCATGTTTTAAACAAGTGGGCGATTATTTAAGGAATAATCCCCATATTACATCGGTTTACAAATACTACACACGTGCCATAACAGTCGAATATATTACATGACAAAGGTTTTATTGAATGCAACACTTCATTTAAACAAAAGCATGAGACTCCATGCACAGCTTGCTTAGATAATGCAACAGCGAAATACTTTCTTAAGGACCTGAGAATAAACATGTTTAAACAGTCAACACAAAGGTTGGTGAGATATATAGGTTTAAAGCTAGCATCGATATAAATATAGACCACAATATTTCATAGTTATAAACATTTCAATAAAGATATTCTATAAGTTGTTGAGTGCTTCGGTAACCATACTTAACCAATAATGTGGCATATTCCCTTTATTATGAAATTTCCCTACACTGTACCAAATGTAGTAAAAATGTAGTACTATGCAACCGTTTACGATACTAGAGCGACTAGCCCGGTTGGGGTTGTCATACCCGATAGATCTATCAATAGGATTCGCGCTTACATGTTCTTACAACATGTAAATATTAGTTACCAAGCTATTAGGGAAGATATGCAAGGTGGTACAACTCAACGTAGAATATATTTTAAGTACTTGTGTCCATAGCGTAAAACATAAAATGCATGTATTCTCATCCCAAAATATTTTTAGAGTTTAAAAATGGGACTATATACTTGTGATGACCCGAAAATTTTTGACTTATTTAAACCAATTCTCTATACGATTTATTATTTTAACACGTTAAACAAAGTCTGTTAGATTGAGTCTCAAAATTTTAGAACTGTTTCATATATACAATTACCTTTGACTACTCTCGACGATTCATGAACAATTATATGTATGTATATATATATGTACAAGTAAAAATGACTTTTCTACAGTAAAACCCTATTTGCTACAGTAAAAATTACTTTGCTACAGTAAAACACTATTTGCTACAGTGAACCCGTATTTTGCTACAGTGAAACCGTATTTTGCTACAGTAACGCTATTTGCTACAGTAAACACTATTTGCTACATTAACACTATTTGCTACAGTATCACTATTTGATGTCGACGAACTAGCAAACAAAAACGGAAAAGGCGGCCATGCGATCGCATGGCAAAAACACTGAAAACTCATGCGATCGCATGAGCTACAGTAAATCGAAAAGTATTATAAATACGCCAGATTCCTGCACGAACTCTTCACACTTTAATTTTCTTTAATCAATTTTTATATTTATAATTATAATTATAATTTTAATTTAAGTTTAATAATAATAAAGTATATTCGAGGGTGTTTTAATTCGGGTTTCAAACCGCTTTAAGCTAAGGAAATATTGGGTATTGTTCGGGGTATTGTTCTTGAATCCAAGGCCAACCATACAGTCGTCTACCATCATTACGTCTACGCAATTTGCCTACAATATTGAATCGCAATATTGAACTGTGAGTTATAGTCTCCCTTTTTAAATACTTTAAATATTTTTGGACTGAGAATACATGCAATTTATTTTAAACGCGATAAGACACAAGTACATACTAAATTCTACACTGATTTAAACCGAAAATCCCTTAGCTTTGGTAACTAGTAGCTGCCAGTACATAGGATATGGACTGGTGGGCGCTAATAATTGTATATGGATCCATAGGGCTTGACATCCCCGTCCGAGCTAGAGCGCTAGCCTTTTAACGGACGTATGTTATTTGAGTTTAAGACACGTTGGTTTGCGTGTATTAAAACGAATGGGGTAATTATCACTATAGCGTTAAGTTTAGTTACCAGGGTGCTCTGTTACGTAGAATCTATTGATAAACTTTTGATGAAATCTTGTGGTCTATCTTTATATATGTTTATGACTCGAGCAATTAAACCTATAACTCACCAACATTCGTGTTGACTTTTTAGCATGTTTTATTCTCAGGTCCTTAGAATGCTTCCGCTGTGATGTGCTTGTTGCCTGCATGGAGTCTCTCATGCTTTGTACAAAGTTTATTGCATTCAAAATAAAACTGTGTTGTGTAATAAATAATTGGACTGTGAAGTCAACCTGTAAATTAAAGACTTATGTATTTTGGGGTTTTGCTTATACCTAAGTACTCGCCCACATGTTTATAACTTTCTATGTTTAGAAAGTCACTTATTTTAATGAATGCAATATTTTATCAAAACGTATCATATAGAGGTCAAAACCTCACTGTGAAATCAATGATTAACGTGCTGCGTCAATAGAGATTTTGACGGGTCGTTACAATACTCACGGTAGTAAAAGTATATTAATAATAAGTTTTCAACTTATTAAAAATATGGCCGTCGTCCTTGGATTCACGAACCTATAACAATAATAATGATTCAGATAATAATACGACATATGAATAAAATAAATCAAGTTCATAGGATACTTATATATCACTTTTTAACATTTTCATGTTAGTAGTCCTGTGTTAGTTGTCCTTTGTTAGTAGTCCTTTGTTAGTAGTCCAAATATAGTCCAATAGTCCAATAGTCCAATAGTCCAACAGTCCAATAATCGGTATGTATATATAATCTTATAATTACCGCACGGCGTATTGTATACGTATTGTTATACACTCAATCATGACCCATGGTACGCGTATTATCTTAGAATTAACCCAGACGTATTGTGTACATGGTGTCTTTCGATTTATCCGAACGTATTGTATACGTATTGTCATGGAACGTACCAAGATTATTATATATATACAATCTCGGAATTAACCAAGATTACAATATATTGTTATACTAATGATAGCATGTCCAAATATATATAGGATATAGGAAAAGTTAGCAAGGATATGGTTAATATAGTTTTTATAAGATAAATTTCGTCCATATAAAGTTAATTTTAGCAGATTTTGTTTTGCTTGCCAAAAATTCATTACAACTCCGTTTAAAGTGAATCAAATTGCTATGGATTCCTTAAGAAGTTAATTTTTCAAAACAATTCGGAAAGTTCAGCCCAAGTAGTAATTTTTAGAGTTTTACCCTCTTTTTGTGCCGGTGGTCAGATTTGGAAGAATCCCGGCATCCACCCGATATATGATTTTTGATAAAATACTTCCACTTTGTCTAAAATCATGAAAAAGTTACTGGAAGTCTTAATTACATATATTAACATATTTCCAAAGGCTTAGCCTCGAACTCAAAGTCTAAGATAGGTTTTTAATTCCCAACCCAAAACAGCCCGCTTTTTACCGAATGGAGATTAAACGATATATGTTAAGTTTCAAGGTGTTCTTCATATGTACAAGTTATAAGTTCTTATATTAACTTAATATAACATCATAATACATATAAATAAGTGTTATTAGAGTTAAGCTAGAAAGATTAGATTAGTTTTTCAAACAAGTTTAGAATCAACTAAACTATGTTCTAGTTTATAAACTCTTATATAGGTAGCTATAAACATATGTATTGAACAAGAGTTGAAGTAGAGTTTTTACCTCAAGTTTAGAATGTAAACTTGCTAGAAAGAAGTAGTAGAATAAAAAATGAGAGAGTTCTTGCATGTGTGTGTGAAAATTGTAAGTAAAATTTGGAAAATGAATGTGTAAAAATGAGTTAGAAATGGTGCTTATTTATAGGCTCATAAATTTGGTTTTCAGTGAAAAATATCTAAGATAAGTTAAAAACCATTAGGTCATGCATGACATAATACATCAATAATTGTAGATTACTATTCGTATATACCAATAGTAAATACTTCTAGAAGCTACGTATAATACGCGTATAAATACAGTATAAATACATAATTGTAGATTTCTATTGGTATATACCAATAGTAAATACTTCTAGAAGCTACATATAATACGCGTATAAATACCGTATAAATACTGTATAAATGTCGTATAAATACGAGTAGAATTCTTGAGAAAATGAACGGAAATACGAGTATAGCTATCCCTTATCTGTATTTGTATATTATTAAGTGTATTCAATACTTTTAAGGATGTATTTATACTCATAATACATTGTATGTAAATACATTTTAACATAAGTTAATTACGTCGTTTAAAAAGTAACATATATATTGTCTGAAAACTCTTTAAATTAATAGTATGAAAATGTATATATAATACCTTGTTAATATACTTAATGAGATATTTAATTATCATATTTTCAAGTTAAATATATATATATAATTAATACAAGTTATGACGTTCATGAATCATAGGAATAAAAGGGTAGTCAAATGCTTATATAAAACTCTTTCCGGAGGTTCAAGACTTATTAAAATTCAATGTTTATCAAGTCGAAAATATTAAATCATGTAAATAGTATAATCAAGTAGTCGGAAAAATCCGGGTCATCACATCCACAAACCAAAACCGTTGAACCAATAACTCCAACGGTAGTGCTTAACAATGTTAAAACGCCTAAGTGTGGGGAAGATGAAGTAACATCTAATGATGACCAGATAACAAAGAACTCCATTATTGATACAAAATTAAATGACCTCGTTATTAACATTTCATTGAAAAAGCTTTATAAACGAGTTCACGATGCTAGAATTAAAGGGAACTTTAAGTTATGTAACCGATTAGTGTCCAATCTATCATCAAAAGAAAAAGAGAAATTAGTTGATTTTGTGAAGATTACAAAAGAAACCGACCAATGGCTTAAAGCAAAAATCACAGATATGCAAGTTAATGATGGTCTGATGGAAGTTGACGATGAAGTTAATCACAATTTCGACACCACAGCTAAGTGTGGGGAGATTCAAAAGTTTTAAAGATAATTTCATACTATCTAGAAGTTAGATATTCTGTTTTCGTGTAGTTTCGAGAATGGAATCCGATTGGTCTTTTCTACTAGCAGACCCTAAAGAACTAGTCCTCTCCCCCCATTCTGAATTTTTTGTTTTTAGGTTTTACAAAATGAAGCATGCAAATGATATCAGCCATGATTTAATAAGCTTCAAAGGTAAGTTTTTATTTATTTTATGCTTTTAACATTTTATTTTTAAACGCTAAATTGTCGCTATAAAGCATTAAATTGATATTCATTAAAAATATGTATAATAAACCGAAATTACTAATATCAAGAAAAAAAATTAATCCATCACTGCGAAATTTACCGTTTATTCATAAGGTATAAATATCTTTAATCAATCAACTAAAAATATTTCAAAAATTCGTCAGGAGTAAAACTAGGTAATATAGCCGAAATTATTTTAAAAGAGAGACCTATATTTTGTTAATATTTGATTGATTAAAGTGGGATAAAAGACCAAAAAGATTTTTATTTTTATTTTTCCTTCTTTTTATAATTACTATATAACTATTTTATTTTAATATTTTATTATTGAATTTTAAAATTTATAAAATCTAATGTATAAAAAAAAATATTAATAATATTTATATTTTATTAATATGCAATTTAAATTTAAAGTTTTGTGTGAATTTTAAAAACAAAATTTACTTTATTTCATTAAGTTAAAAATATGATTTCTAAAATTCGTCGTGAGTTAAACACTAGGTCTTGAACCGAAATTTCTTTACCCGAGGGAGGGGCGAAAAATTTTGTTATCATTTTGTTAATATTTGATTTATTAAAGTGGGATAAAAGACCAAAAAGATTTTTATTTTTATTTTTCCTTCTTTTTATAATTACTATATAACTATTTTATTTTAATATTTTATTATTGTATTTTAAAATTTATAAAATCTAATGTATAAAAAAAATATTAATAATATTTATATTTTATTAATATTCATTTGAAATTTAAAGTTTTGTGTGAATTTTAAAAACAAAATTTACTTTATTTCATTAAGTTAAAAATATGATTTCTAAAATTCGTCGTGAGTTAAACACTAGGTCTTGAACCGAAATTGCTTTACCCGAGGGAGGGGCGAAAAATTTTGTTATCATTATTTTTAATCTTATTGATATAAAGTATGCCAAAAACATTAAAAAAAACCAAAAATCTTTGTTTTTAAAACAATCGCTTTAAAATGACAAATTTTAAAATTTTGTTGAGGGACGAACTAGGTGAACGTAGCGAAACTACCTCATCCTAAATACCAAGGAAAAACAAAATTTTAAAATTATTTATTTATTTGTTTTAATTAAGTAAAGGTTTTTATATATAAAAAAAATAAAAAATACACCAAGCACCCCATGCGATCGCATGGGAATTGCACTGGTACCCCATGCGATCGCATGGGGACCAATTTCTGGGCAGAATGATAAACTCGCCTGGTCTCTGCTTCTGTCCCATAAAACACATACACACATATACGAACCCTCTATCAAACTCTCTCAAATTTCACCAATTTTTAATCAAATTACTCCAAATTTGTTGCTACAATCCGCTACAAACATGCCTTTCCTTGGATTTGGGAAGAAAAAAGGTAACGATTTCACCCCTAAACTCCTTAAATTTGGATTTTTAGTGATTATGAACAATTTTTACCTAATTTGAATTTGATGATTTCTAGCTTGTTTATAGTTAAATTGTTAGTATATACTGCTTGTATAACCTAGATTGATGCTATTTGTCATGATTTGAAGCCTTAAACTTCAAAATTTTTAGAAATCTAGGGTTAGTGTTCTTGAGCAATTTGGGGCTTTTTGATAAAAAGGGTTTATGGCCGATTTTTGTTGTGAATTCATGCTAAATTAAGTAATGTAACATGTTTAGGTTACTAAATGATCCAAACTTTGATCCTAAATATGATTTTTGAGCAAGATTGTTGACTTTTCTAGTCAAAAATGCATGAACTAGGTTATTTTGATCTAAATGTCATTTGGAACTTGTTTAAATTGCTATAATGATTATTTTGACATGTTTTAGAAGATGAATGCTTATAAACATAATATAAATTTTCATATATACGTATTTGAAAAAGTGTAGAAATGTTAAATTTATGAAAATGTGTATAGGTTCAATTGTGATTAAACATGTTATTATAATTGTTTTAATTTGTTATTTTGCTAACACTAATGCATTATTTGGATGCACAAAATTTTGTGTCTAATATGTTTTGCAGAGAAATACACATACCGATGGAGCTGGATCATCTTCAGGACAATACCAAGGTCCTGCACAATAGCCAGAACCACAACCTGAACCACAACCAGAGCCACAACCTCAGCAACAACAAGAACAACAACATTTTGATCAACACGTACCATACTATGAGCCACACCCACAATTCTCTAATGATTACCGACAGTTTCAGCCGCATGACTTAATAGTTCATCCATTTGTTCATGAAGAGGAATTACACCCCAATCTGCGATTTGAACGATACTGGATAGAATATCCGAGGTACCAACGCAACAAGCATAAGCTTTACACGAAAAATGTGGAAGTACCAAGGATAATAGATTGGGAGCCTCTAGAGACGGTTCACCTAGCCGACCCAGTTAGGAATCTGCTGATCCAAAGATATGGTAACTCTTTATTTCATGATTGGGAGTGGTTGTTTACCATACGTAGGCCGGTATATAAGGAGTGGTGCGTTGAATTGATGAGCACCATTGTAATTAATACTGAGGTATCTTTATTAGAAGATAGATCTTTTCTTAGATTTTTACTTGGAGGTAGGATGTACAGGATGTCCCTAATGGACATGGCTAGGGCTTTACTCATTTACACCTCTGCTGATTTATTATCACCTGATTGTACAGCTTTGATTTATGAAGGTGATAGGGTAGATAGAAATTTTGACGCTAACGCCATTTGGAGGCGAATGTCAAAATTTAATGTGTTTAAGAGGGGTGGAAAACACTCCTATTTAGATATTGACAGGGCAGAGCTTCACATAATTCATAGTTTTTTAGCGAACTCTATTACACAACGGGGTAAAAATAAGAAAAAGATTACGTTGCATGATTTGTTTTACCTTAAGTGTATTAGAGACCCAAGAGGCTTTGTCAACATCCCCTATTGTGTTGGATATTATTTGTCGAAGGTTGCAGATGGTATACAGGAAGGTGGCATAATAGGGGGTGGTATATTTGTCACTCTGATAGGAGAGTATTTGGGGGTTAATAGGTTTCAAGGGGGTCCAATGATTCAGGTTGCGGAACAAACTGAACCTATAGGTCTTGCGGTTTATCAGGGGGCACAGGTACTGTCACGGAGACAGAATAGGACTGTGCCATATCAGGGTAGCAGACCGCAGGTGGAAAGGGGCTCAGACGAGGAAATGGAGGAAGCAGCTGATATTAGGGAAGCTATCCGAGATAGTTACATTGATGTATATCAGCGGATAGATGAGGTGGAAATGAATGCCGATATGCGGCATAATCAGTATGTTCAGTGGAGAGCTGCAGATGAGTACGAGCATTCGAGGCAGCGACAGCATGATAGATGGGACGTTCATCAGCACCAAATCATGAGCCATCTATCTTATCAGGTACCACAGAACTACGTTCCAACTCAACCTGCATACTATCCACCATTTCAGCCCGATATGAGACCACCCTACCCCGTTTATGACCCGAACCAAGCCTACCAGGACACGTATCACCAACAATGGAACCCGAAAGACAACATGAACTGGAATCCATATCCAGATTGATTATCTGTTCCATTGTTTATTATTTATGTTTCTAACATTTTCTTTCTTTTTATGTTTAAACATTTGATATATTTTCTATTTTGTAGTTTTTAAAACTTTTATTTTTATTATGTTCATATATTGTATTTATAATTTGAAAGTGGGATTCTAAGACCCATTTCAAATTATTACATGTTTATATTTGTATTGTATGTATATTGTCAATTATACAAAACAGGGTAAAACAACGCATTTTCAAAGACTGGCATTAAGTTCAGCAAAAGCTACTAATTTTGATGACAAGACGAAACACAAATGTGATGTAAATGACGGAATGAACAAATGATGTGCACCATTTATCATTCAAACAAACAATCAACAATATGTTTGGAAACTTTGGTAAAATTTTAATCATTTTCTACGCTAATCACCCTCATGAATTTAAATTTTTACTGATTTCTTGCAAATGAGGGCATTGCAAGATCTTAAGTGTGGGGAGAGATTAAATTCTTTTGGTTAAACATATTATTAATACACTTAGTTTAATTGCCAAATTTTATGAAAATTTTAAAAAAAATTCAATTAAATGAATTCAAAATCATGTTTATACATATTTATGAACGATAAAACTAGGTGATAAAACCGAAATTATCGTTGCCTTAAAAAGGACATAAATTGAGAAACAACCTTAAATGCTAGAATTCATTTAAGAATGGAATAGACGAGAATAAAAAGGCAAAGAAAAACATAAATAAAAGCTAAGTGTGGGAAGAATTACCAAGTTATTTAAAACATATATCACACATTTTTGTACAAGATTATTGTAGGTACTTTTGCTTTGGACTAAACTAATCAGTTTTACCCGTTTTACTGTAATATAAATATATGAGAAAGATGGATCTACACGATGAATCAATTCCATCATTAAAGGAAGTAAAGTCTTCCGAAAAAGACACGCCCTTCTTGATTTAGGTCAAGAAGTTATCGTCCAGACCAGCTGTAGGTTGACGAAAAATCTAGAAAAGTCAACTCTAAAATCTGCAGGAAATCCACGGACCTCAGCATCAAACAGGGTCGCCAAGTGGTTAGACTTATCCTAACCATGAGAGGATCTGTCTCGTAAAATGGGGAGGGCGCCGTGCAAATTAGATGTATAAGACTAATGAATCAGACCCCCAGAAAGGATAATCTCCTTAAAAATTAAAAATCAGCTTTTAAGCCTGATATTACTCAATCCTTGAGATTGACCTTAAAGATTGAGAATTCGAACTCATGGAATTCAATGATATCTAAACTCGAGCTTGAACGAGAAAATATTTTGATCAAAACTAAAACCGATTTGTTTTCTGAAAAACCCATTTTTAATGCGTTCATTACCATTGAACGTAAAATCCTGAGAATTCATCAGAATTCATTAGGTCACCTGAACCAAATCGGGTGTCAACCGTAAGAACGGTGGTTGCATAGCATGGTCTAAGACAGGACCTTGTGCCAGACCGAAAAACTATAGGGTGATCTTTACTATTGCTCCTACCAAGGATAGTAATTGCATCCGACACGTTGTGGACCATAATCATACGCATGTCATTAGACATCGCCTTAACAGTTGCTTGTTCATCGCTTTCCTTTACAACCGGACGGTCGTTTACCGAAAGATAATATACGGGACAAGTAAACTGGACGTGTGCTTTCCTAATATAAGGTTAGCAAGTGGGTGACACAAAATCGCAACTTTTGAGCTAAAATTTTAAAATCTGAAACCCACAATCCATAAAAATATTTTGCAAACACCGGTGAAGGGTTATTCCGGAAAACCTGTCTAGGGTAAAATCTAGCTTGAATTTTCAAAAGATCAAATGTTTTCATAAAGATCCAATTTCCTAAAGGATCTAAATTTTTATAGCCATGTGGGACTGTAAACCACAATATTACTATCATTGTTCATACCGCCGTATCAAAATCACTGATGTATAAAGTGTGAAGAATAAAGAAGTGATTAGTGTGATTCAAGTTCTATATTGCTTGAGGACAAGCAACGCTCAAGTGTGGGAATATTTGATAATGCTACAAACGAACATATATTTCATAGCATTATCCTTCCAGAAATACAAGCTTTTAGTTGCAATTGTTCTGTTTACAAGTGATATTCGTTTATATAATAAAAGGTGAAGACAAAAGGCATAATTGACGATTTGAAGACGCAAATGGCCAAAAAGCTAAAAAGTACAAGTTACAATCCAAGTGGTTCAAATTATTGATGAATAACGTCTAAATATTGATAAGAGCACAAGCTGCGGAATGCAAAGTACAAGATATCTCAGCGTACAAAAAGACGTTTGAAAATCCGGAGCTGAAAGTACAAGATATCTCAACGTACGACTCAACGGAGCTGAAAGTACAAGTCAACTATGCACAAAAATATAATATAATATATATAATTATAAATAATTATATATATTATTATATATTATAATATCGTAGCAGCCCACGTTTGGAAACTCAAAATATCTAAAATCAGAGGGCCATGCGATCGCATGGCCTGGAAGCTTTATTTCCATGCGATCGCATGGTAGTGAATTCCTGGTCAGGTCTATAAATTGATCATTTTCTAGCCGAATTCAACACCCCAGATTGATTAATTTCAATCTTTTCTTTCTCTCTAATTTATATTCATGTTATAATTTTAATTTAACTTAATTTTAATAATAAGGTTATTGTAACAAATGTTTTAAGGTTTTGTAAGTCAAAACTCTATCCGTGTAACACTACGCGATTAATACTCATTGTAAGTTATGTTCAACCTTTCTAATTTAATGTCTCGTAACTAAGTTATTATTATGCTTATTTGAGCCGAAGTAATCGTGATGTTAGACTAAATATTAAGATCGGGTTATTGAACTTTGGGCCATAATTAATGTTTGGACAAAGACCGACACTTGTGGACATTGGACTATGGACTATTAATAGATGGGGGATATTGTCTAATCGAGTGATAACTCATTGGAGTCTGTCGAACCTATCTTTAAATTAATTAGCCTAATAATTAATAATGATTATGGTTGTCCTATTTAGTGACGTTCATAGGAGTCTATTATAATCATTTAATTAATTATTCGGGTTGGGTAATTGAGTATTCAAACTGATCAAGTAGGTAAATTAGTATTCATATCTAATTAAAACAGGGGTGGATTACATACAGTGATAACTGGTGTAATTGTTGACAAAAGTGATAACTGCGTCACAGTTTAAATTCTTAATTAGTTGGACTATTTGACTTCGGGTATAAGGGTAATTTGACGAGGACACTCGCACTTTATATTTATGACCGATGGACTATTATGGCAAAAGCCAGATAGACGTATCAAATAAACCAAGACAAAGAACAATTAACCCGGGGTAATAATATATAACCAAAACGTCAACCATCATGATTACAGAAGTTTAAATAAGCATAATACTTTTATTTCATATTTCATCGCTATTTTATTTACTCGCAATTTATTTTATCGCAATTTACATTATCGCAAAAACTAAAAATTTGACAAACCGGTCGTTAAACGGTAAAACCCCCCCTTTATAATAATAATAATGCTATATTATATATAAACTTATATTATAAAATATATATAAACTTATGTTTTTATAGACACATAAAAGCTCCCTGTGGAACGAACCGGACTTACTAAAAACTACACTACTCTACGATTAGGTACACTGCCTATAAGTGTGTAGCAAGGTTTAGGTATATCCATTCTATAAATAAATAAATAACTTGTGTATATTGTAGCGTAATTAATAGCATTTCTATATATATTTTATACCCCTCTATACATTTATCAAGCTACCATTGTTATGGGTTCAAATCATGTCAAACAAGCGATGTACAACGAGTGTCAAGCAAGATGGGGCGGTGTGGTATATATGTGTCATTTCCTTTTCGTTTCATTGTTTAACCTAAACTGTTTTATAGAATGAAGATGAGAAATGGACCCGATATCGATAACGAAGGTACGAGCGAAGACTCCGAGTTCACGGCTAATGTGGAGGCCATCTTTAAAAGACAAAAAGCGGATTTTCTTGCGGATGTCAAAAAGGTCTTCCAAGAATCGGTTGATGGGCAAATAACCGAGTTAATCAACGAACGAATGAATGCCGCGATCGAAGAGGTACTCGAAGCTAGAAACATAAATCATCATGGTGAAAGGGGTGATGGTAATGGTGGACATGGAAGGCGATACTTCCATTACAAGAACTTCAAGGATGCTCAATCACCGATGTTTAATGGGGTGAGAGATCCTTTGAAGAGTACATGTTGGGTTTTCGACATCGAAGGTGCTTTTCGTACCGGTGAATGTCCTCCCGAGAAAAAGACGAGATATGATGCTAATATGTTACGTGAAGAGGCTAAGTTGTGGTGGGATGGTAAAATTCAATTGTATGGCGAAGAACAATGTATGAGTTTGTCGTGCGAAGAGTTTAGAAAGGAATTCTTTAAGGAATACCGAACTCAATCCGACTTAATAGAATCCAGGACGAGTTGAGCAATTTGCAACAAGGTTCTATGGACTTGGTTACTCTCAAGTCTACTTTCTTGTCAAAAGCTCGTTTTTGTCCGAAGTATGTCGGTGATGATCAAATGTTGACGCAAGATTTCTATCGTACCTTAAGCGATGAGTTGAAGGGAAAGATTAGTCGGGGAATGGCTAAGTCTTTTGAAGAGTTGTTTGAGTTGGCTCGGGGTTTCAAACCGGAGGTGCCGAAAAGAAGTGATTTCTCTTTCTCTAAGATAAAATTCGAAGGTTCGAATCATTCGAACTTTTCAAACAAGAAGAACAAGAAAGGTTCCGAAAGTGTTAATAGCGTGAAGAAGGGTGATTTAGGGAATTTTCTCCCTACTTGCTTTAATTGTGGGCAAAAGGGTCACATCTCTCGTAAATGTCCAAAGCCAGCTACGAACAAACTCACATGCTTCAATTGTCAAAAAAGGGCACCGAAAGTCGGAGTGTCCCGATTTGTGCGATGATCAAATTAAGAGGCTAGAGAAAGCGGCGGGTACGGCTAGGGGACTAAATTATTTGATGACTAATGATGAAGCCAAACAATCCAATGAAGTTGTCTCAGGTACTTTCATGGTTAACTCTAATCCGGCGAGGATACTATTTGATAGCGGTGCTAATTTATCATTTGTATCACCAAGATTTGTGCCTAAGCTAAATAAACCGCTAGCTAAGTTGAGTCATCTGGTAGAAGTTGAAATAGCGGATGGTAAGACGGTGCTAGGGGTTGATGTGTGTAAAAATTGTAATGTTGTGTTTGGTGCCGAAGCCTTTAAAATTGATCTCATCCCGATGACTTTGGGTGAGTTTGATATCGTCATTGGTATGGATTGGCTCAATCATAATAGAGCTGATATTGCATGCTATGAAAACTTTATCCGTGTAAAGACCCCAAGTGGGGGAGAGTTAATTATTCATGGCGAGAAACGTAGAAGGCTTGTGTCGTTATGCACTTATGCACGGGCACGTCGTTTTCTTAGTAGTGGTGGCATGGCTTTTTTTGCCCATGTAGTTGATACTCGTGAAGAGCCACCATCCATTCGTGAAATTCCGGTGGTTAATGAATTCGAAGACGTTTTTCCGAATGAGTTGCTGGGTGTTCCGGCGGAAAGACAAGTTGAATTTCGCATTGAGTTGGTTCCGGGGGCTACTCCCATTGCTAAAACTCCTTATCGTTTAGCACCAACAGAAATGCAAGAATTGTTGAATCAAACCCAAGAGTTGCTTGAAAAGGGTTTTATCCGACCGAGTGCTTCGCCATGGGCTGCTCCGGTTTTATTCGTGAAGAAGAAAGATGGTAGTATGCGGATGTGCATCGATTATCGGGAGTTGAACAAAGTGACGATCAAGAATCGTTATCCATTGCCTCGGATTGATAATTTATTTGACCAACTCCAAGGCGCGACGTATTTCTCTAAAATTGACTTACGGTCCGGCTATCACCAAATGCGGGTACGTGAGGAAGATATTGATAAAATGGCTTTTCGAATGCGTTACGGGTATTTTGAATTCGTGGTAATGCCTTTTGGTCTTACGAATGCACCGGCGGCATTCATGGATCTTATGAACCGAGTGTGCCAACCTATGTTGGACAAGTCGGTAATTGTGTTCATTGACGACATACTTGTCTATTCTAAGAGTATGAAGGAACATGAACACCATTTGCGCGGTGTGTTGAAGACATTGCGGAAGGAGAAGTTGTATGCTAAATTCTCCAAGTGTGAATTTTGGCTAAGGGAAGTTCAATTCATTGACCATATTGTGAATAAAGAAGGTATTCAAGTAGATCCGGGGAAGATAGAGACGGTAAAGAGTTGGGGACAACCGACTACACCTACGGAAATCCGATGTTTTCTCGGATTGGCCGGTTATTATCGTCGGTTTATCCAAGACTTTTCTAAGATCGCCTCTCCATTGACGAAATTGACAAGGAAGAACGCGAGATTTAATTGGGAAAATGAGCAAGAGATTGCTTTCCAATTGTTGAAGGAGAAATTGTGTCAAGCTCTGGTCTTGGTGTTACCGAAAGGTATAGAAGATATGACGGTTTATTGTGATGCCTCATTAAATGGGCTCGGGTGTGTTCTAATGCAACGGGGTAAAGTCATCACTTATGCCTCTAGACAGTTGAAGGAACACGAAAAGAGATACCCGACTCATGATCTCGAATTGGAGGCAGTGGTGCATGCGTTGAAAATTTGGCGCCACTACTTGTATGGTGTCAAGTGTATGATTTATTCGGATCATAAGAGTTTGAAACATCTTTTTGATCAACGAGATTTAAATTATCGCCAACGTAGATGGATGGATGTAGTAAAAGATTATGATTGTGAGATACTTTACCATTGATAATGCTACAAACGAACATATATTTCATAACATTATCCTTCCAGAAAGACAAGCTTTTAGTTGCAATTGTTCTATTTACAAGTGATATTCGTTTAAATAATAAAAGGTGAAGACAAAAGGCAGAATTGACGATTTGAAGACGCAAATGACCAGAATGCTTAAAAGTACACGTTATAATCCAAGTGGTTTAATTTATTGATGAATAACGTCTAAAAATGACAAGAGTACAAGTCTCGGAATGCAAAGTACAAGATATCTCAGCATACAAAAAGACGTTCGAAAATCCGGAACCGGGACATAAACCAAGTAACAACGTACGACTCAACGGAGCTGAAAGTACAAGTCAACTATGCACAAGAATATAATATAATATATATATAATTATATAAAAATTATATATATATTATAAATAATTAAATATTATGTCGACAAACTAGAAAACAAATCATTGTGAGCTGGATCAGGAGGCCATGCGATCGCATGGCCTGGAAGAACATTTGCCATGCGATCGCATGGGACCAAAAAGCTGGCCAAGTTCTATAAATTGGAACAAATTCGGCCGAATTAAACACACCTTCACTTCTTTTCTTTCTTTCTTCTGTAAGAATAATTTATATTTATAATTATAATTTTAATTTTAATTTAAGTTTAATAATAAGGTTATTGTAACAAATGTTTTAAGGTTTTTGAGTCGAAACTCGGTCCGTGTAACACTACGCGATTTATATCATTGTAAGTTATGTTCAACCTTTTTAAATTAATGTCTCGTAGCTAAGTTATTATTATGCTTATTTAAGTCGAAGTAATCATGATTTGAATTAAATATTAAGACGGGGTTATTGGACTTTGGACCATAATTAGGGTTTGGACAAAAGACCGACACTTGTGGACACTGGACTATTGACTATTAATGGACTTTATATTTGTTTAACTGAATGATAGTTCGTTAATTTAATATAGAGATTTACAATTTGATGTACCTATAAATAACCCCATATGCCTTATTGGACACGATGGGCGGGATATTTATATTCACTAATAATTGTCCATTTGACTGGATACGGGTAATGGATTAATAATCAATGGACCTATTAAAACAGGGGTGAATTATATACAGTGATAACTGGTATAATTATTAACATAGTATTAAAACCTTGGACTACATACAGTCGATATCCTGGTATAGTTATTAACAAAGTATTAAGACCTTGTTACAGTTTGGATCCCTAATTAGTTGGAATATTTGACTTCGGGTATAAGCGTAATTTGACGAGGACACTCGCACTTTATAATTATGACTGATGGACTATTTTGGACAAAAACTAAATAGACATATTAAATAATCCAGGACAAAGAACAATTAACCCAGGGTAACAGATTAAAATAAATCGTCAAACATCATGATTACGGAAATTTAAATAAGCATAATTCTTTTATTTCATATTTCATCGCTATTTTATTTATCGTCATTTATTTTACACACTTTAATTATTGTCATTTATTTTTACGCTAAAACTTAAAAATTGACAAACCGGTCGTTAAACGGTAAAACCCCCCTTTAATAATAATAATATTACTACTTATATATATATATATATATATATATATATATATATATATATATATATATATATATATATATATATATATATATATATATATATATATATATATATATATATATATATATATATATATAGTACGTTTTCAAATTTGTAGCTCCCTGTGGAACGAACCGGACTTACTAAAAACTACACTACTCTACGATTAGGTACACTGCCTATAAGTGTGTAGCAAGGTTTAGGTATAACCATTTGTAATAAATAAATCAAACTTGTGTAATTTATACCGTATTTTGTATTAAAAACTAATATATTTTCGTATACCACTCGTTGCACAACAAGTATTTTTGGCGCCGCTGCCGGGGAACCTACTAACCAAAAGCGGAACGCTATAATATTTTCTGTAAAAATATATTTATATAAGTTTATTATATTTTATATAAATATTTTATATATATTTAAAATCATAAAAATTAAAAATTAAAAATTATTCGGGTCCAGTACTGTAGCAGCCCAAAACATCTGGCATGGTAACCAACTCCATGTGAACGCATGGAATTATAACTAAAACTCATGCGATCGCATAAGCTGAGGTGACAGACCTGAAACATCGGATCCGTCGAATTAGGGTTTTAATAAATTATAATTATTATTAATTATTTAGAATTAGGGT
The DNA here is from genome assembly GCF_046630445.1 of Rutidosis leptorrhynchoides. Lineage (NCBI taxonomy): Eukaryota > Viridiplantae > Streptophyta > Magnoliopsida > Asterales > Asteraceae > Rutidosis > Rutidosis leptorrhynchoides. The sequence continues at coordinate 18,531,341 of NC_092335.1, read as the reverse complement.
TTATTTATTATATTATTTAGTTTTAATTTTACATTTAATTTGTAATTTAAGTTTATTAAGTTTTATTAATTATATAAAAATTAATATTTTTATATAAACAATATAAAAATAATATTTTTATAAAAATTGTATTTTTAATACTTTAGTTTATTTTTATAATCTATATTTTTATCGTTTATTCATAATTTTTATAATTCTCGTTCGTAATTAGTTTTAAGTTAGTTTTTGCCATAGTAATTTTATATTTCTAGACTTATAAGTTTTGCCATAAAATCCCTTAAGTGCTTTTTCCTTAGAATTAAGATTTAGGCGCTTTAGAATTTTGCGACGCCATTTTAAGTTTATAAATTTTAGTGCTTTTTAAGTAATTGTCATTTTCCGTATAGAATTGCATTTTAAGTTTTAATACTTTTAGGTGCAACTTTTTAGATTTAGTTTTTAGACTTTTAAGTTTTGACATTTTTATTTCTTATTTTTAATTTTTGACGTTTTTCGACGCGCTTTTTCTTTTTCATTTCTACGCTCTAGTTTTTAGGACCTAGAATTTTCTTTATTTTCTTTAAATTTCGTCGGAAAAATTATTGTAAGCAATTAAATTGATAGACATCCAAATTTTCTGGTTCGTAGTAATAGTTGGATTTGTTAGTGGCGAGTTGTGGACTTTCGATTTAAAGGGTCCTGGCTACCTGCTGCATCTTTTGGCTATTCGAAACGTGGGCAAAATCAGAAAAGTCTATTAATTTGATAACTTATATAATTTTTATCTTTTTAACTAATAGGATATTCAGTGAATGCACCAAGCGAAAAGTTCACCACCTTTAATACGTTCACCACCTGTAACTCGATCAAGGCATCTAGCAAATATTGCTGCCATTGAATTTTTAGAATCATCATCTAGTCGAACAAGTACTTCAATTCAAATTTCTGATAATCCATTTTTTGAACCCGACTTCACAATTGAGAGCCCGAAGGATATTCAGGGACAATTCCAAGATCCTGATACATTAAACATTCCTCCTGAACCACAATTTATTCAAACGGAGTTTGTCAAAGAAGGAACAGTTAAATCAGAATCATCTAGTGATTCGGATTCAACTTGTCAAGATATGGCAGATCCAGAACCTCAAACTATGGAAGACCGAATGAGAGCCACACGTACGGGCCAAGGTCATGCCATTACTCAACCAGAAGTTCGACCACCAAATTTTGAAATCAAAGGACAAATCCTACACATGGTTACTAATCAATGCCAATTCGGTGGTACAGAAAAAGAAGATCCAAACGAACATCTTCGAACTTTTAAGAGAAATTGTACTCTATTTAAAATCGGAGAAATTGAGGATGAAACGATCTATCTTATGTTGTTCCCTTGGACTTTAACCGGGGAAGCTAAAGATTGGTTAGAATCATTACCCGAAGGAGCAATTGATACATGGGATGTCTTAGTGGAGAAATTTCTTCAAAGATTCTTTCCAGCATCTAAAGCCGTGAGACTTTAAGGAGAAATTGCCACGTTCGCACAAAATCCAAATGAAACGTTATTTGAGGCGTGGACAAGATTCGGAAAGATGTTGAGAGGATGTCCTCAACACGGTTTAGACACTTTCCAAATAGTTAAAATATTCTATAAAGGCGTCGATGTCGCTACAAGAAAAGACATCGACACAGCTGCTGGTGGTTCCATTATGAAGAATACCGCTACCGAAGCTCACAAGATTATTGATAAAACAGCCTCCCACTCGCATGAGTGGCACCAAGGGAAAGATATCTTACAGTCATCCAAAGCGGCAAGAGCCGATTCTAGCCATGACTTTGATTCCATTTCCGCAAAGCTAGATTCTTTCGAAAGAAAATTGGAAAAGATGACTAAAGATATTCACGCAATAAGAATCAATTGTGAGCAGTGTGGAGGACCACATTTAACAAAAGATTTTCTCAGTATTGAACAAACAATGGAACAATGAGAGAATGTTTCATACCTAAACCAAAGGCCGGGAAATAATTATCAAAATAATTATCAATCGCCAAGACCAAACTACAATCGAAACGTTCCTTACAATCAAAATGCCCAACAAAATAACCAACAAGGTCCTAGCAATCAGCAAAGACCTGGTTATATTAAATCACCACAAACCGATGAGAAAAAGACAAATTTAGAAGACTTGGTTCTAAAGCTAGTTGAATCTCAAACGCAGTTTGTTATATCTCAGAAACAAACTAATGAACAAAATGCTCAAGCATTTAGAAATCAACAAGTTTCAATCCAAAATCTGGAACAAGAAGTAAGTAACCTAGCAAGGTTAATTGGTGAAAGAAAACCGGGGAGTCTACCTAGTGATACAAATGCTAACCCCCGAAATGAAACAGCTAAAGCTATTACCACAAGAAGTGGTATAACACTTAAACCACCTGAAATGTCAATAATTTCCGATAACTCTATTCCTAATTCACAGGCACCACAGCCTGAAAAAGAGAAGGAAACTGAACCGGTAGTTAAAAAGGTTAATGAAGATAACACAGTTAAGGCAAAGCCTTATGTTAAACCATATCAACCACCACTTCCATACCCGAGTAAATTGAGAAAAGAAAGACTTGAAGCCGAACAATCTAAATTCTTGGATATGTTTATACAGATAAATGTCAATCTTCCTTTCATTGATGTAATTTCAGGAATGCCAAGATATGCTAAATTTCTGAAAGATCTAATCATAAATAGAAGAAAAATGGAAGAACTCTCGGCTGTCACAATGAATGCTAATTGTTCTGCAGTATTATTGAATAAGATACCAGAAAAACTATCAGATCCAGGAAGTTTCACAATTCCATGTTTTTTGGGTAGTCTTAGTTCAATAGAAGCATTGGCAGACTTAGGTGCTAGTATAAATTTAATGCAGTACTCATTATACGCTAAACTAGACCTTGGAGATTTAAAACCAACACGAATAAGTATACAACTAGCCGGTCGATCAGTAAAATATCCTAGAAGGATAATGGAAAATATGCTAGTTAAAGTTAGTAATCTAGTATTCTCGATAGACTTTGTTATTCTAGACATGGAAGAAGATTCTCGAGTTCCTCTTATATTAGGAAGACCATTCTTAAACACATCTAAAGCAATAATAGACGTGTTTGGTAAGAAATTGACCCTAAGTATAGAGGACGAGAGTGTTACCTTTTCTGTTGATAAAGCAATGCAACAACCACAATCTGCTGATGATACATGTTATTATGTTCAAACTATAGATTCACATGCAGAATTGTTACAAGAATTTTCTGAATTACAAGGAACAGGAGAATGTTCTTTAGGAGAAGGAGATGAACCAATTGATGAAGCTGAAATGTTAGCTACACTAATAGCTAATGAATATGAACCAACAACAGAAGAACTTCAAGTACTAAAAGAGGAAGACAGATATCGATACAAATCATCGATAGAAGAACCACCAACCTTAGAGTTAAAGCCACTTCCAAAATATTTGGAATACGCTTATTTACATGGTAAATCTGAATTATCGGTAATAATCTCGTCTTCTCTTTCTGAAAATGAAAAATCTCAACTCATTTCTGTGTTAAAAGCTCATAAATCAGCTATTGCATGAAAAATTCATGACATTAAAGGTATAAGTCCTTCGTATTGCACACATAAAATCCTTATGGAAGAAAATCATAAAACATATGTGCAACGCCAACGAAGATTAAATCCAAATATGCAAGATGTTGTTAAAAAAAATTATTAAACTGCTCGATGCTGGTTTAATTTATCCAATCTCTGATAGTCCTTGGGTAAGCCCAATTCAATGCGTGCCTAAAAAGGGTGGCATCACTGTCATCACAAATGATAATGATGAGCTTATTCCTACTAGGACTGTAATAGGATGGCGTGTTTGTATTGACTATAGAAAATTAAATGACGCCACACGAAAAGATCACTTTCCATTACCTTTCATTGATCAAATGTTAGAAAGGTTAGCCGGAAATAGTTTCTATTGTTTTCTTGAAGGTTTCTCCGGATACTTTCAAATTCCTATCTCACCCGAGGACCAAGAGAAAACCACTTTCACGTGCCCTTATGGTACTTTTGCTTATAAACGCATGCCATTTGGACTTTGCAACGCCCCTGCAACCTTTCAAAGGTGCATGATGGCGATTTTTCACGACATGATAGAAGAATGAATGGAAGTTTTCATGGATGACCTTTCAGTCTTCGGTGATACTTTTGAAACATGTCTAATTAATCTTGAACGAATGCTTATTAGATGCGAGAAATCGAATCTAGTACTTATTTGGGAGAAATGTCATTTCATGGTTAAAGAAGGCATCGTTCTTGGTCATAAAATTTCAAGTAAAGAAATTAAAGTGGATAAAGCTAAAGTAGATGTAATTGCTAAACTTCCACATCCCACCAATGTTAGAGGAGTTAGGAGTTTTCTAGAACATGCTGGTTTTTACCGACGTTTCATAAAATATTTTTCTAAAATTGCCACTCCAATGAATAAACTCCTTGAAAAAGATGCTCCATTCATCTTTTCGGATGAATGCATCAAATCTTTTAATATTCTTAAAAAACAACTCACTAATGCGCCAATCATGATAACTCCAAACTGGAAATTACCATTCGAACTTATGTGCGATGCAAGCGATTTTGCAATGGGAGCCGTTTTAGGTCAAAGAATTGACAAACTATTTAAACCTATATACTATGCTAGTAAGACGTTACAAGGAGCACAGACGAATTATACAACTACTGAAAAAGAACTCCTTGCTATTGTCTTTGCTTTTGACAAATTTCGTTCATATCTCGTTCTAGCTAAAACGGTGGTCTATACTGACCATTCTGCCCTTAAATATTTATTTTCAAAATAAGATGCCAAACCACGATTAATCCGTTGGATCTTACTTCTACAAGAATTTGATATTAAAATCCGAGATAAAAAAGGAGCAGAAAATCTCGCCGTTGATCATCTTTCTCGTCTTGAAAATCCTGAATTAGAAGTTCTAAATGAATCAGCTATACAAGATAACTTTCCTGATGAATACCTTTTGAAAATTGATTCTAGTGAAATTCCATGGTTTGCTGACTATGCGAACTACTTAGTATGTGGATTCCTTGAAAAATGGTTGTCGTACCAAAAACGAAAGAAATTCTTTAGTGATATAAAACACTATTTCTGGGAAGAATCACATTTGTTTAAAAATGTTCCCGATGGAATAATACGCCAATGTGTATTCGGGAATGAAGCTATACAAATCTTAAATCATTGTCACACAGGACCAACAGGAGGGCATTATGGGCCGCAATAAACTGGTAGAAAGGTCTACGAAGCTGGATTCTATTGGCCTTTAATTTTCAAAGATGCACACATTCTTTGTAAATCCTGTGATTCATGTCAAAGGGCCGGAAAAATAAGTCAACCTGATGAAATGTCATAAAATGTCATTCAAGTATGTGAAGTTTTTGACATTTGAGGTATTGACTTTATGGGTCCGTTTCCAAAATCTCATAATAATCTCTACATTCTCGTTGCCATTGATTATGTATCCAAATGGGTGGAAGCGCAAGCTCTCCCAACTAATGATGCACGAGCTGTAGTTAACTTCTTAAAACATCTTTTTGCAAGGTTCGGAACACCGAAAGCTTTAATAAGTGATCGGGGTACTCATTTTTGTAATAATCAACTTGAAAAAGTTCTCAAAAGATGTGGAGTAACTCATAAACTCTCTACCGCTTATCATCCACAAACAAGTTGACAAGTTGAAAATACCAACCGAGCATTAAAACGTATTCTAAAGAAAACTGTAGGAGCAAATCCGAAGGAATAGTCCATGAAATTGGAGGATGCACTATGGGCTTTTAGAACAGCCTACAAAACTCCAATTGGCACCACACCTTTTAAACTCGTTTATGGAAAAGCATGTCACCTTCCAGTAGAAATTGAGCACAAAGCATTTTGGGCTTTGAAGACATGTAATCTTGATTTACATGAAGCTGGACGCCTACGGTTAAGTCAACTAAATGAATTAGAAGAATTAAGACATGATGCATATCAAAATTCGTTAATCTATAAGGAAAGAACGAAGAAATGGCATGATAAAAGAATCCGAAGATCAAAAGAATTTAAAGGAGACAGAGTTCTTCTTTTCAATTCAAGATTCAGATTATTTCCTGAAAAGTTGAAATCTAGATTGTCTGGACCATTTATAGTCAAAAGAGTTTTCCCGTACGGAATAATAGAATTGATAAATTCAAACGGGATTGAATTTAAAGTTAATGGTCACAGAGTTAAACACTATATTGATGGTCCGATGGAAGTTGACGATGAAGTAAATCACAATTTCAACACCACAGCTAACTAAGTGTGGGGAGATTCAAAAGTTTTAAAGATAATTCTTATGCTTTCTAATGTTAGATATTATGTTTTCGTGTAGTTTCTGATAATGGAATCCGTTTGGTCTTTTCTACTAGCAGACCCTAAAGAACTAGTCCTTTCCACCCATTCTGAATTTTTTGTTTTATAGGCTATACAAGATGAAGGATTCTTTTGATTTGAACCATGGTCTATTGCTACACGCTCTGATTACTAAACGCAATAACAACATCCTCCCGAGTGAACTGGTGTCCATGATAAGGAGAAAATGTGACGAAGTAAGAAAAGAACTAAGGAACAATCATAATAATATACATTTCGGTAAAGGAAAATCATCATCCGCAGCAAAAAGAAGAGCCCGACACCTTGAAAGATGTCATAAATGCGGAAAATGGTCACACGAAGGAAAATGTCCGAACAGTCAGACATACTCCAATAATGAGTTCGTTACTCTATGCAGAGAAGGACCATTCACGTACTTACAAGAAAATTTATTGAATAAACGAGGTTACGCTTATGTAGCAATGATAAACCAAATCGAACGACTCTCCTATGAATCGTTCAGATCAGGTCACTGAGAATTATATCTAGCAGGTAAGTATGTACAGTTTTTATTTTATTTTTATTGCTTTTAACCTTTTGCTCTTAAACGCTGAACTTTCGCTATAAAACATTAAATTGATATTCAGTAGCAGTAGGTATAATAAACCGAAATTATTGATATCATATAAAAATTTAATCCGTCAATGCGAAATTTACCGTTTATTCATAAGGTATAAATATCTTTAATCAATCAACTCAAAATATTTCAAAAATTCGTCAGGAGTAAAACTAGGTAATATAGCCGAAATTACTTTACCCAAAAGAGGGACGTATATTTTTGATAATATTTGATTGATTAAAGTGGGAAAAAAAACCAAAAATATTTTTTTTTTTGTTTGTTTGTTTGTTTGTTTGTATGTAAATTAGGGTAAAACCGCGCACTTTCAAAGACTGCCAGTAAGTTCAGCAAAGTAACCAATTTTTGACGAAACATGAAAAAAAAAAGAGGTTTTAACTCCCTTTCTATACTATTTGTCCTCGTAAATTCTAATTTATTGTCTGATTTCATTGCAAATGAGGGCATTGCATGATCTCAAGTATGGAGAGGGGTTATAATTCTCTCGGGTTTACACTTAGTTTAATTGCCAAAATTATAAAAATTTGAAAAATTTTTAGCTAAATGAATTCAAAAGCATGTTTATACATATTTATGAACGATAAAACTAGGTGATAAAACCGAAATTATCGTTGCCTCAAAAAGGACATAAATTGAGAAACAACCTTAAATGCTAAAATTCATTTTAAAATGAAATAGAGGAGAATAAAAAGGAAAAGAAAAAAATAAATAAAAGCTAAGTGTAGGAAGAATTCGCCAAGATCTTTAAAAACTATCTATCACATGTTTCTGTAAAGTTACTGCAGATACTTTTGCTTTGGACTAAACTAATCAGTTTTACCCGATTTACTGTAATATAAATATATGAGAAAGATGGATCTACACGATGAATCAATTCCATCATTATAGGAAGTAAAGTCTTCCGAAAAAGACACACGCTTCTTGATTTAGGTCAAGAAGTTGTCGTCCAGACCAGCTGTAGGTTGACGAAAAATCTAGAAAAGTCATCTCTAAAATCAGCAGGAAATCCACTGACCTCAGCATCAAACAGGGTCGCCATGTGGTCAGACTTATCCTAACCACGAGAGGATCTGTCTCGTAAAATGGGAAGGGCGCCGTGCAAATTAGCTGGATAAGACTAATGAATCAGACCCCCAGAAAGGATAATCTCCTTAAAGATTAAAAATAAGCTTTTAAGCCTGATATTACTCAATCCTTGAGATTGACCTTAAAGATTAAGAATTCAAAACTCATGGAATTCAATGATATCTAAACTCGAGCTTGAACTTGAAAATATTTTGATCAAAACTAAAACCGATTTGTTTTCTGAAAAACCCATTTTTAATGCGTTCATTACCATTGAACGTAAAATCCTGAGAATTCATCAGAATTCATTAGGTCACCTGAACCAAATCGGGTGTCAACCGTAAGAACGGTGGTTGCATAGCATGGTCTAAGACAGGACCTTGTGCCAGACCAAAAAACTATAGGGTGATCTTTACTATTGCTCCTACCAAGGATAGTAATTGCATCCGACACGTTGTGGACCATAATCATACGTATGTCATTAGACATCGCCTTAACAGTTGCTTGTTCATCACTTTCCTTTACAACCGGACGGTCGTTTACCGAAAGATAATATACGGGACAAGTAAACTGGACGTGTGCTTTCCTAATACAAGGTTAGCAAGTGGGTGACACAAAATCACAACTTTTGAGCTAAAATTTTAAAATCTGAAACCCACAATCCACAAAAATATTTTGCAAACACCGGTGAAGGGTTATTCCGGAAAACCTGTCTAGGGTAAAATCTAGCTTGAATTTTCAAAAGATCAAATGTTTTCATAAAGATCCTCTTTCATAAAGGATCTAAATTTTTATAGTCATGTGGGACTATAAACCACAACGTTACTATCATTGTTCATACCGCTGTATAAAAATCACTGATGTATAAGGTGTGAAGAATAAAGAAGTGATTAGTGTGAAGATTCAAGTTCTATATTGCTTGAGGACAAGCAATGCTCAAGTGTGGGAATATTTGATAATGCTACAAACGAACATATATTTCATAGCATTATCCTTCCAGAAAGACAAGCTTTTAGGTGCAATTTTTGTTTAAATAATAAAAGGTGAAGACAAAATGCAGAATTGACGATTTGAAGACGCAAATGACCAGAATGCTTAAAAGTACATGTTATAATCCAAGTGGTTTAATTTATTGATAAATAACGTCTAAAAATGACAAGAGTACAAGTCGCGGAACGCAAAGTACAAGATATCTCAGCATACAAAAAGACGTTCGAAAATCTGGAACCGGGACATAAACCAAGTAACAACGTACGACTCAACGGAGCTGAAAGTACAAGTCAACTATGCACAAGAATATAATATAATATATATATAATTATATAAAAATTATATATATATTATAAATAATTAAATATTATGTCGACAAACTAGAAAACAAATCATTGTGAGCTGGATCAGGAGGCCATGCGATCGCATGGCCTGGAAGCATATTTGCCATGCGATCGTATGGGACCAAAAAGCTGGCAAAGTTCTATAAATTGGAACAAATTCGGCCGAATTAAACACACCTTCACTTCTTTTCTTTCTTTCTTCTGTAAGAATAATTTATATTTATAATTTTAATTTTAATTTAAGTTTAATAATAAGGTTATTGTAACAAATGTTTTAAGGTTTTTGAGTTGAAACTATGTCCGTGTAACACTACGCGATTTATATCATTGTAAGTTATGTTCAACCTTTTTAAATTAATGTCTTGTAGCTAAGTTATTATTATGCTTATTTAAGTCGAAGTAATCATGATGTTGGATTAAATATTAAGACGGGGTTATTGGACTTTGGACCATAATTAGGGTTTGGACAAAAGACCGACACTCGTGGACACTGGACTATTGACTATTAATGGACTTTATATTTGTTTAACTGAATGATAGTTCGTTAATTTAATATAGAGATTTACAATTTGATGTACCTATAAATAACCCCATATGCCTTATTGGACACGATGTGCGGGATATTTATATTCACTAATAATTGTCCATTTGACTGGATACGAGTAATGGATTAATAATCAATGGACCTATTGAAACAGGAGTGAATTATATACAGTGATAACTGGTATAATTGTTAACATAGTATTAAAACCTTGGACTACATACAGTCGATATCCTGGTGTAGTTATTAACAAAGTATTAAGACCTTGTTACAGTTTGGATCCCTAATTAGTTGGAATATTTGACTTCGGGTATAAGGGTAATTTGACGAGGACACTCGCACTTTATAATTATGACTGATGGACTATTTTGGATAAAAACCAAATAGACATATTAAATAATCCAGGACAAAGAACAATTAACCCAGGGTAACAGATTAAAATAAAACGTCAAACATCATGATTACGGAAATTTAAATAAGCATAATTCTTTTATTTCATATTTCATCGCAATTTTATTTATCGTCATTTATTTTACACACTTTAATTATTGTCATTTATTTTTACGCTAAAACTTAAAAATTGACAAACCGGGCGTTAAACGGTAAAACCCCCTTTTATAATAATAATATTACTACTTATATATATATATATATATATATATATATATATATATTTATTTATTTATTTATTTATTTATTTATAAAAATATATAGTACGTTTTTAAATTTGTAGCTCCCTGTGGAACGAACCGGACTTACTAAAAACTACACTACTCTACGATTAGGTACACTGCCTATAAGTGTGTAGCAAGGTTTAGGTATAACCATTTGTAATAAATAAATAAAACTTGTGTAATTTATACCGTATTTTGTATTAAAAACTAATATATTTTCGTATACCACTCGTTGCACATCAACCATCCGGGTAAGGCAAACGTAGTCGCGGATGCATTGAGTCGAAAAAGTCAACATCCGACAATACAAGTAGGATCGTTACGCATGACTATTACTAATGATTTTCTTGTAAAGCTTGGTGAGATCCAAATTGAAGCTTTTGTTAACAACAAGCATGAAGAACGAATCATGGGGCAAACGGAGTCTATTACTTTAGGCCCTCATGGTTTGTTGTCCTTTCAAGGAAGAGTGTGGGTACCTAAGATGGGTGATTACTGAAACACCGGCAAATTTTTTTTTTTTTTAAACACAGCGGAAGACTTTATTAACAAACACACTATAAGTCACGTCATTACATTAATCTGAGTAATTAAGATTAAGTTTACACAACGGTGTTACGTTATTACCAAACATGATTTAAACAAATGTCCACATCAGAGTAGGGTTGTCAAACATGTTTTCTGCATCAGCACCCATCCCGACTAGCAGTACCTAAACCTGCAAGGGGTAATTATGTGGGAGATTAGCGCACCGCTAAGTGAATGGAATCTATCTAACAGATATAGCTTAAGTCACACACAAGCTATATACTAACAACAACACATGCTAACTACCAACTAGCATACAATAAGACAATACGAGGATCGGCGGCTTGTACGAGCACACGACTCCCAGCTGATCGGGCTTGAGTCTACCGATAGTCCCTGCTACTCAATTCACAGTATAGTTATCCAGATGCAGGGGATGCATCGTTCACACTATACTCTACAATCAGTAGCCTATGGACCCAACCTCCCCTAGGCACAGTTGACCTCATACAGACTCTAACCTCTCCTAGGCACGGTCTCGAGTCCCCAGTCTCCCTAGGCCCGACTGGTGCCATTCACACAGTGTACACATAAATCACATACAACATCGGGCATACTATATTATTCTAACATGGCAATTTCTACACTATGCATGGTAAAAGAGTCAACCACAGTAGCATGATATGCTACTTAAACTCTATCCGGAGATAGACCCACTCACCAATTACCAGCAACGGCTCAGTTATTATTTCTGAGCTTCCTCCTTGTCCTTATTACCTGAGAACAACACAAACAAAGTTAATATACATATCCAATAAATAATATAATCATTTCATACGATTAATTAGGTCATAACACCATATATTCATAATTTTATGAGTCTACATCATGACTCCATTCAATAATGGCATACAGGTGCGTGCAAAACACGACATACACACTAAAACTCCTTTTCCAACCCAAAAACAGTTTGATCTAGTTTCTTAAAAGTTCACCATTGAAAAGTATTCTTTATTACAATTCTAACGATAGTTTTTTCATCATAAACGGAGTTACGTTTTGAAAGTTACGCCCGTTTCAATTTCATAAAAGGTACTGTAGCAAATAGTGACACTGTAGCAAATAATGGTTTCGAACACTGTAGCAAATAGTGACACTGTAGCAATTCGGTACTGTAGCAAATAGTGACACTGTAGCAATCCGAACACTGTAGCAAATAGTGACACTGTAGCAATCCGAACACTGTAGCAATAGTGACACTGTAGCAAATAGTGACACTGTAGCAAATAGTGACACTGTAGCAATTCAGGTACTGTAGCAAAATACTGTATCAAAATACTGTAGCAAATACTGTAGCAACTGGTTCGAACAACTTCGCTGATTTCGAACATTTTTCGCCCAAAACTCGATTTTTGAGCGATTTTGATCAAATTTTAAGCACATGGAAGCTACTAAACATATATACAACCTATTTCTAATATCTATTGAGCATAACAAACACAATCTACTAAGATTCAAGCACCAAAATCATACTTTTACTCAAGAACATAAAAAACCCATTTAACAAAGATTAGAACAATGATTCAAGCAAGCAAACCTGGTTTAATGATTACAAGAACGATAGGAATCAGTCCCTAAAAGAACGATAGGAATCAGTCCCTAAAGCTTCTTAATCCAATCTCTAACTTGAATCAATTAGGGTTTTGTGAAGAAGAAAGTTTGGTACGGTCTTGTTCCTGCACAAATTGAGAAATGAATGGAAGTATCCAGATATTACCTACTTAAGTGGGTTATAAATCCTACCCCATAACACACGGGTATTTATCAGTTATCTAATATCTTTCGTACTTAATTTGGCAACCTTAACGGAGTCCAAATTCAACAAACGAACCATTTCTGTGACCCTTGTCACAAACTGGTCTTAACCACATATTCAATTAATAATAAGTATATTATTAAAATAAAAGCATATTTTAAACACAAATATAAACCTAAGGGCAATTAAGAAATCTTACTTCTAACCCCGGTTTCAGTCTGTTACAAATCCACCCCCTTAAGAAGATTCCGTCCTCGAAATCTGGTCTTGGTCAAACAGTTGAGGGTAACGGGTCTTCATCAACTCTTCTGTCTCCCATGACAAGTTAGACCCTAAACTGTGTTTCCATTCAACTAAAACCATCGGGATCTCTTTCTTTCTTAACTTAGTAACCTTTCTGTCGACCACTCGAATTGGTTCCTCGACCAACTTGTTACTCAAATTAACTTTAAGATCCTTAATTGGTAAAATTTGCGTTTCATCGTCCACCTTACACTTACGCAAATAACACACGTTAAATGTATTATGAATACCGGCTAACTCTGGCGGAAGATCTAACACCACAGTCTGATCATTCAACACTTCACTGATCGAAAACGGACCAATAAATCTCGATGCTAACTTACCACGTTTACCGAATCTGATAACCCCTTTCCACGGCGAAACTTTCAGATACACTCGTTCACCCACATTAAAGGTTACCGGACGTCTACGCGGATCTGCATACATTTTCTGCCTAGCTCTAGCGGCTTTCAAATTTTCTCTCGCAATTGCAACTTTTTCGGCTGTCATTTGAACAATTTCGGGACCTGCAAACTGTTTCTCCCCGGCTTCTAACCAACAAGTCGGAGTTCTGCAACAATGACCGTATAACATTTCATAGGGCGGCATCCCTATACTCGAATGATATGAATTATTATACGCGAATTCAACCAATGGCAAATGTGTATCCCACGAACCACCGTATTCTAACACACAAGCCCTTAACATATCCTCCAAAGTCTGTATCGTTCTTTCACTCTGTCCATCTGTCTGAGGATGATAAGCTGTACTTAAATTCACACGTGTACCCAGATTCTGTTGAAGACTATTCCAAAAATTTGACACAAATCTGGAATCTCTGTCTGAAACGATCGATAACGGCACACCATGATGACTAACTATTTCTTTCACATACAATTCGGCTAACTCACTTAACGAAGCTGTCTCACGAGTAGCAAGAAAATGAGCACTTTTAGTTAGACGATCCACTATTACCCAAATCATATCATGTCTTTTCGGAGTTCGAGGTAATTTGGTCACAAAATCCATCGTTATATGTTCCCATTTCCACTCTGGAATCTGTAACTGACGTAATGAACCACAAGGTTTCTGATGTTCTGCCTTCACTTGAGCACATATATGACACTTTTCGACATAACGGGCGATATCTAATTTCATTGTTGGCTACCAATACACTGTTTTCAAATCATGATACATCTTATTACTACCCGGATGTACTGTCAATCTGGATTTGTGAGCTTCCGTCATGATTAAATCCCTCAAATCTCCAAGCTTAGGCACCCAAACACGATTGTTTAAGGTCTTTAGTCCACGTAAGTCATCAATTAAGCCCACTTTTTGTTTGGTCATTTCTTCAGATTTAATATGTTCGTCCTCTAAAGCACAGGCCTGAATGGTTCTTAAGCTGTTAATCAAATCTGAAGTTATATTCAAACGACAAAATTTCACATTTTCACTTGACTTTTTACGACTTAGCGCATCTGCAACCACATTTACCTTACCCGGATGGTATTTAATTTCACAATCGTAATCTTTGATCAACTCTTGCCATCGTCTCTGACGCATATTCAATTCTTTCTGTGAGAAGATATACTGCAAACTCTTGTAATCTGTACATATAACACAATGGGTTCCATACAAATAGTATCTCCACAGTTTCAAAGCAAACACTACTGCAGCCATTTCAAGATCATGCACTGGATAATTCTTCTCATGAACTTTCAACTATCGCGAGGCGTAAGCGATTACTTTATCTCTTTGCATTAATACACAACCCAACCCAGCAAATGACACATCACAGTATACCACGAAGTCGTCTGAACCTTCTGGTAAAGCTAATACTGGTGCCTGACACAGTAGCTGTTTCAAAATCTGAAAAGCCTTTTCCTGTTCATCAGTCCATCGAAAGGCTACATCTTTACGAGTCAACTTAGTCAACGGACCCGCTATTTTCGAGAAATCCTTGATAAATCTGCGATAATAACCGGCTAACCCCAGAAAACTCTTAATCTCAGTCGGAGTCTTCGGAGAATTCCAATTCATTACTGCTTCTATCTTTGTCGGATCAACTTTTATACCCTAGGCACAAATCACATGACCCAAAAACTGCACTTCACGTAACCAAAATTCACACTTTGAAAATTTTGCAAATAGTTGTTCACGTTTCAACATGTTCAAAACCTGTCTCAGATGTTCAGCATGTTCACTTTCGGTCTTTGAATACACTAGTATATCATCTATAAACACAATCACAAACTTATCTAAGAACGGACGACACACTCTATTCATTAGATCCATGAAGATTGCTGGCGCATTCGTCAACCCAAACGGCATGACAAGAAATTCATAATGACCATACCTTGTTCTGAACGTTGTTTTTGGTATATCTGATTCAGCAACACGAACCTGATGATATCCGAATCGTAAGTCTATCTTAGAAAAGAATGAAGCACCCTGTAACTGATCGAATAAATCATCTATTCGAGGTAATGGATACTTATTCTTCACTGTTCTTTTGTTCAATTCACGATAATCAATACACATACGCATTGACCCATCTTTCTTTTTAACAAACAATACCGGAGCACCCCACGGTGAAGAACTCGGTCGAATAAAACCAAGATCTAATAACTCTTGAATCTGTGACATCATTTCACGGATTTCAGACGGCGCTAATCGGTATGGAGCTTTTGCAACTGGAGTTGTTCCAGGAACCAACTCAATCTTACATTCGACTTCCCTTACCGGTGGCAGACCTGATAACTCATCTGGGAATACTTCAGGAAACTCTGATACTATCAGAATATTGGCCACTGTTTTATTTTATTTCTTCGCATCAATCACATATGCAAGAAATGATTCACAACCCTTTGACATCGAATTTTTCGCTTTCAACATGGTTATCAACGGAAAATTATACCCGCCCCGCTCCCCTCGGGCCACAACACGGGTTCCATCGGTCGAACGAAAGGTAATCATTTTCCTATTGCACTTAATATTAGCCCTAAGCGAGCTCAACCAATCCATTCCTAATACTACATCAAAGTTAGGAATAGGTAACACTAAACAAGTCACCGGGAAAGACTTCCCTTCGATCTCTATACAAACCCCAGACACATATGTTGTGATGGGTGTGGTCTTACCATCGGCTACTTCTACACTAACCGGCTTGGGTAACACAGTAGCTGGTAAATTCAACTTAGCACAGAAATCTAGGGACATAAAACACCTATTGGCACCACAATCAAACAATACGCGAGCAGGTATTGAGTTGATTAGAAACATACCGGTGATCACTTCGTCGGTTGCCACAGCATTCTCCACCGACATCTGAAAAGCTCTAGCCTCTGCTGTCGGAGGGTTCTTCCTCTTCTGCCCACTCGAGGCAGTTGACCCTACGGCTGATGTTGAACGCGCCCCTGACCCTGCCCCGGAACTACCACTCTTCGACGGACAACTAATTGCACGATGCCCTGGTTTGTGACAACTCCAACACACACTGTTCGGATACGGACATGCTGAAGACTCATGCCCAACAACACCACACTTTAAGCATCTTCTTGTAGCCTCAGAACGCTGACCACTGTGATAAGATCGACACGTGTGACACCAATTCCCTTTACCTGATCCAGATCCAGTACTACTCTGACTACTTTTACCCTTCGATTTAAACCCACTAGACTTCTTGGATTTAGATCGTGATTGACCAGATACTTGTCCACCTTGTTGTAGCACATTACCAAACATTCTGTTTCTGACGGCCTGGACATCACTTTCTACCATCTTAGCCATCACAACAGCTTGAGATAACGATGTAGCTGTTCTAACAAAACTTCGGTACTCTGGCAGAATAATATTAACAAAATGCTGAATGCGAGACGCTTCGTCTGGCACCCATTGTTGTACAAACCTCAGTTTATCCATAAACTTCTCTACTACCTCATCGATCGTCATTTGAGGTGTCATTTTCATTTCAAGAAACTCAGTATTGATTCAGTTCATATCAAACGGATTACAATACTGTTCACACACCTTCCCATAAAACTGCTCACATGTGATCATACTCACTTGCTCTTTCGGTATACTGGAAATCAAAGAATCCCACCAAATCATAGCCCTACCTTTCAACATTCGACTAGCATATGTTACTTTCAGCTCAGGTTCACACTGGCATGCTTCAAATACCCTTTCAATTTCTCGCAACCAATTAAGAGTTACAGTTGGATCAGTACTTCCAGAAAACTCAGAGGGTTTGCAATCACGGAAATTTTTATAAGTACACCTTTTGGATGGTTGCATGTAAGGTTGTTGGAACATTTGCATTTGGTATGGATTCATCATCATGGGATTTTGGTAAGTAAAGGTGTTTTGTGGTGGCATATAATATTGGTTAGGTATTTGATTCTGAAACTGGTTCTGGTGCACATTAGGTATCGTTTGAGATTGCACGGTTGGGAATCCAGGTGGTGTATCATCATTTCCAGAATGCCTCGCCAATTCAAGCTCATTAATTTTGTCCTCAGCCTCTTTTAGCTTGCTTTCTAACTGAAGGATGTAACTACTCTGGTCATCATCCGACTCAACACCCTCTTCTGGTGCTCTGAATGTTCCGGGGTTGGATGGGCCAGTTGCGTTTCTATCAGCCATACCTGTGCTACAAAACATCTCACACAAAAGCTTAGTGGATAACAATTAGTTCAATCACAACTAACACACGTATATCCTATTTCCACTTAGTCCCCACTCCCACAGACATGTTTGACTTGCCTCAGAGTTTGGGATCAAAATACGCGCACGTATTTGCTGCCAAACCATGCTCTGATACCAACTTGTAACACCGGCAACATTTTTTTTTTTAAAACACAGCGGAAGACTTTATTAACAAACACACTATAAGTCACGTCATTACATTAATCTGAGTAATTAAGATTAAGTTTACAGAACGGTGTTACGTTATTACCAAACATGATTTAAATAAAAGTCCACATCAGAGTAGGGTTGTCAAACATGTTTTCTGCATCAGCACCCATCCCGACTAGCAGTACCTAAACCTGCAAGGGGTAATTATGTGGGGGATTAGCGCACCGCTAAGTGAATGGAATCTATCTAACAGATATAGCTTAAGTCACACACAAGCTATATACTAACAACAACACATGCTAACTACCAACTAGCATACAATAAGACAATACGAGGATCGGCGGCTTGTACGAGCACACGACTCCCAGCTGATCGGGCTTGAGTCTACCGATAGTCCCTGCTACTCAATTCACAGTATAGTTATCCAGATGCAGGGGATGCATCGTTCACACTATACTCTACAATCAGTAGCCTATGGACCCAACCTCCCCTAGGCACAGTTGACCTCATACGGACTCTAACCTCTCCTAGGCACGGTCTCGAGTCCCCAGGCTCCCTAGGCCTGACTGGTGCCATTCACACAATGTACACATAAATCACATACAACATCAGGCATACTATATTATTCTAACATGGCAATTTCTACACTATGCATGGTAAAAGAGTCAACCACAGTAGCATGATATGCTACTTAAACTCTATCCAGAGATAGACCCACTCACCAATTACCAGCAACGGCTCAGTTATTATTTCTGAGCTTCCTCCTTGTCCTTATAACCTGAGAACAACATAAACAAAGTTAATATACATATCCAATAAATAATATAATCATTTCATACGATTAACTAGGTCATAACACCATATATTCATAATTTTATGAGTCTACATCATGACTCCATTCAATAATGGCATACAGGTGCGTGCAAAACACGACATACACACTAAAACTCCTTTTCCGACCCAAAAACAGTTTGATCTAGTTTCTTAAAAGTTCACCATTGAAAAGTATTCTTTATTACGATTCTAACAATAGTTTATTCATCAAAAACGGAGTTACGTTTTGAAAGTTACGCCCGTTTCAATTTCATAAAAGGTACTGTAGCAAATAGTGACACTGTAGCAAATAGTGGTTTTCGAGCACTGTAGCAAATAGTGACACTGTAGCAATTCGTACTGTAGCAAATAGTGACACTGTAGCAATCCGACACTGTAGAAATTAGTGACACTGTAGCAAATAGTTACACTGTAGCAATCCGAACACTGTAGCAAATAGTGGCACTGTAGCAAATAGTGACACTGTAGCAAATAGTGACACTGTAGCAATTCGGGTACTGTAGCAAAATACTGTATCAAAATACTGTAGCAAATGCTGTAGCAACTGGTTCGAACAACTTCGCTGATTTTGAACATTTTTCGCCCAAAACTCGATTTTTGAGCGATTTTGATCAAATTTTAAGCACATGGAAGCTACTAAACATATATACAACCTATTTCTAACATCTATTGAGCATAACAAACACAATCCACTAAGATTCAAGCACCAAAATCATACTTTTACTCAAGAACATAAAAAAATCCATTTAACAAAGATTAGAACAATGATTCAAGCAAGCAAACCTGGTTTAATGATTACAAGAACGATAGGAATCAGTCCCTAAAGCTTCTTAATCCAATCTCTAACTTGAATCAATTAGGGTTTTGTGAAGAAGAAAGTTAGGTATGGTCTTGTTCCTGCACAAATTGAGAAATGAATGGAAGTATCCAGATATTACCTACTTAAGTGGGTTATAAATCCTACCCCATAACACACGGGTATTTATCAGTTATCTAATATCTTTCGTACTTAATTTGGCAACCTTAACGGAGTTCAAATTCAACAAACGAACCATTTCTGTGACCCTTGTCACAAACTGGTCTTAACCACATATTCAATTAATAATAAGTATATTATTAAAATAAAAGCATATTTTAAATACAAATATAAACCTAAGGGCAATTAAGAAATCTTACTTCTAACCCCGGTTTCAGTCTGTTACAATTACCGACAAGTGCTACTTGATGAGGCACATAAGTCAAAGTATTCTATTCATCCGGCGAAAATGTATCTTGATTTGAAGAAAGAGTATTGGTGGCCGGGCATGAAACGTGATGTTGTTAAGTATGTCGAACAATGCGTCACGTGTTTGCAAGTTAAGGCCGAACACCAAAAGCCGTATGGTATGTTACAACCGTTAGAAATCCTGAAATGGAAATGGGAGCACATTACCATGGATTTCATTACAAAGTTACCAAATACGGCGAGAACCCAATTTGATACGAATTGGGCGATAGTTGATCGATTGACGAAAATTGCATTGTTTCTTCCCATTCGGAAAACGATATCGTCGGAGACATTGTCTAAGTTGTTTATCAAGGAAGTGATATCGAGACATGGGGTTCCTATATCTATTGTTTCGGATTGAGATACTCGTTTCACATCTCGATTTTGGAACAAGTTTTATGAAGATATGAGTACACAATTGAAGATGAGCACGGCGTATCATCCTCAAATGGACGGTCAAACCGAACGTACGAATCAAACGTTGGAGGATATGTTACGGGTGTGTGTCATTGATTTTGGTGGTAGTTGGGATGAGCACTTACCTTTGGTGGAATTCTCGTACAATAATAGTTATCATACTAGTATCGGGATGCCACCTTATGAGATGCTTTATGGGCGAAGGTGTCGAACTCCGATTTGTTGAGGTGAAGTGGGACAAAAGGAAATCGGGAGTACCGATTTGGTTCTTGAGATGAATAGTAAAATCGAGACGATTCGGGCTCGATTAAAGGCGGCACAAGATAGACAAAAATCTTATGCCGATAAACGTAGGCGACCGATTGAGTTCCAAGAAGGTGACATGGTGATGCTTAAGGTTTCGCCATGGAAAGGTATTATTCGGTTTCGAAAGCGGGAAAAGTTAGCTCCTCGATTTATCGGTCCTTTCAAGATCTTGGATCGTGTTAGTGAGGTTGCTTATATACTAGAGTTACCCGAAGAGCTTGCGGGGATTCATTACACATTCCATGTTTCCCACCTCCTTAAGTGTCTTGCGGACGACTCAACGTGGGTACCGTTGGACGAGATTTCCTTGAACAACAAGTTAGAGTATGTCGAGGAACCAATTGTCATTCTTGATGAAAAGGTTAAAATATTGCGTAACAAAGAGGTTAGGACTTTTAAAGTCCAATGGCATCATCGAAAGGGTTCCGAGTTTACGTGGGAATCCGAAGAGTTTGTTTTGGTGTATCTTCCTGCTTGTCACACGGAGTGGATTGCGAGGACGCAATTCGGTTCAAGTGGGGAAGAGTTGTAAGATCCTGTTTCCAGTTGTGTTGGACGCCATCCAAAATGGTGGGACGCCATCCAACATTGAAGGGTTGGACGCCGTCCAGATCACTTGGACGCCGTCCAAATGATCTGGCAGACCGGCTCTTGGGTTTTTAGATCTTTTGAAGGGGCTTTTTGGTAATTTCACATGGGGGACGACTTTAAGGTCCCAAGATCAGATTGGTGGGTGCCTTTACTCCATTTTCATCTACCATCTCCTTTTCCACTTCAAGTTAGAGAGAGAGAGAGAGAGAGAGAGATTTCTTGTGTGAGAAAGCTCAAATCAAGAAGGAAGGAGCTCGATTCGGGTTTAAGCTCGAGTGTTAAAGTTGTTCATCTCATCACTAGCTACGTTTTGATTGTGGTGGTACGTCTTAACCTTGATTTCCTTACTTAATTAGTGATAAGGGTTAGGGTTAGGGTTTGGGTTAGTGATGAACATAAAAACCCATTTGTTGGTAAATTAGGGTTTTTGGGTAAGATAGGGTCATGAGGACCCAAGGATGACTAACCTAGGTTTTTAATGTGATAAATGATGTTTATGAGTCTTAAATGGTTAACAATCACTAGTATACTTTGTGGTTGGATGATTGGGTGTTATTTGGGTTGTGGGTAACCCAAATGGGGGTGTTAACCTTGAAACGGGTCAAATGAGTCTTTGGTGACCTAGGTTATTAAATGTGTATGAAAACATACTAACCTTGCGATAATAAGTGTATTAAGACCAAAATTGGCTAGTGCTAGGGTTTTGGCGAAGTTGACCCAATATTAGGGTTAAGAGTGCAAATGGGTCGAAATTGCACTATGAGTCAAATTGACACTAGGATTGTGAGTGAGTTGGTTGACCAACTTGTTTGGGTGATTGATAATATGCATAATGTAATAGGTACATTACATTGAAGGTTTCAAGCTTGATTTCTCATTTCACCGAAGGCGTTAAGGTGAGTGGAATAATTATGCATATGTGTATGTAATGTATTTACTTGTGCGAAATGCGATGTGGGTTTTAAGTTCGGATATGCGATACCACATCGTGTTGGCATGGGATGAGGGCTTAAAGTTCGGGCGTTCCATACCTCATCATCATGTGTGGCATGTGATATGGGTTTAAAGTTCGGGCGTTCGATACCATATCATATGTGTGTGTGCGGGCGTGAAGTGTGGGTTTTAAGTTCAGGCGTTCGATACCACATTTCACGTGATGGGTGGGTTTAAAGTTCGGGCGTTCGATACTACCCAAGGGACTAGTGATGCATGCTAGTGGCGTCTGCGTGGCTAACGGTTCACTCGCGAGAATCGTTCCCTTTTGTATTTTGGTTAACCATGGTTATGTGTTGTAGTGTAGCATTATATTTCGTGTTATATGCTATTGTTGTGCTAGCTCGTGTTGTCGGAGATTTAGCGTTATACTTTGCGATGGTATGCTATTTAACATGCTAGCGTGTATGCGATAATTGTGTAAGTGATTGCAAGTAAGTAGATTATATATGTATATGTATAATTATTGCATTTACTAAGCGTTTTGCTTACCCTCTCGTTGTTTACCTTTTTAGGCTCCGGCTTGGACAAAGGCAAGGGTATTCGTTTGGACTAGTGGCCTCCCGCTTGTTTTGATAGGGGATGCTTTGGGGTGATTAGCTTTTGAAGTTTGACCAAGATTTGGGTAGTTTAAGCCCAAACACCATGCTCTAGGTGTCGTTTGGAAATTAAACTCTTGTGGTCGAAACTTGTATTTTGTACGAAAATCGTAATTCGGGACGATGTTGGCCCGGTGTTGTAAAACTAGTTTTATTACGGGAATATCTTAGTTTTACTTATTATAACGTGTTGTGAAAGTCGTTTCGTCTAAAAGTGTCGAGAAGCGGGTTTTCCGCTCGCGTAATTTGGAGTTTTGGGATAACCTGGACAGTTCATCTGGATGCCGTCCAGATGACTTGGACGCCGTCCAGGGCTTCAGAGCTGGACGCCGTCCTGAATTCTGGACGCCGTCCAGATGTGTTGTTTGTTCAGGTTCATAATTTTTTTTTTTTGTGACGTGTTTTTGGTATAACGACGATGGGTCGTTACATTTTTAAGACATAATTATTGTTTTTATTTATGTTGTACTTGCTTTGGTTTTGCACTAAACTTATAAATTTATGCACATGTTTTTTGGCAAATTAGCTCGTTTGTTATGTTGTTGGACGATTGCTAGTCATATAAATATTGTGCCTTTCAAAAAAAAAAAAAAAAAATATATATATATATATATATATATATATATATATATATATATATATATATATATATATATATATATATATATAACTAGAAAGAGGTCCATCGCGCGATGCTGCGTTGAACATCGGCCAAATCCAGATTTCGTTTTGCTTCTTCTGGTAGTAAAACATTAAAGTGGAAGATAAACATGAGAAGAACCTGAGAATTGGGTTGGAAATACATTGTCATTGGTTAAGATTATGCCATAAGTAGAAATTAAAAATTATGAGGGTTATTAAAAGCTATTAGGAAATAAAACCATATGCTACTTCACAAGAATTTGGCTAGCTGTGTGTTCATGCATATTTTTTCCAAGGGAAAACCTACACACGGACATCAATGCGAAAGGGTTTTTTTAGGCGTCAACGTCGTTGATCTCCGGTCCGGCTACCGTGAATAACCCGTACCCGAGATGATGATCTCGGGAGGGTGGCCAACGAATTGCCCGCCGGTCGATAGTCAGACCCTATCGACGGCAAAGGAAGAAAAAACCCTACAAGACCCGTAGGTAAAAACCCTAGAGTTGCGATCGTGAAGACGATCGTGGAGAAGATCCGGCTATAACTGCCGTGTGCGTTGCGGACTTGCGGTGACGGCGTTGCGGTGTGATCGAATGAGGTGGTGCTTTCATTGAGAGAGTAAGAGTTGTATGCGATTGGGAGATTATGAACTTGATGTAGGTTTTGCCCCATATTTATAGATGAAAATTAGGGTTAATTGACTTGGGGTCCAAGTTAATTGTGTAGACCCTAATTGGGCTAAACCCTACGTCATCAAGTCCCCCAAGTTCGGTATGATATTTTTGTCAAGTATCGTATCGAACTTCTCATTATGCTGTGAAAAATAAGTTCACATGAGCCTGCGCAAACAACTGTGCGTAAACCCGCGAACAGATGCGCAAAGAACCGCATGCAGAGTGCGCAGGGAAACCGCGTGAACTACCATGCGTAAAACCGCATGAAAATTGCGTCTAAAGTCGCGGACAACTGTGCGCAAAGTGTGCGTAACCTGGACAAAAGCGCGTGGACAGTTGCGCAAGCGCGCGAACATCTGCGCTAAATACTCATGTACTTAAACCGCATATAACGAATTAAAAGCTCAATAAGAAAAGACAAACCTTCTCAAACCGAACGATAAACGGTAGAAACACGAGACATAATGCATCGTGTCCCACGGATGGCGCCAAATGTTCATGCATATTTTTTCCAAGGGAAAACCTACACACGGACATCAATGCGAAAGGGTTTTTTTAGGCGTCAACGTCGTTGATCTCCGGTCCGGCTACCGTGAATAACCCGTACCCGAGATGATGATCTCGGGAGGGTGGCCAACGAATTGCCCGCCGGTCGATAGTCAGACCCTATCGACGGCAAAGGGAGAAAAAACCCTACAAGACCCGTAGGTAAAAACCCTAGAGTTGCGATCGTGAAGACGATCGTGGAGAAGATCCGGCTATAACTGCCGTGTGCGTTGCGGACTTGCGGTGGCGGCGTTGCGGTGTGATCGAATGAGGTGGTGCTTTCATTGAGAGAGTAAGAGTTGTATGCGATTGGGAGATTGTGAACTTGATGTAGGTTTTGCCCCATATTTATAGATGGGAATTAGGGTTAATTGACTTGGGGTCCAAGTTAATTGTGTAGACCCTAATTGGGCTAAACCCTACGTCATCACTGTGTCTAAAGAACCTTAATTTTTTCAGATAAACATAATTAGTGTCAACCGAATCTCATTTGTAAAAAAAATTACTCATTATCAAGTTACCCAACTCACCATTCTGACATCCCTACTTCAAACCAATACTCCACGAAAAATCTGAAAAAAGGATAAACGGATGATAAACACATTTAGTTAAAAACTGAATATAGACGATGCACCTATTCAGTTAAAAACATTTACATTAGTAGCTACATCTCTCATTACCAAGTACGAAAATCCATTATTCTTGCAAGTAAAAGCAGTTTGTTGTTGGATGGCTGATTAAGTAGTTGGAACATAATAATAATAATAATAATAAATACATTTAAACACTAAACAAATAAGTAAAAAAAATAGTATAAGAAATAGGTTTATAAAGCAGAAGCAAATAACGTTGGCATCTATATGATAAACAAATTTGTGTCTATGAAAACAAACTAATGGATAACCAACATCGGAAAACCCTAAGTCTTTGCTGTAAATGGGTAGAAATTCTACAAACAACGGGTAAAAAATTATACCCATAAGAAAAGAAAAATTGTGAAATAGAAGAATCATATCCATTAAAAAAAAGATTGAAAATTAAACTAACCTTGAGAAAAAAAAACCCCATGTCAGTAGTCACAACACATGGAATAAATTTTATCAGCAACATGCTCATATTGTCTTTCCCACATTGCCCCTCTACTTTTTTCACATTTTTCTCCAAACTAACCCTAATATAAAATACCTATAACAACACACACGAACACCCAAATCATGAAATTAATCAAAAAGAAAAAATTGGACATCGTTACAAGGAGTGGCGGAACTTGAATCCGGAAACAGATGGAGCGGGTGTAAAAATTTAATAAATTTTTCATTTTCAGCAGAGGTAAACACTAATATTTTATAGTAATTTTTTTTTTTAATATAAATTTTTTTTTCCCGTTAAATTCAAGTGGGGTGGATACCCCATTTGGAGTACACAATATTCCGCCACTGGTTACAAACTCACCTTATATCCGCGATACTTGATCAACGGCGGTCATCTATATCGTCAAAAGATACTCGTTAGCATCATTACTAAACATTTCATTTCATGAAATGCCTTTACCAAAGATAACCATTAGTTACATTGTGAATGCTTGCATTTTTTTACTACAATTGGTTTTAACAACTTTTTTCCCTAATTATATACTACATATTTTTGCTACTGTAGTTTCAAGAATCTTTGAGGTTCGATCCAACGCTGCAAATCCATGCGTTGTACTTTTTATTCGCGGGTTTATGATCTTGTTATTGTTTATCCGTTGCAGTTAGTTACATAAACCAAACATAAACCGAAGTTAAAAAAATATTTCCGAAAGCAGTAACATCCAATGTGCAACCAAATACACATGCACCAACAACAATATTCATTCAACACATCTAATTCTAGACTATGCAATTGAAGGCATTATAAAGCAAGTGTAAAATAATCGATATATTAACAAACAAAGATAAAACCCAACAAACACACAAAATAAAACCTAAAAAAGTAACATCGGTATCCAATTTAATTTTTATATATACTCATAACAAACACTGCAATTTATACACACTGAAAAATGAAAATCAACGTTTACAATCAGAAAAGGCAAAACTCTTAAAAATTACTTGATAAAACATCTATTGTGTAAGCTTCACATCGGCGGTGACAACAATCAATTAGCCGTTACAATCAATTAACCGTTACGGATGCTGCGTAAGCTTCACATAGGCGGTGACATCAATTGATTAACCGTTACCGTCACCTCATCACGCCCTCCGCCAAAGCCGTCGTTACACTGCCCTACTGATTTTCTTGATGAGCATGTCGAATTCGATTAATATATTTATTTTTTTTTGAAAAGCGAATTCGATTAATATATAAAAGTTGTACGGTCTTGTTAGGAAATCATGATGGATTAAGTTGGCGGCGGCCCTAATACGGCGGGGATATGGCAATCTTGTTTGTTTATTATCGGAATTTGTTAGCTTTTAGGTATTCTGGAAGCTTCAATGAGTTTGGTAGGCCGCAAATTAGGTATACCGTGTGTTGGGTGGGTGGGGGGGGGGGGTGGGGGGTTTAAACGACGTGTAAACAACCAAAACGGCAAACCATGCTTTTGCTGTTATTAATTAAAACACAAAGTCTGGGTGGTAATTAGTATATAAGATTAGGGGTGTTCAAAACCGGATATCCGAAATTTCGGATATCCGAATTTCGGATATCCGAAATTTCGGATATTGGATTTGGCCATCCGAAATCCGAATCCGAAATTTCGGATATCCGAATTTCGGATATCCGAAATTTCGGATTCGGATTTCGGATTATCCGAATATCCGAAACTTATTTTGAGTACTTAAGATCAAATACAAATTACATAGATTATCCTAACACAAACATAACACATAGATTACATAATACATAAGTCTCAACACAAACATAACAAATTCAAAATACAAATTATCCATATTACTTTAAACTAAGTTCAACATCCAAATTACGAAACACAAACATAACAACGTGGTAAAGAACGAATCTTCAATTCTTCACTCTTTCCAATCATCAAAAGAACAAAAGCACTACCTGTACATAGAAATTAAAGTGAATAATTAACTAAAGAAATCTATATATATCACATATCACAACATATGAATAACAAAGTACTAAACATCTTGTGGAAGCTACAATTTTGTTGATACTTAACTTACTGTCATCAATCGCTCTAAATTAACAACTTTTAACATGGTTGTAAATGAGACTAACAAACACTGAACATGAACATGTAAGGAACATATCATTAGTTCACCTGTTCATAATGAGCCTAACATGTAAAGAACATGAACACAACTTAACCAACTAACAAACATATCATTAGTTCATTCCTACTCATAAACAGAAGCAAGGTTCAAATAAAAGATCTTTATTTATAATATTTACTAACTTTGCTCTTTTTTATTAGATTAAATAACTTATAATCTTGTTCAAGTTTATCAATAGTAACATATAAAATTCCATGGTTTACAAGTTAATTTTGGTAACATTCAGACTATAAAACCTACATAGCAGCAGGCCAGTAACATCATTGCATCAGTTAGTAATATGGTAACATTCAGGCAGGCCAGCAGCATCATTGCATCAGTCAGTAACATGGCAATCTAAGTGAAGTAATCAAAAAGGTGAAAGAAATTATTAGCATTATAACAATCTAAGTGAAGTAATCAAACACTGAAAAGTGTACAAAGAGAGTTGCAACTCCATATATAATTACTACCTACTTGAACTTACTGTCATCAATCTTAGGTTATATTATTTAAACAAGTTAACACTTACATACACATATTAACACTTGCATACAGTTACTGTCATCAATCTTAGGTTCTTTTATGAACTAATTTGGTGATTAATAAAAGCTACTAGTGTCTAGCAAAAAAGGTAAAAATATTGTATATGCATTCACTAACATTACAAAATATGCATATATTAAAATCAGATGTTGTAAAGAGCAAAAGGGCTTCGTGACTTCGTGTAACCTTGTTTCATATATGACGATTTAGATAATGAAATTAAAAGTAATTATATATTTATAGTTACCTTAAATCGACGATGGATGGAGACTAAAGATGAGATGATTAGATAAAGAGTGAAGATGCGATGATGATGCCTGATTGAAGATGAAATCGTAAGAGTAGAGATAAAGTTAGATCTAGGGTTTTATAAAAGTGAATCTGTATCAAAGAAGAGTCAGAGAGAAAGAAAAGTCCATGTACTTTTGTGAGTTTATCCAGCTGTATGTCACTTGCCCTTCTAAAATATCTAAATATAAATAACATTTATAAATAAAAGTGTAAAAATATTATTATTTATTAATATATGTTTCGGATATCGGGTATCCGAATATCCGAATATTTTGCAAATTTCTATCCGAAACCCGAATCCGAAAAATCGGATATCCGAAAATCCGGATATCCGATTTTTCGGATATTTTTCGGATCGGATACACGGATATTCGGATTGCGGATTCGGATTCGGATATTATGAACACCCCTATATAAGATAATAATAATAGAATAGAATAGAATAGAAAACACAAGTTTTATATCATGTACAAGTCGTTACAAATATGTGCTCATTTAACATTTTTCGCATGTTTCTAGAAAACATAATAATGTTATAATTAAATAAGCGAGGGTAATTTAGACATAGCAGATTAATAAGTGTTGACTAACACAAAAGATAAATACACATGTCACCATTTTAGTGGGTAGGACTATTTTTAGACATATAAAGTAGTAGGATAAATCATTTTTCTAACTAAACCGACAAAAAGTAAGTTTGAATTCCAATCATTCTTGTTCTGCTGACCAGATGAGTGCAATCTGATTCTAATTATATCATGTTCCATCACAATCTACTGATTAAACGCGGTTTCCAGCCACAACTCTATACTATACGTAGTATATAACTAGACGATGATGATGACATCATTTTGGTGAGTGTTTGAATTCTTATGAAATTTAAATAATGAAGTGTCATACTTATATTAAATCAATGACGTCATTCATTCGAAATACAATTACGGAGTAGTAATTTAATTATGTTTTATTGTTTTAATTTTAAGTGTAACAATAAAATAACAAGGGGACCTGTGAAAATATTGAAATATGTGAAATTATACAGAGATCTTAATGTCTGTTTCTATTTCCCAAGCAATCTTTTGAATATCTAATCTAATGATGCAAAACGCATGCTTCATTTGAATGAAGATATTGTTCAATTTTTCAAGCTAACTTCTGAACTCCATCTCTGTTAAATTAATGCTCATCACACATCAAACCTAAATACTTCTTTTCAGATCTCCAATACGTTAAACCAAAATAAACACTTAAAAGACCATGTTCATTGCAATCTTGAAACTGAGAACGGCGAATATTATTATATTGGAGATGATATTGACACTTCAGTTTGGAATGGAATAAGTGGCTAGAGACTCCAGCTATATTTGATGATCACGGTTAATATGGGTTCATTTTTTTCATTTAGATTTTGCCTATTTTGAGGCTTTTGTTTTGTCGCCTGTAATTGTATTGTCCTAATATTATGTGGGCTGTATATTTAGGCTGTAGAATTTGAAGCATGCTCCTCATGCTATCTCCTGTATTCCTTATTTCCAGTTATATAAATGGCTTGCTTTTCTTAAAAAAAAAAAAAATAAATAAATAAATATTGACACTTCACATTATACCTAGAAATTAAAGGTTAGAATTTTGAACTCTGGAAGTCAAGCTACCAGCATAATTTGATTGTTATGAAAATTTCTTTTCTATGTATTAGTTCAATTGTTTATTACTTAAATTGCTTTTCTAACATAAAATTTTCATATTCTTTTGTGTTGTATCAAATGCAAAAGCCTAAAGAAGATAAATAATCTTCATCAAAGTGCATAGAAGGTATATGATGAAATATCTGCAAGTCATATTGTAATTATTATGAGTAAGTATCCTCACTATACGTCATCATAGAAGATCTGGTAAATTAAAAAATCAAGTTGAAATTGACATTGCCTTTTTATATATAAACATAGGATAGGATGGTTGTAAAAGTTAGTCATTTGGACCTAATGAACAATCTCTCATTTAGCCATTTCTAACTTTCTGAAACTCATATCAACTTGTGGTCTTGCAGAAAAGTTCAGGTACATCACAAGATTGAACAATGATGGTTGCAAGCCTTACTGAAGTTGCTCATGATATGGGAATCTCCACCTTTGTTCATTTTTAATTATTTTGAGGAATTTTTTAGATTTTATTCGATGTTTAATCAGGGGAAAATTACTGTCAAATGATGAATTTGGTTTTCAATACTGGATTTTATTGATGTACATTTGATTGAGTTTGTGATTTCACTAAATTTACAATAGGGCTGTTTCTTGAAGTGTAGGTTTCGTTTCATGAATATGTTGTTTAGGCCTATGAATGTGCCTAATGGTTTTTATCGGATAATAATTTTAATAATTTCAATGTTTTTCTAGGAACGGGCTGTTTAGGAGGTTGTGGTAAGTTTAGATGGTAGTGTAAAATGTTGATGATAGATTGAAGGTTAGTAAAATAGAATTTTAAGTTATTTAATGAATGTCAATTCTTTCATATTTAGTATTATCTGTAATATATTTAGCACTATGTTTCCGCACGATTTGCGTCGCTTATGTTATGATGTATTGTACGTATGCTCTGTTGGTGTCACATTTAAAAGAATAATGCACAATACTCGGTAGTTGATAACATTGGTCAAAATTGGTGGCAAATTAGGAGTATCCTTTTAAAGAAGAAAGGGCAATGGAATATGTTATTGTGTTTATTAAAACATTAATGATGACGTTTATTTTTTTAATTATCTTTCTTTCATAAGCATTTTTTTTTTTTTTTTTTTTAAAAACCGTGTAATCACGGGTCATAAAATTTAAATGTCTACAACTTTAATCTTTGTGTTAACGTATAGAAAATGGGTCAGGCCTATCAAAAAGTGAAGCTGGCCCGCAAGGAAATTATCTATGGGTAATCAAAAGGAAAGACTTAAAGAAAAAAAGTGTTAGAAGTTGTTTCCATAAATGGAAGACAAGAAGTTACAAACAAGTATCTAGCACCAAAGCATAGATCAACTTTAAACCATTTTTACATCTTCAATCCAAACATTTTAAAGTAAATAGCAAAAATAATTTCACATTTTTATGCTGTTTAAGTAGTAAAAAAAAATCACTTTCAACAATTTAGCCAGTTCAACCCATTAGGGTAGTTTTTAGACAATCCACAATTTCCTGGATGCATGCGTACAATTCCGACGCGTTTGAAGTTAAAATCAGTAAATTATAGGCTAACTCAATTCACCATCTAACCATCACTTTCATTGCCAAGCATAAACTATAAACTTAGACTAAAATAGTGAACAATCATAGAACCTCAGCTCAATTAGGTTAGAGATCATACCTCAACTATATTAATGACGAATTATCTGTATTCCATTTGTTCTGTCGTCGCATTATCATCAAATTTCACTATCAGTAGTTCAAATTTCTCGAATTTAGCTTTCCTTCACATGAGTTTAATTATGGAGAGAAATGCCCCTCGGGATGGTTAAAGGATCGGGTTCCTGTAATGCGATTCGGGTTTCCTCCCGAACGCGCGTGTGTGTGCAAATGATGAATGTCGTTGAAATAAATGATACACTGATGCAAGTTTGCCGTACAAAAAAAAAATAAAAAAAATAAGTAAAACGGAGAAAATAAAAAAGGAACGGTGTTGCCAGATTTATTTTTGGAGCTAAAAGAAATGAAAAAAGGAAAAATTTATTTAATTTTTTCATCCAAATTGAGAGGACTTCATTTCTCTCCCTTTCAATCTCCTCTCCTTTTCTTTTCCTTTATAATTAAACTCGTAAACTGATATGCTTGAGACACACTTAATCTTATTGTAATATAATTACGAATTCGTCCACAGGGAGCAGTGCTTAAGATTTGAAGACTAATAATTATTCTGAAGATTTAGTTGTAAAAATGGGGGTTTTGATTTAAAACTAATTAAAGCAAAGAAAACAAATACGAATTCAATAAGATAAAAAGGTATTCACTTGGATTCAATTCCCTAGGATCTGGATTGTTTTTATCAAGAACAATGTAATCAAATTCCTAAGTATAACTGTCGTTAACCTAGTTCATTAATTAATTAGTAAGGTAAGCTGGTGTCCCGCACTTAGTTACTAATTATATCATGAAAGTGTCGGTTTTTCACGTTGGTTTCCCGCACGCTTCTGAAGAACACAATTAATCAATTTATAACTACTCAAATCTATAACAAAACCAAATTTGCTTATTTAAACATACTACGTACTGGTCTCACGCTCAGGGGGCTTGATATTTATAATGGATAATGGATCAAACAACTTATTCAAAAGTTTCTAACAACTAACAAAAATGAAGCAGGTGAAATGGGTTGATCAACATACAAAACAATTTTTGTATATTCTATGATTGCCTAATCTTCTCCTTGTTATACACCTACATTTGATCCAACACAAAGGAAAATGGAATATGATGTTAGAAATATGCAATCAGTGTTGGTTTATTTTGGCTAGTAGAAGATATGTTTATCCCACATTGGTGGGAGGAAGATGTGATGGGTGAGTGACTTGGTTATATAAGAGTGGCTAAGTCTTCATTCCAAATTGCACCAATCAATACACTTTAAGTATTTGATTATTTCTTTCTTTCTTACCCTTGTTTGAGAGTTGTATTAGTTAAATATTTTGGAGAGTGTAGTTGGCTTAAGAGAGTCGTCTATATCATTGTAACAATTTGTGATATAGTGTATTTCTCTCTTTGGGGGCCGGTGATTTTTCTCCTGTTTTGGAGTTTCCACGTTAAATCTTGTGTTGTGTATTGTTCTTATTTCTTTACTATTATTGTTGGGCTGGGTGGTGGGAATTAGTGAGACCGTAATTTCCCAACAACTGGTATCAGAGCGTCAGGTTTGACGGGGGTCTTGGTTATAGGAGTCGGAGTATGCTCTGTGGTTGCCACGGGAGTGGATCGTCCACATCAGAAACGAGTTCTATTGATCGTATAGGGTATCTGGTTAGACAATATTTTTTCTGATTCGTAGTAATAGTTGGATTTGTTAGTGGCGAGTTGTGGATTTCCGATTTAAAGGGTCCTGGCTACCTGCTACATCTTTTGGCTATTCGAAACGTGAGCAAAATCAGAGAAAGTGTTGTCTATAGGATACGGATACGATGTCGAAGTTCAGTCCAATGAGGTTTGATGTAGAGAAATTTGATGGGATGATCAATTTTGGCTTATGGCAGGTTCAAGTCAAGAATGTGTTGATTCAGTCCGGTTTACACAAGGCTTTGAAGGGTAAACCCACCCTTGTTCCTGGCAGTGATTCTAGCAGTAAGTTCGATGAAGAAGAATGGGATGATATGGATTTGAGGGCAGCAAGTGCGATTCGTTTGTGTCTTGCAAAGAACGTGCTTGCAAATGTGCACGGGTTATCAACGGCAAAGGAGCTTTGGGTTAAACTAGAGCAGTTGTACCAGGGCAAGGGCATCTCAAATCGGTTGTGTCTTAAAGAACAATTTCATACTCTGCGTATGGATGGGGGTTCAAAGATTTCAGATCATCTAAGTATTCTTAACGGTATTGTTTCAGAACTGGAGGCTATTGGAGTTAAAACGGATGATGAAGATAAAGCTTTGAGGTTGATATTATCTTTATCATCGTCTTATGAACACATGAAACCTATTTTGATGTATGGGAAGAAAACTCTGAAGTTTGAAGACGTTACTAGCAAGCTCCTATCCGAGGAGAAAAGACTGGAAGGTAACGGGGTCTCGTCATCAGGAGATACGATAGTGTTGTGTTCGGATAGGCAGAAGAGAAACTCTAGAAAGAATCTGACATGCTGGAAGTGCGGGAAGACTGGACATGTAAGGGTTAATTGTCCCGGTGGAGCTAATCCGGCAAATGGCTCCAAAGACGCTAACATTGTGTGATGACCCGGAAATTTCGACTAAATTTAAACTTAATCTTAAATGATTAATGATTTCGACACGATAAGCAAAGCCTATGAAGTTGAATCTCAAAATTTTGAACTATTCAATTACCCTTCGGTTGTTCTCAACGATTCGCAAACCATTATATGTAAATAGATACATATATATACTATAACTTGAAAACGTAACAAAGTTTTAATTGCATGATACCGTACATTAAACTTATTGGTTTATATATCTATTTGAATATATATGATTTCAAGTTATTTAGTAAACGATAGTAACATTCGTTTATTTATTCGATTGATA
Organism: Rutidosis leptorrhynchoides; assembly: GCF_046630445.1. NCBI lineage: Eukaryota > Viridiplantae > Streptophyta > Magnoliopsida > Asterales > Asteraceae > Rutidosis > Rutidosis leptorrhynchoides. The sequence continues at coordinate 18,496,011 of NC_092335.1, read as the reverse complement.
ATTAGATAAGTTAACTAAAGCGTTTAAGATGAACCAGTAAAACACTAATTTGCTACAGTGTTTTCAAATTGCCACATTACTCAAAATGCTACAATGTTTTCGAAAATCACTATTTGCTACAGTGAAATTGACTTTGCTACAGTGAATTGCTACAGTAAAAATTGACTTAACTTTGCTACAGTAACACTATTTTAAAATGTATTTTAACAAATAGTGAGACGATGATTTATAGAAGTAAATGACCAAAACACTCAAACGTATAAGATACACTTTGAGTGACATAGTTTATGGATAATTTAAGGCTATATTTTAACAGAGGTACGAGTCACGAAATGTAAAATGCAAGTTTTCTCAGCGTACGAAAGGACATTTGAAAAACCGGAACCGGGACATAAGTCGAGTGATGACGTACGACTTATCGGAACAAAAATTACAAGTCAACTATGCACGTGAATTTAATATAATATATAATTAATTATTTAAATTATATATATTATATTAATATAAAATTATGTCGACAAACAAGAAGTTAAACAAATGTGAGCTGTAAAACATCCCCATGCGATCGCATGGGAAAAGGCCTTGGGAGCCATGCGATCGCATGGCAGACCTGGCCTGACCACATCTATAAATTTGATCGAAATATGTTTTGTAAAACACATATATTACTCCGTATAATATTTATTATTATTATTATTATTATTATTATTATTATTATTATTATTATTATTATTATTATTAAGATTAATATTATTATTATTAATCTTATTATTATTATTATTAGTATTATACATAAAATACTACGACGAGGTTATGAGATTGTCACTTTCAAAATGGTTTTCAAGCGAGCTAGAGCTAAGGAAATTATGGGTTATTGCTAAGGAAATTATGGGTAATGTTCGGGGGTATTTTTGTGAATCAAACCTCGTGTTTATCATCTCCGATGCGTCTACGTGCTTTCCTACAATATTGTATATCAATATTAAACAGTGAGTTTCATAAAATCCCTTTTACTCTCTACATTTTTGGGCTGAGAATACATGCAAATGCTTTATTAACCGATATACAATATTTATATGTGTGAGTTTCATAAGATTCCTTTTACTCTCTACATTTTTGGGCTGAGAATACATGCAAATGCTTTATTAACCGATATACAATATTTATATGTGTGAGTTTCATAAAATCCCTTTTACTCTCTACATTTTTGGGCTGAGAATACATGCAAATGCTTTATTAACCGATATACAATATTTATATGCGTGAGTTTCATTGATCCCTTTTTAATTGCTTTTGCAATATATATTTTTGGGCCGAGAATACACGCACTTTATTTTAAACGCAATGGATACAAGTACATACTAAATTCTACACTGAGTTTGAACCGAAAATCCCTTAGCTTTGGTAACTGTTAACTGCCAGTTATAAGAACTGGTGGGCGCGAGTAGTAGTATATGGATCCATAGGGTTTGACATCCCCGTCTGTTCCAGGTATAGAAAGAAACTCTAGCCTGAACTATAAAACAGACGTATGCTATTTGAAGTTAGTACACGTTGGATTGCGTGTATTGTACATGTTGGTTGCATGTTAAACGAGGGGTACTTATTATAAACGTTAAGGCTTGGTTACCAGGGTGCTCAACTTTGTAGAACTGATTGATAAACATTTCTGGATGAAACAACTGAAATCTTGTTATCCACTTTTATATGCAGATTATGCGAAACACTAAAACTATGAACTCACCAACCTTTGTGTTGACACTTGTTAGCATGTTTATTCTCATGTTCCCTAGAAGTCTTCCGCTGTTTGCTTATATGATAGACAAGCTATGTGCATGGAGTCTTACATGGCATATTTTTCAAGAAAACGTTGCATTCACCAATTCATCACCATGTACCTTATTTAGACTGCATTGTCAACGGAAGTACTGTTGTAAACTATTATATAAGGTGATTGTTTATATGTAGAAATCATCAGATGTCGAAAACCTTTGATTTAATATTCATTTATGGTGTGCCTTTTCAAAAGAATGCAATGTTTATAAAACGTATCATATAGAGGTCAAATACCTCGCAATGAAATCAATGAATGACGTATTCGGCCAAATGGATTTGGAGCGATCGTCACAGTTGGTATCAGAGCGTTGGTCCTAGCGAACCAGGTCTTACATGAATGTGTCTAACTGATAGTTGTTAAGATGCATTAGTAAGTCTGGACTTCGACCGTGTCTGCATGTTAAAAGTTTTGCTTATCATTTTTTGTCGAAAATTACATGCTTATCATTCTTAAGTCTAGACACATTTTGCTGCATTGATTGCATAAATAGTGTATAGACAAAAATTCATATCTTAGCGTATCTGTTACTGTAAACTTTTCCTGACATCTTCCGAAAATTTCTCCGTGATTTATGGAATTTGGTATTATATATACATATGTAAATTATGTATTGAAGAATACCAAACTAAATTCTATAATATATTTCATATCAAAAATCATCTATTTAATTATACAAGATGGATCCCGTATCTAGTTCAAATTCCTTAAATTTCGACAGCTATTCCGATATGGATATTCTCCTGAACTCTGAAGAAAGTGTAACTGGAATGGATCAACCAACTAGCCATCATCTATTCTGGATGAATTGGGGATGGGTTCGTAGCCTACTTAATTATTGGAGACAAGAAGAAGGCGATCCCTTCCATCCACCACATTGCCCTCTTGGCGAAGAACCTGAAGCACTTACCGGCGAACCTGTTCGTAATACCATTTTCTCTCTCATTTCCAGAGTATCTAGTCATGATTATATACTATCTCACATTCTAAATCTTATTCGTCCGCTCGTCCGAATCGACAATCATCCCGGTGTAGTAGAAGAAGTCAACGAGCTTCGCGCTCGGGTAGTGGCTTTGGAGAATATGGTGCAAAGGTTACAAGCACCAGCAGCATCACCGGCATCAACAGTACCACCGACAACAACACCAACAGTACCATTACCACCACCAACAACATCCGCATCGCAAACCTCAACTTCACAATCTGTTCCACGAGCATCAACGTCATACGCACCGTAGTTACCAAGAAATACCAGCAACAATAACCGATGAAGTATTAACTCATTTCCCCTGAAGAAATTTTATGTATATTTAATATATATGAATTTTGAAATCAAAATAAATCTTTTCGTACCAAGTTATTACGTGTGAATCTTAACTGGTAGGTACTACTCGGTTAATTCATATTACTAATATGCTATGATGTACATACTTCGTTAATGACTTAACCATCGTTAACTACAATCTCTGTTTCCAACTCAATGAATTCCATTTCATAATAAACTAAGTATATTATTCAAATATATGGTTGATTTTATACTTTCATCTTCGATGTATTCGAAACTTTCTAGAAAACATCATTCGTACCTTGCGAAGTTAGCAAGAGTTCCATGAGCACCAACATGATTCACTGAGAAAATATCAATAAAACTGAGTATTGATTACATTAGTGAAATACTCCGTAAAGATTATTAAATCTTTAATGTTTTATTCATTTCTAATTCAAGTCAAAAATCAAATGAGCTTAATATGATATTAACTCATCAAATCTGTATTACATCTGAAGAAAATATACATACATATATTTTCATAAAGACGGTAATAAAAATTCTTTTGTACAAAATATTACTTGTGAAATCTTTAACGGGTAGGTAATTCCCGGGAAATATTTAAGTTCACAATTAATATGTTACACTGTACATTCTTCAACTTTGATTCAAAAATTATTAACTATGCTCACAGCGATATACAATCGTTTCCATACAAATTCAATTACATATTCTGATATTGACGGATCAGAATCCAAGTCAAGATTTAACGGGTGACATCATTCTTAGATCTCTACATCTTTCAAAGCTATACTTTGACTTCAAAAATGTGAAAGATCCTTTAGCATTGTTATTACTGAAAATAACCTTGCAATTCCTTTCCAAAAGTATCCAGTATTATCAACCGTTCAACCAGACAACGATGACCTTTCAGACTTGTAACTTTGGCATATACGTTTTTGTTACTGGGGAACCTTTCATGTTCCACCACATTAGCAGTAAATTTATCAACAACTTCATTGATCTTTGACCTTCCGAAAAATCCTTATACTCATTGAAACCGTATCATGTACTCATCCACATCTTGTAACGGCAATTGCCATACCAACTATCAGGAATTAGCAATCAGTATTTTGAAATCTTGTAGCACGTCTACGCCAACAGTTATATGTGTACATATAACGTCTACCTCTTGGACTTACATACTTCGAATGTGAAGTTTCCGAAAAACACCCCAAACTACTAAACTAGTTCTCCGAATTTTGGAAAAATGTTGATGAAGCAGCAAAAACTGTAAACGACCTTAACAGTCAAAAGTTTGATGATAAAGAATAGTATGGTGGTAAAGCTGAGAAAAAGAGAAAGTTTGAAACTGGAAAACGGATTGAGCAAAGTATGAAAGAGACTGTGGATAAATCACAAGGACAAAACCTGTCTTCAAAGAATCCAAATGATTCAGTATCTGTTGAAGCCATTAACGAATACCTTGCTTCCGAATCTAAACCCTTGCGGACAATATTCTTCATCATCCTCTGATATTAGAAATTCTAAGATATCATCGTATCTTTCATTATAAATATCCTCCATATTTCTGGAGATAATTTCATAATCATTCTTATCGAAAATCAATTTTCTCTTTACGATATCTGTGTTACACCATAAAAGAAACTATTTTAGTTTCTAAATTCTGAAACTTTCAAGTTTAAAATATAAATGTTTTGAAGTAATGTTAGGAATTGAAGCATGAGTTAGTATAATATAATGACACTTGATCAACGTGATTATATTACAGTAAGTCATGCTGAGTTTCTAATGGAACGTGATAAAGGTTCACAGATCCCACCCTCATCATGAACCATGTTACATAACTCTTTCATTCTATATAATCTCTAAATATATCAAGAATATATATTTCTTGATGATTCGGTCTTTTCCGGATATTCTGGTAATTTGATAAATCAAGATCGTGCCATTACGATTACCTTCTCGGAACATTAACTATGTTCATCCAAAACTCCATACCTACGAATTCTGGACCATTACAAGAGATGCCTAATCGCAAGAAGAAGAAACGAAGGGACAAAGCTCAGAAATAGAAATTGGAGTATAAATCGCAGCAAATAGGAGGGAGTATTAACTGTGAATGACAATGATTATAGAAGACAGAAGTAGGGACATTGAAATATAACGGAGAATAAAAAGCCTATAAAAACAAATAATTTTACAAACCGTGTATATCAATGCGTATAGCAATATAAAGACACGGGAGAATGATAAATACAACAATCCCTAGAGCATAATAGAAATAAACAGATTCTTCTGGTGGGAGCTGGAAAAGAAGGATGATTGTGGCAAACGTCAATATTAGGTCAAGAACCAGAACTGGATTGAGCATTTTCACAATCTTTTGAGTGTATTAATTGGGAAAGAAAGTAGGAGTGGTAAAAATAAATGAAACGGAAGAGGTCAATTTATAGCGAAATATCTGACATAGAAATCGAGGCAGATTACGCATTTAATCAAAGGAAATCCTAATTTCCGCAAATTCCGAAGAATCAAATCTTATTTAGATTATGAAGATTTTCTATTCCTTAAATTCCGGAAATCAAACGTTACTACGTCAAGAGATAAGACGAATCTCTATTCTCCATTTCACTCTATTACGATAACTTCTCTCATACGCTTCGAGTAATTGGATTGTTTTGTCCATATTATTCAACGGTGATAAAATTCTAATTATCAATTCATATTCGTCATGAAAACATTTTTATTGTTAGCCATGACGACCTCACTCAAATTTCGGGACGAAATTTCTTTAACGGGTAGGTACTGTGATGACCCGGAAATTTCGACTAAATTTAAACTTAATCTTAAATGATTAATGATTTCGACACGATAAGCAAAGCCTATGAAGTTGAATCTCAAAATTTTGAACTATTCAATTACCCTTCGGTTGTTCTCAACGATTCGCAAACCATTATATGTAAATAGATACATATATATACTATAACTTGAAAACGTAACAAAGTTTTAATTGCATGATACCGTACATTAAACTTATTGGTTTATATATCTATTTGAATATATATGATTTCAAGTTATTTAGTAAACGATAGTAACATTCGTTTATTTATTCGATTGATAATTAGATAAGTTAACTAAAACGTTTAAGATGAACCAGTAAAACACTAATTTGCTACAGTGTTTTCAAATTGCCACATTACTCAAAATGCTACAATGTTTTCGAAAATCACTATTTGCTACAGTGAAATTGACTTTGCTACAGTAACACTATTTTAAAATGTATTTTAACAAATAGTGAGACGATGATTTATAGAAGTAAATGACCAAAACACTCAAACGTATAAGATACACTTTGAGTGACATAGTTTATGGATAATTTAAGGCTATATTTTAACAGAGGTACGAGTCACGAAATGTAAAATGCAAGTTTTCTCAGCGTACGAAAGGACATTTGAAAAACCGGAACCGGGACATAAGTCGAGTGATGACGTACGACTTATCGGAACAAAAATTACAAGTCAACTATGCACGTGAATTTAATATAATATATAATTAATTATTTAAATTATATATATTATATTAATATAAAATTATGTCGACAAACAAGAAGTTAAACAAATGTGAGCTGTAAAACATCCCCATGCGATCGCATGGGAAAAGGCCTTGGGAGCCATGCGATCGCATGGCAGACCTGGCCTGACCACATCTATAAATTTGATCGAAATCTGTTTTGTAAAACACATATATTACTCCGTATAATATTTATTATTATTATTATTATTATTATTATTATTATTATTATTATTATTATTATTATTAAGATTAATATTTTTATTATTAATCTTATTATTATTATTAGTATTATACATAAAATACTACGACGAGGTTATGAGATTGTCACTTTCAAAATGGTTTTCAAGCGAGCTAGAGCTAAGGAAATTATGGGTTATTGCTAAGGAAATTATGGGTAATGTTCGGGGGTATTTTTGTGAATCAAACCTCGTGTTTATCATCTCCGATGCGTCTACGTGCTTTCCTACAATATTGTATATCAATATTAAACAGTGAGTTTCATAAAATCCCTTTTACTCTCTACATTTTTGGGCTGAGAATACATGCAAATGCTTTATTAACCGATATACAATATTTATATGTGTGAGTTTCATAAGATTCCTTTTACTCTCTACATTTTTGGGCTGAGAATACATGCAAATGCTTTATTAACCGATATACAATATTTATATGTGTGAGTTTCATAAAATCCCTTTTACTCTCTACATTTTTGGGCTGAGAATACATGCAAATGCTTTATTAACCGATATACAATATTTATATGCGTGAGTTTCATTGATCCCTTTTTAATTGCTTTTGCAATATATATTTTTGGGCCGAGAATACACGCACTTTATTTTAAACGCAATGGATACAAGTACATACTAAATTCTACACTGAGTTTGAACCGAAAATCCCTTAGCTTTGGTAACTGTTAACTGCCAGTTATAAGAACTGGTGGGCGCGAGTAGTAGTATATGGATCCATAGGGTTTGACATCCCCGTCTGTTCCAGGTATAGAAAGAAACTCTAGCCTGAACTATAAAACAGACGTATGCTATTTGAAGTTAGTACACGTTGGATTGCGTGTATTGTACATGTTGGTTGCATGTTAAACGAGGGGTACTTATTATAAACGTTAAGGCTTGGTTACCAGGGTGCTCAACTTTGTAGAACTGATTGATAAACATTTCTGGATGAAACAACTGAAATCTTGTTATCCACTTTTATATGCAGATTATGCGAAACACTAAAACTATGAACTCACCAACCTTTGTGTTGACACTTGTTAGCATGTTTATTCTCAGGTTCCCTAGAAGTCTTCCGCTGTTTGCTTATATGATAGACAAGCTATGTGCATGGAGTCTTACATGGCATATTTTTCAAGAAAACGTTGCATTCACCAATTCATCACCATGTACCTTATTTAGACTGCATTGTCAACGGAAGTACTGTTGTAAACTATTATATAAGGTGATTGTTTATATGTAGAAATCATCAGATGTCGAAAACCTTTGATTTAATATTCATTTATGGTGTGCCTTTTCAAAAGAATGCAATGTTTATAAAACGTATCATATAGAGGTCAAATACCTCGCAATGAAATCAATGAATGACGTATTCGGCCAAATGGATTTGGAGCGATCGTCACACATTGTCTCCGTTGTTACGGAGAGTGACGAATTCCTCTGAAGTCACGTCATCCTCACGGTGTGTCCGCGCCACCGTGGAAAGGGATGTTCGTTAGCGGTTCCACAATTACACATGGGCATTGGTTTGGCGTTGATGCAGGCAGTGTGGTGGAAACTGATGTTGTAGCTGATGGGACTTTCGGGAAAGCCAAACAAGGAAGTTGCACCATAAAGTTTCAGCTGGTTGTTCAACAACATGTGCCGAGGTGAAATGCTTGGAATGTGATATTCTAAGTGCTATACTCTTAATGGTGGAGTATGATAATTCTTGTTAAGAGTTATGATTGTCTGTGATGACAATGATTGTCGGTTTAGACAATGTTCGATGAAGATGCAAGTTTTGTCTCTTGGGAGATAATGTCAACGGCATAAAGATGAGGATCTTGAAGTTGTCGTCGAGGAAGCGTCTACATCGGTTATCCTTGCAATGTGGAAGCATGGTTATCTTCTTCTATCCAAAAGGTGGAGATTTGTTGGTTTATTTTGGCTAGTAGAAGATATGTTTATCCCACATTGGTGGGAGGAAGATGTGAGGGGTGAGTGACTTGGTTATATAAGAGTGGCTAAGTCTTCATTCCAAATTGCACCAATCAATACACTTTAAGTATTTGATTATTTCTTTCTTTCTTACCCTTGTTTGAGAGTTGTATTAGTTAAATATTTTGGAGAGTGTAGTTGGCTTAAGAGAGTCGTCTATATCATTGTAACAATTTGTGATATAGTGTATTTCTCTCTTTGGGAACCGGTAGTTTTTCTCCTGTTTTGGAGTTTCCACGTTAAATCTTGTGTTGTGTATTGTTCTTATTTCTTTACTATTATTGTTGGGCTGGGTGGTGGGAATTAGTGAGACCGTAATTTCCCAACAACAATCAGAAAACAAAGTCATAGACATCCAAAAATTCAAGAAAAAATTAACAAACCATTAAAATGTAGCCCACGTTAAAAATACACTTTTTGACTGGTGACATCTGCATCAAGAGTACCTTTATTTTGCAAACGCTAAATGTACTAAACTACTAATAATATATCAATAGTCATAATGCTTAATAATTGAATCACACAAAAGTTGTACCAACTTCAAACCAATAATGTAGTGAAATGTAAACCCTAGGCTTTTTGGTTCTTTTATCAATACTTATTAAAACCCAAATTATCACCATGAATCTTACATTTATTTTATGATTTTCATAGTGAAAACTAAGAAAGCACTTTCAAGAGTCATGAATGCAGCAGCAAGTCCGGTTGATACCATTGCATCTGGTGTTTAGAGTCGGAACTGTAGTTAATTAAAGCACTACATTATGCAGTAAATTTTAGTTAAGCTTAGTAAAAGCACTTAGACAATAAAGCACTTCAATCTAATCTCAATGAGCTATCTTACATTTAACAAAATTTTACTAACCTTCTTAAAAGAATCATCAGTGTGTATCCAATAGTTGAACAGCTAAACATTTTCTATAGTGGTGATGAAAGTTGTTAATAAGTACTATAATTCCATATATAAACCTTTTTCACATAAGGAGCCCCATCCATGGATCAAACTTTCCCTGAACTTTATCAATGTTCTTCAAGTTTGTATACGCAATATTCTTGCAAAAAAAAATCTGATTGAGGCCAACCAACAAATGGGCACATCATATAAAAACATTTATCATCTCTATTTTCTAAATAAATTTTAAATACTGCACTTAAATTACTTTAATGAAACAATTCAAAAGTTCTATACTAATGATGAAAAGAATTGATTATAATTCACTAACAAATGCACCTTACAGCATAAAAAGCTACAATTTCATAGTCATAATCGATCTATAAAAGTAGCAGACGTACCTCTCTATACTATTTTCGGTTCCTAATTGAGCTTGTTAAAATACCATCAAGACCTTGGTGATGGGAACAATTCCTCTTTACTGAATTGCAGATGGCTCCTCTAAACATATGGAGGACAATTTATAACAAAAAAAAAAAAAAACAACATTTATGTTGTTGTAATCATTCGAAAAAACAATTGTAAACTCATAGCATTAAAACTATCGTAAACCTCATAATACGATGTAAAAATGTTTAATCAAATAAATGAGGTAAAAACGCAAATGTCAAACCCAATTTCAAACCCCGGTAAAAAATAACAAATCAAAAACCTTGATAAGTGATTTGTGTTTATTAGGGTTCTAGAATAGTAGAACTTGTGATGAAGCCCATAGAAGATAAAAGAATCCTTATTAAAGGTATTAAATATAGATGATGATAAACCCTAACTGAAAGGGGAAGAAGATGAAGTTGGAAATGATTTATTAATATGATTGGTAGCATATAACGATTTGAATTAAACGTGTAGATACATGAATGACGATAGGTAATAATAATATGGATATGGAAACAGAGATAGAGATTAGTAGGGGTGAAATTAGAGTGTTTAGTTTAACTTGGAGTGAAGCCTCCATCAAAAGGGTGCAGCTAATTGGAGGATCACTGAGCTCTAAAAAGCTGCCAAATTAATTTTACTTCTCCGTATTACATTGGAAAATTGATACTCCATATATTTTTATCTAGTAAATCATAAACAAATTAAGTTACATATTTTTGCCTTCCAAATCACAAACCGATTCAAATTTAAATTAAACTTCATTATTAAATTTTTATATATAATACATACTACGAAATATGTAATGTAATTAATTAATTAATTAGTGTTTTTAAGATGACATCATCATTTTAATAAGAAACCATCTATATAATGCGCCACATCAGCGATAGTGATGTCAGCGACATCATCAAATTATATATAGTATAGAAGATAGATATCCTCTTGGTCCCCCTAAATAAAGTGTAGGGCCCAAGTAAAATTTACAAATCCATTGACAATTATTAACATCAACCATCGGCCCAATTTAAATATAAGTCACCTTTTTTTTTTCCTTTACTGCTAAAAAGATCCGGTTCAAAATAAATTCGATAATCACCTTACTTTCATTGAATGATATTCGGCCTAATATTTTAATACTCCATGCGAGATGTAATAACCAAACATGAATAATAGTACCGAACCGTATTGCCTTTAGCCTCGTGTTTTTAACAACAATCTCACATTTAGCAAACATGAAGTCTCGATCCGCGAAAAATATCCGAACAACAAATAATCCTTTATCTTTTTAACTTTATGTTTAAGCCTCATCCATTATCTCCCAGTTTGCTCTTCAACTCGCTCAAATCACCAAATCAACAATTTCACCAAATGTGAACCCAAAACTCTTCGAATCCACACGAAGTCATAATGATAAGAATAGATATTGCGATTAAAATATATATATAATTGGAGCAATATCAAATTCCCCCACACTTGAACATTGCTTGTCCTCGAACAAGTATATCTTCAAATAATATCAACTAGTGTAAAAATAAACATACCCGAACAAGTTTTCAACAATCATAGAATCAAGACGTAGCGATATCATCTTCATAAGCAAATAAATCCATATCATGTGGTCTTCAAAAAGCGAATGCAAGGTTCAAGCCTTCAATATAACTCAATCTTTCCAAATCAAATTTGTGATTACCCAAAAGCTTCACACTTCAAATCAAGAACATCCACGTGCGAAACCAAAAAGTTTGGCCTTAGGGAAAACAAGACCTTTAGAAAACCATTTTTGTATTTAAGAACAGGAAAAACAAGCTAAGTTTTTACACAAAACAAGTTTTCTGAAAATTTAAGGTTTAAAGGCTATGTGCTTTCAAAGTCATCCCGGTTTTGGGATAACCGCACGGGTAATTGCCAACCCTGTATATTATCTAGGATGAACTACCTCCCGGTTCGAAGGCGATGGGAAAACAACTACCTTGAGTATGAATTTTATCGGGGGGTCTAGTGCACGACACTTGAAAGACTTTACTTTCAAGTTCTGGTCTCTTTGATTTATAACTTAACTTGGAAGACTTTACTTTCAAGTATTGGAAGACTTGACTTCCACAAAGTATGGGAGGACTCGACTCTCCCGGAAGTGTTTAAACACTTAGTTTATTTTATTTAAGGTCCTTGGACCTCACTTCCCACGTATTTAGCTTTTATCCTATTTTTAAGAAAATGTAGGAAGCAGATACTACATTTCAATATTTTAAAAGGGGTACCATGGCTTTTGACCATGGTGTGTGTTGTCTAAGCAACATTAGCACGAAGCCATTGCTCTTCCTAAAGAAGACATCATTTAGTGAAGCTCAAGGATCCTCTTCCCACAGTACGATACATCGATGTAACACATCGTGAAATGATGCATTAACCAATATCAGTATGAAATGACGTAGATTAGGAAGTCTCCTACACCAAGTAAGATGGGCATTCGGAAGACTCAACTTCCTTAATGGATGGACTTGAATCATCTTACAATTTGGGTTTTTTAAAACCCTGGAAGACTTTGCTTCCTTATTACTCACATACACTCACGCAAATGAAAATACAGAACACCAGAATCAATGAGGTACCTGCACAATTTAATATACAAAAGTGATAACATTTGCCCAATAAAACAACTACACTTGGCTTTTGAATGAGTCAAAATTTTAAATATTCTCAATTTTTCAATAATAAAAAATAAGACTCCAAGCCAAGTGTACTACATCCACGAGAATTTATATCTCTTCCCCCTACACTTAAAATCATGTAATGCCCTCATTTACATGAAATCAGATAAATCAAATATAAATTCGAGAGGACAATAGAGTGAATGGGAAAAACATAACCGGATGTAGAGCAACATAATCGCGAAACGGAGTGACAGACGGCTTTGCACTAACGGCCATATCTCGATTGTCATCACATTTTTATAGTACCTGAAATGATTAAACAAGAACAAAACACAAAAAGAAAAATATATTTTTTATTTTTTTGGTTTTTTCAAATTTTTAGGTTTTTTAGTTTTAAAACACACGCTATAAAATATACAAGGATAAATGGTGCGTATTTAACGAGTCGTGCACCCGACTTGACCCCTTCTTTTAATGCCTAGTGGGGTCATCCTCCCCCACACTTATCGGACGACATATGAAATTAGTGGAAAAACTTCCACGAATAAGTAACGTGAGCCACTCATTAACCCCTCGGGTAATATATAAGACAACTAAAACAATCTTTTCATTTTCATGAGAAAGACTAATCTAACCCAAGAGTCAATAAGTGACTCGCCTCCAAGTGCGGCTTGCAACAACAGGTTAACTCTCACAGGTGGATCCTGTCCAAACGGATCACCTTTCATTATATTCCAAGTGCTAACCTCGTGAGGATATACAAATTTCACATGAATATGTGACTCAACAATTGGTTCCTCTAAAAAAAGTTCCTCATCCTCAATAATCTTTGATGACTCCACCACTTTATCCTCAAATGTTAACACCTCCTCATTATCAAAATTATACCCAACCGCCTCATTATATACTGCGGAGATCTCAGGTGTAACATGTCGTGACCCGACCTAATCCACCTGGATGAAGTCTTCAACATTTGGTTCCATTGCGAGGTACTGGCCTAAATATGTCATGAATGACTTCAAGTAATATCTTTCAAACGAGCAAATACACAGCGGAAGACTTAATACGTACCTGAGAATAAACATGCTTAAAAGTGTCAACCAAAAGGTTGGTGAGTTCATAGGTTTATCATAAATAATACTTTCAGTAACAGTAATGGACCGCAAGATTTCAGTTTCCATAAATATCCTTACACCGCAGTGTAATAAAAACATTCTACAACCATGGGCACCCGGTAACAAGCCTTAACAATAATAATGATGAATACCCCTGATGTATAATAATATCTGCACCGAATCAAGTGCGTTCCGTTAACCTCGAAGTACTAAACATCTGTTAAATGCTAGCGCGACTAGCCCGGATGGGGTTGTCAAACCCGATAAATCTATCAATAGGATTCGCGCCTACCAGTTCATAAACCAATAGATTAATGTTACCAAGCTAGGGGAATATTTGTGATTCTAACCCACGTAGAATTAAGTTTAGTACTTGTGTCCATTTCGTAAAACAGTTATAAACAGCGCATGTATTGTCAGCCCAAAAATATATTGCAAAAGCAATTAAAAAGGGAGCAAATGAAACTCACAATATTGTATTTCGTAGTAATTAAACATATGATGGCATTGAACAAGTGTAGGGTTGGCCTTGGATTCACGAACCTATATCAATTATATATATGTCAAATAATATCATGCAACTGTAAAATAAATACTATATAATATTTTTAGTTTTGTAATATATTTGTGATTTCAAATGTTATATACTTATATATATTCATACTTTTATATATGTTATATAGATATTTTTATTAAATTTTATATAAGTAATTAATATATTAATAATATATATTTTAAATGAAAATTAATATTTGTTATTAAATTATCATAGTAAGTTATTTCTATAGTAAATATTCTTTAAAATATTTTAATAACCAATTTATAATTATTACGTAATTACCACATATATATATATATATATATATATATATATATATATATATATATATATATCATCTATTATAATATATTAGTACTAATAAAATAAAAATATATATTAATATATGTAATGTATTTTAATATCTATATATAATTATATTAATGTTTCTAATTTATTGTATATCAATGCTTTAATGTATTTCATAAAATAACTTATATAAATATATCTATGTGATATATATATAAATATTTATATATAAATTTTAATAATATTATGTGTAATTATAACATAAACATATTAAAATATAATAATATAAGATGTTAATTTAATTATAGTATTATGTGTAATAAATACATTCTTATATCAATAATATTTATTTAATAATTTTGATAATAATAATAATAATAATAATAATGATAATAATAATAATAATAATAATAATAATAATAATAATAATACATAAAATAAAGGAAATTACGCGTTATATTGCCATTTCCCAAATTAGATCTAGGGTTAACAGAAGCATACGCAGAGGAGTGAAGAAAAATTATCATCATCGTTTCTTCTATTAGTAATCATCCTCATCATCAATAGATCAATCGATCAAATTACAGTCTTCGATGATTCATTATCAACATCGTTCATTCGTTTTCCAACAGACCTAATCATCATTGAACAATCAATCGGCAATCACCATCATTAATAACGGATCGATTAAGTAGTAATCATCGTTGAATAGTAGGTCATCAATTCGTCATTATCATCAGTCATCCTCCTTTATCAACGATCGAGTAAATAGTTTACTTTCTAGTGAAATAGGTAATTGGTTCCTTGATTTTATGTATCACTAACTGTAATTTATTATGAATCTGGTTGTGATTAAGGTTATGAACTTGATAGGATTTGAATTAAATAGTTTTAAAGATAAGAGTTTTATATATTTGCTCATAATTAAATTTGTAGTTTTTGATTTGATTTTTATTTTTATTATTTGTTACTAATTTTGTCAAGTTATGATTCTGATATAGTATGTATGTAATGTTAATGAGTTTCTTTAGTTTTTATCTTTACTGCTTTAGGGATTATTATTTGCACAGAACAATTTAATTGCTTAGGAATTTTGATAACAAAATTAATCTTGATTGTTATTATTAATCTTGCTGTTTATGGTATTGGCTATCAGCAGAAATTAAGTATATAGATATAAAGTGATCATATGGATGGGTCTCAATACCTTTTGGTTACAAAGCAATGGCTAGTCTGCTTTCGGTTTCAAAACGGAAGAGAAGAGAGGTGTGGTGAATACCATGATGGTTTGTCAATAGGAGATAAGAGTTAACGAGTTGCAGGTGTGTATTTGGTATTGTTTAATGGTTTATTGAATTATGTGGTGGGAATCATTTGATTAGAACAAATAGCAGTAGCAGTGATTTGTAATCTTGTAGTGGTAATGTTTTTGGGATTACAAGGTGAAATAGAAAGAAAAGATATAAGAAAGGTGTGCGATGGTGTTGTGTTGTGGTTAACGAGAGAGAAGTGCAGGTGATCGAGCTAGGTGATTGTTTGGGTGATCGTTGGTGATGGAATAACAGCAGTGGCAAAAATGCAGCTGATGTGGTTTCAAGTGTTGATGATCGAAATCTGAAACATACAAGCTATGGTGGTTCGTTTGTGGTGGAGTTTATGGTTGGTGAAGGTGACCGGTGGTGGATCACGATGGTTGATCAAGGAGATGAGAAGAAACAGAAATAAGTTATGGTAGTATGCAGCAAACATTGGTGGTAGTGATGGTACTAGGTGACGGTGTCACAAAGTGGCTTGGTTGTTGAAGAAGGAGAAAAAAGAAGTAATACAATTATAGAGATGAGGTGATATGGGTTATTATCTATCATGTGAATATATATATCTGTATGGATATGTATATAATAAATTAAATAGATGGAAAACAAGATAGGAAAGGAAACAGAATATCTATCAAGTGGATTGTGATGTTGGTTGCAAGTGGGTTTTAAATTTCTATCTTTATGTGCATGTATCTGACTATATATTTATATCAATATCTATACATATAATATGTAAATGATATGATATGGTAATAAGAAAAGAGACGGTAGTGTTCAACATCAATTGGATGTAAGGTATTTGAGGTATCAATCAACGAAGAAAATAGAACGCAGCTGTCCAATTTTGAAAAGTGAATGTCTATAAGCTATGTGATGTATATGTATAATATAAATATAAAGTTTGTGAAGAAAACATAAAGTAAACACACTAATCCTCATTCATAATTTAATTATCACGAATGAACACGATTTGGAATAAGTGGGTTGGAATTATGGTGCATATAAATAACATAAAGTAAATATATAATAATAATATCAATTATAAACGTGTGATAGAAGTCCCATTTTGTTTTCTAATTACCGACGATTTAACACGGAGAGTAATAATAATATTAATATGACAATTACATTTTATCTTGTAATTGAATTTAATTTATTAATATTACATACTATTAATTATGTAATTCTCAATAATTATATACTATATATAATAACATATATTGAATATTTAATATTTATATATTTATATATTTTAATATATTACTATATACATAAAATCAATAATTATGTACAGAAATCATATATATATATATATATATATATATATATATATATATATATATATATATATATATATATATATATATATTTAAACTACTGTATATATAATTATATTTTAAATATCCAGTAGATAATTATATATTGAAACAAATAAACTCAAAGTATAACATTTAATACTTTGTAAATGTTTTACAAATATTTAGGTATATATATATATACACACATCTATTCATAACTACTGTTCGTGAATCGTTGAGAGCAGCCGAAGTTTAATGAATCCATGTAAATAGTTCAAATATTTTGAGACTTAACATTACAGACTTTGCTTATCGTGTCGAATTCATATAAAGATTAAATTTAAATTTGGTCGAAAATTTCCGGGTCGTTACAGTACCTACCCGTTAAAGAAATTTCGTCCCGAAATTTGATTGAGATGGTCATGGCTGACAATAAGTATGTTTTCATGACGAATATGAGTTGATAAACAGAGTTTCATCATTATTGATTAATATTGATAATGCTAAAAACGAACATATATTTCATAGCATTATTCCTCAAGAAAGACAAGCTTTTAGTTGCAATTGTTCTATTTACAAGTGATATTCGTTTAAATAATAAAAGGTGAAGACAAAAGACAGATTCGACGAATTGAAGACGCAAACAACCAAAAAGCTCAAAAGTACAAAAGACAATCAAAAAGGTTCCAATTATTGATAAGAAACGTCTCGAAATCACAAGAGTACAAGATTCAAAACGCAAAGTACAAGATATTAAATTGTACGCAAGGACGTTCGAAAATCCGGAACCGGGACCAGAGTCAACTCTTAACGCTCGACGCAACGGACTAAAAATTACAAGTTAACTATGTATATAAATATAATATAATATATAATTAATTATATTAATTATATATATATTATATATATATAATAAAAACCGTCGGCAGCAGGAAACTCCAAGGGTGTGAGCTGTAAATACCACTCCGCGACTCGCGGAGTTTTAAGGCCATTTTGCCGCGAGTCGCGGAGCCCCAAATTTCAAGTCTGGCTATAAAGCCAACCGAATTCTGATCAAATTTAATCCATCTTTTTCTCTTCCTCTTCATACGTAAATATATTTATATTTATAATTTATATTTTAATTTTAATTATAATTCTAATAATAAGGGTATGTTAGCGAATGTTGTAAGGGTGTAAGTCGAAATTCTGTCCGTGTAACGCTACGCTATTTTTAATCATTGTAAGTTATGTTCAACCTTTTTATATTAATGTCTCGTAGCTAAGTTATTATTATGCTTATTTAAAACGAAGTAATCATGATGTTGGGCTAATTACTAAAATTGGGTAATTGGGCTTTGTACCATAATTGGGGTTTGGACAAAAGAACGACACTTGTGGAAACTAGGCTATGGGCTATTAATGGGCTTTATATTTGTTTAACTAAATGAACGTTTGTTAATGTTAATATAAAGATTTACAATTGGGCGTCCCTATAAATTACCATATACACTCGATCGGACACGATGGGCGGGGTATTTATATGTACGAATAATCGTTCATTTAACCGGACACGGGAATGGATTAATAGCCACTAGAATAATTAAAACAGGGGTGAAATTACATTCAAGGGTAATTGGTGTAATTGTTAACAAAGTAGTAAAACCTTGGTTTACACGCAGTCGATAACCTGGTGTATTCATTAAACAAAGTATTAAAACCTTGTTACAATTCGAATCCCCAATTAGTTGGAATATTTATCTTCGGGTATAATAATAATTTGACAAGGACACTTGCAATTTATATTTATGACTGATGGACTGTTATGGACAAAAACCAGACGGACATATTGAATAATCCAGGACAAAGGACAATTAACCCATGGGCATAAAACTAAAATCAACACGTCAAACATCATGATTACGGAAGTTTAAATAAGCATAATTCTTTTATTTCATATTTAATTTCCTTTATTTTATATTTAATTGCACTTCTAATTATCGCACTTTTATTTATTGTTATTTAATCGCATTTTTATTATTCGCAATTTCATTATCGTTATTTACTTTACGCTTTAATTTAAGTCTTGTATTTATTTTATATTTTACATTAGGTTTTAACTGCGACTAAAGTTTTAAAATCGACAAACCGGTCATTAAACGGTAAAAACCCCCCTTTATAATAATAATATCACTTATATATATATTTGTATTTTTATAAAAGTAAACTAATATAGCGTTGAGCTTTGTTTAAAGATTTCCCTGTGGAACGAACCGGACTTACTAAAAACTACACTACTGTACGATTAGGTACACTGCCTATAAGTGTTGTAGCAAGGTTTAAGTATATCCATTCTATAAATAAATAAATATCTTGTGTAAAATTGTATCGTATTTAATAGTATTTTCCTAGTAAAATATAAGCTATTTTGTATACACCTCGTTCGACATCAAGTATTTTTGGCGCCGCTGCCGGGGAATATCTTAAAAGCCGGAAGCGCAACGCTAATATAAAAGAAAAAAAAAAAAAAAGATTTTTATCTACTTTTATTAAAAGTCGTTTTTTTTTTTTGTAAAATTACGTTTTAAAAATTCGAAAAATATAAAAAGAAAAACAAAAATATTAGTATTTTTAGGATTTTGTTAAATATTTAAGTTTTATAAGTTTCTTTATTTTTATTTTAGTTTATAAAAATATAAGTTTTAATTTTAATATCTTTTAATTATTTAAAAAAACAGAAAACAAAATAAAAAATAAAAAATAAAAAGAAAAACGCGTAAAAAGACAAAGCTGTCAACTGAATTCCTGAACCCCGCGACTTGCGGGGTTTTCCTCTTTATTTGCCGCGACTCGCGGAGACCCTCTGACACACGGACAAAAACCCTAATCACGGGTTATTTTTAATTATTATTATTATTAAAACCTAAATATTATTATTATTATTAATTTTAGTTTTATTTTTACTTTTTACTTTATATTTATGTATTTAGTATTAATTAAGTTTTTATTAAATTGTAAAATTAATAGTTTAGTAAAATAAATAATATAAAATAATATTTTTATAAAAATTGTACTTTTTACAATTTTTTGTATATTTTTATATTTTGTACCTTTTTAATCGTTGTAGCGTAACTTTTGTATTTTTAGCTCATATTTAATTTTAAACTTAGTTTTTGCTATAGTTATTTTTACTCCTAGATTTTTAGGTCTTGCCATAGAATTCCTTAAGTGCTTTTTCTTTAGACTAAGATTTAGGTGCTTTAGAATTTTGCGACGCCTTTTTAAGTTTTAGTTTCTTTTTAAGTTATTTCCATTTGGGATTTAGTTTTTCCTTGTAAGCTTTAATATTTTTACACCTTTTACTATGTATCAATTATCATTTCAATTAGTAATATCAATTTGCGATTATAATTTTAAGTTAGTTGTAGTAATAAGGTTAAATTAGTTAAGTATTTTTAAGTTTTTATAAATTTCTTTTATTTTTCCGTCACCTTTTATTTTTCAACCATTTTTTTCTTTTTCGACCTTTTGCGACGAACTCTTTTTCTCTCTTATTTCTCGCTATTCTAGTTTTAGGACTTAGAATTTTATTCTACTTCTTATCTAAATTTCTAAAAATTACGAAAAATTTATTTTAAGTGGTTAAATTAATAGACATCAAAATTTTCTGGTTCGTAGTAATAGTTGGATTTGTACGTGGACCGGGTTATTGGAGCCAAACAGTCCTCAATTATATTGAGACCAAACGAATCCTGCCCCTCTGCTGCATCTTTTGGCTATTCGAAACGTGGGCAAAATCAGAAAAGTCTATTGATTGGATAACTTATTATAATTTTTCTTTCCTTTTAAAAACTAATAGGATATTCTGTGAATGCACCGAGCAAGACGTTCATCACCTTTTGTACGTTCACCACCTGTAACTCGATCAAGACATCGTTTAACAAATATAACCGCCGTTGATTTTTCTTTAGAATCGTCATCCAGTCGACCAAGTACTTCAGTCCAAATTTCCGATAATCCATTTTTTGAACCCGACCTCACAATTGAGAATCCAGAAAATATTCAGGAACGGTTCATAGATCCTGAACCACTAAACTTTCCTCCGGAACCACCAATCATTCAAACAGAGATTGTTGAGGAACGAACTATTAAATCAGAACCATCTAGTGATACCGATTCAACAAATTCAATTATGGAGAATCTGGAACCTTTAAGTATGGAAGACCGAATGAGAGCTAAACGCACTGGCCAAGGTCATGCAATTACTCATCCAGACATTAATGCGCCAGATTATGAAATCAAAGGACAAATTTTACACATGGTGACTAATCAATGCCAATTTATTGGTGCACCGAAGGAAGATCCAAATGAACATCTACGTACCTTTAATAGGATCTGCACACTATTTAAAATCCGAGAAGTGGAGGATGAACAAATATATCTCATGTTATTTCCCTGGACTTTAAAGGGAGAAGCCAAAGATTGGTTGGAATCGTTACCTGAAGGGGCGATCGATACATGGGACGTTTTAATTGACAAATTTCTTAAACAATTTTTTCCTGCATCTAAAGCCGTAAGACTTCAAGCAGAAATTGTTACGTTCACACAGAAACCAAATGAAACTCTATATGAAGCATGGACAAGATATGGAAAGTTGTTAAGAGGATGTCCGCAACATGGTTTAGACACCTGTCAAATAGTACAAATATTCTACCAAGGATGCGACATCACTACAAGAAAAGACATAGATATAGCAGCTGGTGGTTCTATTATGAAGAAAACCGAAACTGATGCTTACAAAATTATTGATAATACTGCTTCCCACTCACATGAGTGGCACCAAGAAAAAGACATCATTAGATCATCTAAAGCAGCTAGAGCCGATTCTAGCCATGACTTAGATTCCATTTCCGCAAAGATAGATGCTTTCGAGAGACGAATGGAAAAGATGACTAAGGATATTCACTCTATACGAATTAGTTGTGAGCAGTGTGGAGGACCACATTTGACAAAAGATTGTCTCAGTATTGAATTAACAATGGAACAAAGAGAGAATATTTCATACATAAACCAAAGGCCTGGAAATAATTATCAGAATAATTATCAACCGCCAAGACCGATTTACAATCAAAACCAGAATTATAACCGAAATATTCCATTCAACAACCAACAAGGTCCTAGCAATCAACAAGTATCCAATAATACTTACAATCAGCAAAGACCTAATTTTCAAAACAAACCACCACAACAAACCGATGATAAAAAGCCGAATTTAGAAGATATGATGACAAAGCTAGTTGAAACTCAAACGCAGTTTTTCACATCTCAAAAACAAACCAATGAACAAAATGCTCAAGCATTTAGAAATCAACAAGCTTCTATTCAAAATCTGGAACAAGAAGTAAGTAACCTAGCAAGGTTAATAGGTGAAAGAAAACCGGGAAGTTTACCTAGTGATACAAATGCTAACCCCCGGAATGAAACAGCTAAAGCTATTACCACAAGAAGTGGTACAACACTTAAACCACCTGAAATACCTGTAAATTCTGATGAAACTATTCCTACTCCACAAGAACCACAACCTGATAAAGAAAAGGAAAAAGAACCAGTAGTTGAAAAGGTTAATGAAGATAACACAGTTAAGGATAAACCTTATGTTAAACCATACCAACCACCACTTCCTTATCCGAGTAAAATGAAGAAAGAAAAACTTGAAGCCGAGCAATCCAAATTCTTGGATATGTTTAAACAGATAAATGTAAATCTTCCTTTCATTGATGTGATTTCAGGAATGCCAAGGTATGCTAAATTCTTGAAAGATCTAATCACGAATAGAAAGAAAATGGAAGAACTCTCGGCTGTTACTATGAATGCTAATTGTTCAGCAGTGCTGTTGAATAAGATACCAGAAAAATTATCTGATCCAGGAAGTTTCACAATTCCATGTTTTCTGGGTAGTCTTAGTTCAATAGAAGCATTGGCTGATTTAGGTGCTAGTATAAATCTAATGCCGTATTCACTATACGCTAAACTAGACCTTGGAGAATTAAAACCAACCAGAATAAGCATACAACTAGCCGATAGATCAATAAAATATCCTAGAGGGATAATGGAAAACATGCTAGTTAAAGTTGGTACTTTAGTATTTCCAGTAGATTTTGTTGTTTTGGACATGGAAGAAGATTCTCAAGTTCCTCTCATATTAGGAAGACCATTCTTAAACACGGCTAAAGCAATGATAGACGTGTTCGGTAAGAAACTGACCCTAAGTATAGAGGATGAGAGTGTTACCTTTTCAGTTGATAGAGCCATGCAACAACCACAATCTGCAGATGATACATGTTATTATATTCAAACTATAGATGCACATGCAGAATTATTAAAAGAATTTCCAGAATTACAAGGAACAGGAGAATGTTCTTTAGGAGAAGGTAATGAACCAATTGATGAAGCTGAAATGTTAGCTACACTTATAGCTAATGGATATGAACCAACAACAGAAGAAATTCAAATGCTAAAAGAAGAAGACAGATATCGATATAAATCATCGATAGAAGAACCTCCGAAATTAGAATTAAAGCCACTTCCAAACCATTTGGAATACGCTTATTTACATGGTGAATCTGAATTACCTGTAATAATATCGTCTTCTCTTACTGAAAATGAGAAATCACAACTCATTTCTGTGTTGAAAGCTCATAAACCAGCCATTGCATGGAAGATTCATGATATTAAAGGAATAAGTCCTTCGTATTGCACACATAAAATCCTTATGGAAGAAGGTCATAAAACGTATGTGCAACGCCAACGAAGACTAAATCCTAATATGCAAGATGTAGTTAAGAAAGAGATTATTAAACTGCTAGATGCAGGTTTAATTTACCCAATCTCTGATAGTCCATGGGTAAGCCCAGTTCAATGCGTGCCTAAGAAAGGTGGCATGACTGTCATCACAAATGAGAAAAATGAGCTTATTCCTACTAGGACTGTAACAGGATGGCGTGTATGTATTGATTATAGAAAATTAAATGACGCCACCAGAAAAGATCACTTTCCCTTACCTTTCATAGATCAAATGTTGGAAAGATTAGCCGGAAATAGTTACTATTGTTTTCTAGATGGATTTTCCGGATATTTTCAAATTCCAATAGCACCCGAAGATCAAGAGAAAACCACATTCACGTGCCCTTATGGTACTTTTGCTTACAAACGCATGCCATTTGGACTTTGTAACGCCCCTGCAACCTTTCAAAGGTGTATGATGGCGATTTTTCACGACATGATAGAAGAATGCATGGAAGTATTCATGGATGACTTTTCAGTCTTCGGTGATACATTTAAATCATGTCTAGTTAATCTGGAACGAATGCTAATTAGATGCGAAAAATCAAATCTAGTACTTAATTGGGAGAAATGCCATTTCATGGTTAAAGAAGGCATCGTTCTTGGACATAAAATTTCAAAAGAAGGAATTGAAGTGGATAGAGCTAAAGTAGATGTAATTGCTAAACTTCCACATCCCTCCAATGTTAGAGGAGTTAGGAGTTTTCTAGGGCATGCCGGTTTTTACCGACGTTTCATAAAAGATTTTTCTAAAATTGCCACTCCTATGAATAAGCTCCTAGAAAAGGATGCGCCATTCATCTTTTCAGATGAGTGTATCAAATCTTTTAATATTCTTAAAGAAAAACTCACTAATGCACCAATCATGATAACACCAAATTGGAATCTACCATTTGAACTAATGTGCGATGCAAGTGATTTTGCAATGGGAGCCGTTTTAGGACAAAGGATTGAAAAACGATTTCAACCTATATATTATGCTAGTAAGACATTACAAGGAGCACAAACGAACTATACAACTACTGAAAAAGAACTCCTTGCTATTGTCTTTGCTTTTGACAAATTTCGATCATATCTAGTTCTAGCAAAAACGGTGGTCTATACCGACCATTCTGCTCTTAGATACCTATTTTCAAAACAAGATGCTAAACCAAGATTAATCCGTTGGATCTTACTCTTACAAGAGTTTGATATTGAAATCCGAGATAAAAGAGGAGCAGAAAATCTCGCCGCTGATCATCTTTCTCGTCTTGAAAATCCCGAATTAGAAGTTCTGAATGAATCGGCCATACAAGACAACTTTCCTGATGAATATCTATTAAAGATAGATTATAAAGAAATCCCATGGTTTGCAGACTATGCAAACTACTTAGTTTGTGGATTCCTTGAAAAAGGATTATCGTACCAAAGACGAAAGAAATTCTTCAGTGATATAAAACACTATTTCTGGGAAGATCCACATCTGTTTAAAAGTTGTCCCGATGGAATAATACGCCGATGTGTATTTGGAGATGAAGCTAGTAAAATTTTAAACCATTGTCACACAGGACCAACAGGAGGGCATTATGGGCCTCAACTAACAGCAAGAAAAGTTTATGAAGCTGGATTCTATTGGCCTACAATTTACAAAGACGCACACCTTCTTTGCAAATCCTGTGATGCATGTCAAAGGGCCGGAAAAATAAGTCAACGTGATGAAATGCCACAAAATGTCATCCAAGTATGTGAAGTATTTGACATTTGGGGTATTGACTTTATGGGTCCATTTCCAAAATCTCATAATAATCTATATATACTCGTAGCCATTGATTATGTATCTAAATGGGCGGAAGCACAAGCTCTCCCAACTAACGATGCACGAGTTGTAGTAAACTTTTTAAAACGTCTTTTTGCAAGGTTTGGAACACCGAAAGCTTTAATAAGTGATCGGGGTACTCATTTCTGTAATAATCAACTTGAGAAAGTTCTTAAAAGATATGGAGTAACTCATAAAATCTCCACCGCATATCATCCACAAACAAGTGGACAAGTTGAAAATACAAACCGAGCTTTAAAACGTATTCTTGAGAAAATCGTAGGATCAAATCCGAAGGAATGGTCCATTAAATTGGAGGATGCACTCTGGGCTTTTAGAACAGCCTACAAAACTCCAATTGGAACCACACCTTTTAGACTTGTTTATGGAAAAGCATGTCATCTTCCAGTAGAAATTGAACACAAAGCATTTTGGGCTTTGAAGACATGTAATCTTGATTTACATGAAGCCGGACGTCTACGATTAAGTCAACTAAACGAATTAGAAGAATTAAGACATGAAGCATACGAAAATTCGTTAATCTATAAAGAAAGAACGAAGAAATGGCATGATAAAAGAATCAGAAGTTCAAGGGAATTTAAAGAAGGAGACAGAGTTCTTCTTTTCAATTCACGATTCAAGCTATTTCCTGGAAAATTGAAGTCAAGATGGTCTGGACCATTCATAGTCAAAAGAGTTTTCCCATACGGAACGATAGAATTAATAAATTCAAATGGGATTGAATTTAAAGTTAATGGTCACAGAGTTAAACATTACATACATGGTCCGATGGAAGTCGACAACGAAGTTAATCACAATTTCGACACCACAGCTAACTAAGTGTGGGGAGAATCAAGTCTTTAAAGGATAAATATGTATTTCTGTTAGAGTTAGATTGTCTGTTTTCGTGTAGTTCTCGAAAATGGAACACGTATGGTCTTTCCCTAGCAGACCCTAAAGAACTAGTCTTCTCCCCCCATTCTGAATTTTTATTTTTTTTAGGTTTTTACAAAATGAAGACTGCCTGTGAACTAAACCATGGTCTAATGCTACACGCTTTGATCACTAAAAGAAATAATGACATACTACCGAGTGAATTAGTATCAGTAATCAGAGAAAGAATGGACGGAGTTAGAAAAGGATCCAGATGCGAAGATAATAAGTTACAATTTGGTAAAGGAAAATCAAAATCCGCAGCGAAAAGAAGAGCACGACACCTAGAAAAATGTCATAAATGCGGAAAATGGTCACATGGAGGTAAATGTTCAAATAATCAAACCTATTCAAATACCGAATTTGTTACTTTATGCAGAGACGGACCGTTCATATGTTTAGAAGAAAAGACAATGAATGCTCGAGGTTACGCCTATGCAGCCATGGAAAACCAATTAAACCGACTATCTTATGAATATAATAGATCATATAACTAAGAAATCTATTTCACAGGTATGTCTGTACAGTTTTTATTTTTATTTTTATTTTTAACCTTTTGATAATAAACGCTAATTTGTTCGCTAAAAAGTATTAAATTGGTATTAAATAAAATTAGGTTTGGCGACCGAAATTATTGATATCGTTCAAAAATTTATTACATCACTGCGAAATTTAACGTTTATTCTTAAGGTATAAATATCTTTAATCAATCAACCCAAAATATTTCAAAAATTCGTCATGAGTTAAATTAGGTCTTGGAACCGAAATTACTTTACCGAAAAGAGGGGCGCATATTTTTGATAATATTTGATTGATTAAAGTGGGATAAAAAGACAAAAAGATTTTTAATTTTATTTTTAAAATTAATATTTAAATCTTAAATTAATATTGTAAACTTTGTAAAAACAATATTTTTAAAAATTGTAAATATTTGAAAAATTAATATAAGTTTGGTATGAATTTATAATATGAATTTTTAAATTAAGTTTGGTTTGAATTTTTAATTTTTAAAATATGAAATTTTAATTTTATGCATTTCAAATTGTAAGTTTGGTGTGAATTTTTAATTTTTAATTTTGAATTTTATATTTAAGTTGTGTGAATTTAAAAACAAAAATTTACTTTATCTCATTAAGTTAAAAATATGATTTTTAAAATTCGTCGTAAGTTGAAGACTAGGTCTTTGAACCGAAATTGCTTTACCCGAAGGAGGGACGAGAACTTTTATTATCATTATTTTTAATCTTATTGATTTAAAGTATGCCAAAAACATTAAAAAACCCAAAAATCTTAGCTTTTAAAACAATCGCTACAAAAAGACAAATTTTAAAATTTTGTCGAGGGACGGACTAGGACATCGATCCGAAACGACCTCGTCCTAAATAACAAGGGAAACAAAATTTTAAAATTAATTTCTTAATTGTGTTATAAGTTAAAGATTATATAAAAAAAAAAAAAAAAAAAAAGGGTAAACTCCGCGACTCGCGGAGTTTGCAGTGCAAACCTCCGCGACTCGCGGAGGGACAAAATTACAGAAAAAAAAATATAACAAGCTGAACGATCTGTACACACAAAACACAAAAACACTGCGAATTCTGCTGCGAAAACACCCCGAAAATCACCCCCAAAAATCTCAATTTTTAACCGTTAATCACCAAATTTTTTGCTAAAATCATGTTGAGAAGGATGATATCTAGGAACTACTCAAGAAAAACGGTAAATTTCTACACCTAAACACCATTTAATTCGAATTTTAGTGTTCTTGAGCTAATTTTTACCCAATTTGATTTTGATGCTTTTTAGTGTAATTAGACTTAAATTGTTTATGTATTATGCTTGTATAACCTAGATTGATGTTGTTTAACATGATTAGAAGCCTTAAACTTCAAATTTTGAATAATCTAGGGTTTGTGTTCTTGAGCAAATTTGGGGCTTTTTGATATAAACAGGTTATGGCCGATTTTTGTCATGAATTGTTGCTAAATTGAGTAGTGTAACATGTCTAGGTAGTTAAATGATCCAAACTTTGAGCCTAAACATGATTTTGAGAATTAAAGTGGACTTTTTCAAGTCCAAAATTCATGAACTTGATTTTTGAAAGATAATGCCATTTGAGACTTGTTTATTTGCTAGTAATGATTATTTTGACATGTTATTTAAGTTGAATGCTTATGAACTTGGCGAAAATTTTCGTATATGCTTATTTGAAAAAGTGTAGATTTGATAAAAATGTGAAAATAAGCTTAAGTTTGATATAAATTGATAATGTCATTGTAATTATTTTGATTGATGATTTTGCTGACACTAATGCATATTTGGATGCACAAAATTTGTGTTTGATGTGTTTTGCAGAATGAAAGGGGTGAATCTTCATCCCAAGCCCGCCATGCTCCTGCTGAGAACTTGGAACAACAGGAGGTAGATAACTACTACAAGCAGGATGTACCTCATCCAGTCATGACCTTTTCAGATATGCACTTGGAACAGTTGCACCCGAACCTGAGATTTGACAGACTTTGGATAGATTATCCAAAATATCAACGGGGTTTGCATACTCTTCATTCCAAGGTTGTTGAGGTACCAAGGGTCATAGAATGGGGACCCTTGGAAGCTGTAGAATTGGCCGGGCCAATTAGGGAATTACTGGTACAGAGGTATGGTAATTCTTATTTTAATGACTGGATATGTTTATTCACCATACGCAGACCTGTATATAAAGTATGGTGTGAAGAGTTGTTATGTAGTATAGAGTTGAATGATCGGGTAGCTAGTTTAACCGATCGTTCTTTTATTAGATTTTTGTTAGGCGGTTCGATGCGCCACATGTCTTTACTGGACATGGCTCAGGCTTTACGTATATACACGCCTGAGGAATTAGCGTCTGCCGATTGTAGAGGATTGATACTAAACGGTAGGAAGATAGATGAGAATTTTGATACACACGGTGTGTGGAGTCAAATGACAAGCCATCACCGTTTCAAAGGGGGAAACTACTCTTATTTGGATATAGATAGAGCCGAATTAAGAGTAATACATAGGTTTTTAGCTAATTCGATTACACAAAGGGGTAAAAACAAAGAAAAGGTAAATGAACAAGATTTGTTTTACCATATGTGTATTCGAGACCCACACAGCGCTGTAAGTATACCATATTGTGTGGGTTATTATTTATCAGCTATGGTTCGAGGGATGCGTCCACATAGCATAATAGGAGGTGGTATTTTTATTACTTTGATTGGTGAATATCTCGGTGTGGATATAAGTCGGGGGGGATTATTAGTAGAAGAGCCGGAACCCCGCGACACTATAGGTTTAAATGTATACCATGGTGCAAAAGTTTTGAAGCGGCGAAATAACGTCGCAGTACGATACAATGGTAGACATCCACAGGTAGAGAGAAACCAGGAACAAGGTAATGTAGGAGGGGGGAACCAGATGCAAGAAATGCATAGGTTTATAGCTTCTCAGGAATACGAAAATGCTAGACAGAGAGCATTTGAAGATTGGCAAGTTCATCAGAACCAGATCATAGCGCATTGCCAACATATAGGTAGAAACTATATTCCTACACCGAAACCCGTCTTCCCTCCTTGGTCGATAGAGATGCAGCCACCATATCCTACGTATGACCCTGCCGAAGCATTCTATAGCACTTATGGTTATGCGTGGAATCCCTATTGGTACCAATATCATCCTTAGTTTACTTATTATTTTTTTTTTTATTATTTTGTAATTTGTAATTATTGATACATTTAATATTTTTGTTAATATTGTAATCATTTTTATAATTATCTAACTTTTATTCTTAGATTTTAATAATTTTTGAATGTGGGGTAATAAACCAAACTTCAAAAATATGTATATATGTTTGCAGTTTATCTTATGTACAAAACAGGGTAAAACAACGCATTTTCAAAGACTGGCATTAAGTTCAGCAAAAGCAACAAATTTTGACGACAAGATGAAAAATATATGTGAAATAACAACAAGACGGGATGAACAAATGATGTGCACCATTTATCATTCAGCAAACAAACGCCAATATATTTGGAAACTTTGGTAAAAATTTAATCATTTTCACACAAATCACCCTCAATAATTTAAATTGTTACTGATTTCTTGCAAATGAGGGCATTGCAAGATCTTAAGTGTGGGAAGGGGTTAAATTCTTTCGGATTTTAAAATTTTTTACTTTATACACTTGGTTACCATTAAAAATACTAGTAAAGCAGTAGTTGTATTAGAATCTAGTGCTCTCTGATAAAAAAGAACAGCCCTAGTCTTATATACTGACTACCCAATTCTAGTAAAAATTTTCAATTAAATAAATTCAAATCATGTTTATACATATTTATGAACGATAAAACTAGGTTTTAACACCGAAATTATTGTTACCTCGGAAAGGACATAAATTGAGAAACAAACTAAAATGTTAAAATTCATTTAAAATGGAATAGAGGACGATAAAAAGAAAAATAAAAAGCCAAGTGTGGGAAAATTTACCAAGTTATTTTAAACATATGTCACATATATTTGTAACAAATAACTGAAAATACTTTTGCTTTGAACTAAACTAAACTGTTTTACCCAATGAAAGAAAAGAAGAGATGGATCTACACGATGAATCAATTCCATCATTAAAAGGAAGTAAAGTCTTCCGAAAAAGACACGCGCTTCTTGATTTAGGTCATGAAGTTGTCGTCCAGACCAGCTGTAGGTTGACGAAAAATCTAGAAAAGTCATCACTAAAATCAGCAGGAAATCCACGGACCTCAGCATTAAACAGGGTCGCCAAGTGGTCAGATTTATCCTAACCATGAGAAGGATTTATCTCGTACAATGGGGAGGCACCGTGCAAATTAGCTGGATAAGACTAATGAATCAGATCTCCAGAAAGGATAATCTCCTTAAAGATTAAAAATCAGCTTTTAAGACTGATATTACTCAATCCTAGAGATTGACCTTAAAGATTGAGAATTACAAACTCATGGAATTCAATGATATCTAAACTCGAGCTTAAACGAGAAAATATTTTGATCAAAATTACAAACCAATTTGTTTTCTGAAAACCCTATTTTCAATGCGTTCATTACCATTGAACGTAAAATCCTAGGAATTCACCTGGAATTCATTAGGTCACCTGAACTAAATCGGGTGTCAACCGTAAGAACGGTGGTTGCATAGTGGTCAAAGACAAGACTTTGTGCCAAACCGACAAATTATAAGGGTGAGCTTTACTATTGCTCCTACCAAGGATAGTAATTGCGTCCGACACGTTATAGACCATAATCAAAAGCATGTCACGGGACATTGCCTTAACAGTTGCTTGTTCAACGCTTTCCTTTACAACCGGACGGTAGTTTGCCGAAAGGTAATATACGGAACAAGTAAACTGGACGTGTTGCTTTCCTAATACAAGGTTAGCAAGTGGTGACACAAAACCGCAAGTTTTGAGCTAAAATTTTCAAATCTGAAACCCACCAAACCCACAAAAATATTTTGCAAACACCGGTAAAGGGTTATCCCGGAAAACTTATCTAGGGTAAAAACTAGATTTAATTTTCAAAAGATCAAATGTTTTTAATAAAGATCCAATTTCCTTAATGGATCTAAATTTTTATAGTCATGTGGGACTGTAAACCATATCGTTACTACCATTGTTTATACCGCCATATAGAAATCACTGATGTACAAAGTGTGAAGAATAAAGAAGTGATTCTAGTATTTCAAGACGATATTGCTTGAGGACAAGCAACGCTCAAGTGTGGGAATATTTGATAATGCTAAAAATGAACATATATTTCATAGCATTATTCCTCAAGAAAGACAAGCTTTTAGTTGCAATTGTTCTATTTACAAGTGATATTCGTTTAAATAATAAAAGGTGAAGACAAAAGACAGATTCGACGAATTGAAGACGCAAACAACCAAAAAGCTCAAAAGTACAAAAGACAATCAAAAAGGTTCCAATTATTGATAAGAAACGTCTCGAAATCACAAGAGTACAAGATTCAAAACGCAAAGTACAAGATATTAAATTGTACGCAAGGACGTTCGAAAATCCGGAACCGGGACCAGAGTCAACTCTTAACGCTCGACGCAACGGACTAAAAATTACAAGTTAACTATGTATATAAATATAATATAATATATAATTAATTATATTAATTATATATATATTATATATATATAATAAAAACCGTCGGCAGCAGGAAACTCCAAGGGTGTGAGCTGTAAATACCTCTCCGCGACTCGCGGAGTTTTAAGGCCATTTTGCCGCGAGTCGCGGAGCCCCAAATTTCAAGTCTGGCTATAAAGCCAACCGAATTCTGATCAAATTTAATCCATCTTTTTCTCTTCCTCTTCATACGTAAATATATTTATATTTATAATTTATATTTTAATTTTAATTATAATTCTAATAATAAGGGTATGTTAGCGAATGTTGTAAGGGTGTAAGTCGAAATTCTGTCCGTGTAACGCTACGCTATTTTTAATCATTGTAAGTTATGTTCAACCTTTTTATATTAATGTCTCGTAGCTAAGTTATTATTATGCTTATTTAAAACGAAGTAATCATGATGTTGGGCTAATTACTAAAATTGGGTAATTGGGCTTTGTACCATAATTGGGGTTTGGACAAAAGAACGACACTTGTGGAAACTAGGCTATGGGCTATTAATGGGCTTTATATTTGTTTAACTAAATGAACGTTTGTTAATGTTAATATAAAGATTTACAATTGGGCGTCCCTATAAATTACCATATACACTCGATCGGACACGATGGGCGGGGTATTTATATGTACGAATAATCGTTCATTTAACCGGACACGGGAATGGATTAATAGCCACTAGAATAATTAAAACAGGGGTGAAATTACATTCAAGGGTAATTGGTGTAATTGTTAACAAAGTAGTAAAACCTTGGTTTACACGCAGTCGATAACCTGGTGTATTCATTAAACAAAGTATTAAAACCTTGTTACAATTCGAATCCCCAATTAGTTGGAATATTTATCTTCGGGTATAATAATAATTTGACAAGGACACTTGCAATTTATATTTATGACTGATGGACTGTTATGGACAAAAACCAGACGGACATATTGAATAATCCAGGACAAAGGACAATTAACCCATGGGCATAAAACTAAAATCAACACGTCAAACATCATGATTACGGAAGTTTAAATAAGCATAATTCTTTTATTTCATATTTAATTTCCTTTATTTTATATTTAATTGCACTTCTAATTATCGCACTTTTATTTATTGTTATTTAATCGCATTTTTATTATTCGCAATTTCATTATCGTTATTTACTTTACGCTTTAATTTAAGTCTTGTATTTATTTTATATTTTACATTAGGTTTTAACTGCGACTAAAGTTTTAAAATCGACAAACCGGTCATTAAACGGTAAAAACCCCCCTTTATAATAATAATATCACTTATATATATATTTGTATTTTTATAAAAGTAAACTAATATAGCGTTGAGCTTTGTTTAAAGATTTCCCTGTGGAACGAACCGGACTTACTAAAAACTACACTACTGTACGATTAGGTACACTGCCTATAAGTGTTGTAGCAAGGTTTAAGTATATCCATTCTATAAATAAATAAATATCTTGTGTAAAATTGTATCGTATTTAATAGTATTTTCCTAGTAAAATATAAGCTATTTTGTATACACCTCGTTCGACATCAAATATAGATAAAACGATTCGATTACGTGAAGCGTACGAGTGAAGCTATCACAAAATAGTGAACTGAGGAAAATAAGATTCTTCTTGACTTTTGACGTAGTCAGGGTTGAAATTCCGAAATTTAAGGAATTTAAAGAAAATCTTCGTAATCTATATAAGATTTAGATTCTTCAGTAATTAAGGAAATTAGGATCCTCTTGAGTTAAATGAGATATTCTGTCGCGATTGCTCTGTCTACTATTTCACTATACATCTATTCCCTTCGTTTCCTTTATATTTTGGAGTTCCATCCTTTTGTTTCCTCTTCCCGACTTTAAGTCAAACGAATAAGAATCCAGAATTCGCAGATACAAAGTTTTGAATGAACATGCCTGATGTTCTAAGAGAGAGATTGTAATAGCATGATCTTGATTGATTAAATTACCAGAATTCAAGAGAAAAGATAGAACTATCAGGAAGATATGTTCTCGATATGTTCAGAGATTAGATAGAATGTAAGAGTCGTGTAACATGGCACATGATGACATTATGGTCTGTGAATCATCACGTTTCGTTAGAAACTCAGCATGACTTACTGTAATATAATCACGTTGATCAAGTGTCATTATATTATACTAACTCATGCATTAGTTCCCAACACTACTTTAATAACATTTATATTTTAAGTTCGAATTTTTCAGAATTTAGAAACTAAAATAGTTTCCTTTCTGATTTAATACAGATAACGCGAGGAGATAAGTGATTTCAGATAAGAATAGTTATGAAAATATCTTCAGAAATATCGAGGATATTTATAATGAAATATACTATGATATCTTAGAATTTCTAATATCGATGGATGGTGAAGAAAATTTGTTCGCAAGAGTTTAGAGTCAGGAGCGAGGTATTCGTTAATGACTTCAGCAGATACTGAATCATTTGGATTCTTTGAAGGCAGATTTCGTCATTGTGATTTGTCCACAGCCTCCTTCATGGTTTGCTCAATTCATTTTTCAGTACTAAATTTTCTCAGCTTTGCCAACATACTATTCTCTATCATCAAACTTTTGGCCATTAAGGCCATCTACAATTTTGCTGTTTCCTCTGCATTTTATGTTGTTACATCTGAAGCAGTGGTTATCAATCTGAGGCGTTTCAAGAAGATTTTGTTTTTAGATGATTGAATGCTGATTGTAATTGTCAAGATACAAAGGATGTTTAAAATAAAATCAAGTTACAAAGGATGTTTAAGATGAAATCAAGTGGCAAACTTGAAGAAATGTTTAGTTTCATATATTATAATCAATATTTTAATACGTTTTTAATTGTCCACTATTAGTAGTCCAATGTTAGTAGTCCAATGTTAGTAATTCAATAATGCGTATGTAGTTTAATATATAATATTCGAATTAATTAATACGTGTCGTGACCCGTTATATACATGTCTCAGACTCGATCACAACTCAAAGTATATATATTATTTTAGAATTAACCTCAACCCTGTATAGCTAACTCGATCATTACCGCATATAGAGTGTCTATGGTTATTCCAAATAATATATATAGATGCGTCGATATGATATGTTAAAACCTTGTATACGTGTCCCGATATTTAAAGTGCGTAAAATAAATAACAGAAAGTAAATGACGATAAATAAAATTGCGAGAATATAAATGGCGATAAATAAATTGCGATAAATAAAATGTAATTAGTTAGCTAGGAACAGTTAGCTAGGATTTTTGTTAGCGTGGATTCTTAACAAAATTTCTCATAGTTAATTTGTTTGTTTATAACAAATTTTATTTTGTCCAATGTTTTCTTCATTATGCCACTTGTTGGATTCTGATAAGTCAAAATCCAAATATGAAATTGAATGAAAATGGTTATTCTGTGGTGATCGGATTCGTATATCTGTGGATATAAGTAGGATAGTAAATGACTGTTGAATCAGATTCGAAGAATGTACAGTGTAACTTATTAATGTGAAAACTAAATATTCCTCGGGTATTACCTACCCGTTAAAATATTTTCACCATTAACGATTTGTACAAAAGAACTTTTAAATTACAATCTTTATGAAAATATATTTACATATATATTTTCTTCAGATGTAATCATGGATTTAATGAGTCAATATGATATTAATCTCATTTGATTTATGATTAGAACTAGAGTACATAATCTCTAAAACATTAGAGATTACATCATCGCCATGTTAACGAAGATAAATGAGGTATAACGATACGTAGAATGAAGATAATCGATGTAGAACGATATGTAGAACGAAAATTATGCTCGAGGTATAGATTGTGATATTGAGGCGTGAGTTGTCGGTGGTACAGTTGGTGCCGGTGATGCTGCTGGTGCTTGTAAGTTGTACACCATATTCTCCAGATTGATTACTCGAGCGCGAAGCTCGTTGACTTCTTTCATTACTCCAGGATGATTGTCGGTCGGAATGAGCGGATGAATAAGGTTTAGAATTTTTGATAGAATATAATCGTGGCGAGATACTCTGGAAATGAGTGTGATAATGGTGTTTCGAATGGGTTCGCTGGTAAGTGCTTCAGGTTCTTCGCCAAGAGTGCAGGTTGGTGGGTGGAAAGGATCGCCTTCCTCTCGTCTCCATTGGTTAAGTCAACTACGAACCCATCCCCAAATCATCCAGAATTGAAGATGACTAATTGGTTGATCCATTTCGTTTACATTGCTTTCGGAGCTTAGGTGAATATCCATATCGGAATAGCTATCGAAATCCGAGGAACTTGAACTGGTTGCAGAATTCATCTTACACGGTTAAATAGAGAATTTTTCGATATGAAATGATTTTCGGATATCGGATGATATTCTAATTATATAGAATACCTTTATATAGTACAGAAGAGCCCGTAGATTACGGCAGAACTTTCGGAAGCTGTCAGGCATAGTTAAAATAATATATACGCTAAGATATGAATTTTTGTCTATACACTATCTATGCAGTAAATGCAGTATGACGTGTCTAGACTAAGAATGATAAACAGGTAATTTTTGACACGGAATGATAAGCAAAACTTTTGACAAGCAGACACGGTCGAAGTCCAGACTTACTAATGCATCATAACAACTATCAGTTAGACTCACTAATGCAAGACCTGGTTCACTAAGACCTCAGCTCTGATACCAACTGTCGTGACCCGACCTAATCCACCTGGACGAAGTCTTCAACATTTGGTTCCATTGCGAGGTACTGACCTAAATATGTCATGAATGACTTCAAGTAATATCTTTCAAACGAGCAAATACACAGCGAAAGACTTAATTTGTACCTGAGAATAAACATACTTAAAAGTGTCAACCAAAAGGTTGGTGAGTTCATAGGTTTATCATAAATAATACTTTCAGTAACAGTAATGGACCGCAAGATTTCAGTTTCCATAAATATCCTTACACCGCAGTGTAATAAAAACATTCTACAACCATGGGCACCCGGTAACAAGCCTTAACAATAATAATGATGAATACCCCTGATGTATAATAATATCTGCACCGAATCAAGTACGTTCCGTTAAACTCGAAGTACTAAACATCCGTTAAATGTTATCGCGACTAGACCGGATGGGGTTGTCAAACCCGATAGATCTATCAATAGGATTCGCGCCTACCAGTTCATAAACCAATAGATTAATGTTACCAAGCTAGGGGAATATTTGTGATTCTAACCCACGTAGAATTAAGTTTAGTACTTGTGTCCATTTCATAAAACAGTTATAAACAGCGCATGTATTCTCAGCCCAAAAATATATTGCAAAAGCAATTAAAAAGGGAGCAAATGAAACTCACAATATTGTATTTCGTAGTAATTAAACATATGATGGCATTGAACATGTGTAGGGTTGGCCTTGGATTCACGAACCTATATCAATTATATATATGTCAAATAATATCATGCAACTGTAAAATAAATACTATATAATATTTTTAGTTTTGTAATATATTTGTGATTTCAAATGTTATATACTTATATATATTCATACTTTTATATATGTTATATAGATATTTTTATTAAATTTTATATAAGTAATTAATATATTAATAATATATATTTTAAATGAAAATTAATATTTGTTATTAAATTATCATAGTAAGTTATTTCTATAGTAAATATTCGTTAAAATATTTTAATAACCAATTTATAATTATTATGTAATTACCATATATATATATATATATATATATATATATATATATATATATATATCATCTATTATAATATATTAGTACTAATAAAATAAAAATATATATTAATATATGTAAAGTATTTTAATATCTATATATAATTATATTAATGTTTCTAATTTATTGTATATCAATGCTTTAATGTATTTCATAATATAACTTATATAAATATATCTATGTGATATATATATATATATATATATATATATATATATATAAATTTTAATAATATTATGTGTAATTATAACATAAACATATTAAAATATAATAATATAAGATGTTAATTTAATTATAGTATTATGTGTAATAAATACATTCTTATATCAATAATATTTATTTAATAATTTTGATAATAATAATAATAATAATGATAATAATAATAATAATAATAATAATAATAATAATAA
The DNA here is from genome assembly GCF_046630445.1 of Rutidosis leptorrhynchoides. Classification (NCBI taxonomy): domain Eukaryota; kingdom Viridiplantae; phylum Streptophyta; class Magnoliopsida; order Asterales; family Asteraceae; genus Rutidosis; species Rutidosis leptorrhynchoides. Next base: position 18,456,684 of record NC_092335.1, on the reverse strand, counting down.
TAATAATAATAATAATAATAATAATAATAATAATAATAATAATAATACATAAAATAAAGGAAATTACGCGTTATATTGCCATTTCCCAAATTAGATCTAGGGTTAACAGAAGCATACGCATAGGAGTGAGGAAAAATTATCATCATCGTTTCTTCTATTAGTAATCATCCTCATCATCAATAGATCAATCGATCAAATTACAGTCTTCGATGATTCATTATCAACATCGTTCATTCGTTCTCCAACAGACCTAATCATCATTGAACAATCAATCGGCAATCACCATCATTAATAACGGATCGATTAAGTAGTAATCATCATTGAATAGTAGGTCATCAATTCGTCATTATCATCAGTCATCCTCCTTTATCAACGATCGAGTAAACAGTTTACTTTCTAGTGAAATAGGTAATTGGTTCCTTGATTTTATGTATCACTAACTGTAATTTATTATGAATCTGGTTGTGATTAAGGTTATGAACTTGATAGGATTTGAATTAAATAGTTTTAAAGATAAGAGTTTTATATATTTGCTCATAATTAAATTTGTAGTTTTTGATTTGATTTTTATTTTGATTTTTGTTTTTATTATCTGTTACTAATTTTGTCAAGTTATGATTCTGATATAGTATGTATGTAATGTTAATGAGTTTCTTTAGTTTTTATCTTTACTGCTTTAGGAATTATTATTTGCACAGAACAATTTAATTGCTTAGGAATTTTGATAACAAAATTAATCTTGATTGTTATTATTAATCTTGCTGTTTATGGCATTGGCTATCAGCAAAAATTAAGTATATAGATATAAAGTGATCATATGGATGGGTCACAATACCTTTTGGTTATAAAGCGATGGCTAGTCTGCTTTCGGTTTCAAAACAGAAGAGAAGAGAGGTGTGGTGAATAACATGATGGTTTGTCAATAGGAGATAAGAGTTAACGAGTTGCAGGTGTGTATTTAGTATTGTTTGATGGTTTATTGAATTATGTGGTGGGAATCATTTGATTAGAATAAATAGCAGTAGCAGTGATTTGTAATCTTGTAGTGGTGATGTTTTTGGGATTACAAGGTGAAATAGAAAGAAAAGATATAAGAAAGGTGTGCGATGGTGTTGTGTTGTGGTTAACGAGAGAGAAGTGCAGGTGATCGAGCTAGGTGATTGTTTGGGTGATCGTTGGTGATGGAATAACAGCAGTGGCAAAAATGCAGCTGATGTGGTTTCAAGTGTTGATGATCGAAATCTGAAACATACAAGCTATGGTGGTTCGTTTGTGGTGGAGTTTATGGTTGGTGAAGGTGACCGGTGGTGGATCACAATGGTTGATCAAGGAGATGAGAAGAAACAGAAATAAGTTATGGTAATATGCGCCAAACATTGGTGGTTGTGATGGTACTAGGTGACGGTGTCACAAAGTGGCCGGGTTGTTGAAGAAGGAGAAAGAAGAAGTAATACAATTATAGAGATGAGGTGATATAGGTTATTATCTATCATGTGAATATATATATCTGTATGGATATGTATATAATAAATTAAATAGATGGAAAACAAGATAGGAAAGGAAACAGAATATCTATCAAGTGGATTGTAATGTTGGTTGCAAGTGGGTTATAAATTTCTATCTTTATGTGCATGCATCTGACTATATATTTATATCAATATCTATACATATAATATGTAAATGATATGATATGGTAATAAGAAAAGAGACGGTAGTGTTCAACATCAATTGGATGTAAGGTATTTGAGGTATCAATCAACGAAGAAAATAGAACGCATATGTCCAATTTTGAAAAGTGAATGTCTATAAGCTATGTGATGTATATGTATAATATAAATATAAAGTTTGTGAAGAAAACATAAAGTAAACACACTAATCCTCATTCATAATATTTATACATTTTAATATATTACTATATACATAAAATCAATAATTATGTACAGAAATCATATATATATATATATATATATATATATATATATATATATATATATATATATATATATATATATATATATATATTTAAACTACTGTATATATAATTATATTTTAAATATCCAGTAGATAATTATATATTGAAACAAATAAACTCAAAGTATAACATTTAATACTTTGTAAATGTTTTACAACTATTTAGGTATATATATATATATATATATATATATATATATATATATACACACATCTATTCATAACTACTGTTCGTGAATCGTTGAGAGCAGCCGAAGTTTAATGAACCCATGTAAATAGTTCAAATATTTTGAGACTTAACATTACAGACTTTGCTTATCGTGTCGAATTCATATAAAGATTAAATTTAAATTTGGTCAAAAATTTCCGGGTCGTCACATAACATCCTCATCCTTATCACTATCACATGAATAAATGTCTGTCGCCCGAACTGAGGTGGTAGGTGGAAGAGTAGTTACAGGCTCATATTCATCCCTTGGTGGGTCCGTTGAGATTTCCTCTAATAGAAACATGGGTATATCGTTATAATTCCCCGTTAAATGGTATCTCTCCAACAGATACATAGGAATGTGATCAATATCTTTGACCAAACTGTGACGAACCGGATTTTCCGGACTACTTGATTATACTATCGACATGATTTAATAATTCCGACTTGATAAGCAATGAATTTTAATAAGTCTTGAACCTCCGGAAAGAGTTTTACACAAGCTTTTGGTCACCCTTTTATTCCTACGATTCACGAACGTCATGACTTGTATTAATTATATATATGTATATATATATATATATATATGTGTATATATATATATTTAACTTGAAAATATGATAATTAAATATCTCATTAAGTATATTAACAAGGTATTATATATACATTTTCATAATACTAATTTAAAGAGTTTTTGAACAGTATATATGTTACTTTTTAAACAACGAAATTAACTTATGTTAAAATGTATTTACATACAATGTATTATGTTAAAATGTATTTACATACAATGGGTATAAATACACTTAGTAATATACAAATACAGATAAGGGATAGCTATATTCGTATTTTCGTTCATTTTTCTCAAGAATGCTACTTGTATTTATACGGTATTTATACGGTATTTATACGCGTATTATACGCAGCTTCTAGAAGTATTTACTATTGGTATATACCAATAGAAATCTGCATGATTGATATATTATGTCATGCATGACATTATCAATCTTATTATGTCATGCATGACATCATCAATTTAACTTATACTTGATAGTAGTAAAAAAAAGACAACATAAGTTGTCTATAAATACCCTAAAAACGTTTTTATGCATACACCCATTTTTCCATTCCATTTTCTCATTCATACTCTCTAAATTCTCTCTCAAAATACTCCCATCTTCATACTAGATCATCCCCAAGCATTTTCTTCATCTTTTAGCTTCAAAAACAATCTATAATCATCATATAAGAAGCAATCAAGAACACTTACTTTGATTCAAGTTTTTCTTCCAAGTTTGGTATCTTTAAGCACCAATTCAAGGAGTCTTTCAAGCTATACAAATCCTCTTCATATTCAGCTACTTATCTTTCTTAAATCAAGGTATTAGCCTTACCAAAACTCTTATTCAATTCATATGATTATAGCTATATATATAAGAATTCATAACTAATAACTACTAGAACATAGTTTAGTTAATTTTAAACTTATTTGGAAAACTAATCTAATCTTTCTAACTTAACTCTAATAACACTTATTTATATGTATTATGATGTTATATTAAGATATTATAAGAACTTATAACTTGTACATATGAAGAACACCTTAAAAACTATATTAACCATATCCTTGCTAACTTTTCCTATATCCTATATATATTTGGACATGTTATCATTAGTATAACAAAATATTATAATCTTGGTTGATTCCGAGATTGTATATATATAATAATCTTGGTACGTTCCATGACAATACGTCTACAATACGTTTTGATAAATCCTAAGTCAACATGTCTCTGGATTGATGCAAGACAATATGTACACAATACGCCGTGGGATAATTCTAAGATTATATATATATATATACCGATTATTGGACTGTTGGACTTTTCGGACTATTTTGGATTTTTCGGACTATTTTGGACTACTAACAATGGACTACTAATAAAGGACTACTAACAATGGACTACTAACATAAAATATTAAAAATTATTATATAAGTATTCTATGAACTTGATATATTAATTTTGTTCACATGAATTATTATCTGAATCATTATTATTGTTATAGGTTCGTGAATCCAAGGACGTCGGCTGTATTTTAATAAGTTGGAAACTTGTTAAAACTACACTTTTACGACAGTGAGTATATAGTCCCATTTTTAACTCTATAAATATTTTGGGATGAGAATTCATGCAGCTTTTGTTTTTCGAAATAGACACAAGTACTTAAATATTTATTCTATGTTGAGTTGTACCTTTGTATATATCCCTAATAGTCTGGTAACTATTTGTTACATATGGTTAATATGTAAGCGCGAATCCTATTGATAGATCTATCGGGTTTGACAACCCCACTCGGGCTAGTTAGCACTAGTTCATAACGGGTGTTTAGTACTTCATTTTACTACACTTGGTACGGTGTAGAGATAACTTTGAAAAGGGAATATGCACGAAAAACATCTGTTAAGTATAGTTACTGGGCGCTCAACAACATATAGAATATCTTTGCAGAAACGTTTATAACATGCAATCTTGTGGTCTATTATTATATCTTATGCTGGCTTTAAAACCTATATCTCACCAACCTTTGTGTTGACAGTTTGAGCATGTTTATTCTCAGGTCTTTAAAAGTCTTCCGCTGATCGGTTGCTTATGGTGTTACATGGCGTCGTTCATGCTTGTGTTTGAAGAAAGTTGCATTCTAATAAACATTATCTTTGTCATGTAATATATTTGGCTATTATGCCCATGTTGTAATATTATAAAACTTATGTATTCGGGGATCATTTCTCAAATGATTGCCCACATGTTTAAAACTTTCATTTATATATGAAAGGTTTGGTCGTTATGAAATAAGAATGCAATATTTTATAAAAATGTATCATATAGAGGTCAAATACCTCGCTATTGAGATAAATGAATAACGTACCTCGTTTATAGTAATATGGACGGGTCGTTTCAGTTGGTATCAGATCAGAGGTCTTAGCGAACCAGAAATTGCATTAGTGTGTCTGACCAGTATTTGTTAGGATGCATTAGTGAGTCTGGACTTTGACCGAACTTGTTTTTGAAAACTATTGCTTATCATTTTTGGTCGGAAATTGAATATTATAGCATGTAAATATTATGTGATATATTTCTAATGTGGTAGTTAATGTGTGATAGATGTCTACTTCTAGCACCAATCTCATTATCACAATCAGCGACTCCGAAGATGAATCTCCAGCAAAAGTACCAGTCATCAACTTATCTGATAACAACGATGACCCGAAGGAAATCATCTATATAACTGATGACGATGATGATTTGGAGTTGGACGCATTTTGGGAAGATTCACAAATCCCAGAGGAACCAAAGGAGGAACCTGAGGAGAACGAAGTAAAAGAAATTACAGAGGCGGAATTTAATAAGGAAAAGGAACTCGTGGTCCGCCCGCTAGAATTTCCTAATCCGGAGTATAATAAAAGATTTATTGCTAAAAGTGAACCTGACACTTCTACCCCTAGTCATCCTCCTGTTATTAACTCTATTGAGGCACCATCCCGACCAAGGTACAAACGTACCGCTAGAATGAGAACGATGTCAGTAGCTGAGACACGAAAACTCTTTGGTTTCCCAGATCCCGCAGATTTCCCAGATTTGTCCCAAAATAATAAGAAGTCTCGTCATTTTTAATCTGTCCCCGCAGCTACCATACTTCACGCCTTGTATAATAGTTATCGTGTGCTATATTTTATCTTACCTATATTTTATGTAAAATAGTGGTATTGTATTTTTTGTAAAATATTGTACCAGAAGTTTAAGCGTGAAGTACTAATGTATTAAGTTTTTCATGATAGAATATTATCTTGATTGTAGTAGTTAATTTGTGTACTAGCTATTAAGTATGAACTTTAACGGGTAGGTACTACCCGAACTGCAATTATAAAATGCCAATAAGAAGAAAAGAGGCTTTTATAAAAATTAGTTCATATTATTAGTATGCTACAAAGTACTATTATCTACTTATAATATTCTATATATGATTAATTTATATCATTTGGCTATTTTTGAAGGAAATGGCTCCAGTTAACAAACAGCACATGAACATGAGCGAGGAAGATTTCCGTAGTTTTCTTACTGCAAATGTAACTGCAGTATTGGACTCACTTAACAAAAACAACCATTCAGGGTCTAGCAGTGGAACTCATCATGGTACAAAAGAAAACCGTGTAGGATGTTCCTACAAAACTTTCATGAGTTGTAAACCCCATGAATTTGAAGGAACGGAAGGTCCAGTTGGACTAAAGAGTTGGATTGAAAAAGTAGAAGCTGTTTTTGCTATAAGTAATTGTGCAGAAGGAGACCGTGTAAAATACGCTTCTCATACTTTCAAAAATAACGCTTTAACATGGTGGAATACCTACCTAACAAACGTGGGGGAGAATACTGCTTACGCCCTACCTTGGGCAGCATTTAAACACTTGCTGTGTGAGCATTATCGCCCCTGGAACGAGATGAATAAATTGAAAGCAGAGTTGAGGGAATTGCGCACCAAGGGTGATAACATCACTGCCTACGAGCAACGGTTCACAGAGCTAGCGTTAATGTGTCCTGGAGTATTTGAAGATGAAGAAGCAAAAGTTAAACAGTTTGTGAAAGGATTACCTGAGCTAATCCAAGAAAATGTAAGTGCATCTAATCCAACAACAATGTACGAAGCAAGCAAGATGGACCATAAGTTAATGGACCAAATCAAAGAAAGAAACAAGGAAAAGGCGGCTGCCGAGGCCAAAACAAATGACCACAAGAGGAAGAACGACAATCGTGATAGGAATCACAACTATCAACCTCACAACAAGAAGCAGGAAGTCTCGCAGGGTGTGAGTAACGAGAGGAACCAGAATACCTACCAGGGAAAACAACCCCAATGCCAGAAATGCAAGAGACACCACTTTGGGAATTGCACGGTGGTGTGTAAAAATTGCAACAAAGTAGGGCATCATATTCAAAATTGTAGGTTTCCTCTCACAGATGTTAATAAAGCCGCTCTTGAAGCTGTTGTTTGTTATGGGTGCGGGAAAAAGGGCCATTACAAGAACAAGTGCCCGAACCAAAAGAGTGAATATGGTACAGTCCGTGGAAGAGCATTTAATATAAATGCTAATGATGCACGAGAATACCCGGAGCTTGTTACGGGTACGTTTACTATCGATGAATTACCTGCCTATATTTTATTTGATACTGGTGCCGATAGAAGTTATGTAAGTAAAGAATTTTGCTCTAAACTAAATTGCCCCTTAGTTCCCCTGGAGGATAAATGTATTGTAGAATTAGCAAATGGTAAACTAGTTAAAGCTGATAAAATCTGTTGTAAACGTAAGCTTAAATTAACTAGTGAGACATTTGTAATTGATTTGATACCTGTTGAGTTGGGTAGTTTTGATGTAATTATTGGTATGGACTGGATGTCTAAGATGAGAGCGGAAATTGTTTGTTATAAAAAGGCGATTCGTTTTCCCTGCGTGAACGGGAAACCATTGATGGTGTTCGAAGAAAAGGGTAATCATAAGCTAAACTTTATTAGCTGTTTGAAGGCCCAAAAGTGCATAAAGAAGGGATGCTATGCTATCTTAGCACATGTGAAGAAGATCGACACGAAGGAGAATAGCATTAGTGACATGCTTGTGGTAAGAGATTTTCCCGAAGTATTTCCGAAAGAATTACCGGGATTACCTCCGCATAGATCTGTAGAATTTCGAATGGACCTAGTACCGGGAGCTGCACCGGTGGCTCGTGCTCCGTATAGACTCGCACCGTCTGAAATGAAAGAACTACAAAGTCAGTTGCGGGAATTGCTAGATCGTGGATTTATTCGACCGAGTACTTCACCATGGGGAGCTCCGATCCTGTTCGTTAAGAAGAAAGACGGATCCTTCCGAATGTGTATAGACTACCGCGAGTTAAACAAGCTAACTATCAAGAATCGGTACCCATTGCCGAGAATTGATGACTTGTTTGATCAGCTACAAGGATCACGTGTTTACTCCAAAATTGACCTAAGATCGGGTTACCATCAGTTGCGAGTAAAAGAAGAAGATATTCCGAAGACCGCATTTAGAACATGCTACGGTCACTACAAATTTATGGTCATGCCGTTCGGGTTGACAAACGCACCCGCTGTATTCATGGACCTCATGAATCGAGTATGTAGTCCATATTTAGATAAATTTGTTATCGTCTTTATTGATGACATTCTTATTTACTCTAAGAATGAGCAAGAACACGAGCAACATTTAAGGTTGGTGCTGGAATTGTTAAGAAACGAACAGTTATATGCCAAATTGTGATGACCCAGAAATTTCGACTAAATTTAAACTTAATCTTTGTATGATTAACATTTCCGACACGATAAGCAAAGTCTGTAAATCTGAATCTCAAATTTTTTGAATTACTTTTATATATTTAAATACCCTTCGGTTGTTTTCGACGATTCGCGAACAATTATATGTAAATAGATACATATATACTATAACATGAAAAGGTAACAACGTATTAATTGTTTGATACCGTACATTAAACTTATTGGTTTAAATATCTATTTGAATGTATATGATAAGTTGAAATATTTATTATTAAAATTTATTTATAAATAACTTCCAATGTGTATTTAAAAACTGATTTATGTATATTAAAAAGATATATACATATATATAATAAACGATAGTAACATTCGTTTATTGATTCAATTGATATTTAGATAAGTTAACTAAAGCGTTTAAGATGAACCAGTTAAACACTAATTTGTTACAGTGTTTTCAAATTGCCACATTACTCAAAATGCTACAGTGTTTTCGAAAATCACTATTTACTACAGTGAAATTGACTTCGCTACAGTGAATTGCTACAGTAAAATTTGACTTTGCTACAGTAACTTTGCTACAGTAAAACGCTATTATAAAAATGTATTTTAACAAATAGCGAGACGATGATTTATAGAAGTAAATGACCAAAACACTCGAAAGTTTAAGATACACTTTGAGTGATATAATTAAGGGATAATTTAAGGCTATTGATAAGGCTAAAAAGGAACATATATTTCATAGCATTATCCCCCAAGAAAGACAGGATTTTAGTTGTAATTGTTCCATATTCAAGTAATATTCGTTTATATTTAATAAGTGCGAAGACAAAAGGCGAAAACGAAGAATTGAAGACGGAAAGGTCCAAAATGCTCAAATGTACAAGATACAATTAAAAAGGTTCAAATTATTGATGAAGAACGTCTAAAAATGACAAGAGTACAAGTTGCGAAACGCAAAGTACACGATATAAAATAGTACGCAAGGACGTCTGAAAATCCGGAACCGGGACCCGAGTCAAGAAGAAACGCCCGACGCAACGGACCAAAAATATCTAGTCTACTATGCACAAGAATAAAATATAATATATAAATAATTATATTAATTATTTATATATTTATATTTATTTTATATTATGTCGACAAGCTAGGAGCCAAAACAATGTGAGCTGTCCCTGGTCCTCATGCGAGTCGCATGGCCAGAAGGCCATTTCCATGCGAGTCGCATGACTCCAGATTTCAGGCCAGGTTCTATAAATTGCAACATTTTCTGCCGAGTAAAGAAAGAAAAAAAAAACACACACATACATATTACTCCGTATTTATTTTATTTATTATTTATATTATTATTATTATTATTATTATTATTATTATTATTAATAAGATTATTATTAATCTTATTATTTTTTTATTATTAGTGTTATTATTTTTGCGATACAAAAATAATAATGTACATCAAATATTACGACGGAGTGCTGCCCAAGTAATTTTCAAAATGAGTTTTCGAGCAAGCTAGAGCTAAGGAAATTATGGGTTATTGCCAAGGAGGTTATGGGTAATGTTCGGGGGTATTTTTTTGTGAATCAAACCTCGTGTTTATCATCTCCGATGCGTCTACGTGCTTTCCTGCAATATTGTATATCAATATTAAACAGTGAGTTTCATATGATCCCTTTTACTCAATATATTTTTGGGCTGAGAATACATGCGACTGTTTATAAATACTGAAAATACTAGATTTATATGCGTGAGTTTCATATGATCCCTTTTACCCTTTACATTTTGGGCTGAGAATACATGCAAATGCTTTATTAACCGATATACAATATTTATATGCGTGAGTTTCATTGCTCCCTTTTTAATTGCTTTTGCAATCTATATTTTTGGGCTGAGAATACATGCACTTTATTTTAAACGCAATGGATACAAGTACATACTAAATTCTACACCGAGTTTGAACCGAAAATCCCTTAGCTTTGGTAACTAGTAACTGCCAGTTATAAGAACTGGTGGGCGCGAGTAGTAGTATATGGATCCATAGGGCTTGACATCCCCGTCTGTTCCAGGTATAGAAAGAAACTCTAGCCTGAACTATAAAACAGATGTATGCTATTTGAAGTTAGTACACGTTGGATTGCGTGTATTGTACATGTTGGTTGCATGTTAAACGAGGGGTACTTATTATAAACGTTAAAGTTTAGTTACCAGGGTTCACAACTTTGTAGAACCGTGATGTTTCGCGAGGTGTATATAAAATAGTTTATATTTTACTAGAAAATACTATTAAATACGATACAATTTTACACAAGATATTTATTTATTTATAGAATGGATATACTTAAACCTTGCTACAACACTTATAGGCAGTGTACCTAATCGTACAGTAGTGTAGTTTTTAGTAAGTCCGGTTCGTTCCACAGGGAAATCTTTAAACAAAGCTCAACGCTATATTAGTTTACTTTTATAAAAATACAAATATATATATAAGTAATATTATTATTATAAAGGGGGGTTTTTACCGTTTAATGACCGGTTTGTCGATTTTAAAACTTTAGTCGCAGTTAAAACCTAATGTAAAATATAAAATAAATACAAGACTTTAAATTAAAGCGTAAAGTAAATAACGATAATGAAATTGCGAATAATAAAAATGCGATAAAAATTAAATTGCGATAAAAAAGTACGATAATTAAAAGTGCGATAAAATGAAATAACAATAAATAAAAGTGCGATAATTAGAAGTGCAATTAAATATAAAATAAAATAAAGGAAATTAAATATGAAATAAAAGAATTATGCTTATTTAAACTTCCGTAATCATGATGTTTGACGTGTTGATTTTAGTTTTATTCCCATGGGTTAATTGTCCTTTGTCCTGGATTATTCAATATGTCCGTCTGGTTTTTGTCCATAACAGTCCATCAGTCATAAATATAAATTGCAAGTGTCCTTGTCAAATTATTATTATACCCGAAGATAAATATTCCAACTAATTGGGGATTCGAATTGTAACAAGGTTTTAATACTTTGTTTAATGAATACACCAGGTTATCGACTGCGTGTAAACCAAGGTTTTACTACTTTGTTAACAATTACACCAATTACCCTTGAATGTAATTTCACCCCTGTTTTAATTATTCTAGTGGCTATTAATCCATTCCCGTGTCCGGTTAAATGAACGATTATTCGTACATATAAATACCCCGCCCATCGTGTCCGATCGAGTGTATATGGTAATTTATAGGGACGCCCAATTGTAAATCTTTATATTAACATTAACAAACTTTCATTTAGTTAAACAAATATAAAGCCCATTAATAGCCCATAGTCTAGTTTCCACAAGTGTCGTTCTTTTGTCCAAACCCCAATTATGGTACAAAGCCCAATTACCCAATTTCAGTAATTAGCCCAACATCATGATTACTTCGTTTTAAACAAGCATAATAATAACTTAGCTACGAGACATTAATATAAAAAGGTTGAACATAACTTACAATGATTAAAAATAGCGTAGCGTTACACGGACAGAATTTCGACTTACACCCTTACAACATTCGCTAACATACCCTTATTATTAGAATTATAATTAAAATTAAAATATAAATTATAAATATAAATATATTTACTTCGTATGAAGAGAAGAGAAAAAAAGATGATAAATTCGATCAGAATTCGGTTGGCTTTATAGCCAGAAATGAATTTTGGGGCTCCGCGACTCGCGGCAAAAAGCCCTTCAAACTCCGCGAGTCGCGGAGAGGTATTTTCATTTTACACCCTTGGAGTTTCTGGCTGCCGACGGTTTTAATAATATATATATATAATATATATATAATTAATATAATTAATTATATATTATATTATATTTATATACATAGTTAACTTGTAATTTTTAGTCCGTTGCGTCGAGCGTTAAGAGTTGACTCTGGTCCCGGTTCCGGTTTTTCGAACGTCCTTGCGTACAATTTAATATCTTGTACTTTGCGTTTTGAATCTTGTACTCTTGTGATTTCGAGACGTTTCTTATCAATAATTGGAACCTTTTTGATTGTCTTTTGTTCTTTTGAGCTTTTTGGTCGTTTGCGTCTTCAAATCGTCGAATCTGTCTTTTGTCTTCACCTTTTATTATTTAAACGAATATCACTTGTAAATAGAACAATTGCAACTAAAAGCTTGTCTTTCTTGAGGAATAATGCTATGAAATATATGTTCGTTTTTAGCATTATCAAATATTCCCACACTTGAGCGTTGCTTGTCCTCAAGCAATATTGTCTTGAAATACTAGAATCACTTCTTTATTCTTCACACTTTGTACATCAGTGATTTCTATACGGCGGTATAAACAATGGTAGTAACGATATGGTTTACAGTCCCACATGACTATAAAAATTTAGATCCATTAAGGAAATTGGATCTTTATGAAAACATTTGATCTTTTGAAAATTAAATCTAGTTTTTACCCTAGATAAGTTTTCCGGAATAACCCTTTACCGGTGTTTGCAAAATATTTTTGTGGGTTTGGTGGGTTTCAGATTTGAAAATTTTAGCTCAAAACTTGCGGTTTTGTGTCACCCACTTGCTAACCTTGTATTTGGAAAGCAACACGTCCAGTTTACTTGTCCCGTATATTACCTTTCGGCAAACTACCGTCCGGTTGTAAAGGAAAGCGTTGAACAAGCAACTGTTAAGGCAATGTCCCGTGACATGCTTTTGATTATGGTCTATAACGTGTCGGACGCAATTACTATTCTTGGTAGGAGCAATAGTAAAGCTCACCCTTATAATTTTTCGGTTTGGCACAAAGTCCTGTCTTTGACCATGCTATGCAACCACCGTTCTTACGGTTGACACCCGATTTAGTTCAGGTGACCTAATGAATTCCAGGTGAATTCCTAGGATTTTACGTTCAATGGTAATGAACGCATTGAAAATAGGGTTTTCAGAAAACAAATCGGTTTATAATTTTGATCAAAATATTTTCTCGTTTAAGCTCGAGTTTAGATATCATTGAATTCCATGAGTTTGTAATTCTCAATCTTTAAGGTCAATCTCTAGGATTGAGTAATATCAGTCTTAAAAGCTGATTTTTAATCTTTAAGGAGATTATCCTTTCTGGGGATCTGATTCATTAGTCTTATCCAGCTAATTTGCACGGTGCCTCCCCATTGTACGAGATAAATCCTTCTCATGGTTAGGATAAATCTGACCACTTGGCGACCCTGTTTTATGCTGAGGTCCGTGGATTTCCTGCTGATTTTAGTGATGACTTTTCTAGATTTTTCGTCAACCTACAGCTGGTCTGGACGACAACTTCATGACCTAAATCAAGAAGCGCGTGTCTTTTTCGGAAGACTTTACTTCCTTTTAATGATGGAATTGATTCATCGTGTAGATCCATCTCTTCTTTTCTTTCATTGGGTAAAACAGTTTAGTTTAGTCCAAAGCAAAAGTATTTTCAGTTATTTGTTACAAATATATGTGGCATATGTTTAAAATAACTTGGTAAATTTTCCCACACTTGGCTTTTTATTTTTCTTTTTATCGTCCTCTATTCCATTTTAAATGAATTTTAACATTTTAGTTTGTTTCTCAATTTATGTCCTTTCCGAGGTAACAATAATTTCGGTGTTAAAACCTAGTTTTATCGTTCATAAATATGTATAAACATGATTTTAATTCATTTATTTGAAAATTTCGAAAAATTTTACTAGAATTGGGTAGTCAGTATATAAGACTAGGGCTGTTCTTTTTATCAGAGAGCACTAGATTCTAATACAACTACTGCTTTACTAGTATTTTTAATGGTAACCAAGTGTTTAATATAAAAATTTTAAAATCCGAAAGAATTTAATCCCTTCCCACACTTAAGATCTTGCAATGCCCTCATTTGCAAGAAATCAGTAACAATTTAAATTATTGAGGGTGATTTGTGTGAAAATGATTAAATTTTTACCAAAGTTTCCAAATATATTGGCGTTTGTTTGCTGAATGATAAATGGTGCACGTCATTTGTTCATTCCGTCTTGTTGTTATTTCACATGTATTTTGCATCATTGTCGTCAAAATTACTTGCTTTTGCTGAACTTAATGCCAGTCTTTGAAAATGCGTTGTTTTACCCTGTTGTGTACATAAGATAAACTGCAAACATATATACATATTTTTGAAGTTTGGTTTATTACCCCACATTCAAAAATTATTAAAATCTAAGAATAAAAGTTAGATAATTATAAAAATGATTACAATATTAACAAAAATATTAAATACATCAATAATTACAAACTACATAATAATATAAAAAAAAAAAGATTTTTATTTACTTTTATTAAAAGTCGTTTTTGTAAAAATTACGTTTTAATCATTCAAAAATATAAAAAGAAAAAAACAAAAATATTAGTATTTTTAGGATTTTGTTAAATATTTAAGTTTTATAAGTTTCTTTATCTTTATTTTAATTTATAAAAATATAAATTTTATTAAAAATCGTTTATTTAAATTAAAAACAGAAAACAAAATAAAAAAAAAAAAAAAAAAATAAAGAAAAACGCGTAAAAGTACAATCTGTCAACTGAATTCTGAATCCCCGCGACTCGCGGGGTTTTTCTCTTTATTTGCCGCGACTCGCGGAGGGCCTCTGACACTCGGACAAAAAACCTAATCACGGGTTATTATTTATTATTATTATTATTATTATTAAAACCTAATTACTATTATTATTATTATTAGATTTAATTTTACTTTTTATTTAATTTGTTGTATTTTGTTAAATTAGTTTTAATAAAATTGTAAAATTAGTAGTTTTTATTAAATAAATAATATAAAAATAATATTTTTATAAAAATTGTACCTTTTACAACTTTTTGTATATTTTTATATTTTGTACCTTTTTAATCGTTGTAGCGTAATATTTGTATTTTTTTAGCTCATAATTAATTTTAAACTTAGTTTTAGCTATAGTCATTTTTACTCCTAGATTTTTAGGCTTTGCCGTAGAATTCCTTAAGTGCTTTTTCTTTAGACTAAGATTTAGGTGCTTTAGAATTTTGCGACGCCTTTTTAAGTTTTAGTTTCTTTTTAAGTTATTTCCATTTGGGATTTAGTTTTTCCTGTAAGCTTTAATATTTTTACACCTTTTACTATGTATCAATTATCATTCCAATTAGTAATTTCAATTTGCGATTATAATTTTAAGTTAGTTGTAGTAATAAGGTTAAATTAGTTAAGTATTTTTAAGTTTTTATAAGTTTCTTTTATTTTTCCGTCACCTTTTATTTTTTTTTACCATTTTTCTTTTTCGACCTTTTGCGACGAACTCTTTTTCTTTCTTATTTCTCGCCATTCTAGTTTTAGGACTTAGAATTTTATTCTACTTCTTATCTAAATTTCTTAAAATTACGAAAACTTATTTTAAGTGGTTAAATTGATAGACATCAAAATTTTCTGGTTCGTAGTAATAGTTGGATTTGTACGTGGACCGGGTTATTGGAGCCAAACAGTCCTCAATTATATTGAGACCAAACGAATCCTGCCCCTCTGCTGCATCTTTTGGCTATTCGAAACGTGGGCAAAATCAGAAAAGTCTATTGATTGGATAACTTATTATAATTTTTCTTTCCTTTTAAAAACTAATAGGATATTCTGTGAATGCACCGAGCAAGACGTTCATCACCTTTTGTACGTTCACCACCTGTAACTCGATCAAGACATCGTTTAACAAATATAACCGCCGTTGATTTTTCTTTAGAATCGTCATCCAGTCGACCAAGTACTTCAGTTCAAATTTCCGATAATCCATTTTTTGAACCCAACCTCACAATTGAGAATCCAGAAAATATTCAGGAACGGTTCGTAGATCCTGAACCATTAAACTTTCCTCCGGAACCACCAATCATTCAAACAGAGATTGTTGAGGAACGAACTATTAAATCAGAATCATCTAGTGATACCGAGTCAACAAATTCAATTATGGAGAATCTGGAACCTTTAAGTATGGAAGACCGAATGAGAGCTAAACGCACTGGCCAAGGTCACGCAATTACTCATCCAGACATTAATGCGCCAGATTATGAAATAAAAGGACAAATTCTACACATGGTGACTAATCAATGCCAATTTAGTGGTGCGCCGAAGGAAGATCCAAATGAACATCTACGTACCTTTAATAGGATCTGCACACTATTTAAAATACGAGAAGTGGAGGATGAACAGATATATCTCATGTTATTTCCCTGGACTTTAAAGGGAGAAGCCAAAGATTGGTTGGAATCGTTACCTGAAGGGGCGATCGATACATGGGATGTTTTAATTGACAAATTTCTTAAACAATTTTTTCCTGCATCTAAAGCCGTAAGACTTCAAGCAGAAATTGTTACGTTCACACAAAAGCCAAATGAAACTCTATATGAGGCGTGGACAAGATATGGAAAGTTATTACGAGGATGTCCGCAACATGGTTTAGACACCTGTCAAATAGTACAAATATTCTACCAAGGATGCGACATCACTACAAGAAAAGACATAGATATAGCAGCTGGTGGTTCGATTATGAAGAAAACCGAAACTGATGCTTACAAAATTATTGATAACACTGCTTCCCACTCACATGAGTGGCATCAAGAAAAAGATATCATTAGATCATCTAAAGCAGCTAGAGCCGATTCTAGCCATGACTTAGATTCCATTTCCGCAAAGATAGATGCTGTGGAGAGACGAATGGAAAAGATGACTAAAGATATTCACTCAATACGAATTAGTTGTGAGCAGTGTGGAGGACCACATTTGACAAAAGATTGTCTCAGTATTGAATTAACAATGGAACAAAGAGAGAATATTTCATACATAAACCAAAGGCCTGGAAATAATTATCAGAATAATTATCAACCGCCAAGACCGATTTACAATCAAAACCAGAATTATAACCGAAATATTCCATACAACAACCAACAAGGTCCTAGCAATCAACAAGTATCCAATAATACTTACAATCAGCAAAGACCGAATTTTCAAAACAAACCACCACAACAAACCGATGATAAAAAGCCAAATTTAGAAGATATGATGACGAAGCTAGTTGAAACTCAAACGCAGTTTTTCACATCTCAGAAACAAACCAATGAACAAAATGCTCAAGCATTTAGAAATCAACAAGCTTCTATTCAAAATCTGGAACAAGAAGTGAGTAACCTAGCAAGGTTAATAGGTGAAAGAAAACCGGGAAGTCTACCAAGCGATACAAATGCTAACCCCCGGAATGAAACAGCTAAAGCTATTACCACAAGAAGTGGTACAACACTTAAACCACCTGAAATACCTGTAACTTCTGATGAAACTATTCCTACTCCACAAGAACCACAACCTGATAAAGAAAAGGAAAAAGAACCGGTAGTTGAAAAGGTTAATGAAGATAACACAGTTAAGGATAAACCTTATGTTAAACCATACCAACCACCACTTCCTTATCCGAGTAAAATGAAGAAGGAAAAACTAGAAGCCGAGCAATCCAAATTCTTGGATATGTTTAAACAGATAAATGTAAATCTTCCTTTCATTGATGTAATTTCAGGAATGCCAAGATATGCTAAATTCTTGAAAGATCTAATCACGAATAGAAAGAAAATGGAAGAACTCTCGGCTGTTACTATGAATGCTAATTGTTCAGCAGTGCTGTTGAATAAGATACCAGAAAAACTATCTGATCCAGGAAGTTTCACAATTCCATGTTTTCTGGGTAGTCTTAGTTCAATAGAAGCACTGGCAGATTTAGGTGCTAGTATAAATCTAATGCCGTATTCACTATACGCTAAACTAGACCTTGGAGAATTAAAACCAACCAGAATAAGCATACAACTAGCCGATAGATCAATAAAATATCCTAGAGGGATAATGGAGAACATGCTAGTTAAAGTTGGTACTTTAGTATTCCCAGTAGATTTTGTTGTTTTGGACATGGAAGAAGATTCTCAAGTTCCTCTCATATTAGGAAGACCATTCTTAAACACGGCTAAAGCAATGATAGACGTGTTCGGTAAGAAACTGACCCTAAGTATAGAGGATGAGAGTGTTACCTTTTCAGTTGATAGAGCAATGCAACAACCACAATCTGCAGATGATACATGTTATTATATTCAAACTATAGATGCACATGCAGAATTATTAGAAGAATTTCCAGAATTACAAGGAACAGGAGAATGTTCTTTAGGAGAAGGAAATGAACCAATTGATGAAGCTGAAATGTTAGCTACACTTATAGCTAATGGATATGAACCAACAACAGAAGAAATTCAAATGCTAAAAGAAGAAGACAGATATCGATATAAATCATCGATAGAAGAACCTCCGAAATTAGAGTTAAAGCCACTTCCAAACCATTTGGAATACGCTTATTTACATGGTGAATCTGAATTACCTGTAATAATATCGTCTTCTCTTACTGAAAATGAGAAATCACAACTCATTTCTGTGTTGAAAGCTCATAAACCAGCCATTGCATGGAAAATTCATGATATTAAAGGAATAAGTCCTTCGTATTGCACACATAAAATCCTTATGGAAGAAGGTCATAAAACGTATGTGCAACGCCAACGAAGACTAAATCCTAATATGCAAGATGTAGTTAAGAAAGAGATTATTAAGCTGCTAGATGCAGGTTTGATATATCCAATTTCTGATAGTCCATGGGTAAGCCCAGTTCAATGCGTACCTAAGAAGGGTGGCATGACTGTCATTACAAATGAGAAAAATGAGCTTATTCCTACTAGGACTGTAACAGGATGGCGTGTATGTATTGATTATAGAAAATTAAATGACGCCACCAGAAAAGATCACTTTCCCTTACCTTTCATAGATCAAATGTTGGAAAGATTAGCCGGAAATAGTTACTATTGTTTTCTAGATGGATTTTCCGGATATTTTCAAATTCCAATAGCACCCGAGGATCAAGAGAAAACCACATTCACGTGCCCTTATGGTACTTTTGCTTACAAACGCATGCCATTTGGACTTTGCAACGCCCCTGCAACCTTTCAAAGGTGTATGATGGCGATTTTTCACGACATGATAGAAGAATGCATGGAAGTATTCATGGATGACTTTTCAGTCTTCGGTGATACATTTAAATCATGTCTAGTTAATCTGGAACGAATGCTAATTAGATGCGAAAAATCAAATCTAGTACTTAATTGGGAGAAATGCCATTTCATGGTTAAAGAAGGCATCGTTCTTGGACATAAAATTTCAAAAGAAGGAATTGAAGTGGATAGAGCTAAAGTAGATGTAATTGCTAAACTTCCACATCCCACCAATATTAGAGGAGTTAGGAGTTTTCTAGGGCATGCCGGTTTTTACCGACGTTTCATAAAAGATTTTTCTAAAATTGCCACTCCTATGAATAAACTCCTAGAAAAGGATGCGCCATTCATCTTTTCAGATGAATGTATCAAATCTTTTAATATTCTTAAAGAAAAACTCACTAATGCACCGATCATGATAACACCAAATTGGAATCTACCATTTGAACTAATGTGCGATGCAAGTGATTTTGCAATGGGAGCCGTTTTAGGACAAAGGATTGAAAAACGATTTCAACCTATATATTATGCTAGTAAGACATTACAAGGAGCACAAACAAACTATACAACTACTGAAAAAGAACTCCTTGCTATTGTCTTTGCTTTTGACAAATTTCGATCATATCTCGTTCTAGCAAAAACGGTGGTCTATACCGACCATTCTGCTCTTAGATACCTATTTTCAAAACAAGATGCTAAACCAAGATTAATCCGTTGGATCTTACTCTTACAAGAGTTTGATATTGAAATCCGAGATAAAAAAGGAGTAGAAAATCTCGCCGCTGATCATCTTTCTCGTCTTGAAAATCCCGAATTAGAAGTTCTAAATGAATCGGCCATACAAGACAACTTTCCTGATGAATATCTATTGAAGATAGATTATAAAGAAATCCCATGGTTTGCAGACTATGCAAACTACTTAGTTTGTGGATTCCTTGAAAAAGGATTATCGTACCAAAAACGGAAGAAATTCTTCAGTGATATAAAACACTATTTCTGGGAAGATCCACATCTGTTTAAAAGTTGTCCCGATGGAATAATACGCCGATGTGTATTTGGAGATGAAGCTAGTAAAATTTTAAACAATTGTCACACAGGACCAACAGGAGGGCATTATGGGCCTCAACTAACAGCAAGAAAAGTTTATGAAGCTGGATTCTATTGGCCTACAATTTACAAAGACGCACACCTTCTTTGCAAATCCTGTGATGCATGTCAAAGGGCCGGAAAAATAAGTCAACGTGATGAAATGCCACAAAATGTCATCCAAGTATGTGAAGTATTTGACATTTGGGGTATTGACTTTATGGGTCCATTTCCAAAATCTCAAAATAATCTATATATACTCGTAGCCATTGATTATGTATCTAAATGGGCGGAAGCACAAGCTCTCCCAACTAACGATGCACGAGTTGTAGTCAACTTTTTGAAACGTCTTTTTGCAAGGTTTGGAACACCGAAAGCTTTAATAAGTGATCGGGGTACTCATTTCTGTAATAATCAACTTGAGAAAGTTCTTAAAAGATATGGAGTAACTCATAAAATCTCCACCGCATATCATCCACAAACAAGTGGACAAGTTGAAAATACCAACCGAGCCTTAAAACGTATTCTAGAGAAAACCGTAGGATCAAATCCGAAGGAATGGTCCATTAAATTGGAGGATGCACTCTGGGCTTTTAGAACAGCCTACAAAACTCCAATTGTATAGAATGGATATACTTAAACCTTGCTACAACACTTATAGGCAGTGTACCTAATCGTACAGTAGTGTAGTTTTTAGTAAGTCCGGTTCGTTCCACAGGGAAATCTTTAAACAAAGCTCAACGCTATATTAGTTTACTTTTATAAAAATACAAATATATATATAAGTAATATTATTATTATAAAGGGGGGTTTTTACCGTTTAATGACCGGTTTGTCGATTTTAAAACTTTAGTCGCAGTTAAAACCTAATGTAAAATATAAAATAAATACAAGACTTTAAATTAAAGCGTAAAGTAAATAACGATAATGAAATTGCGAATAATAAAAATGCGATAAAAATTAAATTGCGATAAAAAAGTACGATAATTAAAAGTGCGATAAAATGAAATAACAATAAATAAAAGTGCGATAATTAGAAGTGCAATTAAATATAAAATAAAATAAAGGAAATTAAATATGAAATAAAAGAATTATGCTTATTTAAACTTCCGTAATCATGATGTTTGACGTGTTGATTTTAGTTTTATTCCCATGGGTTAATTGTCCTTTGTCCTGGATTATTCAATATGTCCGTCTGGTTTTTGTCCATAACAGTCCATCAGTCATAAATATAAATTGCAAGTGTCCTTGTCAAATTATTATTATACCCGAAGATAAATATTCCAACTAATTGGGGATTCGAATTGTAACAAGGTTTTAATACTTTGTTTAATGAATACACCAGGTTATCGACTGCGTGTAAACCAAGGTTTTACTACTTTGTTAACAATTACACCAATTACCCTTGAATGTAATTTCACCCCTGTTTTAATTATTCTAGTGGCTATTAATCCATTCCCGTGTCCGGTTAAATGAACGATTATTCGTACATATAAATACCCCGCCCATCGTGTCCGATCGAGTGTATATGGTAATTTATAGGGACGCCCAATTGTAAATCTTTATATTAACATTAACAAACTTTCATTTAGTTAAACAAATATAAAGCCCATTAATAGCCCATAGTCTAGTTTCCACAAGTGTCGTTCTTTTGTCCAAACCCCAATTATGGTACAAAGCCCAATTACCCAATTTCAGTAATTAGCCCAACATCATGATTACTTCGTTTTAAACAAGCATAATAATAACTTAGCTACGAGACATTAATATAAAAAGGTTGAACATAACTTACAATGATTAAAAATAGCGTAGCGTTACACGGACAGAATTTCGACTTACACCCTTACAACATTCGCTAACATACCCTTATTATTAGAATTATAATTAAAATTAAAATATAAATTATAAATATAAATATATTTACTTCGTATGAAGAGAAGAGAAAAAAAGATGATAAATTCGATCAGAATTCGGTTGGCTTTATAGCCAGAAATGAATTTTGGGGCTCCGCGACTCGCGGCAAAAAGCCCTTCAAACTCCGCGAGTCGCGGAGAGGTATTTTCATTTTACACCCTTGGAGTTTCTGGCTGCCGACGGTTTTAATAATATATATATATAATATATATATAATTAATATAATTAATTATATATTATATTATATTTATATACATAGTTAACTTGTAATTTTTAGTCCGTTGCGTCGAGCGTTAAGAGTTGACTCTGGTCCCGGTTCCGGTTTTTTGAACGTCCTTGCGTACAATTTAATATCTTGTACTTTGCGTTTTGAATCTTGTACTCTTGTGATTTCGAGACGTTTCTTATCAATAATTGGAACCTTTTTGATTGTCTTTTGTTCTTTTGAGCTTTTTGGTCGTTTGCGTCTTCAAATCGTCGAATCTGTCTTTTGTCTTCACCTTTTATTATTTAAACGAATATCACTTGTAAATAGAACAATTGCAACTAAAAGCTTGTCTTTCTTGAGGAATAATGCTATGAAATATATGTTCGTTTTTAGCATTATCAAATATTCCCACACTTGAGCGTTGCTTGTCCTCAAGCAATATCGTCTTGAAATACTAGAATCACTTCTTTATTCTTCACACTTTGTACATCAGTGATTTCTATACGGCGGTATAAACAATGGTAGTAACGATATGGTTTACAGTCCCACATGACTTATAAAAATTTAGATCCATTAAGGAAATTGGATCTTTATGAAAACATTTGATCTTTTGAAAATTAAATCTAGTTTTTACCCTAGATAAATTTTCCGGAATAACCCTTTACCGGTGTTTGCAAAATATTTTTGTGGGTTTGGTGGGTTTCAGATTTGAAAATTTTAGCTCAAAACTTGCGGTTTTGTGTCACCTACTTGCTAACCTTGTATTTGGAAAGCAACACGTCCAGTTTACTTGTTCCGTATATTACCTTTCGGCAAACTACCGTCCGGTTGTAAAGGAAAGCGTTGAACAAGCAACTGTTTAAGGCAATGTCCCGTGACATGCTTTTGATTATGGTCTATAACGTGTCGGACGCAATTACTATCCTTGGTAGGAGCAATAGTAAAGCTCACCCTTATAATTTGTCGGTCTGGCACAAGGTCCTGTCTTTGACCATGCTATGCAACCACCGTTCTTACGGTTGACACCCGATTTAGTTCAGGTGACCTAATGAATTCCAGGTAAATTCCTAGGATTTTACGTTCAATGGTAATGAACGCATTGAAAATAGGGTTTTCAGAAAACAAATCGGTTTGTATTTTTATCAAAATATTTTCTCGTTCAAGCTCGAGTTTAGATATCATTGAATTCCATGAGTTTGAATTCTCAATCTTTAAGGTCAATCTCTAGGATTGAGTAATATCAGTCTTAAAAGCTGATTTTTAATCTTTAAGGAGATTATCCTTTCTGGGGATCTGATTCATTAGTCTTATCCAGCTAATTTTGCATGGTGCCTCCCCATTGTACGAGATAAATCCTTCTCATGGTTAGGATAAATCTGACCACTTGGCGACCCTGTTTTATGCTGAGGTCCGTGGATTTCCTGCTGATTTTAGTGATGACTTTTCTAGATTTTTCGTCAACCTACAGCTGGTCTGGACGACAACTTCATGACCTAAATCAAGAAGCGCGTGTCTTTTTCGGAAGACTTTACTTCCTTTTAATGATGGAATTGATTCATCGTGTAGATCCATCTCTTCTTTTCTTTCATTGGGTAAAACAGTTTAGTTTAGTCCAAAGCAAAAGTATTTTCAGTTATTTGTTACAAATATATGTGGCATATGTTTAAAATAACTTGGTAAATTTTCCCACACTTGGCTTTTTATTTTTCTTTTTATCGTCCTCTATTCCATTTTAAATGAATTTTAACATTTTAGTTTGTTTCTCAATTTATGTCCTTTCCGAGGTAACAATAATTTCGGTGTTAAAACCTAGTTTTATCGTTCATAAATATGTATAAACATGATTTTAATTCATTTATTTGAAAATTTCGAAAAATTTTACTAGAATTGGGTAGTCAGTATATAAGACTAGGGCTGTTCTTTTTATCAGAGAGCACTAGATTCTAATACAACTACTGCTTTACTAGTATTTTTAATGGTAACCAAGTGTTTAATATAAAAATTTTAAAATCCGAAAGAATTTAATCCCTTCCCACACTTAAGATCTTGCAATGCCCTCATTTGCAAGAAATCAGTAACAATTTAAATTATTGAGGGTGATTTGTGTGAAAATGATTAAATTTTTACCAAAGTTTCCAAATATATTGGCGTTTGTTTGCTGAATGATAAATGGTGCACGTCATTTGTTCATTCCGTCTTGTTGTTATTTCACATGTATTTTGCATCATTGTCGTCAAAATTACTTGCTTTTGCTGAACTTAATGCCAGTCTTTGAAAATGCGTTGTTTTACCCTGTTGTGTACATAAGATAAACTGCAAACATATATACATATTTTTGAAGTTTGGTTTATTACCCCACATTCAAAAATTATTAAAATCTAAGAATAAAAGTTAGATAATTATAAAAATGATTACAATATTAACAAAAATATTAAATACATCAATAATTACAAACTACATAATAATAAAAAAAAAAATAAGTAAACTAAGGATGATATTGGTACCAATAGGGGTTCCACGCATAACCATAAGTGCTATAGAATGCTTCGGCAGGGTCATACGTAGGATATGGTGGCTGCATCTCTATCGACCAAGGAGGGAAGACGGGTTTCGGTGTAGGAATATAGTTTCTACCTATGTGTTGGCAATGTGCTATGATCTGGTTCTGATGAACTTGCCAATCTTCAAATGCTCTCTGTCTAGCATTTTCGTATTCCTGAGAAGCTATAAACCTTTGCATTTCTTGCATCTGGTTCCCCCCTCCTACATTACCTTGTTCTTGGTTTCTCTCTACCTGTGGATGTCTACCATTGTATCGTACTGCGGCGTTATTTCGCCGCTTCAACACTTTCGCACCATGGTATACATTTAAACCTATAGTGTCGCGGGGTTCCGGCTCTTCTACTAATAATCCCCCCCGACTTATATCCACACCGAGATATTCACCAATCAAAGTAATAAAAATACCACCTCCTATTATGCTATGTGGACGCATCCCTCGAACCATAGCTGATAAATAATAACCCACACAATATGGTATACTTACAGCGCTGTGTGGGTCTCGAATACACATATGGTAAAACAAATCTTGTTCATTTACCTTTTCTTTGTTTTTACCCCTTTGTGTAATCGAGTTAGCTAAAAACCTATGTATTACTCTTAATTCGGCTCTATCTATATCCAAATAAGAGTAGTTTCCCCCTTTAAAACGGTGGTGGCTTGTCATTTGACTCCACACACCGTGTGTATCAAAATTCTCATCTATTTTCCTACCGTTTAGTATCAATCCTCTACAATCGGCAGACGCTAATTCCTCAGGCGTATATATACGTAAAGCCTGAGCCATGTCCAGTAAAGACATGTGGCGCATCGAACCGCCTAACAAAAATCTAATAAAAGAACGATCGGTTAAACTAGCTACCCGATCATTCAACTCTATACTACATAACAACTCTTCACACCATACTTTATATACAGGTCTGCGTATGGTGAATAAACATATCCAGTCATTAAAAGAAGAATTACCATACCTCTGTACCAGTAATTCCCTAATTGGCCCGGCCAATTCTACAGCTTCCAAGGGTCCCCATTCTATGACCCTTGGTACCTCAACAACCTTGGAATGAAGAGTATGCAAACCCCGTTGATATTTTGGATAATCTATCCAAAGTCTGTCAAATCTCAGGTTCGGGTGCAACTGTTCCAAGTGCATATCTGAAAAGGTCATGACTGGATGAGGTACATCCTGCTTGTAGTAGTTATCTACCTCCTGTTGTTCCAAGTTCTCAGCAGGAGCATGGCGGGCTTGGGATGAAGATTCACCCCTTTCAGTCTGCAAAACACATCAAACACAAATTTTGTGCATCCAAATATGCATTAGTGTCAGCAAAATCATCAACCAAAATAATTACAATGACATTATCAATTTATATCAAACTTAAGCTTATTTTCACATTTTTATCAAATCTACACTTTTTTTCAAATAAGCATATACGAAAATTTTCGCCAAGTTCATAAGCATTCAACTCAAATAACATGTCAAAATAATCATTACTAGCAAATAAACAAGTCTCAAATGGCATTATCTTTCAAAAATCAAGTTCATGAATTTTGGACTTGAAAAAGTCCACTTTAATTCTCAAAATCATGTTTAGGCTCAAAGTTTGGATCATTTAACTACCTAGACATGTTACACTACTCAATTTAGCAACAATTCATGAAAAAAATCGGCCATAACCTGTTTATATCAAAAAGCCCCAAATTGCTCAAGAACACAAACCCTAGATTCTAAAGATTTTGAAGTTTTTGGCTTCAAATCATGTTAACAAGCATCAATCTAGGTTATACATGCATAATATACTAACAATTTAACACTAATTACACTAAAAATTAACAAAATTCAAATTATGAAAATATGCTCAAGAACACACTAAAATTCGGATTTAAAGGTGATTTGGGGTGTAATTGTACCTGTTTTCTTGAGTAGTTCCTAGATATCATCCTTCTCAACATGATTGTAGTGAAAAATTTGAAGATTAACGGTGAAAAATTGAGTTTTTGGGATGATTTTCGTGGGTTTTCTCGGGTCTTTTTCGCAGTATTTTGGGTGTTTTTGTGTTGGTGGGAGTGAACTGATCGTGTGCAGCTGTTTTATTTTTTTCTGTAATTTGGTCCCTCCGCGAGTCGCGGAGGTTTTCACTTAAAACTCCGCGAGTCGCGGAGTTATTTTTTTTTTTTTTTTTTTTTTTTTTTTTTTTTTTTTTTTTTATAATAATCTTTAACTTATAAAACAATTAAGAAATTAATTTTAAAATTTTGTTTCCTTTGTTATTTAGGACGAGGTCGTTTCGGATCGATGTCCTAGTCCGTCCCTCGACAAAATTTTAAAATTTGTCTCTTTGTAGCGATTGTTTTAAAAGCTAAGATTTTTGGGTTTTTTAATGTTTTTGGCATACTTTAAATCAATAAGATTAAAAATAATGATAATAAAAGTTCTCGTCCCTCCCTCGGGTAAAGCAATTTCGGTTCAAAGACCTAGTCTTCAACTTACGACGAATTTTAAAAATCATATTTTTAACTTAATGAGATAAAGTAAATTTTTGTTTTTTAATTCACACAACTTAAATATAAAATTCAAAATAAAAAAAAAAATTAAAAATTAAAAATTCACACCAAACTTAATTTAAAAATTCATAAATTCATATCAAACTTATATTAATTTTTCAAATATTTACAATTTTAAATATATTGTTTTTATAAAGTTTACAATATTAACTTAAGATTTAAATATTAATTTTAAAAAAAACATGGTAAAAATAAAATTAAAAATCTTTTTGTCTTTTTATCCCACTTTAATCAATCAAATATTATCAAAAATATGCGCCCCTCTTTTCGGTAAAGTAATTTCGGTTCCAAGACCTAATTTAACTCATGACGAATTTTTGAAATATTTTGCGTTGATTGATTAAAGATATTTATACCTTAAGAATAAACGTTAAATTTCGCAGTGATGTAATAAATTTTTGAAGGATATCAATAATTTCGGTCGCCAAACCTAATTTTATTTAATACCAATTTAATACTTTTTAGCGAACAAATTAGCGTTTATTATCAAAAGGTTAAAAATAAAAATAAAAATAAAAACTGTACAGACATACCTGTGAAATAGATTTCTTAGTTATATGATTTATTATATTCATAAGATAGTCGGTTTAATTGGTCTTCCATGGCTGCATAGGCGTAACCTCGAGCATTCATTGTCTTTTCTTCTAAACATATGAACGGTCCGTCTCTGTATAAAGTAACAAATTCGGTATTTGAATAGGTTTGATTATTTGAACATTTACCTCCATGTGACCATTTTCCGCATTTGTGACATTTTTCTAGGTGTCGTGCTCTTCTTTTCGCTGCGGATTTTGATTTTCCTTTACCAAATTGTAACTTATTATCTTCGCATCTGGATCCTTTTCTAACTCCGTCCATTCTTTCTCTGATTACTGATACTAATTCACTCGGTAGTATGTCATTATTTCGTTTAGTGATCAAAGCGTGTAGCATTAGACCATGGTTTAGTTCACAGGCAGTCTTCATTTTGTAAAAACCTAAAAAAATAAAAATTCAGAATGGGGGGAGAAGACTAGTTCTTTAGGGTCTGCTAGGGAAAGACCATACGTGTTCCATTTTCGAGAACTACACGAAAACAGACAATCTAACTCTAACAGAAATATATATTATCCTTTAAAGACTTGATTCTCCCCACACTTAGTTAGCTG
The DNA here is from genome assembly GCF_046630445.1 of Rutidosis leptorrhynchoides. Classification (NCBI taxonomy): domain Eukaryota; kingdom Viridiplantae; phylum Streptophyta; class Magnoliopsida; order Asterales; family Asteraceae; genus Rutidosis; species Rutidosis leptorrhynchoides. Next base: position 18,427,625 of record NC_092335.1, on the reverse strand, counting down.
TGGTGTCGAAATTGTGATTAACTTCGTTGTCGACTTCCATCGGACCCTGTATGTAATGTTTAACTCTGTGACCATTAACTTTAAATTCAATCCCATTTGAATTTATTAATTCTATTGTTCCGTATGGGAAAACTCTTTTTACTATGAATGGTCCAGACCATCTTGATTTCAATTTTCCAGGAAATAGCTTGAATCGTGAATTGAAAAGAAGAACTCTGTCTCCTTCTTTGAATTCTTTTGAACTTCTGATTCTTTTATCATGCCATTTCTTCGTTCTTTCTTTATAGATTAACGAATTATCGTATGCTTCATGTCTTAATTCTTCTAATTCGTTTAGTTGACTTAATCGTAGACGTCCGGCTTCATGTAAATCAAGGTTACATGTCTTCAAAGCCCAAAATGCTTTGTGTTCAATTTCTACTGGAAGATGACATGCTTTTCCATAAACAAGTCTAAAAGGTGTGGTTCCAATTGGAGTTTTGTAGGCTGTTCTAAAAGCCCAGAGTGCATCCTCCAATTTAATGGACCATTCCTTCGGATTTGATCCTACGGTTTTCTCTAGAATACGTTTTAAGGCTCGGTTGGTATTTTCAACTTGTCCACTTGTTTGTGGATGATATGCGGTGGAGATTTTATGAGTTACTCCATATCTTTTAAGAACTTTCTCAAGTTGATTATTACAGAAATGAGTACCCCGATCACTTATTAAAGCTTTCGGTGTTCCAAACCTTGCAAAAAGACGTTTCAAAAAGTTGACTACAACTCGTGCATCGTTAGTTGGGAGAGCTTGTGCTTCCGCCCATTTAGATACATAATCAATGGCTACGAGTATATATAGATTATTTTGAGATTTTGGAAATGGACCCATAAAGTCAATACCCCAAATGTCAAATACTTCACATACTTGGATGACATTTTGTGGCATTTCATCACGTTGACTTATTTTTCCGGCCCTTTGACATGCATCACAGGATTTGCAAAGAAGGTGTGCGTCTTTGTAAATTGTAGGCCAATAGAATCCAGCTTCATAAACTTTTCTTGCTGTTAGTTGAGGCCCATAATGCCCTCCTGTTGGTCCTGTGTGACAATTGTTTAAAATTTTACTAGCTTCATCTCCAAATACACATCGGCGTATTATTCCATCGGGACAACTTTTAAACAGATGTGGATCTTCCCAGAAATAGTGTTTTATATCACTGAAGAATTTCTTCCGTTTTTGGTACGATAATCCTTTTTCAAGGAATCCACAAACTAAGTAGTTTGCATAGTCTGCAAACCATGGGATTTCTTTATAATCTATCTTCAATAGATATTCATCAGGAAAGTTGTCTTGTATGGCCGATTCATTTAGAACTTCTAATTCGGGATTTTCAAGACGAGAAAGATGATCAGCGGCGAGATTTTCTGCTCCTTTTTTATCTCGGATTTCAATATCAAACTCTTGTAAGAGTAAGATCCAACGGATTAATCTTGGTTTAGCATCTTGTTTTGAAAATAGGTATCTAAGAGCAGAATGGTCGGTATAGACCACCGTTTTTGCTAGAACGAGATATGATCGAAATTTGTCAAAAGCAAAGACAATAGCAAGGAGTTCTTTTTCAGTAGTTGTATAGTTTGTTTGTGCTCCTTGTAATGTCTTACTAGCATAATATATAGGTTGAAATCGTTTTTCAATCCTTTGTCCTAAAACGGCTCCCATTGCAAAATCACTTGCATCGCACATTAGTTCAAATGGTAGATTCCAATTTGGTGTTATCATGATCGGTGCATTAGTGAGTTTTTCTTTAAGAATATTAAAAGATTTGATACATTCATCTGAAAAGATGAATGGCGCATCCTTTTCTAGGAGTTTATTCATAGGAGTGGCAATTTTAGAAAAATCTTTTATGAAACGTCGGTAAAAACCGGCATGCCCTAGAAAACTCCTAACTCCTCTAATATTGGTGGGATGTGGAAGTTTAGCAATTACATCTACTTTAGCTCTATCCACTTCAATTCCTTCTTTTGAAATTTTATGTCCAAGAACGATGCCTTCTTTAACCATGAAATGGCATTTCTCCCAATTAAGTACTAGATTTGATTTTTCGCATCTAATTAGCATTCGTTCCAGATTAACTAGACATGATTTAAATGTATCACCGAAGACTGAAAAGTCATCCATGAATACTTCCATGCATTCTTCTATCATGTCGTGAAAAATCGCCATCATACACCTTTGAAAGGTTGCAGGGGCGTTGCAAAGTCCAAATGGCATGCGTTTGTAAGCAAAAGTACCATAAGGGCACGTGAATGTGGTTTTCTCTTGATCCTCGGGTGCTATTGGAATTTGAAAATATCCGGAAAATCCATCTAGAAAACAATAGTAACTATTTCCGGCTAATCTTTCCAACATTTGATCTATGAAAGGTAAGGGAAAGTGATCTTTTCTGGTGGCGTCATTTAATTTTCTATAATCAATACATACACGCCATCCTGTTACAGTCCTAGTAGGAATAAGCTCATTTTTCTCATTTGTAATGACAGTCATGCCACCCTTCTTAGGTACGCATTGAACTGGGCTTACCCATGGACTATCAGAAATTGGATATATCAAACCTGCATCTAGCAGCTTAATAATCTCTTTCTTAACTACATCTTGCATATTAGGATTTAGTCTTCGTTGGCGTTGCACATACGTTTTATGACCTTCTTCCATAAGGATTTTATGTGTGCAATACGAAGGACTTATTCCTTTAATATCATGAATTTTCCATGCAATGGCTGGTTTATGAGCTTTCAACACAGAAATGAGTTGTGATTTCTCATTTTCAGTAAGAGAAGACGATATTATTACAGGTAATTCAGATTCACCATGTAAATAAGCGTATTCCAAATGGTTTGGAAGTGGCTTTAACTCTAATTTCGGAGGTTCTTCTATCGATGATTTATATCGATATCTGTCTTCTTCTTTTAGCATTTGAATTTCTTCTGTTGTTGGTTCATATCCATTAGCTATAAGTGTAGCTAACATTTCAGCTTCATCAATTGGTTCATTTCCTTCTCCTAAAGAACATTCTCCTGTTCCTTGTAATTCTGGAAATTCTTCTAATAATTCTGCATGTGCATCTATAGTTTGAATATAATAACATGTATCATCTGCAGATTGTGGTTGTTGCATTGCTCTATCAACTGAAAAGGTAACACTCTCATCCTCTATACTTAGGGTCAGTTTCTTACCGAACACGTCTATCATTGCTTTAGCCGTGTTTAAGAATGGTCTTCCTAATATGAGAGGAACTTGAGAATCTTCTTCCATGTCCAAAACAACAAAATCTACTGGGAATACTAAAGTACCAACTTTAACTAGCATGTTCTCCATTATCCCTCTAGGATATTTTATTGATCTATCGGCTAGTTGTATGCTTATTCTGGTTGGTTTTAATTCTCCAAGGTCTAGTTTAGCGTATAGTGAATACGGCATTAGATTTATACTAGCACCTAAATCTGCCAGTGCTTCTATTGAACTAAGACTACCCAGAAAACATGGAATTGTGAAACTTCCTGGATCAGATAGTTTTTCTGGTATCTTATTCAACAGCACTGCTGAACAATTAGCATTCATAGTAACAGCCGAGAGTTCTTCCATTTTCTTTCTATTCGTGATTAGATCTTTCAAGAATTTAGCATATCTTGGCATTCCTGAAATTACATCAATGAAAGGAAGATTTACATTTATCTGTTTAAACATATCCAAGAATTTGGATTGCTCGGCTTCTAGTTTTTCCTTCTTCATTTTACTCGGATAAGGAAGTGGTGGTTGGTATGGTTTAACATAAGGTTTATCCTTAACTGTGTTATCTTCATTAACCTTTTCAACTACCGGTTCTTTTTCCTTTTCTTTATCAGGTTGTGGTTCTTGTGGAGTAGGAATAGTTTCATCAGAAGTTACAGGTATTTCAGGTGGTTTAAGTGTTGTACCACTTCTTGTGGTAATAGCTTTAGCTGTTTCATTCCGGGGGTTAGCATTTGTATCGCTTGGTAGACTTCCCGGTTTTCTTTCACCTATTAACCTTGCTAGGTTACTCACTTCTTGTTCCAGATTTTGAATAGAAGCTTGTTGATTTCTAAATGCTTGAGCATTTTGTTCATTGGTTTGTTTCTGAGATGTGAAAAACTGCGTTTGAGTTTCAACTAGCTTCGTCATCATATCTTCTAAATTTGGCTTTTTATCATCGGTTTGTTGTGGTGGTTTGTTTTGAAAATTCGGTCTTTGCTGATTGTAAGTATTATTGGATACTTGTTGATTGCTAGGACCTTGTTGGTTGTTGTATGGAATATTTCGGTTATAATTCTGGTTTTGATTGTAAATCGGTCTTGGCGGTTGATAATTATTCTGATAATTATTTCCAGGCCTTTGGTTTATGTATGAAATATTCTCTCTTTGTTCCATTGTTAATTCAATACTGAGACAATCTTTTGTCAAATGTGGTCCTCCACACTGCTCACAACTAATTCGTATTGAGTGAATATCTTTAGTCATCTTTTCCATTCGTCTCTCCACAGCATCTATCTTTGCGGAAATGGAATCTAAGTCATGGCTAGAATCGGCTCTAGCTGCTTTAGATGATCTAATGATATCTTTTTCTTGATGCCACTCATGTGAGTGGGAAGCAGTGTTATCAATAATTTTGTAAGCATCAGTTTCGGTTTTCTTCATAATCGAACCACCAGCTGCTATATCTATGTCTTTTCTTGTAGTGATGTCGCATCCTTGGTAGAATATTTGTACTATTTGACAGGTGTCTAAACCATGTTGCGGACATCCTCGTAATAACTTTCCATATCTTGTCCACGCCTCATATAGAGTTTCATTTGGCTTTTGTGTGAACGTAACAATTTCTGCTTGAAGTCTTACGGCTTTAGATGCAGGAAAAAATTGTTTAAGAAATTTGTCAATTAAAACATCCCATGTATCGATCGCCCCTTCAGGTAACGATTCCAACCAATCTTTGGCTTCTCCCTTTAAAGTCCAGGGAAATAACATGAGATATATCTGTTCATCCTCCACTTCTCGTATTTTAAATAGTGTGCAGATCCTATTAAAGGTACGTAGATGTTCATTTGGATCTTCCTTCGGCGCACCACTAAATTGGCATTGATTAGTCACCATGTGTAGAATTTGTCCTTTGATTTCATAATCTGGCGCATTAATGTCTGGATGAGTAATTGCGTGACCTTGGCCAGTGCGTTTAGCTCTCATTCGGTCTTCCATACTTAAAGGTTCCAGATTCTCCATAATTGAATTTGTTGACTCGGTATCACTAGATGATTCTGATTTAATAGTTCGTTCCTCAACAATCTCTGTTTGAATGATTGGTGGTTCCGGAGGAAAGTTTAATGGTTCAGGATCTATGAACCGTTCCTGAATATTTTCTGGATTCTCAATTGTGAGGTCGGGTTCAAAAAAATGGATTATCGGTATTTTGAACTGAAGTACTTGGTCGACTGGATGACGATTCTAAAGAAAAATCAACGGCGGTTATATTTGTTAAACGATGTCTTGATCGAGTTACAGGTGGTGAACGTACAAAAGGTGATGAACGTCTTGCTCGGTGCATTCACAGAATATCCTATTAGTTTTTAAAAGGAAAGAAAAATTATAATAAGTTATCCAATCAATAGACTTTTCTGATTTTGCCCACGTTTCGAATAGCCAAAAGATGCAGCAGAGGGGCAGGATTCGTTTGGTCTCAATATAATTGAGGACTGTTTGGCTCCAATAACCCGGTCCACGTACAAATCCAACTATTACTACGAACCAGAAAATTTTGATGTCTATCAATTTAACCACTTAAAATAAATTTTCGTAATTTTTAGAAATTTAGATAAGAAGTAGAAAAAATTCTAAGTCCTAAAACTAGAATAGCGAGAAATAAGAGAGAAAAAGATTGCGCGTCGCAAAAGGTCGAAAAAGAAAAATGGTAAAAAAAAATAAAAGGTGACGGAAAAATAAAAGAAACTTATAAAAACTTAAAAATACTTAACTAATTTAACCTTATTACTACAACTAACTTAAAATTATAATCGCAAATTGAAATTACTAATTGGAATGATAATTGATACATAGTAAAAGGTGTAAAAATATTAAAGCTTACAGGAAAAACTAAATCCCAAATGGAAATAACTTAAAAAGAAACTAAAACTTAAAAAGGCGTCGCAAAATTCTAAAGCACCTAAATCTTAGTCTAAAGAAAAAGCACTTAAGGAATTCTACGGCAAAGCCTAAAAATCTAGGAGTAAAAATGACTATAGCTAAAACTAAGTTTAAAATTAATTATGAGCTAAAAAAATACAAATATTACGCTACAACGATTAAAAAGGTACAAAATATAAAAATATACAAAAAGTTGTAAAAGGTACAATTTTTATAAAAATATTATTTTTATATTATTTATTTAATAAAAACTACTAATTTTACAATTTTATTAAAACTAATTTAACAAAATACAACAAATTAAATAAAAAGTAAAATTAAATCTAATAATAATAATAATAGTAATTAGGTTTTAATAATAATAATAATAATAATAAATAATAACCCGTGATTAGGGTTTTTGTCCGAGTGTCAGAGGCCCTCCGCGAGTCGCGGCAAATAAAGAGAAAAACCCCGCGAGTCGCGGAGATTCAGAATTCAGTTGACAGATTGTACTTTTACGCGTTTTTCTTTATTTTTTTTTTTTTTTTTATTTTGTTTTCTGTTTTTAATTTAAATAAACGATTTTTAATAAAATTTATATTTTTATAAATTAAAATAAAGATAAAGAAACTTATGAAACTTAAATATTTAACAAAATCCTAAAAATACTAATATTTTTGTTTTTCTTTTTATATTTTTGAATATTTAAAACGTAATTTTTACAAAAACGACTTTTAATAAAAGTAAATAAAAATCTTTTTTTTTTTTTTTATTAGCGTTGCGCTTCCGGCTTTTAAGAGTAATCCCCGGCAGCGGCGCCAAAAATACTTGATGTTTATATTAGCGTTGCGCTTCCGGCTTTTAAGATGTTTTCCCCGGCAGCGGCGCCAAAAATACTTGATGTTTCGCGAGGTGTATATAAAATAGTTTATATTTTACTAGAAAATACTATTAAATACGATACAATTTTACACAAGATATTTATTTATTTATAGAATGGATATACTTAAACCTTGCTACAACACTTATAGGCAGTGTACCTAATCGTACAGTAGTGTAGTTTTTAGTAAGTCCGGTTCGTTCCACAGGGAAATCTTTAAACAAAGCTCAACGCTATATTAGTTTACTTTTATAAAAATACAAATATATATATAAGTAATATTATTATTATAAAGGGGGGTTTTTACCGTTTAATGACCGGTTTGTCGATTTTAAAACTTTAGTCGCAGTTAAAACCTAATGTAAAATATAAAATAAATACAAGACTTTAAATTAAAGCGTAAAGTAAATAACGATAATGAAATTGCGAATAATAAAAATGCGATAAAAATTAAATTGCGATAAAAAAGTACGATAATTAAAAGTGCGATAAAATGAAATAACAATAAATAAAAGTGCGATAATTAGAAGTGCAATTAAATATAAAATAAAATAAAGGAAATTAAATATGAAATAAAAGAATTATGCTTATTTAAACTTCCGTAATCATGATGTTTGACGTGTTGATTTTAGTTTTATTCCCATGGGTTAATTGTCCTTTGTCCTGGATTATTCAATATGTCCGTCTGGTTTTTGTCCATAACAGTCCATCAGTCATAAATATAAATTGCAAGTGTCCTTGTCAAATTATTATTATACCCGAAGATAAATATTCCAACTAATTGGGGATTCGAATTGTAACAAGGTTTTAATACTTTGTTTAATGAATACACCAGGTTATCGACTGCGTGTAAACCAAGGTTTTACTACTTTGTTAACAATTACACCAATTACCCTTGAATGTAATTTCACCCCTGTTTTAATTATTCTAGTGGCTATTAATCCATTCCCGTGTCCGGTTAAATGAACGATTATTCGTACATATAAATACCCCGCCCATCGTGTCCGATCGAGTGTATATGGTAATTTATAGGGACGCCCAATTGTAAATCTTTATATTAACATTAACAAACTTTCATTTAGTTAAACAAATATAAAGCCCATTAATAGCCCATAGTCTAGTTTCCACAAGTGTCGTTCTTTTGTCCAAACCCCAATTATGGTACAAAGCCCAATTACCCAATTTCAGTAATTAGCCCAACATCATGATTACTTCGTTTTAAACAAGCATAATAATAACTTAGCTACGAGACATTAATATAAAAAGGTTGAACATAACTTACAATGATTAAAAATAGCGTAGCGTTACACGGACAGAATTTCGACTTACACCCTTACAACATTCGCTAACATACCCTTATTATTAGAATTATAATTAAAATTAAAATATAAATTATAAATATAAATATATTTACTTCGTATGAAGAGAAGAGAAAAAAAGATGATAAATTCGATCAGAATTCGGTTGGCTTTATAGCCAGAAATGAATTTTGGGGCTCCGCGACTCGCGGCAAAAAGCCCTTCAAACTCCGCGAGTCGCGGAGAGGTATTTTCATTTTACACCCTTGGAGTTTCTGGCTGCCGACGGTTTTAATAATATATATATATAATATATATATAATTAATATAATTAATTATATATTATATTATATTTATATACATAGTTAACTTGTAATTTTTAGTCCGTTGCGTCGAGCGTTAAGAGTTGACTCTGGTCCCGGTTCCGGTTTTTTGAACGTCCTTGCGTACAATTTAATATCTTGTACTTTGCGTTTTGAATCTTGTACTCTTGTGATTTCGAGACGTTTCTTATCAATAATTGGAACCTTTTTGATTGTCTTTTGTTCTTTTGAGCTTTTTGGTCGTTTGCGTCTTCAAATCGTCGAATCTGTCTTTTGTCTTCACCTTTTATTATTTAAACGAATATCACTTGTAAATAGAACAATTGCAACTAAAAGCTTGTCTTTCTTGAGGAATAATGCTATGAAATAGTTTATATTTTACTAGAAAATACTATTAAATACGATACAATTTTACACAAGATATTTATTTATTTATAGAATGGATATACTTAAACCTTGCTACAACACTTATAGGCAGTGTACCTAATCGTACAGTAGTGTAGTTTTTAGTAAGTCCGGTTCGTTCCACAGAGAAATCTTTAAACAAAGCTCAACGCTATATTAGTTTACTTTTATAAAAATACAAATATATATATAAGTAATATTATTATTATAAAGGGGGGTTTTTACCGTTTAATGACCGGTTTGTCGATTTTAAAACTTTAGTCGCAGTTAAAACCTAATGTAAAATATAAAATAAATACAAGACTTTAAATTAAAGCGTAAAGTAAATAACGATAATGAAATTGCGAATAATAAAAATGCGATAAAAATTAAATTGCGATAAAAAAGTACGATAATTAAAAGTGCGATAAAATGAAATAACAATAAATAAAAGTGCGATAATTAGAAGTGCAATTAAATATAAAATAAAATAAAGGAAATTAAATATGAAATAAAAGAATTATGCTTATTTAAACTTCCGTAATCATGATGTTTGACGTGTTGATTTTAGTTTTATTCCCATGGGTTAATTGTCCTTTGTCCTGGATTATTCAATATGTCCGTCTGGTTTTTGTCCATAACAGTCCATCAGTCATAAATATAAATTGCAAGTGTCCTTGTCAAATTATTATTATACCCGAAGATAAATATTCCAACTAATTGGGGATTCGAATTGTAACAAGGTTTTAATACTTTGTTTAATGAATACACCAGGTTATCGACTGCGTGTAAACCAAGGTTTTACTACTTTGTTAACAATTACACCAATTACCCTTGAATGTAATTTCACCCCTGTTTTAATTATTCTAGTGGCTATTAATCCATTCCCGTGTCCGGTTAAATGAACGATTATTCGTACATATAAATACCCCGCCCATCGTGTCCGATCGAGTGTATATGGTAATTTATAGGGACGCCCAATTGTAAATCTTTATATTAACATTAACAAACTTTCATTTAGTTAAACAAATATAAAGCCCATTAATAGCCCATAGTCTAGTTTCCACAAGTGTCGTTCTTTTGTCCAAACCCCAATTATGGTACAAAGCCCAATTACCCAATTTCAGTAATTAGCCCAACATCATGATTACTTCGTTTTAAACAAGCATAATAATAACTTAGCTACGAGACATTAATATAAAAAGGTTGAACATAACTTACAATGATTAAAAATAGCGTAGCGTTACACGGACAGAATTTCGACTTACACCCTTACAACATTCGCTAACATACCCTTATTATTAGAATTATAATTAAAATTAAAATATAAATTATAAATATAAATATATTTACTTCGTATGAAGAGAAGAGAAAAAAAGATGATAAATTCGATCAGAATTCGGTTGGCTTTATAGCCAGAAATGAATTTTGGGGCTCCGCGACTCGCGGCAAAAAGCCCTTCAAACTCCGCGAGTCGCGGAGAGGTATTTTCATTTTACACCCTTGGAGTTTCTGGCTGCCGACGGTTTTAATAATATATATATATAATATATATATAATTAATATAATTAATTATATATTATATTATATTTATATACATAGTTAACTTGTAATTTTTAGTCCGTTGCGTCGAGCGTTAAGAGTTGACTCTGGTCCCGGTTCCGGTTTTTCGAACGTCCTTGCGTACAATTTAATATCTTGTACTTTGCGTTTTGAATCTTGTACTCTTGTGATTTCGAGACGTTTCTTATCAATAATTGGAACCTTTTTGATTGTCTTTTGTTCTTTTGAGCTTTTTGGTCGTTTGCGTCTTCAAATCGTCGAATCTGTCTTTTGTCTTCACCTTTTATTATTTAAACGAATATCACTTGTAAATAGAACAATTGCAACTAAAAGCTTGTCTTTCTTGAGGAATAATGCTATGAAATATATGTTCGTTTTTAGCATTATCAAACCGATTGATAAACGTTTCGGATGAAACAACTGAAATCTTGTGATCCACCTTTTATTTAAAACATAATGATAAACGTTTTGAATAAAACAACTGAACTTTTGTAATCCACATTGATATACGGATTATGTGTAATATTAAAACTATGAACTCACCAACCTTTGTGTTGACACTTGAAGCATGTTTATTCTCAGGTTTCTAGAAGTCTTCCGCTGTTTGCTCATACGTGATACAAGTTATGTGCTTGGAGTCATACATGCTATATACAAGAAACTTGCATTCATCAAACCATTACCATGTATCTTATTTTGACTGTATTGTCAACAGATGTATTATTGTAAACCATTTAAATGGTGATTGTCTATACGTAGGAATCATCAGATGTAAAAAAACCTGGAATTTATATATTCATTTATGAAATACCTTTTCAAACGAATGCAATGTTACAAAACGTATCACATAGAGGTCAAATACCTCGCAATGAAATCAATGAATGACGTGTTCGTCCATATGGATTTGGAGCGATCGTCACACAAATTTTCTAAGTGCGCATTTTGGTTGAAGGAAGTACAATTCCTTGGTCACATCGTTAGCAGTCAAGGAATTCAATTTGATCCCGCGAAGGTCGAAGCCATTGAAAAATGGGAAACCCCAAAGACTCCAACACAGATACGCCAATTTTTGGGCTTAGCTGGTTATTATAGAAGGTTTTATTCAAGATTTTTCCCGAATAGCCAAACCATTAACCGCGTTAACACACAAAGGGAAGAAGTATGAATGGACCTCAGAGTAGGAAACTGCATTCCAGCTATTGAAAAAGAAACTAACTTCGGCGCCTATTTTATCATTACCTGAAGGAAACGAAAACTTCGTAATTTATTGTGACGCATCGCGACAAGGTTTTGGTTGTGTTCTCATGCAACGAATAAAGGTTATTGCTTACGCTTCTCGACAGTTGAAAACTCATGAACGGAATTATACGACACATGATTTGGAGTTAGGAGCGGTTGTTTTTGCATTGAAAATGTGGAGACACTACTTATATGGGGTCAAATGTACATTGTACACTGATCACAAAAGTCTTCAACACATATTCGATCAAAAACAATTGAATATGAGGCAACGACGGTGGGTTGAGCTAATAAACGACTACGATTGTGAAATTCGTTATCATCCCGGGAAAGCAAATGTAGTAGCTGATGCTTTAAGCAGGAAAGAAAGAGAACCGATTCGAGTACGAGCAATGAATATGAAAAATTCGTACGAACCTCACCTCACAAATAAAGGAGGCTCAACGAGGAGCTCTTACTGAAGAAAACTTTGGAAATGAGATGCTCAAGGGTTTAGACAAGCAACTTGATATACGAGAAGACGGAACTCGGTATTTTAATGGACGCATTTGGGTACCAAGGTTTAAAGGGTTAAGAAAATTGGTTTTGGACGAGGCGCATAAGACGAGATACTCGATACATCCCGGAGCTGGAAAGATGTATCAAGATCTTAAGGCACATTTTTGGTGGCCTAATTTAAAGGCAGATATTGCAACATATATAGGGGAGTGCTTAACTTGCTCTAAAGTTAAGGCGGAACACCAGAAACCATCAGGGTTGCTTCAATAATCAGAAATCCCAGAATGGAAATGGGAATGCATAACCATGGATTTCATCACGAAGCTACCAAAGACTGCATGGGGTTATGACACCATCTGGGTAATTGTCGACCGTCTCACCAAATCTGCACATTTCCTACCTATGAAGGAAATGGATAAGATGGAGAAACTGGTACGATTATACATGAAGGAAGTCATTTCAAGACATGGAGTACCTATCTCCATTATATCCGATCGCGACAGTAGGTTTACGTCAAGGTTCTGGCAATCACTACATGAAGCTCTAGGAACGCGTCTGGATATGAGCACTGCATATCATCCTCAAACCGATGGGTAAAGCGAAAGGACCATTCAGACTCTTGAAGACATGCTTAGAGCATGTGTGATCGATTTTAGGAACGGATGGGATAAATATTTACCATTGGCAGAATTCTCGTATAACAACAGTTATCATACGAGCATTAATGTTGCACCATTCAAAGCACTTTATGGAAGAAAGTGTAGATCCCCTATCTGTTGGAACGATGTAGGTGACAGACAACTTACTGGTCCTGAGATCATACATGAGACTACCGAAAAGATTGTGCAAATCAAGGAGAGATTGAGAACCGCTCAAAGTCGTCAAAAGAGCTACGCTGATGTTCGAAGAAAGCCATTGGAATTTTAGGTTGGCCACATGGTTATGTTAAAGGTGTCACCTTGTAAAGGTGTGATACGCTTTGGCAAGAGGGGTAAACTTTACCCAAGGTACGTAGGGCCGTTTAAAATCATCGAACGCATTGGACCGGTGGCCTATCGACTTGAGTTACCTCAACGACTTGTCGGTGTACATAACACCTTTCATGTTTCAAACTTGAAGAAATGCCTTGTAAAAGAAGACCTCGCGATTCCGCTCGAAGAAATCCAAATCGATGAAAAGTTACATTTTATCGAAGAACCCGTCGAAATTATGGACCGGGAAGTCAAGCGACTCAAACAAAGCAACATACTGATTGTTAGAGTCCGATGGAACGCTCGGAGAGGACCCGATTTCACTTGGGAACGAGAAGATCAGATGAAGCAGAAGTACCCACATCTGTTTACTGATATCATACGTTGAATAGGTACTACTTTAAATTTCGGGACGAAATTTCTTTAACGGGTAGGTACTGTGACGACCCAGATTTTCCGGACTACTTGATTATACTATCTACATGATTTAATAATTCCGACTTGATAAGCAATGAATTTTAATAAGTCTTGAACCTCCGGAAAGAGTTTTACACAAGCTTTTGGTCACCCTTTTATTCCTACGATTCACGAACGTCATGACTTGTATTAATTATATATATGTATATATATATGTATATAGATATGTATATATATATATATTTAACTTGAAAATATGATAATTAAATATCTCATTAAGTATATTAACAAGGTATTATATATACATTTTCATACTACTAATTTAAAGAGTTTTTGAACAGTATATATGTTACTTTTTAAATAACGAAATTAACTTATGTTAAAATGTATTTACATACAATGTATTATGTTAAAATGTATTTACATACAATGGGTATAAATACACTTAGTAATATACAGATACAGATAAGGGATAGCTATATTCGTATTTCCGTTCATTTTTCTCAAGAATGCTACTTGTATTTATACGGTATTTATACAGTATTTATACGCGTATTATACGCAGCTTCTAGAAGTATTTACTATTGGTATATACCAATAGAAATCTGCATGATTGATATATTATGTCATGCATGACATTATCAATCTTATTATGTCATGCATGACATCATCAATTTAACTTATACTTGATATTAGTCAAAAAAAAGACAACATAAGTTGTCTATAAATACCCTAAAAACGTTTTTATGCATACACCCATTTTTTCATTCCATTTTCTCATTCATACTCTCTAAATTCTCTCTCAAAATACTCCCATCTTCATACTAGATCATCCCCAAGCATTTTCTTCATCTTTTAGCTTCAAAAACAATCTATAATCATCATATAAGAAGCAATCAAGAACACTTACTTTGATTCAAGTTTTGCTTCCAAGTTTGGTATCTTTAAGCACCAATTCAAGGAGTCTTTCAAGCTCTAGAAATCCTCTTCATATTCAGCTACTTATCTTTCTTAAATCAAGGTATTAGCCTTACCAAAACTCTTATTCAATTCATATGATTATAGCTATATATATAAGAATTCATAACTAATAACTACTAGAACATAGTTTAGTTAATTTTAAACTTATTTGGAAAACTAATCTAATCTTTCTAACTTAACTCTAATAACACTTATTTATATGTATTATGATGTTATATTAAGATATTATAAGAACTTATAACTTGTACATATGAAGAACACCTTAAAAACTATATTAACCATATCCTTGCTAACTTTTCCTATATCCTATATATATTTGGACATGTTATCATTAGTATAACAAAATATTATAATCTTGGTTGATTCCGAGATTGTATATATATAATAATCTTGGTACGTTCCATGACAATACGTCTACAATACGTTTTGATAAATCCTAAGTCAACATGTCTCTGGATTGATGCAAGACAATATGTACACAATACGCCGTGGGATAATTCTAAGATTATATATATATACCGATTATTGGACTGTTGGACTTTTCGGACTATTTTGGATTTTTCGGACTATTTTGGACTACTAACAATGGACTACTAATAAAGGACTACTAACAATGGACTACTAACATAAAATATTAAAAATTATTATATAAGTATTCTATGAACTTGATATATTAATTTTGTTCACATGAATTATTATCTGAATCATTATTATTGTTATAGGTTCGTGAATCCAAGGACGTCGGCTGTATTTTAATAAGTTGGAAACTTGTTAAAACTACACTTTTACGACAGTGAGTATATAGTCCCATTTTTAACTCTATAAATATTTTGGGATGGGAATTCATGCAGCTTTTGTTTTTCGAAATAGACACAAGTACTTAAATATTTATTCTATGTTGAGTTGTACCTTTGTATATATCCCTAATAGTCTGGTAACTATTTGTTACATATGGTTAATATGTAAGCGTGAATCCTATTGATAGATCTATCGGGTTTGACAACCCCACTCGGGCTAGTTAGCACTAGTTCATAACGGGTGTTTAGTACTTCATTTTACTACACTTGGTACGGTGTAGAGATAACTTTGAAAAGGGAATATGCACGAAAAACATCTGTTAAGTATAGTTATTGGGCGCTCAACAACATATAGAATATCTTTGCAGAAACGTTTATAACATGCAATCTTGTGGTCTATTATTATATCTTATGCTGGCTTTAAAACCTATATCTCACCAACCTTTGTGTTGACAGTTTGAGCATGTTTATTCTCAGGTCTTTAAAAGTCTTCCGCTGATCGGTTGCTTATGGTGTTACATGGCGTCGTTCATGCTTGTGTTTAAAGAAAGTTGCATTTTAATAAACATTATCTTTGTCATGTAATATATTTGGTTATTATGCCCATGTTGTAATATTATAAAACTTATGTATTCGGGGATCATTTCTCAAATGATTACCCACATGTTTAAAACTTTCATTTATATATGAAAGGTTTGGTCGTTATGAAATAAGAATGCAATATTTTATAAAAATGTATCATATAGAGGTCAAATACCTCGCTATTGAGATCAATGAATAACGTACCTCGTTTATAGTAATATGGATGGGTCGTTTCACAAACGGTAACCTCCACCAACATCTCTCAGATCAACCTTTACATTTAAAACGGATTTCGTCTCTTGGAATTGATGTTGAGAAGAATTCAATGTCGAGTCATCCCCCTCATAACAATAGTCCATTGGTTGACCTAAAGAGTCAAAATTAGATATGGAACCATTATCACAAGGTTGATCAATAGGGGAGAAATCATTCATGTAACTATCATCATAACCACCGTCTCGATAACAACCATCTTAAGCAGCACAATAATCATCCGACTCACCATTAGCTTGCCACGAATCCATACACCCATTATCATGATTACCCATGTGACCATCATTCACATACCCAAAACCAGAATCATCGTTCGTGCCCAATTGTTGACCATCATTCATTACTCTTGACCATAAGAAGTCATACAAAGATTCTTTCTCGACCATGGTATACCTGTAACCTAGCTGCAATCACAACACAACCAAACCAGCGCGTAAAACCAAACAAAATAAAATAACAAAAAAATAACTTTCGCAGAAACGAATTCCACGAAAGGATCGAACAACTAAGAGTTATTAAAATCTTAAAACACACAGCTCCCCGGCAGCGGCGCCAAAAATTTGATGTGCTTGAGATACACCTAATCTTATTGTAATATGATTACGAATTCGTCCACAGGGAGCAGTGTTTAAGATTTGAAGACTAATAATTATTCTGAAGATTTAGTTGTAAAAATGGGGGTTTTGATTTAAAACTAATTAAAGCAAAGAAAACAAATACGAATTCAATAAGATAAAGGGGTATTCACTTAGATTCAATTTTCTAGGATCCGGATTGCTTTTATTAAGAACAATGTAATCAAATCCATAAGTATAACTGTCGTTAACCTAGTTCATTAATCAATTAGTAAGGTAAGCTGGTGTCCCGCACTTAGTTACTAATTATATCATGAAAGTGTCGGTTTTTCACGCTGGTTTCCCGCACGCTTCTGAAGAACACAATTAACCAATTTATAACTACTCAAGATGGTGATTCAGTTGAAGGGTAAATCGGTGTCCCTCTTTAGGCTTCACAATTACCTACTCAATTGATGTGTTAATTACTAGTCTAATTGCACTGGTTTTCCGCATGCAATTCAACCAATCTTAATTATCTTTCAATAACCTAGACAAGTTAATTAATCTAGTAACTCTTGTTACATCAATCAACAGACAAGTAATTAATGGGATCAATCAGTGGGAGTAATTAAGAATCATGGATCACGAGCAATTATTAATACACACAAAAGACTAAGCAATCCATCAGCTAGGTTCAATTATCTAAATGAATACTAGGGATTTAGTTACTCATAATAATATGGATTGAACAAAAACACAAATTAATAAAGCATAAATAATTAATCATTAGCATAGACACAAATAATTAGAATAAAGTAGCAACAATATATGTGTTCATGAACCAAACCAAAATATATGAATAAAACTTTAAAATATAAAAATAAGCACTACCCTTCTGTCCTTTAGTTCCTCTTGCTTGTCGAATAAAAACTCCATAAGGCTGGTTTTAACCCAGCGTCACTTTTATCCGTCAAATTACGTGGAATCCCATGTGTCACCTCTTTGACGCCCCTAACGCGGCGTCAAAATTTGACGGAATGGGGTGTCAGTCACAAATCTGACGGAATGAAAAAGTTGTGTCAAATTTTGATGAGCCAATCAGATTTCTCCACTTATTTTTATATATTATTAATTAATATATTTGATACTCAACTATCAATAATATTTTACCACATCACCACCACAATATTTAACACTCAAATTTAACATTCTCCTTTAAAAACTGTTGACCTTGCTAAAAAAATGCATCACTTGACGTCAGGAATACTCTAAAGATGAGTCCACCTTACTTGTACACCAACAACAATAATTAATTGGAATTGTTTTTTTTTTTTTTTTTTTTTTTTTTTTTTTTTTGAAAGGCAATGTTAGTGGTTAGCTCACGAAGTTAATTCACGAAAATCCCCCCCCCCCGAGACTCGAACCCTGGTCTCCTCGAACACCATGTTAACATGGTGACCAATGAGGCAAAGCCCCATTGACATTAATTAGAATTGTTTACCTCTTCTTTTCTTTGAATGTGTCGACCAACAACATACAAGGGTGGGATCTGTGCCTTTTTTTTAAGAGAAAATAAATAATAAACCTTAAAATCTAGTTCTATTTTTTTTTTTTCGCCCCCCTTCTTTTCCAACGTACAGGGATATATATCTTATCTTACTACTATACATAAAGAAGTTTTTGCCAACTTCAACTCCAACACCTGACACGTGTCATCCTTTCATTGGTTAAACAGCAACCCAGGTAGAGTGACACATTTGTTCCAGTTTTTCCTATTCAAATCCATGTTAGAACTCTTTCAGCGACACTCACCACTAACTTTTGGCCATGTGCCATACCCATAAATTAGGAGTCCGGGTTAGGAAAAACCCGACCGATTCATCCCCTTCTTTTAAAAATTCCCCACTCTCCTGTCTTCTTGAGTCAACCAATTAGCATAAATGAATTGTTTGTTTTTATCTCATTTGCATATTTAAGTCGGCCGTTGCCACGTTTTTGCTCCGAATTGACATCCACCTGTTATACAGGTGCATACACTTTCTATTTATGCTGCCACGTGGTATGTTTCTCAACTTTCATTCTTATCGTGAACGTGAATTTTAAATTGATTTATATATATATATTCATCTTTAAATTTTACTTCACACTTCTCAGGTATTTTTTTAATCTTTATACTCTAATCT
This sequence comes from Rutidosis leptorrhynchoides, assembly GCF_046630445.1. Classification (NCBI taxonomy): domain Eukaryota; kingdom Viridiplantae; phylum Streptophyta; class Magnoliopsida; order Asterales; family Asteraceae; genus Rutidosis; species Rutidosis leptorrhynchoides. The sequence continues at coordinate 18,408,504 of NC_092335.1, read as the reverse complement.
CATTTATGTTTTTCTATTTTTTCACTGTTATCATCACACTTTTCAGTTAAGTTTTTTGCTCTGGATCTATTTATATCAATTTTTTAGATTTGACTACATAGTTTTCATGGATTTTTTTTTTCTGTATTATCTAATCTTTATATTTATATTTCAGAGTTCGTCAACACACTTTCCAGGTTTGTTTTGTCTGTTGCAATATATGATCACCGATCGGACGTTTATTTGATTCAACCCAAAATAACATACCAGTAATTGTTTTTTCTGATGTGTTTAGTGGAGAAGAGACTCGTGGATTAGATATCACTTATGAGCAAGATTAAAGTGATAAATTGGTGAACAATAAGTATCATTTTCAAAGGCGTTTAGTATGAAAACATCAGCTGTCAATTGCAAAGTTAGAATAAGTTATAATCAAAGCAGATGTTGTGTAAGTTGAATGAGCAGTAAGTACCTAACATCTGTCAAGTGAATAGAAACAAATCTGACGAAGACATGAAGATTGAATTGAATAAATAGAGTACATATTGAGCACTTCATTATATTTATATGTGTCGCCTTCAAGATGTACTTCCTGTATTTCACTTTTGTTTTCATACAGACACATGATGACAAGAGTTTGACTACATGTGTGTAGTTTCAAGTATTAAAATTTAAAAGTTAACTGGTTGTGATGTTTAGGAGTCACGTGCTATTGACAACTCAAACTATTTTTCTAACAATAATAAGATTATATGCAACACTGGAATATATTATATCACCAATCATCAATCAAAGTTGTAAACAAATTGAAAGCTCACACAGTCAAAGACGATTTGTTTTACACGTATACAAACCCATATAAAACCATGTTAGCTGATTATTTAAGTCTTAAAACTTTTATGTGAAGCAGGTCCACTTGAAACTAATAACTTGACAGCTGATTTGTAGCACATCTTTACGTAACTTATAACATAACAAGCTGTAGATGTTTGTGTAATTATAATGGTACTATATGCATGGTTTACTATATCACCCTATTCTATGTAACTTATGTAAGCTCATCATAAGTTTATGTTGCAAGGTGGTGATATGTTATGAATGGTATATATTCTATATATTTAAAATGGATGATAATAGTATTCATGCATGTGTTTCTGGCCGCTAACATATTAGCCTGATCACGCGTATAAAACCTTAAAACATGGACATAAGATTTTTTTGGTTGTGCATTAACATAAGATTTTGTGGGTTGTGCATATCCGCTAACATATCTGTGATTACACGTATAAAACCTTAAAACACTGACATAAGATTTTGTTGGTTGTGGATTAACATAAGATTTTCTGGGTTGTGCATTATGCACAGCCAAAAACCAGCTAGTATTGTTATATGATATCCTCTTGGTCCTCTATGTCAGCTAAATAAAGTGTAGGGCCCAAGTAAAATTTACAAATCCATTGGCAATTATTAACCTCAACCATCGGCCCAATTTAAATATAAGTCACCCTTTTTTTTTTTTTCCTTTACTGCTAAAAAGATCCGGTCCAAAATAAATTCGACAATCACCTTACTTTCATTGAATGATATTCGACCCAATATCTTAATACTCCATGCGAGATGTAATAACCAAACGTGAATAATAGTACCGAACCGTATTGCCTTTAGCCTCGTGTTTTTAACAACAATCTCACATTTAGCAAACACGAAGTCTCGATCCGCGAAAAATATTCGAACAACAAATAATCCTTTATCTTTTTAACTTTATGTTTAAGCCTCATCCATTATCTCCCAATTTGTTCTTCAACTCGCTCAAATCACCACATCAACAATTTCACCAAATGTGAACCCACAACTCTTCGAATCCACACGAAGTCATAATGATAAGAATAGATATCGCGATTAAAAATATATATAATTGGAGCAATATCCGAAACATATTAAGCTTTGTCGGAAAGGAAAAGAAAAAGAATCTTTTTTTTTAAAAGAAATTGATGTTCGTAGAGTTTATACTGGAATGAAATGAAAAGAAGAGAAAAAAGGGAAAGTAAAAGGGAAGAAGAAAGAGGATGAATGATTTTAACGAAATTTTTCATTCAATTCTTTTTACCAATCGGAAGGATGTCATTTTTCCTTTCTTCACTTCTCAACATTTCATTTCCTTTCTTTCGTCACGAATAGAACTTTATATTTTCATCTTTTAAAATAAGTAGCTACTTTCATGTTTCATCGAGTTAAAAGGTTCCAATCCTCCAATTGATGTATACGAGCATCGGGTGTTGCAAGTCGAATTTAACGTCTTTCACCAACGACGTTGAAATCGACGCGTCGATCGACACCGCGTCAGTGTCGAATTCTAATGTCCTCTTCCTAAAGTCGCTCCCTCTATGAATTTGATTTTTTTTTTATTATTATTACTAGCTTAAGACCCGCAAGATTTGCGGGTTTCATCAATAAAAATTATAAATATAATATATTTGTGAGCACGTCAATTAAATCGACAAAAGTTGTGTATAAGAAACAAATCAAGTCAAAGGAGGACGTTGAACAAAATTATAGATATAAATTAATTAGGTGTAGACTGAATTATATCGCTAAGCACATTACACCCTTCAACGATATGAACATGCAGATATTTTGGTTAAGTGTTTAAATGGATCATTTCAATTCAGCCCATTACACCCTATATTTCAAGTAGTTCGTGTATCAGGTCATCCCATTACTTAAAAGGGTTCAAAAAAGACTCAAAGTGAAAAAAACATACCCAAATCAACCATTTATATCTCATATATCTTTAAGTTGTTGACCAAACATGTATATTTTATAACATTGACAACGTAAACTAATCATAAACGGAAATGTATCATAATTTTTACCCTGAGTTTTACAAACTGGGCTAACTAAAATTTAACCACAAGTTTTAACTTAAAAAAGAAGCATCAAATTTAAGTATAATGTTTTTTTTACCTAAACAATCATTAATAAAATGTTCTTTAAACGTAACAATCCAATATAATATGTTCGACTTGTACTGTTGCAAAGTATGCTCTCCTATAGATGCACAAAAACCGGATCCGGATTTAAAAAAACCGGACAAAAAAAAATCGGATTTTTCCGGATCCGGTTCCGGTTCCGAATCCGGTTCTCGGGGTCGGTTTTTTTTCGGATTTTTTTTCGGAATCGGATTTTTTCGGATCTCGACCGGATTTTTTTCGGACTAAGATCTTTGTCGGATTTTGATTTTTACCGGTTCGATTTTTATAACTTTTGAACAACAATAATATAATCAATATAAACAAAATGTATAACGCTTAAACAACTATAATTAATATAATTATAATTTATAACGCTTAACACTATAAATAATATAAACATAACAACATTTTTATTCAAATGATTAACCACTATAGATAATATAAATAACAATAACAATACATTTATTTGAACGATACAAGTTACAACTATAAGTATACAAAAGTTAATACATTATTCGAGCTTCGGCATGGCCATCACCCGATAATGTATTACGAGCAAAGTATATTGAGCTTCGGCATTGCCATCACCCATTATACATTACTCGTCTTGCCTTCGTCGTTCGAAATATTCTTCACTTGCTTCAAATTCGGGGTCATCAACCGCAAATGTTCGTTGGTAATTTGCAATATATTCTTCCATGTTAATGGGATCATATTCACCTTCCTCCACTTCGGTCTCGGTATTTCCTTCGGTTGATGAAGGTGATAATCCCGCTTCTATTTCTTCCATCTCTATAAAATCTTCAACGTCATTATCTAACGGACATTCTAATGACGTTTGATCTTGTATCCTATCTACCCCGTCCAAATAATCCTTCAAACATACGCATACTTCCACGGCTTGGGGGGTAAGTCTTGACCTTCTTTCCGAAATAATTCGACCGCTAAGAGAAAAAGCCGATTCGGAAGCTACGGTTGAAGCTTGAACGGCTAATAAGTCACGAACCATAGCGGATATTATTGGATAGGTGTCTTCTTTTGTTTTCCACCAAGCCAAAACATCAAAGTTGTGAAATTGTTCGGGATTCATGTTTAGTGCAAAGTTTCCAATCTTGTAATTTCCCAACTCGCTTGTGGGTGCCGATGTAAGGGCACGTTTCGAAGCGTCTTCACGTAATTGGTTAAAAAGACTAATATTAAGGTCTCGGGCCCTTCGAGAAGATGATCCGCTCTCAAATTGGTCAACAATTGGGTTTGCTTGTCGACCATAAGTTGTTGCATAAATTGAAAATAATTGCTCAAAGGTGTTATTAAATTCGAATATTTGGTTGTTTATATAGTTGGGTTCGTCGTCTTCGGGACCATGAATACAATCCAAATTTTGATATATTGTTGTCATCAAAAGTTCCACCCCATTAAAATTGATTTTCGGGTCAAGTGCGGCCGCAAATAAAAAAACTTTAGGTATTGTTCCAAAATATTTTTTTAGTTTTTTTCTTATGTGAAAAACGGTTTGTCTAAAAACACGATTATTTGAGTTCGCAAATTCGTTAATTTTTTCCGTCATTATATAAAGTTGTTGTAAAACTAGTGAGCTAGTTGGGTAATAAACACCCGAAACTTTTGTCGTTGCCTCTTTAAAAACTTGTAAAAAATTTGTTAATGCTTCCAAGTCATCCCATTCGTTGTTATCAATCGTTTCGGAATATCCCTTTCTAATTAGTCTATTATTAAAACCGATTAAAGTTTCTTTTTGTCGTAATATATTTTCAAACATAAGACAAGTAGAATTCCACCTAGTATTATTATCAAAATAAGGACCTAACCAAGTGCCATTACAAGTTTTAACGAAATTTTTATAGTTTTTATGTCGTTCGTTGCTCGTACGATATATCGTTACTAATAATTTTCTAAATTTATCTTTTAACGAACTACAATAAGTTAAACAATCTTGAACGGCCAAGTTTATAATATGAGCAACACAACGTGTATGTATAAACGCACCATTTAAAACCGGTTGCATTCGTATTTTTAACATATCCATGGCACTAGTATTATTAGAAGCATTATCTAGCGAAATAGTAAAAACTTTATCGATTAAATTATATTCAATCAAAGTGTCTTGTATAATTTTTCTTAAATTATTACCATTATGCGGATAAGCAAATAATTTAAAAGCGATAGTCCGTTTCATTAATAACCACGAATCGGGATGAAACCAATGAGCGGTAACGGCTAAATAAGAATTTGCCGTTCCGTGTGGTGCGGTCCAAACATCACAAGTTATAGAAACTTTATGTTTATATGTTCGAAAACCTTCAATTATATCATTTTTAGCTTTTTTCCATAATTTAAAAGCGTCACGTCTTAGAGTAGTACGACTTACATTGTCATATCGCGGTTGTAGTCGGTTCCGAATTAGCTCCGTAAGCTTTGGATTGCCGAAGTGGTTGAAAGGAAGCCCTTGTTGAATGACAAACCTTGCCAAATCTTGACGAAGAGCTTCTTGATCGTATACAAAAATCGAACCATCCCGACCAAGTGTAGGTTGTGTCGGGTCTTGAGCGGCCCCCGGACAACTTTTTGCAAGATGTTTTCTTAAAGTAGAGTTACCCGCAACACCTAGGAACTTACCACATCTCTTGCAACGAGCTCTTTCTTGATTATCGGTCATCACGCACAAGTCGAAATTAGACCAAACGTCGCCTTTACGACTCGTATTTTTGATCATACGAACATCGTTGTTGGTATAACGTTGTGAAGATTGGGCAACGGAAGCGGCATCGGAAGCGGATGCTTGTGAATTATCCATTATAGGATTAGTAAGTAGAGTTTAGTGAGTAATTATAGTGTAATTATAGAGTTTTTTGAGATTTAGAGAGAATAGAGAGAATTAGATGGTGTGTTTTCAACCAAAACCCAATACCATCTATTTATACTACACTTAAAGGGGTAAAATGGTCCATAAAAGTTCAAAAAACTGCAAAAAAAAGGGTACAAAACGGCTATTTTTTTTTGAATTTCGAAAAAAAAAAAAAACCGGTTTTTATCCGGTTCTGAAAAATCCGGATTTTATCCGGTTTTTATCCGGAAAAAATCCGGTTCTGAGGCAACGGTAAGATCCGGTCGGATCCAGGAACCGGATCCGGTTCTGACAAGATCCGGATCCTGTCAGATCCGGTTTCGGATTTTTTTTCGGTTTTTTTTCGGATCCGGTTTTTTTGTGCACCTATATGCTCTCCTACTTCTTTCTAGTCAAAGAAAGCAAATTCACGAGGTTTTTTAAGGAGAATTTTTTTATATTAAAGTAGAAATAACATGAAATAAGAATGATATTCATAATAATAATGATATTCAAATGTGACAGTGTTAGAACACAAAAATCCAAATTGAAATAGACATCTGCAAAACAAAATAACTATACATCATACATACTAAAGTAGAAGCGTGGCTTTTATATAAGGGTTGATTATTATATAATATTTTATGAGTAGGTGACATGGTGAGCTTGAAATAACATGAAATACTAATCATATTAAAATTTGACACTGTTGTAGTGGAGCAATATATTTTAAAACTATACACATCTTCTATCTAATTATATAGTACTATAGTAGTATGGTGAATGTATTCAGAATGGTTTGTTTTGTAGTATCACTAACGATTTTTTGTGTGTTAAACCAAGAGACCCACACAGACCAAATGCATGCCTTCACTCACATTCATCCATGACCAGCTTGCAGAGATGCGTCTTCTGCAAACTGTCCACTCTAGGCACTGGCTTCAATTAATTGAAGGATGCTCAAAGCAACTCAACCACTCCAGATGTTGTGAAGAAACGTCCTGAATAACAAATGACAAAACATGTGTAAGAGGACATGCATTAAATAAACACCATGTAAGAGATTTTGAAGATAATAATTTTGCACATTTACATATCAGGTCAAATGGGTTAGAAAACCACTCAATAAGATTTTATTCCAATAAACCTCCTTACTCATCTGAGTTGATCAATTAAATACTAAACATCTTATTGGTTGAATAAATATAAACTATTCATAAATATATCAAATGAAATGGACAACCATGTTTTGAATCGTTAATCAACCTAGCCGACCCGACATGACCCGAGCAACACATCCATTTTGCTACATCTAATACAAACCTCTTTTTGCCTCTAAAAGCAAAAGTACTTGACCACTTGTGCTAAAAACCAAATAGAACATAGGTATGTCCACACTCAAACATAGTGTATTACTTAACAAATACCGGTTAACCATAGTCTATAGTCTATCTATATGATACAATAATTGGATACCGTTTAGTATAAAGTTGTTTGAATAAAGGAAGCTCTTTCACACTGACTTCTGAGTCAAGTCCACTAACAAATATATATATATATATATATATATATATATATATATATATATATATATATATATATATATATATATAGGTGAGGATCTATGGAGAACCAAAGGTAGTAGAGAACCCATGGAACTTGTGCAGATTGAGTCAATCTGCTGCAGATTGACATTTTTTTTTTCTGTGCAGATTGACATTTTTTTTGTGCAGATTGAGTCAATCTGCGATTTTTTTTTGCTGTTTTTTTTTTTTTTTTGCAGATCGACTTTTTTTTCTGTGCAGATTGACATTTTTTTTGCAGTTTTTTTTTTTTTTTTTTGCATATTGACTTTTTTTCTTTGCAGATTGACTGTTTTCTTTTTTGAAGATTTTTTTTTTTTGGTGCAGATTGACTTTTTTTTCCCCATAGATTGAAGCTCAATCTCCACATAGATTGAAGTTCAATCTATGAGTTCTATGGATTCTCTACATACTCTAGTTCTCTAGGGATCCTTTCACTATATATATATATATATATATATATATATATATATATATATATATATATATATATAGAAAAGTCAAAATTTAGTATATAACGTAAGCATATACTTTTTTCATAAAACCCCAAAGGAACAAACAACTCACAAGTGTATTTGAAGAATCTTCATCAGACAGCGAGCTTTGAGAGATGGCACAAAATGCATCATTTCCACCTGCTAAAATTAAAGCTAATTATACACAACTATATACATATTATTTTACTTTGACATAATAATAGTTACATAAACTTCAAAAGCATACCGTGTGATAAGCAGACGAATGATCAACAATCTCAATGAATCCATAACGAACCACACTTTAAGAACCATATAATAAGGTCAGGCTTAAAATCAAAGGAAGTGAAACGAAATAGCAGTCCGTGACCACTTTTACGACAACGAAACAAAATAAAGCACAATGACTAAAGACGATGACGAAATAAATCATTTGTTCTTACACTAACATCAGTAATATTATATGTTTCACTCGCTTGCTTATGTTTATCTAAAGTATCCTTCACCAGTTATATACAATATGTTATCTTGTCTTTTGGCATAAGACCATTCCCAACCATGACGCCGTCATGGGCACTTCCTCAGCGCCACATCAGCTTTCTCTCTCCTCCTTTCTCACCACTTCCTCCCATAACACTCACATAACACACCACTACCAACCATGACATACTCCCTCCTCATCACATACCCCACAAAATTAATTAAATAAAAGAATATACAAGTTTCTACTCCTAGAGTACAAGTAAAAAGAATGTACAAGATTCTCTCTCCGTCCTCATTTGTGCTTGTGCATGAAAAATTGCAGGGCGAAACATTGAGGGCATGGTGAGGACACATGAGGAAATGGGGAATGCCAACGGTGCCCTCGAGGGCAAGGTGAGGACACACCTCGAGGGCGTACCATTGGGAATGGTCTAAGTAACTTTCATAAGAAGCATTTTTTATATCCAGAAAAGCACACGAAGGTTATAACCAGTTTCATTAAACAATATGTGCAGTAAAAATCAGGTAATGTTTAACAGATTATAAAATATAGGAACATTATACATATATATTATATTATATATACTATATAATATAACGACAAACTCATTACATCAAATAGTTCCAATTCTCAATCGATACACAGATCTTGACGATTACATGGTCTCAGTTCACTCGGGTCATCTTCTCAAAAGTATACAAACCCCTAACCCTGAGTAACATTAAACCGGGTAGATGGTAATACACTATCACAAGACTATTTTTCAAGCTAAAAATCATAAAAAGGACATATGTTATAGACCCGCAAATTTACGGGTTTACGCCCTAAATTTATATTAAGACAATCTTCAACATAATATCACCAATGTATATGTCAGTATGTTCCAAACAAAATCAACAGTCAAAAAGTTGAAATGTGTGAAAATAGTCCACAATTACCACCTCGGTTAACCATAACACAGATCAAATCTTTGACGTTTAAAAACTTACCCATGCCATAAGCCTCGTTCCCTATACAATAAATGTATCATATGCAGTATCTTTTCCGGTTAAAAGCTCAAGTAAAATGACACCATAACTGTATACGTCCCTTTCGTTGTTGCCCTTAGCATGTCAAAATACTCTGAATACACAAGTATTTCATCGAATAAAAAGAGTATCTTCTCATTTACTTCCATGAATCAAGAAATAAGTACGATGTTAAGAAACAGATGACTTACAAAATGAAACTAAGAAAGAAAAGAGGTGTAGTATGTGTGAAAGAGCTCCACTCCAATATACACTTTGTACCATTGTAAGAAAGGAGGCTTATTTGCTCCAGCCTGCAACGATAAATCACTTAAATATATGCTGAAAGCTTTCATCTTCTATAATACTAAAAAAGAAAATTAAATATTCCGTTAATCAAGGTAGATGGGGAGATTAGAAGCAAGGTAGATGATCCAATGGCTTACGTTATAAATTAAAAACATTCATTAGCTAAAACTTATATGAAAACAGAAGGTAAGTTATATCAAGAGTTAGCTTATTAATTAAATCAATTGAGTGAAAAAAAGAAGAAGATCGTGAGCTACTTTTGAAAACTTTAACCCGAATCTTGATTTCCTACAACTTTAGCTCATTCTCTAGAAAGAGTTACAAATCGGTCCCTTTTTTAGCCTATGGGTTACCATTATCGGACCGGGTAATCTGGTTGGCAGTGATAAAGAAAGTTATAATTTATGCAAAGTGATTTGAAGTAGTAACCTTTATGTGTAACCAACTTGAGCAATGAGTGTCTTTAGCCGTGATATATGAGAATGGGAAACCATGATTACCTAATCAGTAAGAGCAAAACTACCTTCATGATGACCATTTGTTCAGACATCTCGGCCACATTTCTTCTTAATAACGGACTGCGCAGACAATATTGAATGAAATGTAATTCGGTAGTCATATACTAAAATAGAGAGTATATAATAGCAGGTCGGGCCAATAAAGTGGTTAACATTGGTGTATGTATTTGCCTTTAGAAAGATAATAAATAATAAAATAGGGTTACCATTAAAAAAAAAAAAACCCTATTTTTGAATATGAAATTGAAAAGAACCCCTTTTTTCTTGAAAAGAAACCCAAATACATCATCAGTGTACTAAAAGAAACCGATTATGTAAAGACACAACTTGATCCTTACACTCGTCCAGATTTGTGTGAGAAAGAACTTCGGAATGCTTCACTAGTGTATCTGGAGACCTAAATAGTCATATTTCAGGGAAATCTAACACTTGTAGTTAAAGTTCAGTATTTTGAAAGAAAAAAAAAATCCATCAACAAACCAACATGTGTAATAAATAAAAAAAAAAAATAAGATTAGCAATACCAACCAATAGCCCCATACCTTGCTCCTCCGAGTGGCTCTGTTTGCAGCATTTTCAAGACAAATCTGAGATAAAAGTATACTATTATCCGAGTGGCTATGTTTAAACAACTTTGGTGGTTTGATCTAACCCATTGGTAGGTTTTAACAATATAGACACAACTATCCGAGTGGCTATGTTTAAACATCTAATTTTTTTTCAATGATCATAGCGCTTTTGCACTTTTTGCTAAATCACACAAAAATAGAACAACAACAAGGGGTATGAATTTGACCATGGTTAGAACTAAGTAGAAGGTCAATTTCCTAAAAGTTTACCGGATTACTAACGATTTCCTTAGATGAAGTTAGTTCCTACAACATAGAGAAACATATCACAACATATTTAAAATGAATCTCATGGAAAAAATTACAACAAATCAACAAACTATTTCAAGAAAACAAACCACTAGTATTTGAAAGTTTGACTGAGAACAAATTATCCTTTTTCACCACTGCCGGAACCACCAAATTGACCAGTCACTGGTTGATGCCAGAATCGACCAGATCTGACTAGTTGTTGCCGGAATTGGCAATCTCATACCGGTTCTCATCTTCATATCTGTCCGGACATCCACCGAAAAACCGTTATCTTACAGCAACGTACACTCTTGATAGATTTTCTCAATCGCCGTCGTTATCCAGTTCGCCGTCGTAGAGATCGATTACGTCGATTGCTGAATCGAAAATGAAAAAGGTGTTAAGGGCTGTGTTCTAATTTTCTGTTTATACTATCCGTATCCGTATGTATTAATATTTATTTATATTTATATTGTTTGTGTTTTACTTTAGGATGAAAACCAAAAGTGGTTGCTCGGGAACCAAAAAAATAGAGGATAAGTGTCTTGTTAATTCAATACTAGAGATTTATATGATGACTTTTTTGGTGATAAGCAAAAAGGATTTGGTAAATCTCGTATTGGATACTTCAAATTTCAGGACAACTTGTGGATTACTTCAAAAAACAACAATAGATTATAATTCATGTTTGATGGGTTGAATTCAATGTTTGGGGTTTTTAAAATTAGAGTTCTTATATTTTTTGGCAATGAAGATGATGTTAGGGTTCTTAGAAGGAAATGGTAGGATGAAATAAGATTTAACGAAAAAATTTAACAGATGTTAAGTCGAGGGACCAATCACGAACTTTTTTTACATATTAACTGAATACCTGGTGTACAGGTTACATAATGCATACAATAGAACAATTTAGAAAGTTAAATGCATACAATAGGAGATCTGAAAGTTGAATACATACAATAGGAATTTGGTAAAAGTTCAATGAATTTTTAAATAATTTTCCCAAAAAGAAACATGCAAATTAGAGAGTGAGTGTTTGCCCTAATTTATTTTCAAATGGCGTGAAATGCTATGTAATTTTTTGGCCGCTAATTTTCTTGATAAGGGTAATATGGGAAGGTTTGTGATTAACAATACTTATAAGGTTATGGTTAGATCTAAGGGTTATTAAACAAGGGCAATAGATGTCATTTTTTTCATCTAATGGTCCAGATTCAAAGTTAATGATTAAATGTATTTCAATTTCTCTTTTCATTTAATGTATAGATATAGATATAGATATAGATATAGATATAGATATAGATATAGATTTTTCTATAAAATTATCTGATTGGTTGATATGGCTGAAACGAACGGTTTTATTTATGCGGTGTCGTTAGGCCGCAAGGCGTCAGAGTCAACCACCAACAAGGGGGTAATGGTTTTAAATTTATATTTAGCGGAGCCTAAATCGTACTACTCCTTATTATGAGTAAGGGAAGTATGACCTAGGGTCGTATTTTTGAGATATCAGTAGAATCGAACCTATATTTAAAGCTTAAGATAATTCTAAGGTGCAAGAGTAGTGGCTTGTTACCTAATTTTGGGTTTTCTAGTTTATAAGATAAAATAAAGTAAATGCGATAAAATTTGTAATTCAGATAAGGTTAAAACAAGTGCATGCTATGATTTCGTCAGTTGTTTTGCCGAGATTATGGAATGTTGGCTCGTGAATAGGCAGTGACCTTGTATTCATTACACTAGTCCTAAACGCCCTGTCATAAGACATGTCACTGGGTAATGCGATAGACTTGAAAATTCTGAATAGACAGCAACGTCCCTTACCCCCGACGCCCGTGCAGTCTGACTACCGGCATACACATTCAGACGACTCATCCAATTGAGCGACTTTGTTGGGAGACGTATTAACATTCCACAATGGTCTAAACTTTCTTAAGCATAATAGGATACAGGGTTTTCCATATCCGAGAGACGTGATGTGCTTTGATGCTTTCGTTAATGATTGGGTTTAAAAGATAGTTAGGCCCTTAAAAAGAGTTCAACCATAAAGAACACCATGGCCAAGTCAAGGTTGACTTCCATGAACACGTTCGGTTATCCTAACGGTCCAATTCTTTATGTGTTTAAACAAACAGTTCCTTAATTAACCAAAAATCCCTCAAGCGGGGTGTAATGCTTGAGACCGCATTATGGTGAAGTGTACTAATCAGCACTGACCGGGTTCCATGGCCTTACTTAGCAGAGGTACAGCTTAAAACAACCGTTGTGCTTCAGCGTGCACGTACGAAGTTTATATGCTTAGTGACTACACTAGCATGGTCTAAGACCGACAATGTACTAGGGGTCTAGTTAGATGTTTCACTACGAAAGAATCCTCAGTCGGAATCCAAGGCTCGGTGGATTTACTACAACCGGTGTGCTTCAGTCAAACTTACGTTGTATCCGATAGACTTCTCTTACCAAGGGGTGACACAGATAGTGTACTCTGAATCGGGGTTCGCGACTTCCCAATAACAGAGCCAATAACTACGTTCTATTAGTTGGAAAAGAGATTCAAAGCATAATCGAAAAGCATCTCGACAACACACGCAAGCCATAATATTATTTCGGCATTATAACTGACTACATCATAACATACACTAAATATAACTACTCGCTAATCATGGCAACAATATCACACGGCATAATAATGGAAGACATTATATAAAGACAAAGGATAGAAGTACCAGTAGATTAAACGAGTTCCGAATACAAAAGTGACAACTTCAAACTCCAGACCGCTCCTAATACAATCTTCGGCGTTCTTCTCCGGGTACTAGGTTTCCCGCACGGAGTCGAAGACCTTGAAAGTATAACTAATATTGTAAAAAGAGAGAGAAAGAAGTAAATTGAAGTGTGTGTTGAAATGGATGACAAAAACTCTTTAAATAAGCTTGAATTTTGCCTGCAAACGGCTGGCAGGCCGTTTGGTAAGCCGTTTGCAGGGGCCGTTTGCCAGGCTTGCCCGTTTGCTATGCCCGTTTGATCTGGCCGTGTGGCAGGCAGTTTGCCATACTGGCAAGCCGTTTGGCAGCCCGTTTGGCTTGCTGATTTGCTAGATCGTAACTTGATTTCTTGTCTTTCACCGTTTTCGCTCTAGAATCTTCATTTTAGCTCCGATTTTCTTGATTCTTTTTGCACCGTCTTCGTAATCACTTGTTCTTCAATTTTAACCGACGAAGCGGGTATTTTGGCGATAAAGTTTAGAACTTTATTGTTTTTGGGCCTTAATACCGAGGTGAAAACGCGACTTTTTAGCCGATATCAAATATCCCACACTTGCACTTTGCTTGTCCTCAAGCAAACTTCTTATTTTTACTTTAAGAAATCTTTTCGGAGTTTCTTTTCTAATAGCCTAAGCGGTTTGCTTTTTATTATAAGAGCTAAAGATAAGGTGAGACATCTATGTTAGGGTTGAAACTATCTCTGCAAGCATGCGAGGAGGTTACATGACTTAGGCTAGCTTTCATGGGTAACTTAAATCACTCAAGTGTTTAGGGTTCCCTATAGATCTAAGAAATGAATTCACTCATAGTCAGTCATGTTGCACTCATCGTCATAGGCTTGATAAAGACTCAAATCCTTGCTACTAATGTGAAAACGGTAGTAACCATAGCTTCTAGGTCATTTGTCAATGATGGAAATGAATTTTTTTAGAGTGGTGGTGAAGTTGTTTTAAGGGAGGTGAAAAAAAAGGTGTGACGACCCGGAAATTTTCGACCAAATTTAAACTTAATCTTTAAATGAATTAATGTTTCCGACACGATAAGCAAAGTCTGTTAAGTTGAAATTCAAAAATTTGGAACTGTGTTCATGTAACCTTCGACTTTTCCGGACGATTCACGAACCACTATTTGTAAATAAGATATGTATATAAATATATGTATATATTTGAGATTGGTATTTACATGATTAAATGTTTCCAACATGTTAAGCAATCAAACTTGTTAAGACTTGATTAATTGAAACGGATTTTACATAAACGTTTGACCACCCAGTTTGTCCGACGATTCACGAACGTTAAATCTTGTAAAAACGACATGATGATATATATATATATGGACATATATATATATATATATATATATATATATATATATATATATATATATATATATATATATATATATAACATGGTATTATGGTAAGTAAGTATCTCATTAAGTATATTAACAATGGGTTATATACATAAAATGAGACTACTAAATTAAGGAATTTGAAACAAGATATATATGTAACGGTTATCGACGTAATAACATCTTAATTAAAATAAATACATATGTATTGTATTAAGATATATTAATACATTATGTTTAACATGATATAATGATAATTAAGTATATCATTAAGTGTATTAATAATGAACTATATACATAAAACGAGACTACTAACTTAAGGGTTTCGAAACAATATATACATGTAACGATTAACGACGAAATAACGACTTAATTAAAATGTATATATATGTATTATATTAATATGTATTAATACACTTTTGAAAGACTTAAGAACATATATCAAAATACTTATACTTAACAAAAATGCTTACAATTACATTCTCGTTCATTTTCATCAACAATTTTACTCGTATGCACCCGTATTCGTACTCGTACAATACACAGCTTTTAGATGTATATACTATTGGTATATACACTCAATCATCAGCTCCTTAGCAGCCCATGTGAGTCATTAAACATGTGGGAACCATCATTTGGCAACTAGCATGAATGATTACACAAAATTACAAAAATATTATAAATCATTCATGAATTATTTACATGAAAACAAAATTACACATCCTTTATATCTAATCCATATACCAACGACCAAAAACACCTACAAATACTTTTATTCTTCAATTTTATTCATCTAATTGATCTCTCTCAAGTTCCATCTTCAAGTTCTAAGTGTTCTTCATAAGTTCTACAAGTTCTAATTTCATAAAATCAAGAATACTTCCAAGTTTACTAGCTCACTTCCAATCTTGTAAAGTGATCATCCAACCTCAAGAAATCCTTGTTGTTTACAGTAAGATATCATTCTAAATCAAGGTAATACTCATATACAAACTTTGATTCAATTCCTATAACTATAACTATCTTAATTCGATTGATAATCTTACTTGAACTTGTTTTCGTGTCATGATTCTACTTCAAGAACTTTCAAGCCATCCAAGATCCTTCAAAGCTCAAGTTTATTTCTCATCATTTCCAGTAGGTTTACCTACTATACTTGAGGTATAAATGATGTTCATAGCATCGTTCGATTCATAATTATATAATCATCTTATTTGAAGAAAATAACTTGTAATCACTATAACATAGTTTAGTTAATTCTAAACTTGTTCGCAAACAAAGTTAATCCTTCTAACTTGACTTTTAAAAATAACTTAACACATGTTTTAGATCTATATGATATGCTAATTTAATGCGTTAAAACTTGGAAACACGAAGAACACCGTAAAACTGGATATACGCCGTCATAGTAAAACCGGGGGATGTTTCGGGTTGGATAATTTAAAAAAAAAAACTATCTTAGACTTTGATTTAAAGATTTGTATTTTGGGAAAATAATATTTCATATAAACATGATAACATATCCAAAAATTATGGTTAAACTCAAAGTAGAAGTATGTTTTTTTTTCAAAATGGTCATCAAGATGTCATTCTTTCGACGGAAATGACTACCTCTTTCAAATATGGACTTGTAACCTATAAATCCGATATATACCACTACTTTTTCAGTTTAGTTCTAAATACTACAGTTCGTTACAAAACCATAGCAATTTGAATCACTCAAAACCGATTTATAACGAAGAAGATATGGGCAAAACAAGATTGGTTAGAAATCACCAAAATAGCTACGGGATTATTTTGCAAAAATCTATACTAACCATGTCCTAGCTAACTTTTCTTGTATTATACATGTATTTATACATATTTCCTTGTACTATACTACTCTTGGTTAATCGTAAGACACATGTACACAATACGTCGAGATAACTTCAAAGACAACAGTTTGTACATTGGGTCGTGATTAAACCTTAGACAATATATATACAATACGTCAGATAAATCGTAAGACACATGTACACAATACGTCGAGATAACTTCAAAGACAATAGTTGTACAATGGATTGTGATTGAGTCTTAGACAATATATTTACAATACGTCAGATATATCGTAAGACACATGTACACAATACGTCGAGATAACTTCAAAGACAATAGTTGTACCATGGGTTGTGATTGAGTCTTAGACATTATATTTACAATACGTCTTGATTATTCCAGTGTGATGTATTTAACTATATATATGGACTACTAACGTTGGACTGCTAACATTAAACTACTAAAGTTGGACTACTAACGTTGGACTGCTAACTTGACAACTTAAATAATCAACACGTAAATAAAAATATGATTTGAATATATTTATCATACTTTGATATATATGTATATATTTGTTATAGGTTCGTGAATCGATCCATGGCTAAGTCTGATTTTCGACGAATTGAAAATTTGTGAAAGTGAGTTTCATTACTCCCTTTTTATATATTTTTGGGCTGAGAATACATGCGCTGTTTTTATAACTGTTTTACAAAATGGACACAAGTACTAAACTATATTCTATGGTTGGATTACGAATACCGAATATCGCCCCTTTTTAGCTTGGTAGCCTAAGAATTAGGGAAATGGCCCCTAATTGACGCGAATCCTAAAGATAGATCTATGGACCTTGACACGTCCCATTCGGGTTACGAATGCTTTAGTACTTCGATTGATATATACTGATTGCGATGGCCGGTATATAGCATGCAGATTGCGAAATGCCTGTATGCGGGGGATATTCTATATGCATCCTGTTAGTTCGGTTACCAAGTGTTCACCATATGAATGATTTTATCTTTATGCAGATTGCGAAATGCCTGTATAATGATTATGGAAATGAAAATGAAAAATGAAAATCTTGTGGTCTATTAAATTGTTAGAAATGAATATTTATGATAAACTAATGAACTCACCGACCTTTTGGCTGACACTTTTAAGCATGTTTATTCTCAGGTATGAAAGAAATCTTCCGCTGTGCATTTGCCCAATTTAAAGATATTACTTGGAGTCATTCATGGCATATTTCAAAAGACGTTGCATTCGAGTCGTTGAGTTTAACAAGATTATATTAAAGTAAATGACAGATTAAGTCATTTATAGTCTGATTATATTGTGAAATGGTATGCATATTTGTCAACTATCGTTGTAATGAAAGTTGTCTTTTAAAAACGAATGCAATGTTTGTAAAACGTATCATATAGAGGTCAATACCTCGCAATTGGACCAAATGTTATTGTATTCGTCCATATGGATTTGGACGGGCCACTACAGTTGGTATCAGAGCGTTGGTCTTAGCGAACCAGGTCTTGCATTAGTGTGTCTAACTGATAAGTTGTTATGATGCATTAATGAGTCTGGACTTCGACCGTGTCTGCATGTCAAAAGTTTTGCTTATCATCTCTTGTCGAGAATTACCTGCTTAACATTCTTAGTCTAGACACTTAGTCTATAGACAAAATTCATATCTTAGCGTATCTGCTACTGTAAAATTTATCTGACAGCTTCCGAAAATTCCTCCGTAATTTGCGGAATCCTTTGTACTCTATATAGGTATTCTATGCAAATAGAATATCATCCGATATCCGAAAATCATTTCATACCGAAAATCCTTTATCTAACCGTGCAAGATGAATCCTACAACTAGTTCGAGTTCCTCAGAATCTGACAGCTATTCCGATATGGATTTCTACCTGAGCTCCAAAAGCAGTGTAACTGGAATGGATCAACCAATCAGCCATCACCAATTCTGGATGAATTGGGGATGGGTTCGTAGTCGACTTAATCAGTGGAGACAAGAAGAAGGAGATCCCTTCCATCCACCAAATTTCCCTCTTGGCGAAGAACCTGAAGCACTTACCGGCGAACCTGTCCGAAACACCATCTTCACCCTCATTTCCAGAATAGCTCGCAACAATTACGTCATATCTACTATTCTAAACCTTATTCATCCGCTCATTCCGACCGCCCATCATCCCGGAGTAATAGAAGAAGTCAACGAACTTCGCGATCGAGTAATCAATGTGGAGAATATGGTGCACAACTTACAAGCATCAGCACCACCACCGGCATCACCAGTACCCCCATCAACAGCACCTGTATCACCAGCAGTCTCACCATCATCAGCAACACCAGCAGTACCACAAGCTCCACAAGTTCCATAACCACCGCAGATATCAACACATCAATCACCAATAAGAATATTATACTATCGAGTTATGAAATATTAACTCATTATTTCCAAAGAGTTTATATATATATTAATTTTGAAACCATATTATATCATTTCATACTAAGCTGTTACGTGTGAATTTTGAAGGGTAAATACTACTCGATTAATTCACATTACTAAAATGCCATGATATACATCCTTCTTTAACAACCAAAATCTCTGCATCAGCTCAAAGAATTCTGTCCCCTAATAAACCAAGTGTATTATTCAATTAGGTTTGATTTTACACTTTTATTTCAGATGTACCTGAAACCTTCTAGAAAATATCATTCGTACCTTGCGAAATTCATAAGAATTCCACGAACACCAACATCTTCCACCGAGAAATATTTAAGTTCACAATTAATATGTTACACTGTACACTCTTCAATTATTCGATATTCATTATCTATATTCACTACTTTCACAACGATATATATTCTTCCATAGAAATCAGAACAACCATTTTCATTCATATTCAATTACATATTATGATTTTGACATATCAGAATCCAAGTCAAGATATAACAGATAGCATCACTCTTAGATCCTTACATCTTTTAAAACCATACTTTGAATTCAAAACTGTGCTAGAACATCACTCTTATTCATAAAACTCATAAATATATTCATTCAAAATCCTGAATGATTTCATCTTGAACATCATATGTATATTGACGATTACAACCTACGTTCATACCCTTTATGATTCTTGAAAATACCCCAACTACTGATCAATTGAGAAGATGAACCAACCACACATTATCGACAGAAAGAAAGAGTTATACTTATAGTCATACACCTGGAAAGCTCTCTAAACCTAAGTAAGACTTTAACACGTATCCGTGATAAATCCTTCGGCATTATTATTACTGAAAATAACTTTGCAATTCCTTTTCAAGTATCCAGTTTTGTCACACCTTCAGTAAGACAACTTCGACGTTTCATTTGGAGAAACCTTAATTAAACCTTGATATATACGATTGCCATTCTATCGTTGTTACCGGGGAACCTTTTATGTTCCACCATATTAGCAGTAAACGTACCAGCGACTCCGTTACTTTGCAACTTAAATCCCTCTGAAATATCACTATCATTATTCATTAAAATCCATCATATACTCATCAACGTCTTGTAACGATAACTGTCATACCACATACCGGGAAGCATCAATCATTATTTCGAATTTCGCAACGTTTCTACGTCAACTGTTATATACCTGCATATGACGTCTATCTCCTGGACTTACGTACTCCAATTCTGGAATTCTGAAAAGCACCCCAACCTATGAATTAGTTCTTTGAGTTTTGAAAATGCTGAAGAAGCAGCAAAAACTGTAAACGACCTTAACAGTTAAAAGTTTGACAATAAAGAATAGAGTGTTGGAAACGCTCAACAGAAAATTGATACTAGAAAGCGAATTAAGCAAAACTACGAAGGAGACGGTGAACAAATCATAAGGACTAAACTTGTACATAAAGAATCCAGATGATTCTATATCCGATGAAATCTTTAGCGAATATCTTGCTCCTTACTTATTCTATATACTTGCAGAAGAATTTTCCTCATCAACCTTCGATCTTAGAAATTCCAAAAATATCATCATAAATATCCTCGATATTTCTGAGGATATTTTCATAAATATTCTTGTCCGAAATTACTTATCTCTTCGTGCTATATGTGTTACATCTTAAAGGAAACTGTTTTAGTTTCTAAATTTCTATAAACTTCGAGTTTAGATTATGAATGTTTTTGAAGTAGTGTTGGGAATCGAAGCATGAGTTAGTATAATATAATGACGCATGATCAACATGGTTATATTACAGTAAGTCATGCTGAGTTTCTAATGGAACATGATGATTCACAGATTATATCGTCATCATGTGCCATGTTACACGATTCTTTCATTCTATTTAACCTCTAAAAATATCAAGAACATATTTTCTTGATAGTTCTATCTTTTTCGTGATACCGGTGATTTACCAAATTAAATCGTGCTATTATAATTCCTTTCTGCTTAAAACATTAGTTACGTTCATTCGAAATTTCGAACCTACAAAATCGAGACGTCTTAATCGCTTTACTTAAAGTTGAGAAGAGAAAACAAAAGCATGGAGCTCCGAAATATAAAGGAAATTATAAAGCCCGATAACAAATCAGAAATTACAAACCGTGTATATCAATGCGTATAGCAATATAAAGACACGGGAGAATGATAAATACAACAATCCCTAGAGCATAATAGAAATAAACAGATTCCTCCGAAGAGAGCTAGAAAAGAAGGATAATGGTGACGAACGTCAATATTAGGTCAAGAACCAGAACTGGATTGAGCATTTTTCACAATCTTTTAGATGTTTGAATTGATGAAGAAAGTAGGGATGGTGATAATAATGAGTCGGAAGAGGTCAATTTATAGTGGATATAACAGACAGAGCAATCGAAGAAGATTACCGCATTTAATTAAAGAGGATCCTAATTTCCTTAAATTCCGAAAAATCAAATCTTTTATAGATTTCGAAGATTTTCTTTACATTCCTTGAAATCCGGAAATCAACTGTGACTACGTCAAAAATTAAGACGAAACTTTATTTCCTCAATTCCATCTTTTACGATAGCTTCATTCATACTCTTCGCGTAATTGAATTGTTCTATCCATATTTTCGCAAAGATGGAAAAAAAAACTCTATATTTATTGAACTCGTGCTATTCATAAACGGAACTCGACTCATTCAAGGTATTCAAAATACTCCATTAATCTATTTCCTTGATAATGATTATATGAACGATCGAATTCATGATAAGAATTCAAGTTATAGTTCTTGATACAAGAATAATCTTACTTCCATTATCAAACTTTTCTTAACCAAATTTCGGGACGAAATTTCTTTAACGGGTAGGTACTGTGACGACCCAGAAATTTCCGACCAAATTTAAACTTAATCTTTAAATGAATTAATGTTTCCGACATGATAAGCAAAGTCTGTTAAGTTGAAATTCAAAAATTTGGAACTGTGTTCATATAACCTTCGACTTTTTCGGACGATTCACGAACCACTATTTGTAAATAAGATATGTATATAAATATATGTATATATTTGAGATTGGTATTTACATGATTAAATGTTTCCAACATGTTAAGCAATCAAACTTGTTAAGACTTGATTAATTGAAACGAATTTTACATAAACGTTTGACCACCCAGTTTGTCCGATGATTCACGAACGTTAAATCTTGTAAAAACGACATGATGATATATATATATATATATGGACATATACATATATATATATATATATATGTATATATATATATATATATATATATATATATATATATATATATATATATATATATATATATATATATATATATATTTAACATGGTATTATGGTAAGTAAGTATCTCATTAGGTATATTAACAATGGGTTATATACATAAAATGAGACTACTAAATTAAGGAATTTGAAACAAGATATATATGTAACGGTTATCGACGTAATAACGACTTAATTAAAATGTATATATATGTATTATATTAATATGTATTAATACACTTTTGAAAGACTTAAGAACATTTATCAAAATACTTATACTTAACAAAAATGCTTACAATTACATTCTCGTTCATTTTCATCAACAATTTTACTCGTATGCACCCGTATTCGTACTCGTACAATACACATATTCTAGATGTATATACTATTGGTATATACACTCAATCATCAGCTCCTTAGCAGCCCATGTGAGTCATTAAACATGTGGGAACCATCATTTGGCAACTAGCATGAATGATTACACAAAATTACAAAAATATTATAAATCATTCATGAATTATTTACATGAAAACAAAATTCTTTATATCTAATCCATATACCAACGATCAAAAATACCTAAAAACACTTTCATTCTTCAATTTTCTTCATCTAATTGATCTCTCTCAAGTTCCATCTTCAAGTTCTAAGTGTTCTTCATAAATTCTACAAGTTCTAATTTCATAAAATCAAGAATATTTCCAAGTTTACTAGCTCACTTCCAATCTTGTAAAGTGATCATCCAACCTCAAGAAATCCTTGTTGTTTACAGTAAGATATCATTCTAAATCAAGGTAATACTCATATACAAACTTTGATTCAATTCCTATAACTATAACTAACTTAATTCGAGTGATAATCTTACTTGAACTTGTTTTCGTGTCATGATTCTACTTCAAGAACTTTCAAGCCATCCAAGATCCTTCAAAGCTCAAGTTTATTTCTCATCATTTCTAGTAGGTTTACCTACTATACTTGAGGTAGAAATAATGTTCATAACATCGTTCGATTCATACTTATATAATCATCTTATTTGAAGAAAATAACTTGTAATCACTAGAACATAGTTTAGTTAATTCTAAACTTATTCGCAAACAAAGTTAATCCTTCTAACTTGACTTTTAAAAATAACTAAACACATGTTTTATATCTATATGATATGCTAATTTAATGAGTTAAAACTTGGAAACACGAAGAACACCGTAAAACTGGATATACGCCGTCATAGTAAAACCGGGGGATGTTTCGGGTTGGATAATTAAAAAAAAACTATCTTAGACTTTGATTTAAAGATTTGTATTTTGGGAAAATAATATTTCATATAAACATGATAACATATCCAAAAATTATGGTTAAACTCAAAGTAGAAGTATGTTTTTTTTTTTCAAAATGGTCATCAAGATGTCGTTCTTTCGACAGAAATGACTACCTCTTTCAAATATGGACTTGTAACCTGTAAATCCGACTATAAACCACTACTTTTTCAGTTTAGTTCTAAATACTACAGTTCGTTATGAAACCATAGCAATTTGAATCACTCAAAACCGATTTATAACGAAGAAGATATGGGCAAAACAAGATTGGTTAGAAATCACCAAAATAGCTACGGGATTATTTTGCAAAAATCTATACTAACCATGTCCTAGCTAACTTTTCTTGTATTATACATGTATTTATACATATTTCCTTGTACTATACTAGTCTTGGTTAATCTTAAGACACATGTACACAATACGTCGAGATAACTTCAAAGACAACAGTTTGTACATTGGGTCGTGATTAAACCTTAGACAATATATATACAATACGTCAGATAAATCGTAAGACACATGTACACAATACGTCGAGATAACTTCAAAGACAATAGTTGTACAATGGGTTGTGATTGAGTCTTAGACAATATATTTACAATACGTCAGATATATCGTAAGACACATGTACACAATACGTCGAGATAACTTCAAAGACAATAGTTGTACCATGGGTTGTGATTGAGTCTTAGACATTATATTTACAATACGTCTTGATTATTCCAGTGTGATGTATTTAACTATATATATGGACTACTAACGTTGGTCTGCTAACATTAAACTACTAAAGTTGGACTACTAACGTTGGACTGCTAACTTGACAACTTAAATAATCAACACGTAAATAAAAATATGATTTGAATATATTTATCATACTTTGATATATATGTATATATTTGTTATAGGTTCGTGAATCGATCCGTGGCTAAGTCTGATTTTCGACGAATTGAAAATTTGTGAAAGTGAGTTTCATTACTCCCTTTTTATATATTTTTGGGCTGAGAATACATGCGCTGTTTTTATAACTGTTTTACAAAATGGACACAAGTACTAAACTATATTCTATGGTTGGATTACGAATACCGAATATCGCCCCCTTTTTAGCTTGGTAGCCTAAGAATTAGGGAAATGGCCCCTAATTGACGCGAATCCTAAAGATAGATCTATGGACCTTGACACGTCCCATTCGGGTTACGAATGCTTTAGTACTTCGATTGATATATACTGATTGCGACGGCCGGTATATAGCATGCAGATTGCGAAATGCCTGTATGCGGGGGATATTCTATATGCATCCTGTTAGTTCGGTTACCAAGTGTTCACCATATGAATGATTTTATCTTTATACAGATTGCGAAATGCCTGTATAATGATTATGGAAATGAAAATGAAAAATGAAAATCTTGTGGTCTATTAAATTGTTAGAAATGAATATTTATGATAAACTAATGAACTCACCAACCTTTTGGTTGACACTTTTAAGCATGTTTATTCTCAGGTATGAAAGAAATCTTCCGCTGTGTATTTGCCCAATTTAAAGATATTACTTGGAGTCATTCATGGCATATTTCAAAAGACGTTGCATTCGAGTCGTTGAGTTCAACAAGATTATATTAAAGTAAATGACAGATTAAATCATTTATAGTCTGATTATATTGTGAAATGGTATGCATATTTGTCAACTATCGTTGTAATGAAAGTTGTCTTTTAAAAACAAATGCAATGTTTGTAAAACGTATCATATAGAGGTCAATACCTCGCAATGGGACCAAATGTTATTGTATTCGTCCATATGGATTTGGACGGGCCACTACAAAAGGGTAATATTGTCTCTTAAGACTTTTATTCGGAATTTCGGAAAATATAAGATAGATAGGAGTGCTGATATTTTTGAGAAGCACTTTCGAACTTTTATCCTTTGGAGTGATAAGCATTTGTGGTCAAGTTCTTCTTTGGCGTTTCTCTTTATAAGTTCTGCTCCTTTTTCAGAACTTTGAAATTTTTTATTTTATTTTTTTTTGAGATTTTATCTCGAGAAACTTTTTGCCGGTAAACTTTTTCAAGACCTTTGTCATGATACTTGAGAGGTTTATAACATCGGGTTTTTGGGAGGAATCTCATTTTCTGGATCTTCGAGTGATAGTAAAGATGATGTGGATAGGGTGGTGTGGTAGAAGTAGTGAAGGTGTGAAAGGCTTATTTTGACAAATGGCTAGCTCTTCTGATTATAACCGAATCACATTTCATTACTTGGAAATGCAGATCTAGAGCAAGTTCTGATTCTGAGCACAGACATCGGCACTCTCAACGGAAAACAGCGAAGCATTCAAGATGAATGTTGGTCTTAATTGGGTGCCTCACCATAATCAATTTAGGTCTATAATGCCTAGTCATGCAATGCTCTATTAGAGATTTGGTTCGTCCCAACAAGATTTTTTCCTTACTTAAGCCTTAATTTTATTTACAAACGTTTTAGGTTTTCAAAAATACTTTTTCGAAAAGGCTTTCTCTTGTTAAAAATTTTGAAATTTGGCTTAAGAACTTGGAATCTTCATAATGGGTTATTTTAATATAGCATAAAAAGTTTATACCAACATCCCACACTTAGACGAACATTGTCCTCAATGTTTCCAGTGTATCCCTGATAATTCTAAAAATGAACACATATTTCATAGCATTATCCTTCCAGAAAGACAAGCTTTTAGTTGCAATTGTTCTATTTTCAAGTGATAATTGTTTAATTAATAAAATAAGAAGACAGAAGACTGAAACGGCGATTTGAAGACGCAAATGACCAGAATGCTCAAACGTACAAGTTACAATCCAAGTGGTTCAATTTATTGATGAATAACGTCTAAATATTGATAATAGTACAAGTCACGGAACGCAAAGTACAAGATATCTAAGCATACGAAAAGACGTTCGAAAATCCGGAATCGGGACATAATCCGAGTAACAACGTACAACTCAACAGAGCTAAAATTACAAGTCAACTATGCACAAGAATATAATATAATATATATAATTATATAAAATTATATATACTATATTATATATATTAAAATATGTCGGCAGCTCACGTTTTGAAATCATTTTGAGCTGGACAGACTGGCCATGCGATCGCATGGCCATGAAGAGTAAATCCCATGCGATCGCATGGCCCCAAAAGTCTGGCCAAGTCTATAAATTGACACGAATTCTGGCTCGAATGGTACACCATATTATTCTTTCTCTCTTATTCTCTCAATATATATTTATATAATTTTAATTTTAATTTAAGTTTAATAATAATTGAGTTATTGTAACGAATATTTTATGACTTTTTAAGTCGAAACTCTGTCCGTGTAACACTACGCGATTTATAATCATTGTAAGTTACGTTCAACCTTTTTAAATTAATGTCTCGTAACTAAGTAATTATTATGTTAATTTGAGCTGAAGTAATCGTGATGCTGGACTAAATATTAAAGATGGGGTTATTGAACTTTGGACCATAATTAGGGTTTGGGCAAAAGACCGACACTTGTGGACACAGGACTATTGATTATTAATGGACTTTATATTTGTTTAACTGAATGACAGTTCGTTAATTTAATATAGAGATTTACAATTTGACGTATTTATAAATAACCACATACGCCTTATTGGATATGATGGGCGGGATATTTATAAATACTAATAATTGTTCATTTGACTGGACACGGGTATGAATTAATAATCAATAGACTCATTAAAACAGGGGTGGATTATATACAGTGACAACTGGTATAATTGATAGCATAGTATTAAGACCTTGGACTACATACAGTCGATATCCTGGTGTAGTTATTAACAAAGTATTAAGACCTTGTTACAGTTTGGATCCCTAATTAGTTGGAATATTTGACTTCGGGTATAAGGGTAATTTGACGAGGACACTCGCACTTTATAATTATGACTGATGGACTATTATGGACAAAAATCAGATAGACATATCAAATAGTCCAGGACAAAGGACAATTAACCCAGGGTAACAAATTAAAATAAGAACGTCAAACGTCATGATTACGGAAGTTTAAATAAGCATAATTCTTGTATTCTATCGCAATTTTATTTATTATCGCACTTTTAATATTCGCAATTTTAATTATCGTCATTTAAATATTGTTATTTATTTTACGCACTTTAATTATTGTCATTTATCTTTACGCTTGACTTAAAAATTGACAAACCGATCGTTAAATGGTAAAACCCCCCTTTTATAATAATAATAATACTACTTATATATATATATATATATATATATATATATATATATATATATATATATATATATATATATATATATATATATATATATATAGTTGTATAAATATAACTGTACAAAAATATATAGTACGTTTTCAATCTGTATCCCTGTGGAACGAACCGGACTTACTAAAAACTACACTACTCTACAATTAGGTACACTACCTATAAGTGTTGTAGCAAGGTTTAGGTATATCCATTCTATAGATTAATAAATAACTTGTGTAAATTGTATCGTATTTAATAGTATTTTGTTTCAAAATTAATATCTATTTCGTACCCCTTCGCTTTGACAACAAATATTTTTGGCGTCGCTGCCGGGGAACAACACTATCCGAAAGCGGAACGCTATACTATTTTTGTAAAAATATAATTATATATAAATTTTAAATATATATATATATATATATATATATATATATATATATACAAGTAATAATAAAATAATAGAAAATATATATATTTATTTTTTTAGATTTTTTTTTATAAAATAAAAAAAATACTTTTATTTTTAAGATTTTAAAATATAAGTTTATTATATTTTATATAAATATTTTCTATAATTTAAAATCAGAAAATTAAAATCAAAATAAAAAAAAATATAGAATGGGGCCGAAGCCTGTCGAAGCCTAAATTCATTTCTGGAATCCCAGGCCATGCGATCGCATGACCCAAAAGACCAAAACTCATGGGATCGCATGAGCTGGTCTGACAGCTGAACCTAGTACGCATTAATTGTAAAATTAGGGTTTATAATTAATATTAATTAATTTAATTAGGGTTAGTTTAATTAATTAGTTTATATTTTTAGTTTTAATATTTATTTTGTATTTTTAAGTTTAATTATTATTATTAAATATATAGAATAATATTTTTATAAACTAATAATATAAAAATAATATTTTTTATATAAAATTTTATTTTTATCAATTTTATTTTATATCTTTTATTATTTTGTATCTTTTTATTCGTTGAGCTCGTAATTTTAGTTTTAGTTTCATTATTCGCCTTAGTTTAATTTTTAGTTTTTAAGTTTTGCTGTAATTTTCCTTAAGATCTTTTTCTTAGAACTAGATTTTAAAAGCCTTAGAATTTTACGACATCGCTTTTCGCTTTTAGTATTTTATAAATTTTAGTGCCTTATAAGTAATTGTCGATTTCCTTTTTAGAATTGCATTTTTAGTTCCTTTAGATTTAAGACTTTAGTCGCAACTTTTAATTTTTAAGTTTTTAGACGCTAAGCTTTAAACGTAAAATTTTAGTTTCTAAGTTTTAGATTGTTTTTCGACGTTTATTTTTCGACTTTTTGTTTTTCGACGCGCTTTTTCTTTTTCATTTTTACGCTCTAGTTTTTAGGACATAGATTTTTATTTCAAAATTTCGACGAAAAATTATTTTAAGCAATTAAATCAATAAACCCCAATTTTCTGGTTCGTAGTAATAGTTGGATTTGTTAGTGGCGAGTTGTGGATTTCCGATTTAAAGGGTCCTGGCTACCTGCTGCATCTTTTGGCTATTCGAAACGTGGGCAAAATCAGAAAAGTCTATTAATTTGATAACTTATATAATTTTTGTATTTATAACTAATAGGATATTCAGTGAATGCACCGAGCGAAACATTCACCACCTTTCATACATTCACCACCTGTAACTCGATTAAGACATCTAGCCAATATTGTCGCCGTGGATTTTTCTTTAGAATCATCCTCTAGTCGAACAAGTACTCCAATTCAAATTTTCGATAATCCATTTTTTGAACCCGACTTCACAATTGAGGACCCGGAGGATATTCAAGGACAATTCAGAGATCCTGAACCACTAATCATTCCTCCTGAACCACAAATTATTCAAACGGAGGTTATCGAGGAAGAAACCGTTAAATCAGAATCTTCTAGTGATTCGGATTCAACTATTCAAGATATGGCAGATCCAGAACCTCAAAGTATGGAAGACCGAATGAAAGCCACACGTACGGGCCAAGGTCATGCCATTAATCAGCCAGAAGTTAGACCGCCAGATTTTGAAATCAAAGGACAAATCCTACACATGGTCACTAATCAATGCCAATTCGGTGGTATAGCAAAAGAAGATTCAAACGAACATCTTTGAACTTTTAATAGGATTTGTACTCTATTTAAAATCCGAGAAATTGAGGATGAAACGATCTATCTTATGTTGTTTCCTTGGACTTTACATTGGGAAGCCAAAGATTGGTTAGAATCATTACTCGAAGAAGCGATTGATACATGGGTTGTTTTAGTTGAGAAATTTCTTCAAAGATTCTTTCCGGCATCTAAAGCCGTGAGACTTCAAGGAGAAATTGCCACATTCTCACAAAAGCCAAATGAAACGTTATTTGAGGCGTGGACAAGATTTGAAAAGATGTTGAGAGGATGTCCTCAACACGGTTTAGATACTTTTCAAATAGTTCAAATATTTTATAAAGGCGTCGACGTCGCTACAAGAAAAGACATCGACACAGCCGCTGGTGGTTCCATTATGAAGAAAACCGCTACCGAAACTCGCAAGATTATTGATAATACAGCCTCCCACTCACATGAGTGGCACCAAGAAAAAGATATCTTACATTCATCCAAAGCGGCTAGAGCCGATTCTAGCCATGGCTTTGATTCCATTTCTGCAAAGCTAGATTCTTTCGAGAGACAAATGGAAAAGATGACTAAAGATATTCACGCAATACGAATCAGTTGTGAGCAGTGTGGAGGACCACATTTAACAAAAGATTGTCTCAGTGTTGAACAAACAATGAAACAAAGAGAAAATGTTTCATACATAAACCAAAGGCCGGTAAATAATTATCAACCGCCAAGGCCAAACTACAATCGAAACATTCCTTACAACCAAAATGCCCAACACAACAACCAACAAGGTCCTAGCAATCAACAAGTATCCAACAAGACTTACAATCAGCAAAGACCTGGTTACATTAATAAACCACCACAAACCGATAAGAAAAAGACAAATTTAGAAGATATGGTATTAAAGCTAGTTGAATCTCAAACGCATTTTGTTACATCTCAGAAACAAACTAATGAACAAAATGCTCAAGCATTTAGAAATCAACAAGCTTCAATCCAAAATCTGGAACAAGAAGTAAGTAACCTAGCAAGGTTAATTGGTGAAAGAAAATCGGGGAGTCTACCTAGTGATACAAATGCTAACCCCCGAAATGAAACAGCTAAAGCCATTACCACGAGAAGTGGTATAACACTTAAACCATCTGAAATACCTATAATTTCTGATTACTCTATTCCTACTTCACAGACACCACAGTCTGAGCAAGATAAGGAAAAAGAACCGGTAGTTGAAAAGGTTAATGAAGATAACACAGTTAAGGCAAAGCTTTATGTTAAACCATACCAACCACCACTTCCATACCTGAGTAAAATGAGAAAAGAAAGACTTGAAGCAGAGCAATCCAAATTCTTGGATATGTTTAAACAAATAAATGTCAATCTTCCTTTCATTGATGTAATTTCAGGAATGCCAAGATATGCTAAATTTCTGAAAGCTCTAATCACAAATAGAAGGAAAATGGAAGAACTCTCGGCTGTCACAATGAATGCTAATTGTTCTGCAGTGTTGTTGAATAAGATACCAGAAAAACTATCAGATCCAGGAAGTTTCACAATTCCATATTTTCTGGGTAGTCTTAGTTCAATAGAAGCATTGGCAGATTTAGGTGCTAGTATAAATTTAGTGCCGTATTCATTATACGCTAAACTAGACCTTGGAGATTTAAAACCAACATGAATAAGCATACAATTAGCAAATCGATCAATAAAATATCCTAGAGGGATAATGGAGAACATACTAGTTAAAGTTGGTACTTTAGTATTCCCAGTAGATTTTGTTATTCTAGACATGGAAGAAGATTCTCGAGTTCCTCTTATATTAGGAAGACCATTCTTAAACACGGCTAAAGCAATAATAGACGTGTTCGGTAAGAAACTGACCCTAAGTATAGAGGACGAAAGTGTTACCTTTTCTGTTGATAAAGCAATGCAACAACCACAATCTGCAGATGATACATGTTATTATGTTCAAACTATAGATTCACATGTAGAATTGTTACAAAAATTTCCTGAATTACAAGGAACAGGAGAATGTTCTTTAGGAGAAGAAGATGAACCAATTGATGAAGCTGAAATGTTAGCTACACTTATGGCTAATGAATATGAACCAACAACAGATGAACTTCAAGTATTAAAAGAAGAAGACAGATATCGATACAAATCATCGATAGAAGAACCACCGACATTAGAGTTAAAGCCACTTCCAACCCATTTGGAATACGCTTATTTACATGGTAAATCTGAATTACCTGTAATAATCTCGTCTTCTCTTACTAAAAATGAAAAATTTTAACTCATTTCTGTGCTAAAAGCTCATAAATCAGCTATTGCATGGAAAATTCATGACATTAAAGGTATAAGTCCTTCGTATTGCACACATAAAATCCTTATGGAAGAAAATCATAAAACATATGTCCAACGCCAACGAAGACTAAATCCAAATATGCAAGATGTTGTTAAAAAAGAAATTATTAAACTGCTCGATGCAGGTTTAATTTATCCAATCTCTGATAGTCCATGGGTGTAACGACCCGACTTTTTCGACTTATATTTTTGTGCTCTATACTGTGATGACCCGGAAATTTTCGACCAAATTTAAAATTTATCTTCATATGATTTCGACACTATAAGCAAAGTCTGTAAAGTTGAGTCTTAAAATTTTGGAACTGTTTACATGAATTTAATTGAACCTCGACCAATTTCGACAATTCACGAACAACTAATTTGTAAATAGATATATATAATTTTATTTGAAATAATATATGATTTAATTGATGGAAATAAATATATAAAATAATATCAGTATATTTAATATTATTAATTTAATATATAATATATATATATGCATATAATTAAATATATATATATATATATATATATATATATATATATATATATATATAAATTTATGTATATTATAAAATGAAATATTATTTATTGTAATTGTTATAATCAATGTTGAAAAATAATAATAATATATAATAATTATTATTTAAAGAGTATATATATATATATATATATATATATAAATTATATAGAATATATATTTTGTGATTTCGAAGTTATTTAGTAAATGACAGTAACGCTCAATTGTCATTCGATAGATAATAAACGAGTTAAAAAGAAACTTATGTGATTTTAAAATAAACAGTGATTCGAAAAGGAGTTTTATAAATTTTAGGCTCATTAATAAAATATTTAGAAGTTATTTGTTGAATTTTAAAACTTTTTATATTTTACTTGGGGTTGGGAGTGAATAATTAATGTAATTTTTATTTAATAATTAATGATCGAATTTTATACCATAATGACCAAAATAAATAAATATAGTTAATCTAAAAATTTGGGATTTTTCCGAAGACTTTTTATCCACCACTGATTTAACAACGGAGTACGATTAAGTAGTCCGTGAAAACTGTCGGTAAGAACATGACAATTAAACTGACTTGTTCACTGTACTCTTTTTCGATTCATTCCATCCTTGCACATGTAGATAGAAAGTAAATATTATATTATTATTAAACTATATTTATATGTCCACACATACAGAGATATTGATATTAACCCGTAACAGATTCACTGTACATAATTGAGTATGATTGATTTTAATGTCTAGCCTTTTGTTTTTATTTCCTTTCTTTCTTTTGCTTATTTTAAACAAAGTATATATGTATGCATATGGGTTGTGATAAATAAAGTATCACCACAATCTTCACTCAATCTTCTTCTACAACACCAAGTCTTTCCCGGAGTACTATTTCCTGTTTCTTCTTTTTCTTGTTGAGCTCCACACCACACCACCATCTTCAACCTCTCTCTCTCCTCTCTCTCCACTATATTTTTTTTTCTCTCTTCCTTATATTAAAATCGTGAACCGCCAATAATATTTTTCTGTTATTTTTATTTCTATTTCTCTATTGGAGAACCACACCACCACCTTACCTCAATCCTCTTTCTTCTGTTCCGATTGAACTGCAACAATTGCTGTGATTTATTTATTTATTTTTCTCCTCTCGTTGTTTTAAGTTGTGGCAATAATGGAAGTATCGGATATTACTCCATATTATATAACACACAATTAAGATTTCAACCAAGTGAATTTTTCATGTGGGACGGTTTAAAAGAGTGTGGCCGACAATTACAGCAATAATGCAATTAAATATGATTTTGTTTGTTGAATGCTTTATAAGTGGGTCAAGATAAGGTATTCAAACCCACATGTTGGTCAGTTCACCGTTTTTATTTTATTAAAGGATGCACAAAATCATCGGATCCCTTGTATTGTCTTGCAACATGGGCCAAAGTCAATTTAAGTTAATCAAGCCGAATTGGACAGTTGATACAGCAAGGGCAGAATTATATTTTTTTATTGGGCTCCGGATTGATGGGCTAGCTGACTAGGGCCAGTACCACAAAACCACCTTGTAAGAAAAACTGCTACAGCTACGTTGATAATTTTTTTTTCTGTTTATCTATAACGAGCAAGATGAGACAGTATGAGACAAGGTGATGGCAAGATTATAATATTAATATCGATTAAGATAGATGACGATGGGAGGTATTGATAAATGACGATGATTAATGATAGGGATCATAAATAAGATGATAGATGAAGTAGTTATGTTTATGGTAATGATAAACGAGGGTAGATGATGTGTATGATATGTTACGATGATGATAAAGTTAGGATGATAATGGTATGTATATTATGACCATGAAAGAAACGAAGACGATGATGATGAAATGGTTAGAAATTAAAGGATGATGGTATGGCGATATAAATAAGATTGATGATGAAGTTGAATTGATATTAGGATGTCATATTATTATCAGGATGACCATGATAAATAATGATGACATGATTATGTTATTGATACGCGATGTATGTTATGAAGTCTATAATTTTATAAAGTTAATGATGAAGAAGAAGAAACATAAAGATGTATTAGGAAAAAATGATCCAGGCTGTGATGAAAACAGAAATGGAAGTATAGCGTAATGGTTAAGAACGTTATCGGGTTAGCGGGACGTCGCGCGTTCAAACCCGGACTTTGGCATTTTTTTAGGACTACTCCTTTAAGGTAGTTTACTTATTATTATTATTATTATTATTATTATTATTATTATTATTATTATTATTATTATTATTATTATTATTATTATCATTATTATTATAATAATAATTATTATTATTACAAATATTAAAAATATAATTATTAGTATCATTCATACAATTAATATTATTATCATTATTGTTAATATTAGTAAATTAATATTTTCAAAACTATCATTCTAACAAATAAATATTTTGCACATTAAATATATTTATTACATAATTATAATAATATTACATAAAACTATGTTTTAACTAATACAATAGTATAACGTTAATGGAATTATATATCAAATAAGCATTATAACATATTATAAGTATTAATAAAATATATATAAGAATATTAATCTGAATACATAACAAAATAAATATAAAGTTGTTCGATTACGAATATATGTTTTAATATATATACAAATGATATAGGTTCGTGAATCCAAGGCCAACCCTACTTTTGTTCAATGTCGTCATATGTATTTTTACTACAAAATACAGAATTGTGAGTTTCATTACTCCCTTTTTATGTATATTTTTGGGCTGAGAATACATGCATTGTTTTATAACTGTTTTACGAAATGGACACAAGTACTAAACTTAATTCTACGTGGGTTAGAATCACAAATATTCCCCTAGCTGGTAACATTAATCTATTGGTTTATGAACTGGTAGGCGCGAATCCTATTGATAGATCTATCGGGTTTGACAACCCCATCCGGGCTAGTCGCGCTAGCATTTAACGGGTGTTTAGTACTTTGAGGTTAACGAAACGCACTTGATTCGGTGCAGATATTATTATACATCAGGGGTATTCATCATTATTATTGTTAAGGCTTGTTACCAGGTGCCCATGGTTGTAGAATGTTTTTATTACACTGCGGTGTAAGGATATTTATGGAAACTGAAATCTTGTGGTCCATTACTGTTAATGAAAGTATTATTTATGCTAAACCTATGAACTCACCAACCTTTTGGTTGACACTTTTAAGCATGTTTATTCTCAGGTACGAATTAAACCTTCCGCTGTGCATTTGCTCGTTTGAAAGACATTACATGGAGTCGTTCATGGCATATAGAGGTCAGTATCTCGCAATGGGACCAGCTGTTGAAGACTTCATCCAGGTGGATTAGGACGGGTCGTTACAGTTGGTATCAGAGCTGAGGTCTTAGTGAACCAGGTCTTGCATTAGTGTATCTAACTGATAGTTGTTATGATGCATTAGTGAGTCTGGACTTCGACCGTGTCTGCTTGTCAAAAGTTTTGCTTATCATTTCGTGTCAAAAATTACCTGTTTATCATTCTTAGTCTAGACACGTCATACTGCATTTACTGCATAGATAGTGTATAGACAAAAATTCATATCTTAGCGTATCTGTTATTTTAACTTTGCCTGATAGCTTCCGAAAGTTCCACCTTAATCTACGGGATCTTCTGTACTACATAAAGGTATTCTATGTAATTAGAATATCATTCGATATCTGAAAATCATTTAATACCGAAAATCCTTTATCGAACCGTGTAAGATGAATTCTGCAACCAGTTCAAGTTCCTCGGATTCTGACAGTTATTCCGATATGATTTTTCACACGAGCTCTGAAAACAGTGCAACCGGAATGGACCAACCGATTAGTCATCTTCAATTCTGGATGAATTGGGGATGAGTTCGTGATCTACTTAATCATTGGAGACAAGAAGAAGGTGATCCCTTCCACCCACCAAATTGCCCACTTGGCGAAAAACCTGAAGCACTTACCGGCGAATCAATCCGAACCACCATTTTCACTCTCATATCCAAGAAATCTCGCGACGATCATATAATATTTCATATTCTAAACCCTATTCATCCTCTCATTCAAACCGTTAATCATCCCGGAATAATAGAAGAAGTCAACGAGCTTCGCGATCAAGTAATCAATCTGGAGAATATAATGCACAACTTACAAGCACCAGCAACACCACCGGTATCAACAGTACTACCAGCATCAACAGCACCTGTACCACCAACAACCCAAGTTTCAACATCACATGCCTCAACATCTCATTCTGTACCTCGAGTATAATCATCGTTCTACATGACATTCTACATCTTCGTTCTTCATGATGATTATGTAATCTCTAATGTTTTAGAGATTATGTATTCTAGTTCTAACGGTAAATCAAATGAGATTAATATTATATTAACTCATTTAATCCATGATTACATCTGAGGAAAATATATATGTAAGTATATTTTCATAAAGATTGTAATTAAAAAAAATTTCGTACAAA
Organism: Rutidosis leptorrhynchoides; assembly: GCF_046630445.1. Classification (NCBI taxonomy): domain Eukaryota; kingdom Viridiplantae; phylum Streptophyta; class Magnoliopsida; order Asterales; family Asteraceae; genus Rutidosis; species Rutidosis leptorrhynchoides. Next base: position 18,370,733 of record NC_092335.1, on the reverse strand, counting down.
CTGATAATGGTAAAAATATTTTAATGGGTAGGTAATACCCGAGGAATATTTATATTTCACATTAATAAGTTACACTGTACAATCTTCAAATCTGATTCAACAGTCATTTACTATCTTACTTACATCCACAGATATACGAATCCGTTCATCACAGAATAACCATTTTTTTTATTCAATTTCATATTTGGATTTTGACTTATCAGAATCCAACAAGTGGCATAATGAAGAAAACATTGGACAAAAATAAAATTTGTTAGAAACAAACAAATTAACTATGAGAAATTCTGTTAAGAATCCACGCTAACTGTTCCTAGCTAACTGATCCTAGCTAACTGATTACATTTTATTTATCGCAATTTATATTATCGCAATTTTATTTATCGTCATTTAATTTCTGTTATTTAATTTACGCACATTAAAAATCGGGACACATATACAAGGTTTTGACATATCATATCGACACATCTATATATATTATTTGGAATAACCATAGACACTCTATATGCGGTAATGTTTGAGTTAGCTATACAGGGTTGAGGTTGATTCTAAAATAATATATATACTTTGAGTTGTGATCGAGTCTGAGACATGTATACGATGGGTCACGATACGTATTAATTAATTCGAATATTATATATATGAATTATTGAATTACTAACTGTGGAATACTAACTGTGGACTACCAACATTGGACAATTAAAATGAATTAAAATATTGATTATAACATATGAAACTAAACATTTCTTCAAGTTGCCACTTGATTTCATCTTAAACATCCTTTGTATCTTGACAATTACAATCAGCATTCAATCATCTAAAAACACAATTCTCCTGAAACCACCTCGGATTGATAACCGATGATTCAAATATAGTAGCATTAAATGCAGAGGAAACAGCAAAATTGTAGATGGTCTAAACGGCCAAAAGTTTGATGATAAAGACTGGAGTATTAGGAACGCTCGATAGACAATTTGGTACTGAAAAGCGGATTATGCAAAACTATGAAGGAGACTGCGGACAAATACAAGGAACATACTACGTATTCAAAGAATCCAGGTAATTCTGGATCCAATGAAATCTTCAACGAATATCTTGCTCCTTACTCATGTTAAAATCTTGCGGAAAATCTTTTCCATCAATCTTCGAACTTAGAAATTCCAAAAATATCGTCATAAATATCTTCGATATTTTTGAAGATATTTTCATAAATATTCTTGTCCGAAATTATATACCTCTTCGTGCTTTCTGTATTTCATTATATTGGAAACTTCTGTAAAATTTAAGTATAAATTACGAATGAATTTTGAAGTAGTGTTAGGAACTGAAGCATGAATTAGTATAATATAATGACACCTGATCAACGTGATTATATTACAGTAAGTCATGCTGAGTTTCTAATGAAACATGATGATTCACAGATCATAACGTCATCATGTGCCATGTTACACGACTCTTACATTCTACCGAATCTTCAAACATATCGAGGACATATCTTCTTGATAGTTCTATCTTTTCCCGTGATTTCTAGTAATTTGACTAATCAAGATCGTGCTATTACAATTTCTCTCTTAGAACATTAGTCATGTTCATTCGAAACTCCATACCTACGAATTCTGGATCATTATTCGTTTGACTTAAAGTCGAGAAAAGAAAACAAAAATTTGAATTGAGGAAGAAAGAATAGAAGGTGTGAACTATGAAAATAAGGAAATGAAGGGAGTGGATTTATAGTGAAATATCCGACAGAGCAATCGAAACAGATTATCGCAGTCAACAAAAGAAGATCATATTTCCTTAATTATCGGAGAATCAAATCTTATTACAAAAATTTTCTCTAAACACCTTGAATTCCGAAAATCAACCGTGACTACGTCACCGGTTAAGACGAACTTGCATTTATTCATTTGATTATTTTGTGATAGCTTCACTCGTACTCTTCGAGTAGTCGAATTATCTTATCCATATTACTCAACAGTAATAAAACTCTATTCGCCATGAAAACATTTTTATTGTTAGCTGTGACGGCCTCGATCAAATTTCGGGGACGAAATTTCTTTAACGGGTAGGTACTGTGACGACCCGGAAATTTTCGACCAATTTTAAACTTTATCTTCATATGATTTTGACACGATAAGCAAAGTCTGTAAAGTCGAGTCTTAAAATTTTAGAACTGTTTACATGAATTTAATTGAACCTCGACCAATTTCGACAATTCACGAACAACTAATTTGTAAATAGATATATATAATTTTATTTGAAATAATATATGATTTAATTGATGGAAATAAATATATAAAATAATATCAGTATATTTAATATTATTAATTTAAAATATAATATATAGATATGCATATAATTATATATATATATATATATATATATATATATATATATATATATATATATATATATATATATATATATATATATATATATATATATATATATATAAATTTATGTATATTATAAAATGAAATATTATATATTGTAATTGTTATAATCAATATTGAAAAATAATAATATATAATTATTATTATTTAAAGAGTATATATATATAAATAAATTATATAGAATATATATTTTGTGATTTCGAAGTTATTTAGTAAACGACAGTAACGCTCAATTGTCATTCGATAGATAATAAATGAGTTAAAAAGAAACTTATGTGATTTTAAAATAAACAGTGATTCGAAAAGGAGTTTTATAAATTTTAGGCTCATTAATAAAATATTTAGAAGTTATTTGTTGAATTTTAAAACTTTTTATATTTTACTTGGGGTTGGGAGTGAATAATTAATGTAATTTTTATTTAATAATTAATGATCGAATTTTATACCATAATGACCAAAATAAATAAATATAGTTAATCTAAAAATTTAGGATTTTTTCGAAGACTTTTTATCCACCACTGATTTAACAACGGAGTACGATTAAGTAGTCCGTGAAAACTGTCGGTAAGAACATGACAATTAAACTGACTTGTTCACTGTACTCTTTTTCGATTCATTCCATCCTTGCACATGTAGATAGAAAGTAAATATTATATTATTATTAAACTATATTTATATGTCGACACATACAAAGATATTGATATTAACCCGTAACAGATTCACTGTACATAATTGAGTATGATTGATTTAAATGTCTAGCTTTTTGTTTTTATTTCCTTTCTTTCTTTTGCTTATTTTAAACAAAGTATATATGTATGCATATGGGTTGTGATAAATAAGGTATCACCACAATCTTCACTCAATCATCTTCTACAACACCAAGTCTTTCCCGGAGTACTATTTCCTGTTTCTTCTTTTTCTTGTTGAGCTCCACACCACACCACCATCTTCAACCTCTCTCTCTCCTCTCTCTCCACTATATTTTTTTTCTCTCTTCCTTATATTAAAATCGTGAACCGCCAATAATATTTTTCTGTTATTTTTATTTCTATTTCTCTATTGGAGAACCACACCACCACCTTACCTGAATCCTCTTTCTTCTGTTCCGATTGAACTGCAACAATTGCTGTGATTTTTTTTTTCTCCTCTCGTTGTTTTAAGTTGTGGAAATAATGGAAGTATAGGATATTACTCCATATTATATAACACACAATTAAGATTTCAACCAAGTGAATTTTTCATGTGGGACGGTTTAAAAGAGTGTGGCCGACAATTACAGCACTAATGCAATTAAATATGATTTTGTTTGTTGAATGCTTTATAAGTGGGTCAAGATAAGGTATTCAAACCCACATGTTGGTCAGTTCACCGTTTTTATTTTATTAAAGGATGCACAAAATCATCGGATCCCTTGTATTGTCTTGCAACATGGGCCAAAGTCAATTTAAGTTAATCAAGCCGAATTGGACAGTTGATACAGCATGGGCCGAATTATATTTTTTTATTGGGCTCCGGATTGATGGGCTAGCTGACTAGGGCCAGTACCACAAAACCACCTTGTAAGAAAAACTGCTACAGCTACGTTGATAATTTTTTTTTCTGTTTATCTATAACGAGCAAGATGAGACAGTATGAGACAAGGTGATGGCAAGATTATAATATTAATATCGATTAAAATAGATGACGATGGGAGGTATTGATAAATGACGATGATTAATGATAGGGATCATAAATAAGATGATAGATGAAGTAGTTATGTTTATGGTAATGATAAACGAGGGTAGATGATGTGTATGATATGTTATGATGATGATAAAGTTAGGATGATAATGGTATGTATATTATGGCCATGAAAGAAACGAAGACGATTGAAAGGATCCGAAACTAACCATCCGGACGGCGTCCATATTGATTATAAATGAATTACAACAGTTGATAACATCGCGAGGTACTTGACCTCTATATGATACATTTTACAAACGTTGCATTTATTCTTAAAAGGCAATCTATCAATACATCAAAATTTGATATGTTCGTCTAACGTTTCACAATATTCAAATGACCTAATCTGTCATTTACTTAATAATAGACTTTAATGATCTTCAATGACTCAAATGCAACGTTCTTGTATCATGGCTTAAATGGTCCCAACTAGTATCCTTATTATGAGCTAACGCACAGCGGAAGACTTAATTTGTACCTGAGAATAACATGCTTTAAAAAGTCAACATAATGTTGGTGAGATATATAGGTTTGATGCTAGCAGCGATATAACAATGGACCACAAGATTTCATATGTAAACATTTAATAAAAAAATTCTAAGTGGTTGAGCACTTGGTAACCATACTTAACATTTAATCACGTCGCATATTCCCTTTATTATGAAATCTTACTACACTGTACTAAGTATAGTCACGAAACGAAGTACTGTGCAACCGTTGAATACTGGTCGTCCAGTCCGGTTGGGGTTGTCAGGCCCGATAGATCTATCAACAGGATTCGCGTTTACAATACCGCTGTAAATAGTAGTTACCAAGCTACAGGGAAGTATGCCAGTGGTACAACTCAACGTAGAATATATTTTTCAGTTACTTGTGTCCATATCGTAAAACATAAAATACATGTATTCTCATCCCGAAATATTTAGAGTTTAAAAGTGGGACTATATACTCACCTAATGTATTTTGTAGTAAAAATACATATAACACCATTGATAACTTATAAGGTTGGCCTTCGATTCACGAACCTAGATAATTATATATTTATATATTGGTTAACATCTATTTAACAAATAAAGTCAAATTTACAGTGTACCATAATCCTAATGCTCGAGACTAATATGCAAAAGTTAATAAAAATTTGTTTGACTCAAAAATACTTCCAAAAATTTATACATAAATAAATATTGTCATTTTATATTTTTAAATAATTAACAAAATTTATTTATAGTAAATATCAATATAATTCACTTGTTAATAAATAATATTTTATATACAAAAATATATTAAAACGATGAATTAATATTTTATAATAATAATATTTCCCTTAAGGATAATATATTTATTTAAAATGATAAATTTTATTAATAAATTGATAATAATTTAATATTAATAATAATAACAAAAATGATAATTTGATAATTTTGTTAATTATAATAATCAAAATAATATTTTGATAGTTTTTGACAAAACTATTAATTGTTTTTAGTTATTAACATAAATAATCCTAATAATAATAATCATAATGATAATAATAACAAAAATAATATTTTTAATAAAGATAATAATTAGTAATTTTAATAATAATACAATTAAAATAATAATTTTACATTTGTTGGTAAAAATATTAATTACTAATAATAATAAAAATTATAATAACCTTGATGATAGTAATTATAATAATAACGATAATTTTAACGACAACGTAAAAATATAATATTCATTTTTAACAATCTGTACAAAAGTTCAATTGACTATAACTTCAAATCCATCCGTCGAATCCATTCGACATCTAAATGAAAAGTTTATAGTTTTTCGCCACCTTTCCAAAAACATATAATTCATATATCTTATCTTAACCGCATGAGTAATTAATTCAGATTCTATCCTAAAATATATTTTGACAGAAAAATAAATAAATAAACAAGCTTGATCCTAAATTCTCGAGCACTAGTCAGGGACACACTAAAAGTAAATAAAAGTTAAGTTTAGAGTGCTCACGTATCAATATTGAGATTCAATATTGCAAGAAAGGTTTTTAAACACCCCGGGGATGATACATATTAATTTAACTCACGAGCAAAACCCCCGATCCATACCCATAACCTCCATAGATTTGACCCCAAACCTCTTTAATCTTATTCCACTCATGAAACCAATTTTGGAACGCTTGGACAGAACCTCGTCTTAATATTTTAGAGATTTTCATTACTAAAGATATTCCTAGTCTTTAGATTGATATTAATATCAATCTTTAATCTTAGTAATAATATTAAGTTTAAGATTTTATTAATAATAATAATAAAGTAAATAATAAATACGGAGTATCTAAGTTGTTTTGAGGAAGACAGAAACGAACAGAAAAAAAATATAGTTTGAGTGTTTATCCCAAAGCAGCCTACTCGTGTTTTATAAAGGTGAGTCGGGTCCCATAAGCCCGCGACTCGCGGAGGATAAAGCCACCAAGTGGCGCGACTCGCGGCAGTCGAATTTCCAGCTGTCACCATGATGTTTTGGCTGCCGACATCTTCTTTTAATTTATTTATTATCTTTATTTATTTAATTTATATATTTAATTAATTATTATATTATATTTACGTTAAGGTTAAAAATATACTTTTTACAAAAATTACTTTTACTTTGTCACTCAACAAAAGTCCTGGTCCCAGTTTTCCAAATAAAGTTTCGTACGCGAGGAAAAACTAACAGTTTACGTTTTGGTACTCGTACCTTTATCAAAATAATGGGTTTTAATTTATAAAAACAATCCCACTAAAAATGTAACATACTCTTTTAAATATTGTGGTCATTTACTCGTATAACTCAAAGTTTAATTATTTGTCAAAATATCTTTTTAAATTGAAAACGGTTAATATTGTTTTGTAAAATACATATATATATATTTAATGAACACGTTTGATTAAATATTTGTTTTTATAAAATCACGGACCGTTACATTTATTGTTTAACAAAAGGTTTCTAGAAAAGTTATAACGTTAAAACCTTTATTTTATTAAAACGACTCGTTAATATTTTGACAAGGACAGATTCAGATATTTGTAAAATCTTATTATCTTTTACCCTTGCCGTTAAATATAATATTCTTATATCGAAACCTATTATTACATATCTAATACTTTATTATCGTTAACTATAAATATATAACACATATACACATAAACGTTCGTGATTCGTCAGGCTTGGTCAACAAGGGTAACTAATCATCCAAATATAGATTTTAGACTTTCTAGACTCAACATTAGGGTTTTTGCTTATCGTGTCGGAACCATATAGAGTTTAAGGTTTAAATTTGGTCGGAAATTTCCGGGTCGTTACAGTACCCACCCGTTAAAGAAATTTCGTCCCCGAAATTTGGTAGAGGTTGTCATAAATAACAATAGGAATGTTTTTATGACGATTATGAGGTAATAATAGAGTTTTATCATTATTGGAAGATATGGATAAAACGATTCGATCATGTGAAGCGCACGAGTGAAGCTATCACAAAAGAATGAAATGAGTGAATATGGAATTGTTTTAACCGATGACGTGGGTATGTTTGAATTTCCGGGAATTAAGGGATTTAAAGAGACTCTTACGAAATAAAATTTGGTTCTTCGGCGATCAGGATCTTCTTTGATTTAACGCGGCAATCTGTTTTGATTTCTTTGTCGAATATTTCACTATAAATTTACCTTCTTCCCTTTCTTACTTCCCACATCTTCTATTCTTTCTCTTTAGTTCCTATTTTAAGATATCCGCTAATATGCTCCATCCCATTCTAATCCTTGTTATATTTCTAACTTTCATATCTTTCATTTTTCTTTTTCATCTATCACCAGAAGAATCTATTCTCTTTTATCCTTTCCTTGGAATTATAATGTTTTTAATTCTCCCGTGTCTTTACGTTGCAATACGTATTGATATGCATGGTTTGTAATTTCAGGGTTGTTGTTAGGTTTTATATCTTCCCTTATATTTCGATGTTCCTACTCCTGTCCCTTAAAATCATTGTCATCCACAGTTAATGCTCTCTCTTATTTGCTGTGGTTTATGTTCCTATTTCTATTCTGAGGTTTTGTCCCTTCGTTTCTTCTTCCCGTCCTCGAGCCAAGCGAACAATGGTCCGAAATTCGTAGGTAGGAAATTTGGAATGAACCTAGCTATTGGTTTTAGAATGAAATTGTAATGGCACGATCTTGATTCGTTAAATTACTCGAATATTTCGGAAAAATAGAACTATCAAGGTGATACGTTCTAATATGTTTGGAGACTTGATAGAATGTAAGAGCCGTGTAACATGGCACATGATGACGGTAATGTGAATCATCACCTTCCATTAGAAACTTAACATGACTTACTGTAATATAATGGAGTTGATCAAGTTTCATTATATTATACTAATTCATGCATCAGTTCCCAACACTACTTCAGAACATTCCTATTTTAAACTCGATGACTTTAGAACTTAGAAGCTACACAGTTTCCTTTGCATTGTAACGCAGGAGTTACGGAAGGATAAATGATTTCAGATAGGAATAGTTGTGAAAATATCTCCAGAAATATGGAGGATATGTATAACGAAAGATATGAAGATATCTCATAATATCTAAGATAAGATGATGATGTAGAATATCATCCGGGCAAGGTTTAGAATAAGGAGTAGGGTTCTTACTGAGAAGTCGAAGTAGAGCTGTGACAAAATTAGCTTCTTGAAAAGGAATTGTAGGGTTGTTTTTGCTAATAAATGGCAAAGGATTCAACATGGTATGTGTTAAATCATGAATTTGGGTTCGAGAGTTCTTCAGATGTATAACTGTATGCATAAATCCTTCTTTCGTAAATGAAGTGCGGCGGTTTCAACTTCTCGATCTAGGTGTTTTCAAGAATCACGAAAGATTTGAACGCGTATTGTAATTGTCAAAACACGAATGAGGTTTAAGATAAAATCAAATGGCAAACTTGAAGAATTGTTTAGTTTCATATGTTATGATCAATGTTTTAATTAATTTTACTTGTCCAAAGTTAGCAGTCCAATTGTCCAATGGTTCAATAGATTCATATATAAATTAGATATATATAATATTCGAATTACATAATACGTATCGTGACCCGTGTACCGGTCTCGGTGTCGATCACAACTCAAAGTATATATATATTTTGGAATCAACTCCGACCCTGTATAGCCAACTCCCACCTTCACATATAGAGTGTCTACGGTTGTTCTGAAATATATATATAGATGGGTCGATACGATAAGTCGAAACCTTGCATACGTGTCCCGTTATTTAAAGTGCGTAAAAGTAAATAACAGAAATTAAATGACGATAAATAAAATTGCGAGAATATAAATTGCGATAAATTAAATGTTAATCAGTTAGCTGGGAACAGTTAGCCGGAACAGTTAGCGTGGAATCCTTAATAGGTTTTCAATTAATTAATTCATGTGTTTCTAACAAATTTTATTTTGTCCAATGTTTTCTTCTTTATGCCACTTGTTGGATTCTGATAGATCAAAATCCGAATATGAAATTTGAATGGAAATAGTTATTCTGGGGTGAACGGATACGTTTATCGGTGATTGTAAATAGAATAGCAAACGACTGTTGAATCAGATTCGGAGAATGTACAGTGTAACCTATTAATGTGAAGTCTAAATATTTCTCGGGTACTACCCACCCGTTAAAATATTTTCATCATTAACAGTTTGTACGGAAGAATTTTTAATTACAATCTTGATGAAAATATAATATTTTCATCGGATGTAATTATGGATTTAATGAGTCAATAAAATATTAAACTCATTTGATTTATCGTTAGTACTAGATTACATGATCTCTTAAGCATTAGAGATTACATAATTGTCATGTCGAACGAAGAATGATACGTAAAGAAGAGGTAATCGGTATAGAATGATATTTAGAACAAAGATCATATTCGAAGTTCAGATGATGATGTTGAGGTACGTGGTGCGGATGTGATTGTTGGTGGTGGTAATGATACGGTTGGTGTTGATGATGATGATACAGATTATGCGGCTGGTGCTGCTGCTGATGTTTGTAACCTTCGCACCGTATTCTCCAAAGCCGTCACACGAGCGCGAAGTTCATTAATTTCTGTTAGTACGCCAGGATGATTGGCGGTTGGGGTGAGTGAATGAACAAGATCCGAAATATGAGATAGGATATAATCGTGACGAGATACTCGAGCAATGAGAGAGAAAATGGTTTCTCGAACAGGTTCGCCAGTAAGTGCTTCAGGTTCATCGTCAATAGGGCAATTCGGTGGGTGAAAGGGATCACCTTCTTCTTGTCTCCAATAATTTAGTACACTACGAACCCATCCCCAATTCATCCAAAATAAATGATGGGAAATTGGTTGATCCATTCCGGTGACGCTGTTCTCGGAGCTCGAATGGAAATCCATATCGGCGAAGCTATCGGAGTCGGAGGAATTTGAGCTGGATGAAGAATCCATCTTGTATGGTCGGAGAAATGAATTTTTGGTTTGGAATAGATTATAGGAGTTGGGTTTGGTATTCTTCAATACATAATTTACATATGTATATATATAATACCAAAATCCCGTGAATTATGGAGAATCTTTGAAATACGTCAGGCAATGTCTATAGTAACAGATATGCTAGGATATGAATTTTGTCTATACACTATCGATGCACTTAAATGCTATAAGACGTGTTTAGACTTAAGAATGATAAGCAGGCAACTCCCTAAGGATGATAAGCAGATGGTTTCCGACTAGAAATGATAAGTAAAACTTTTTAACAGGCAGACACGGTCAAAGTCCAGTCTCACTAATGTATCCTAACAACTACCAGTTAGACACACTAATGGGTGACCTGGTTCGCTAAGACCAACTGAAAGGATCCGAAACTAACCATCCGGACGGCGTCCATATTGATTATAAACGAATTACAACAGTTGATAACATCGCGAGGTACTTGACCTCTATATGATACATTTTACAAACGTTGCATTTATTCTTAAAAGGCATTCTATCAATACATCAAAATTTGATATGTTCGTCTAACGTTTCACAATATTCAAATGACCTAATCTGTCATTTACTTAATAATAGACTTTAATGATCTTCAATGACTCAAATGCAACGTTCTTGTATCATGGCTTAAATGGTCCCAACTAGTATCCTTATTATGAGCTAACGCACAGCGGAAGACTTAATTTGTACCTGAGAATAACATGCTTTAAAAAGTCAACATAATGTTGGTGAGATATATAGGTTTGATGCTAGCAGCGATATAACAATGGACCACAAGATTTCATATGTAAACATTTAATAAAAAAACTCTAAGTGGTTGAGCACTTGGTAACCATACTTAACATTTAATCACGTCGCATATTCCCTTTATTATGAAATCTTACTACACTGTACCAAGTATAGTCACGAAACGAAGTACTGTGCAACCGTTGAATACTGGTCGTCCAGTCCGGTTGGGGTTGTCAGGCCCGATAGATCTATCAACAGGATTCGCGTTTACAATACCGCTGTAAATAGTAGTTACCAAGCTACAGGGAAGTATGCCAGTGGTACAACTCAACGTAGAATATATTTTTCAGTTACTTGTGTCCATATCGTAAAACATAAAATACATGTATTCTCATCCCGAAATATTTAGAGTTTAAAAGTGGGACTATATACTCACCTAATGTATTTTGTAGTAAAAATACATATAACACCATTGATAACTTATAAGGTTGGCCTTCGATTCACGAACCTAGATAATTATATATTTATATATTGGTTAACATCTATTTAACAAATAAAGTCAAATTTACAGTGTACCATAATCCTAATGTTCGAGACTAATATGCAAAAGTTAATAAAAATTTGTTTGACTCAAAAATACTTCCAAAAATTTATACATAAATAAATATTGTCATTTTATATTTTTAAATAATTAACAAAATTTATTTATAGTAAATATCAATATAATTCACTTGTTAATAAATAATATTTTATATACAAAAATATATTAAAACGATGAATTAATATTTTATAATAATAATATTTCCCTTAAGGATAATATATTTATTTAAAATGATAAATTTTATTAATAAATTGATAATAATTTAATATTAATAATAATAACAAAAATGATAATTTGATAATTTTGTTAATTATAATAATCAAAATAATATTTTGATAGTTTTTGACAAAACTATTAATTGTTTTTAGTTATTAACATAAATAATCCTAATAATAATAATCATAATGATAATAATAACAAAAATAATATTTTTAATAAAGATAATAATTAGTAATTTTAATAATAATACAATTAAAATAATAATTTTACATTTGTTGGTAAAAATATTAATTACTAATAATAATAAAAATTATAATAACCTTGATGATAGTAATTATAATAATAACGATAATTTTAACGACAACGTAAAAATATAATATTCATTTTTAACAATCTGTACAAATGTTCAATTGACTATAACTTCAAATCCATCCGTCGAATCCATTCGACATCTAAATGAAAAGTTTATAGTTTTTCGCCACCTTTCCAAAAACATATAATTCATATATCTTATCTTAACCGCATGAGTAATTAATTCAGATTCTATCCTAAAATATATTTTGACAGAAAAATAAATAAATAAACAAGCTTGATCCTAAATTCTCGAGCACTAGTCAGGGACACACTAAAAGTAAATAAAAGTTAAGTTTAGAGTGCTCACGTATCAATATTGAGATTCAATATTGCAAGAAAGGTTTTTAAACACCCCGGGGATGATACATATTAATTTAACTCACGAGCAAAACCCCCGATCCATACCCATAACCTCCATAGATTTGACCCCAAACCTCTTTAATCTTATTCCACTCATGAAACCAATTTTGGAACGCTTGGACAGAACCTCGTCTTAATATTTTAGAGATTTTCATTACTAAAGATATTCCTAGTCTTTAGATTGATATTAATATCAATCTTTAATCTTAGTAATAATATTAAGTTTAAGATTTTATTAATAATAATAATAAAGTAAATAATAAATACGGAGTATCTAAGTTGTTTTGGGGAAGACAGAAACGAACAGAAAAAAATATAGTTTGAGTGTTTATCCCAAAGCAGCCTACTCGTGTTTTATAAAGGTGAGTCGGGTCCCACAAGCCCGCGACTCGCGGAGGATAAAGCCACCAAGTGGCGCGACTCGCGGCAGTCGAATTTCCAGCTGTCCCCATGATGTTTTGGCTGCCGACATCTTCTTTTAATTTATTTATTATCTTTATTTATTTAATTTATATATTTAATTAATTATTATATTATATTTACGTTAAGGTTAAAAATATACTTTTTACAAAAATTACTTTTACTTTGTCACTCAACAAAAGTCCTGGTCCCAGTTTTCCAAATAAAGTTTCGTACGCGAGGAAAAACTAACAGTTTACGTTTTGGTACTCGTACCTTTATCAAAATAATGGGTTTTAATTTATAAAAACAATCCCACTAAAAATGTAACATACTCTTTTAAATATTGTGGTCATTTACTCGTATAACTCAAAGTTTAATTATTTGTCAAAACATCTTTTTAAATTGAAAACGGTTAATATTGTTTTGTAAAATACATATATATATATTTAATGAACACGTTTTATTAAATATTTGTTTTTATAAAATCACGGACCGTTACATTTATTGTTTAACAAAAGGTTTCTAGAAAAGTTATAACGTTAAAACCTTTATTTTATTAAAACGACTCGTTAATATTTTGACAAGGACATATTCAGATATTTGTAAAATCTTATTATCTTTTACCCTTGCCGTTAAATATAATATTCTTATATCGAAACCTATTATTACATATCTAATACTTTATTATCGTTAACTATAAATATATAACACATATACACATAAACGTTCGTGATTCGTCAGGCTTGGTCAACAAGGGTAACTAATCATCCAAATATAGATTTTAGACTTTCTAGACTCAACATTAGGGTTTTTGCTTATCGTGTCGGAACCATATAGAGTTTAAGGTTTAAATTTGGTCGGAAATTTCCGGGTCGTTACAGTACCCACCCGTTAAAGAAATTTCGTCCCCGAAATTTGGTAGAGGTTGTCATAAATAACAATAGGAATGTTTTTATGACGAATATGAGGTAATAATAGAGTTTTATCATTATTGGAAGATATGGATAAAACGATTCGATCATGTGAAGCGCACGAGTGAAGCTATCACAAAAGAATGAAATGAGTGAATATGGAATTGTTTTAACCGATGACGTGGGTATGTTTGAATTTTCGGGAATTAAGGGATTTAAAGAGACTCTTACGAAATAAAATTTGGTTCTTCGGCGATCAGGATCTTCTTTGATTTAACGCGGCAATCTGTTTTGATTTCTTTGTCGAATATTTCACTATAAATTTACCTCCTTCCCTTTCTTACTTCCCACATCTTCTATTCTTTCTCTTTAGTTCCTATTTTAAGATATCCGCTAATATGCTCCATCCCATTCTAATCCTTGTTATATTTCTAACTTTCATATCTTTCATTTTTCTTTTTCATCTATCACCAGAAGAATCTATTCTCTTTTATCCTTTCCTTGGAATTATAATGTTTTTAATTCTCCCGTGTCTTTACGTTGCAATACGTATTGATATGCATGGTTTGTAATTTCAGGGTTGTTGTTAGGTTTTATATCTTCCCTTATATTTCGATGTTCCTACTCCTGTCCCTTAAAATCATTGTCATCCACAGTTAATGCTCTCTCTTATTTGCTGTGGTTTATGTTCCTATTTCTATTCTGAGGTTTTGTCCCTTCGTTTCTTCTTCCCGTCCTCGAGCCAAGCGAACAATGGTCCGAAATTCGTAGGTAGGAAATTTGGAATGAACCTAGCTATTGGTTTTAGAATGAAATTGTAATGGCACGATCTTGATTCGTTAAATTACTCGAATATTCCGGAAAAATAGAACTATCAAGGTGATACGTTCTAATATGTTTGGAGACTTGATAGAATGTAAGAGCCGTGTAACATGGCACATGATGACGGTAATGTGAATCATCACCTTCCATTAGAAACTTAACATGACTTACTGTAATATAATGGAGTTGATCAAGTTTCATTATATTATACTAATTCATGCATCAGTTCCCAACACTACTTCAGAACATTCCTATTTTAAACTCGATGACTTTAGAACTTAGAAGCTACACAGTTTCCTTTGCATTGTAACGCAGGAGTTACGGAAGGATAAATGATTTCAGATAGGAATAGTTGTGAAAATATCTCCAGAAATATGGAGGATATGTATAACGAAAGATATGAAGATATCTCATAATATCTAAGATAAGATGATGATGTAGAATATCATCCGGGCAAGGTTTAGAATAAGGAGTAGGGTTCTTACTGAGAAGTCGAAGTAGAGCTGTGACAAAATTAGCTTCTTGAAAAGGAATTGTAGGGTTGTTTTTGCTAATAAATGGCAAAGGATTCAACATGGTATGTGTTAAATCATGAATTTGGGTTCGAGAGTTCTTCAGATGTATAACTGTATGCATAAATCCTTCTTTCGTAAATGAAGTGCGGCGGTTTCAACTTCTCGATCTAGGTGTTTTCAAGAATCACGAAAGATTTGAACGCGTATTGTAATTGTCAAAACACGAATGAGGTTTAAGATAAAATCAAATGGCAAACTTGAAGAATTGTTTAGTTTCATATGTTATGATCAATGTTTTAATTAATTTTACTTGTCCAAAGTTAGCAGTCCAATTGTCCAATGGTTCAATAGATTCATATATAAATTAGATATATATAATATTCGAATTACATAATACGTATCGTGACCCGTGTACCGGTCTCGGTGTCGATCACAACTCAAAGTATATATATATTTTGGAATCAACTCCGACCCTGTATAGCCAACTCCCACCTTCACATATAGAGTGTCTACGGTTGTTCTGAAATATATATATAGATGGGTCGATACGATAAGTCGAAACCTTGCATACGTGTCCCGTTATTTAAAGTGCGTAAAAGTAAATAACAGAAATTAAATGACGATAAATAAAATTGCGAGAATGTAAATTGCGATAAATTAAATGTTAATCAGTTAGCTGGGAACAGTTAGCCGGAACAGTTAGCGTGGAATCCTTAATAGGTTTTCAATTAATTAATTCATGTGTTTCTAACAAATTTTATTTTGTCCAATGTTTTCTTCTTTATGCCACTTGTTGGATTCTGATAGATCAAAATCCGAATATGAAATTTGAATGGAAATAGTTATTCTGGGGTGAACGGATACGTTTATCGGTGATTGTAAATAGAATAGCAAACGACTGTTGAATCAGATTCGGAGAATGTACAGTGTAACCTATTAATGTGAAGTCTAAATATTTCTCGGGTACTACCCACCCGTTAAAATATTTTCATCATTAACAGTTTGTACGGAAGAATTTTTAATTACAATCTTGATGAAAATATAATATTTTCATCGGATGTAATTATGGATTTAATGAGTCAATAAAATATTAAACTCATTTGATTTATCGTTAGTACTAGATTACATGATCTCTTAAGCATTAGAGATTACATAATTGTCATGTCGAACGAAGAATGATACGTAAAGAAGAGGTAATCGGTATAGAATGAAATTTAGAACAAAGATCATATTCGAAGTTCAGATGATGATGTTGAGGTACGTGGTGCGGATGTGATTGTTGGTGGTGGTAATGATACGGTTGGTGTTGATGATGATGATACAGATTATGCGGCTGGTGCTGCTGCTGATGTTTGTAAGAGTGTGGCCGACAATTACAGCAATAATGCAATTAAATATGATTTTGTTTGTTGAATGCTTTATAAGTGGGTCAAGATAAGGTATTCAAACCCACATGTTGGTCAGTTCACCGTTTTTATTTTATTAAAGGATGCACAAAATCATCGGATCCCTTGTATTGTCTTGCAACATGGGCCAAAGTCAATTTAAGTTAATCAAGCCGAATTGGACAGTTGATACAGCAAGGGCAGAATTATATTTTTTTATTGGGCTCCGGATTGATGGGCTAGCTGACTAGGGCCAGTACCACAAAACCACCTTGTAAGAAAAACTGCTACAGCTACGTTGATAATTTTTTTTTCTGTTTATCTATAACGAGCAAGATGAGACAGTATGAGACAAGGTGATGGCAAGATTATAATATTAATATCGATTAAGATAGATGACGATGGGAGGTATTGATAAATGACGATGATTAATGATAGGGATCATAAATAAGATGATAGATGAAGTAGTTATGTTTATGGTAATGATAAACGAGGGTAGATGATGTGTATGATATGTTACGATGATGATAAAGTTAGGATGATAATGGTATGTATATTATGACCATGAAAGAAACGAAGACGATGATGATGAAATGGTTAGAAATTAAAGGATGATGGTATGGCGATATAAATAAGATTGATGATGAAGTTGAATTGATATTAGGATGTCATATTATTATCAGGATGACCATGATAAATAATGATGACATGATTATGTTATTGATACGCGATGTATGTTATGAAGTCTATAATTTTAAAAAGTTAATGATGAAGAAGAAGAAACATAAA
Organism: Rutidosis leptorrhynchoides; assembly: GCF_046630445.1. Classification (NCBI taxonomy): domain Eukaryota; kingdom Viridiplantae; phylum Streptophyta; class Magnoliopsida; order Asterales; family Asteraceae; genus Rutidosis; species Rutidosis leptorrhynchoides. The sequence goes on along the minus strand of NC_092335.1, from coordinate 18,353,018 downwards.
GATGTATTAGGAAAAAATGATCCAGGCTGTGATGAAAACATAAATGGAAGTATAGCGTAATGGTTAAGAACGTTATCGGGTTAGCGGGACGTCGCGCGTTCAAACCCGGACTTTGGCATTTTTTTAGGACTACTCCTTTAAGGTAGTTTACTTATTATTATTATTATTATTATTATTATTATTATTATTATTATTATTATTATTATTATTATTATTATTATTATTATTATTATTATTATCATTATTATTATAATAATAATTATTATTATTACAAATATTAAAAATATAATTATTAGTATCATTCATACAATTAATATTATTATCATTATTGTTAATATTAGTAAATTAATATTTTCAAAACTATCATTCTAACAAATAAATATTTTGCACATTAAATATATTTATTACATAATTATAATAATATTACATAAAACTATGTTTTAACTAATACAATAGTATAACGTTAATGGAATTATATATCAAATAAGCATTATAACATATTATAAGTATTAATAAAATATATATAAGAATATTAATCTGAATACATAACAAAATAAATATAAAGTTGTTCGATTACGAATATATGTTTTAATATATATACAAATGATATAGGTTCGTGAATCCAAGGCCAACCCTACTTTTGTTCAATGTCGTCATATGTATTTTTACTACAAAATACAGAATTGTGAGTTTCATTACTCCCTTTTTATGTATATTTTTGAGCTGAGAATACATGCATTGTTTTATAACTGTTTTACGAAATGGACACAAGTACTAAACTTAATTCTACGTGGGTTAGAATCACAAATATTCCCCTAGCTTGGTAACATTAATCTATTGGTTTATGAACTGGTAGGCGCGAATCCTATTGATAGATCTATCGGGTTTGACAACCCCATCCGGGCTAGTCGCGCTAGCATTTAACGGGTGTTTAGTACTTCGAGGTTAACAAAACGCACTTGATTCGGTGCAGATATTATTATACATCAGGGGTATTCATCATTATTATTGTTAAGGCTTGTTACCAGGTGCCCATGGTTGTAGAATGTTTTTATTACACTGCGGTGTAAGGATATTTATGGAAACTGAAATCTTGTGGTCCATTACTGTTAATGAAAGTATTATTTATGCTAAACCTATGAACTCACCAACCTTTTGGTTGACACTTTTAAGCATGTTTATTCTCAGGTACGAATTAAACCTTCCGCTGTGCATTTGCTCGTTTGAAAGACATTACATGGAGTCGTTCATGGCATATAGAGGTCAGTACCTCGCAATGGGACCAGCTGTTGAAGACTTCATCCAGGTGGATTAGGACGGGTCGTTACATATACTTTCATGAATCTGCGTATATGTGCGTACTGAGCTAGTTTATGCTCTGGGATCTTTATTCATGATTAATTACTTTCGTTAATATCTTACAACGTGTTATTAAGTGTTTAATCACTTAACTTGATCCTCGAATGCTTTTACGATCGTTAGCGTCACTTGTCGTTTGAAACGAGCTATGTACTTGGTACACGTTTAACTTTGGTCATAATTGGAATATTATGACTACTTGAAACTAATTGTTATTTTTCTAGTGACAATTACTTGGCTTATTGGTTGCTTAATTACGCTTAGTGTTTTACTAATGCGCACTAGTTAGTCTTAATGGACTTTTTACCTTAATGGACTTAAGCCCACCCTACTCTAGCTAATGGACTTTTAAATTAGCCCAATTTTAATGAAATTATGACCCATTAAAATGTAAGACAAAAACCCTTTTAGATGAGCCAACATACTAGCATTTTTGCTAGCCACTACTACACATGTTGCATGGGATCCCAACAACAAGCACCACCTTTAGACCACCACCATGCAAAAAGCAAAAAGTTGTCCCTCTTGTCCCCCATGGTGCCTACGATTTTGGAGACACCAAACCACCCCTCCACCCCTATAAATACAAGCCTTATTCTTTCATTTCACACTTGATCTCATTCTCATTTTACACACACTTGCTTTCTAATTTTCTCTCTAGTCTTTCTCACACTAAAATTGTAAGTTCTTAAAATTTTCTTCTTCTTCTTCTTCTTTTTCTTCTTCTCTTCTTAATCACGACATCATCATCATCATAAGATCAAGCTTTTTAGCTTTTTGATCTTGTTATATCTTGTAGATTCAAACTTTGATTTGAATCCTTCAAGAACATGAAAGATTCAAGCTTTCTAGCTTTGGATCTTCATTACTTTGATGGATCTAAGCTTTATAGCTTAAGATCACTTTATTTTTGTTAAAAGGTCAAAACTTGTGTTTATGATCTTCATGAAACTTGAAGATCTAGCTTTTTGCTTTAAAGATCTTCAAGAACATAAAAGATTCAAGCTTTCTAGCTTTGGATCTTCATTACTTTGATGGATCTAAGCTTTATAGCTTAATATCACTTTGTTTTTGTTAAAAGATCAAAACTTGTGTTTATGATCTTCATGAAACTTGAAGATCTAGCTTTATGCTTTAAAGATCTTCAAGAACATAAAAGATTCAAGCTTTCTAGCTTTGGATCTTCATTACTTTGTTGGATCTAAGTTTTGTAGCTTAAGATCACTTTGTTTTTGTTAAAAGATCAAAACTTGTGTTTATGATCTTCATGAAACTTGAAGATCTAGCTTTTTGCATTAAAGATCTTCAAGGACATAAAAGATTCAAGCTTTCTAGCTTTGAATCTTCATATTATTGTTAAGGAATCCAAGCTTTCTAGCTTAGGGTTTCATTACTTTGTTAGATCTAAGTTATGTAACTTATGGTCTTGCTTGATTGATTTGAATCAAAGTTTGTAGCTTTAAATGCTGAATAGAACTTGTATTTGTGTTGAAACTAAGAACATGATGTAACCTTGGTTAATCATCCTTCTAAAACTCTTAAGTGAGTTGTATTTCTTCTTATTCTTAACATTGTGTGTTGATGGTTAGAACTTGGTCAAAGTGATGCTAAAACATCAAAGAGTTGTACACTTGAGGCTTATACGCATCAAGGATGAGAACCGTGATAAGCATCAAGCACCAAGCACCAAGAAACCCACTGGAGCACTTGTTTTCTGTTTTTCAGGGTCTGAGCAGACTCCTGGGACTTCTGGAAAGTTGATTTCCAGATAGTTCGGTTTGAGTAGATGACTTTTCGTTTAAGACTCACCTAAATCCGATATACGGTTTAGGATTTATAGCCTTCCAAAAATCACTACGCCTTTGTAACGACGTGCTGAAAATTCTGACCTACTCGCGCTTGAACCGTCGCCACGGTCAAACGACATCGAGTTAGGATCTGAAAATTGGAGAGCGGTACGAGGACTCACATACGGAGCCTTGGCCACTGACCATGCGTCTTTTCAGTTTGTATAAAGGTCGTAGCAGCTGTCCGAAGTCAGCCCTTCGTTTAGACCTCTATTCTTGTTGAAAACTTACTTTATCTTTTACGAATGATGATGATGATGATGATACTCAAGACTTAACTTATTTACTTTTAAACTTTTGGGGACGATTTACTGACTTAGTAACCATTGACTTAGGTTGAGGACCTTTTGGATCGACCAACTTACTTGTTTGGACCGACTTACTACTTGCTTACATTTTCGTATCGATTTTACCACACATTCACTGTGAGTTATAGCTCCCTTTTTACTTTAACTATTTTTGGGACTGAGAATACATGCGCTTTTTATGTTTTACATACTAGACACGAGTACTTAAACTTTATATATGTGTGGGTGATATAACGGCACAAAGATTCCCCTTAGCACGGTAACGTTTAGTCATTGGTTTATGAACCGGTGAACGCGAATCTTAGATATGGATCCATAGGGTTTGACATCCCCACCCGGGCTAGTCGCGCTAGCATTTAACGGGTGTTTAATACTTCGTAAACTTACGCACTCGCCAAGTGTACTTTTAGGGGGTGATATTTATATTACTTTGTTAAGTTAGTTACCGGGTGCCCACGGATAAGCATATACTTTATCATACTGATTTGAAATACTGATTTGAAATGCTGATTTGAAGCACTGAAATCTCGTGGTCTACATTACATTACTGATTACAATTAAACTATAGCTCACCAACATTCGTGTTGACATTTTTAAGCATGTATTTCTCAGGTGCTTAGACGTTGTTGCTTCCACTGCTAGACTTGCTGTTATAGTCTTGGTGTTATAGACTTGCTGTTACAGACTCGCTGTGTTAGACTTCCGCTGCATTGTTTAGAGATGTCTCAATCATGGAACCTTTACTTTGCATTCACAACTTATGTTACATTTGAACAATGGTTTTGTAATGACCTTTGGGTCACGTACTTATGTTAATGCTTTCTATTCATAGAAGCACGTTAACTTTTGTAAAATATTTGACGCTAGTAAAAATGTTACTTTTTCATGAATGCAAAACTTGTTTTTAAACAGCATATAGCGTTGTAACCGTGTAATGATCCTGTTGTTGATGATCCGTACACGTTAATTTTGTACGGGGTGTCACAATGGGTAAGCCCAGTTCAATGCGTACCTAAGAAGGGTGGCATCACTGTCATCATAAATGATGATGATGAGCTTATTCCTACTAGGTGTAAAGACCCAGAAAATTTCATAATAATAAATTAATTACAGGATAAAATATTTTCGACACGATAAGCGAACCTATTATGCTGAATCTTAAAACTTTTCGAACTAGTTTGCACATTCATGTACCTTTCGATTTTTTTTACGAATGTCATAACCTGTGATAATTATATAATCATTTTATTTTCATGATGTAAGTTTTTTTTAATTTATAAGAAGAAACGCAATTAAATCAAAGATGTACAAGTAAAACACTAATTTGCTACAGTGTTTTCGAATTGCTACAGTGCCCGAAAAGCTACACTACCTCTATTTGCTACAGTAAAATACTATTTGCTACGGTAAAAATCATTTTGCTACAGTAAACACTATTTGAGGGGCTTCCCTGTTTGAGGCGGCTTCACTGTTTTAACACGTTTTAATTACAATATATTATTATATTATATTATTATATTATTTAAATTATTATTATTATATCTATATATATGATTATTGATCTGTGAGGAACACATAAACCTAAACATTTTTACTTCGCATTATTACTTATTGTATCACTTATACAAACCCATACTTCAATTCATTTTTGTCAAAAGAAATATTACTCTCTATAATTTCTAGTTAGAATCTCAAATTAGTAGTATGGCATTATAACAAGTATTACACGGGTGTTTTTAATTCGGGTTTCAAATAGATTATAACTAAGAAAATATTGGGTATTGTTCGAGTTATTGTTCTTGAATTCAAGGCCAACCGTGCAGTCGTCTACCATCATTACGTCTACGCAGTTTACGTACAATATTGAATCTCAATATTGAACCGTGAGTTTATAGATCACTTTTTAAATACTTTAATTATTTTTGGGCTGAGAATACATGCAATTTATTTATACGCAATGGACACAAGTATTTACTTATTTAATTCTACACTGAGTTTAAACCTAAAATCCCTTAGCTTTGGTAACTAGTAGCTGCCAGTACATAGGATGTGAACTGGTGGGCGCGAATAATTGTATATGGATCCATAGGGCTTGACATCCCCGTCCGAGATAGTAGCGCTAGCCTTTTAACGGACGTATGTTATTTGAGTTTACGACACGTTGGTTTGCGTGTATTAAAACGAATAAGGTAATTATTATTATATCGTTAAGTTTAGTTACCAGGGTGCTCTGTTACGTAGAATCTATTGATAAACTTTTGATGAAATCTTGTGGTCCATCTTTATATACTTATGACTCGAGAAATTAAACCTATAACTCACCAACATTCGTGTTGACCTTTTTAGCATGTTTTATTCTCAGGTTCTTAGACTGCTTCCGCTTTGATGTGCTTGTTGCCTGCATGGAGTCTCTCATGCTTTGTATAAAGTTTATTGTATTTGAAACAAAACTACGTTGTGTAATAAATAATTTGACTGTGATGTCAACCTGTAAGATAAAGACTTATATATTTCCGGGGATTTACTTATACTTAAGTAATCGCCCACATGTTTATAACTTTCTATGTTTAGAAAGTCACTTATTTTAATGAATGCAATATTTTTATTAAAGCGTATCATGTAGAGGTCAAAACCTCACTATGGAATCAATGAATAACGTGTCGCATCAATAGCGATTTTGACGGGTCGTTACACTAGGACTGTAACAGGATGGCGTGTTTGTATTGATTATAGAAAATTAAATGACGCCACACGAAAAGATCACTTTCCATTACCTTTCATTGATCAAATGTTAGAAAGATTAGCCGGAAATAGTTATTTTTGTTTTCTTGACGGTTTCTCCTAATACTTTCAAATTCCAATCGCACCCGAGGACCAAGAGAAAACCACCTTCACGTGCCCTTATGGTACTTTTGCTTACAAACGCATGCCATTTGAACTTTGCAACGCTCCTGCAACCTTTCAAAGGTGCATGATGGCGATTTTTCACGACATGATAGAAGAATGCATGGAAGTTTTCATGGATGACTTTTCAGTCTTCGGTGATACTTTTGAAACATGTCTAGTTAATCTTGAACAAATGCTTATTAGATGCGAGAAATCAAATCTATTACTTAATTGGGAGAAATGCCATTTCATGGTTAAAGAAGGCATCGTTCTTGGTCATAAAATTTCAAGTGAAGGAATTGAAGTGGATAAAGCTAAAGTAGATGTAATTGCTAAACTTTCACATCCCACCAATGTTAGAGGAGTTAGGAGTTTTCTAGGACATGCCGGTTTTTACCGACGTTTCATAAAAGATTTTTCTAAAATTGCCACTCCAATGAACAAACTCCTTGAAAAGGATGCTCCATTTATCTTTTCGGATGAATGCATCAAATCTTTTAATATTCTTAAAGAACAACTCACTAATGCGCCGATTATGATAACTCCAAACTGGAAGTTACCATTTGAACTTATGTGCGATGCAAGTGATTTTGCAATGGGAGCCATTTTAGGTCAAAGAATTGACAAATGATTCAAACGTATATATTATGCTAGTAAGACCTTACAAGGAGCACAGACGAATTACACAACTACTGAAAAAGAACTCCTTGCTATTGTCTTTGCTTTTGACAAATTTCGTTCATATCTCGTTCTAGCTAAAACGGTGGTCTATACTGATCATTCTGCCCTTAAATATTTGTTTTCAAAACAAGATGCCAAACCACGATTAATCGGTTGGATCTTACTTTTACAAGAATTCAATATTGAAATCCGAGATAAAAAGGGAGCAGAAAATCTCGCCGCTGATCATCTTTCTCGTCTTGAAAATCCTGAATTAGAAGTTCTAAATGAATCAGCCATACAAGATAACTTTCCTGATGAATACCTTTTGAAAATCGATAAAAGTGAAATTCCATGGTTTGCAGACTTTGCAAACTACATAGCATGTGGATTCCTTGAAAAAGGGTTATCGTACCAAAAACGAAAGAAATTTTTTAGTGATATAAAACACTATTTCTGGGAAGATCCACATTTGTTTAAAAGTTGTCCCGACGGAATAATACGCCGATGTGTATTTGGAAATGAAGCTATACAAATCTTAAACCATTGTCACACAGGACCAACTGGAGGGCATTATGGGCCTCAACTCACTGAAAGAAAAGTTTACAAAGCTGGATTCTATTGGCCTTCAATTTTCAAAGATGCACACCTTCTTTGTAAATCTTGTGATGCATGTCAAAGGGCCTGAAAAATAAGTCAACGTGATCAAATGCCACAAAATGTCATTCAAGTATGTGAAGTTTTTGACATTTGGGGTATTGACTTTATGGGTCCGTTTCCAAAATCTCATAATAATCTCTACATTCTCGTTGCCATTGATTATGTATCTAAATGGGCGGAAGCGCAAGCACTCCCAACAAATGATGCACGAGTTGTAGTCAACTTCTTAAAACGTCTTTTTGCAAGGTTCGGAACACCGAAAGCTTTAATAAGTGATCGGGGTACTCATTTTTGTAATAATCAACTTGAGAAAGTTCTCAAAAGATATGGAGTAACTCATAAACTCACAACCGCTTATCATCCACAAACAAGTGGTCAAGTTGAAAATACTAACCGAGCATTAAAACGTATTCTAGAAAAAACTGTAGGAGCAAATCCGAAGGAATGGTCCATGAAATTGGAGGATGCACTTTGGGCTTTTAGAACAGCCTACAAAACTCCAATTGGCACCACACCTTTTAAACTCATTTACGGAAAAGCATGTCACCTTCCAGTAGAAATTGAGTACAAAGCATTTTGGGCTTTGAAGACATGTAATCTTGATTTGCATGAAGCTGGACGCCTACGGTTAAGTCAACTAAATGAATTAGAAGAATTAAGGCATGATGCATATGCAAATTCGTTAATCAATAAGGAAAGAACGAAGAAATGGCATGATAAAAGAATCAGAAGTTCAAAAGAATTTAATGAAGGAGACAGAGTTCTTCTTTTCAATTCAAGATTCAGACTATTTCCTGGAAAGTTGAAATCAAGATGGTCTGGACCATTTATAGTCAAAAGAGTTTTCCCGTACGGAACAATAGAATTGATAAATTCAAACAGGATTGAATTTAAAGTTAATGGTCACAGAGTAAAACACTATATTGATGGTCCGATGGAAGTTGACGATGAAGTTAATCACAATTTCAACACCACAACTAACTAAGTGTGGGGAGATTCAAAAGTTTTAAAAATAATTTTATGCTATCTAAAAAGATATTCTGTTTTCGTGTAGTTTCCGAGAATGGAATCCGATTGGTCTTTTCTACTAGCAGACCCTAAAGAACTAGTCTTCTCCCCCCATTCTGAATTTTTTGTTTTATAGGTTTTTACAAGATGAAGGATTCTTTTGATTTGAACCATGGTCTATTGCTACACGCTATGATTACTAAACGCAATAACAATAACCTCCCGAGTGAACTGGTGTCAGTAATAAGAAGCAAATGTGACGAAGTGAGAAAAGAACTCAGGAACAATCATAATAAGATACATTTCGGTAAAGGAAAATAGTATCCGCAGCAAAAAGAAGAGCACGACACCTTGAAAGATGTCATAAATGCGAAAAATGGTCACACGAAGGAAAATGTTCAAACAATCAGACATACTCCAATAATGAGTTCGTTACTCTATGCAGAGAAGGACTGTCCACATGCTTAGATGAAAAGTTATTAAATAAACGAGGTTACGCTTATGTAGCAATGGAAAACCAAATCGAACGACTCTCCTATGAGTCGACTAGAGCAGGTCACTGAGAATTCCATCTAGCAGGTAAGTATGTACAGTTTTTATTTTTATTGCTTTTAACCTTTTGTTTTTAAACGCTGAACTTTCGCTATAAAACATTAAATTGATATTCGGTAAAAATAGGTATAATAAACCGAAATTATTGATATCAGACAAAAATTTAATCCATCAATGTGAAATTTACCGTTTATTCATAAGGTATAAATATCTTTAATTAATCAACTTAAAATATTTAAAAAATTTGTCAGGAGTAAACTAGGTAATATAGCCGAAGTTACTTTACCCAAAAGAGGGACGTATATTTTTGTTAATATTTGATTGATTAAAGTGGGATAAAAGACCAAAAAGATTTTTATTTTATTCTATTTTTACCATGTTTTTAAAATTAATATATTACTATTTTATTTTAAATATATGTTAATATAAATTTATAAAATTAATGTATATAAATATTAATAATATTTATATTAAATTAATATGCATTTTAAATTTAAGTTTTGTGTGAATTTAAAAACAAAATTTACATTATTTCATTAAGTTAAAAAAATGATTTCTAAAATTCGTCGTGAGTTAAACACTAGGTCTTTGAACCGAAATTGCTTTATCCGAGGGCGGGGCGAAAAATTTTGTTATCATTATTTTTAATTTTATTGATTTAAAGTATGCCAAAAATATTAAAAAACCCAAAAAACTTTGCTTTTAAAACAATCGCTTTAAAATGACAATTTTTAAAATTTTGTCGAGGGATGAACTAGGTGAACGTACCGAAACGCCCTCATTCTAATACCAAGGAAAACAAAATTTTAAATTATTCATTTATTTGTTTTAATTAAGTTAAAGGTTAAAAAAAAACCCCTGAACCCCATGCGATTGAAATGTCCCGTTCTTATTGATTAAAAACGTTCCATATTAATTGATTTCGTTGCAAGGTTTTGACCTCTATATGAGACGTTTTTCAAAGACTGCATTCATTTTAAAACAAACCATAACCTTTATTTCATCAATAAAGGTTTAAAAAGCTTTACGTAGATTATCAAATAATGATAATCTAAAATATCCTGTTTACACACGACCATTACATAATGGTTTACAATACAAATATGTTACAACAAAAATAAGTTTCTTGAATGCAGTTTTTACACAATATCATACAAGCATGGACTCCAAATCTCGTCCTTATTTAAGTATGCGACAGCGGAATCTCTTAATAATCACCTGAGAATAAACATGCTTAAAACGTCAACAAAAATGTTGGTGAGTTATAGGTTTAACCTATATATGTCAAATCATAATAATAGACCACAAGATTTCATATTTCAATACACATCCCATACATAGAGATAAAAATCATTCATATGGTGAACACCTGGTAACCGACATTAACAAGATGCATATATAAGAATATCCCCATCATTCCGGGACACCCTTCGGATATGATATAAATTTCGAAGTACTAAAGCATCCGGTACTTTGGATGGGGTTTGTTAGGCCCAATAGATCTATCTTTAGGATTCGCGTCAATTAGGGTGTCTGTTCCCTAATTCTTATATTACCAGACTTAATAAAAAGGGCATATTCGATTTCGATAATTCAACCATAGAATGTAGTTTCACGTACTTGTGTCTATTTTGTAAATCATTTATAAAACCTGCATGTATTCTCATCCCAAAAATATTAGATTTTAAAAGTGGGACTATAACTCACTTTCACAGATTTTTACTTCGTCGGGAAGTAAGACTTGGCCACTGGTTGATTCACGAACCTATAACAATATATACATATATATCAAAGTATGTTCAAAATATATTTACAACACTTTTAATATATTTTGATGTTTTAAGTTTATTAAGTCAGCTGTCCTCGTTAGTAACCTACAACTAGTTGTCCACAGTTAGATGTACAGAAATAAATCGATAAATATTATCTTGAATCAATCCACGACCCAGTGTATACGTATCTCAGTATTGATCACAACTCAAACTATATATATTTTGGAATCAACCTCAACCCTGTATAGCTAACTCCAACATTCACATATAGAGTGTCTATGGTTGTTCCGAAATATACATAGATGTGTCGACATGATAGGTCGAAACATTGTATACGTGTCTATGGTATCTCAAGATTACATAATATACAATACAAGTTGATTAAGTTATGGTTGGAATAGATTTGTTACCAATTTTCACGTAGCTAAAATGAGAAAAATTATCCAATCTTGTTTTACCCATAACTTCTTCATTTTAAATCCGTTTTGAGTGAATCAAATTGCTATGGTTTCATATTGAACTCTATTTTATGAATCTAAACAGAAAAAGTATAGGTTTATAGTCGGAAAAATAAGTTACAAGTCGTTTTTGTAAAGGTAGTCATTTCAGTCGAAAGAACGACGTCTAGATGACCATTTTAGAAAACATACTTCCACTTTGAGTTTAACCATAATTTTTGGATATAGTTTCATGTTCATAATAAAAATCATTTTCTCAGAATAACAACTTTTAAATCAAAGTTTATCATAGTTTTTAATTAACTAACCCAAAACAGCCCGCGGTGTTACTACGACGGCGTAAATCCGGTTTTACGGTGTTTTTCATGTTTCCAGGTTTTAAATCATTAAGTTAGCATATCATATAGATATAGAACATGTGTTTAGTTGATTTTAAAAGTCAAGTTAGAAGGATTAACTTTTGTTTGCGAACAAGTTTAGAATTAACTAAACTATGTTCTAGTGATTACAAGTTTAAACCTTCGAATAAGATAGCTTTATATGTATGAATCGAATGATGTTATGAACATCATTACTACCTTAAGTTCCTTGGATAAACCTACTGGAAAATAGAAAAATGGATCTAGCTTCAACGGATCCTTGGATGGCTCGAAGTTCTTGAAGCAGAATCATGACACGAAAACAAGTTCAAGTAAGATCATCACTTGAAATAAGATTGTTATAGTTATAGAAATTGAACCAAAGTTTGAATATGATTATTACCTTGTATTAGAATGATAACCTACTGTAAGAAACAAAGATTTCTTGAGGTTGGATGATCACCTTACAAGATTGGAAGTGAGCTAGCAAACTTGAAAGTATTCTTGATTTTATGTAACTAGAACTTGTAGAATTTATGAAGAACACTTAGAACTTGAAGATAGAACTTGAGAGAGATTAATTAGATGAAGAAAATTGAAGAATGAAAGTGTTTGTAGGTGTTTTTGGTCGTTGGTGTATGGATTAGATATAAAGGATATGTAATTTTGTTTTCATGTAAATAAGTCATGAATGATTACTCATATTTTTGTAATTTTATGAGATATTTCATGCTAGTTGCCAAATGATGGTTCCCACATGTGTTAGGTGACTCACATGGGCTGCTAAGAGCTGATCATTGGAGTGTATATACCAATAGTACATACATCTAAAAGCTGTGTATTGTACGAGTACGAATACGGGTGCATACGAGTAGAATTGTTGATGAAACTGAACGAGGATGTAATTGTAAGCATTTTTGTTAAGTAGAAGTATTTTGATAAGTGTATTGAAGTCTTTCAAAAGTGTATAAATACATATTAAAACACTACATGTATATACATTTTAACTGAGTCGTTAAGTCATCGTTAGTCGTTACACGTAAGTGTTGTTTTGAAACCTTTAGGTTAACGATCTTGTTAAATGTTGTTAACCCAATGTTTATAATATCAAATGAGATTTTAAATTATTATATTATCATAATATTATCATGTATGAATATCTCTTAATATGATATATATACATTAAATGTCTTTACAACGATAATCGTTACATATATGTCTCGTTTAATAATCATTAAGTTAGTAGTCTTGTTTTTACATATGTAGTTCATTGTTAATATACTTAATGATATGTTTACTTATCATAGTATCATGTTAACTATATATATATCCATATATATATCCATATATATATGTCATCATATAGTTTTTACAAGTTTTAACGTTCGTGAATCACCGGTCAACTTGGGTGGTCAATTGTCTATATGAAACATATTTCAATTAATCAAGTCTTAACAAGTTTGATTGCTTAACATGTTGGAAACATTTAATCATGTAAATATCAATCTCAATTAATATATATAAACATGGAAAAGTTCGGGTCACTACAGTACCTACCCGTTAAATAAATTTCGTCCCGAAATTTTAAACTGTTGAAGGTGTTGACGAATCTTCTGGAAATAGATGCGGGTATTTCTTCTTCATCTGATCTTTACGCTCCCAGGTGAACTCGGGTCCTCTACGAGCATTCCATCGAACCTTAACAATTGGTATCTTGTTTTGCTTAAGTCTTTTAACCTCACGATCCATTATTTCGACGGGTTCTTCGATGAATTGAAGTTTTTCGTTGATTTGGATTTCATCTAACGGAATAGTGAGATCTTCTTTAGCAAAACATTTCTTCAAATTCGAGACGTGGAAAGTGTTATGTACAGCCGCGAGTTGTTGAGGTAACTCAAGTCGGTAAGCTACTGGTCCGACACGATCAATAATCTTGAATGGTCCAATATACCTTGGATTTAATTTCCCTCGTTTACCAAATCGAACAACGCCTTTCGAAGGTGCAACTTTAAGCATGACCATCTCTCCAATTTCAAATTCTATATCTTTTCTTTTAATGTCAGCGTAGCTCTTTTGTCGACTTTGGGCGGTTTTCAACCGTTGTTGAATTTGGATGATCTTCTCGGTAGTTTCTTGTATAATCTCCGGACCCGTAATATGTCTATCCCCCACTTCACTCCAACAAATTGGAGACCTGCACTTTCTACCATAAAGTGCTTCAAACGGCGCCATCTCAATGCTTGAATGGTAGCTGTTGTTGTAGGAAAATTCTGCTAACGGTAGATGTCGATCCCAACTGTTTCCGAAATCAATAACACATGCTCGTAGCATGTCTTCAAGCGTTTGTATCGTCCTTTCGCTCTGCCCATCAGTTTGTGGATGATAGGCAGTACTCATGTCTAGACGAGTTCCTAATGCTTGCTGTAATGTCTGCCAGAATCTTGAAATAAATCTGCCATCCCTATCAGAGATAATAGAGATTGGTATTCCATGTCTGGAGACGACTTCCTTCAAATACAGTCGTGCTAACTTCTCTATCTTATCATCTTCTCTTATTGGTAGGAAGTGTGCTGATTTGGTGAGACGATCAACTATTACCCAAATAGTATCAAAACCACTTGCAGTCCTTGGCAATTTAGTGATGAAATCCATGGTAATGTTTTCCCATTTCCATTCCGGGATTTCGGGTTGTTGAAGTAGACCTGATGGTTTCTGATGCTCAGCTTTGACCTTAGAACACGTCAAACATTCTCCTACGTATTTAGCAACATCGGCTTTCATACCCGGCCACCAAAAATGTTTCTTGAGATCCTTGTACATCTTCCCCGTTCCAGGATGTATTGAGTATCTGGTTTTATGAGCTTCTCTAAGTACCATTTCTCTCATATCTCCAAATTTTGGTACCCAAATCCTTTCAGCCCTATACCGGGTTCCGTCTTCCCGAATATTAAGATGCTTCTCCGATCCCTTGGGTATTTCATCCTTTAAATTTCCCTCTTTTAAAACTCCTTGTTGCGCCTCCTTTATTTGAGTAGTAAGGTTATTATGAATCATTATATTCATAGATTTTACTCGAATGGGTTCTCTGTCCTTCCTGCTCAAGGCATCGGCTACCACATTTGCCTTCCCCGGGTGGTAACGAATCTCAAAGTCGTAATCATTCAACAATTCAATCCACCTACGCTGCCTCATATTCAGTTGTTTCTGATTAAATATGTGTTGAAGACTTTTGTGGTCGGTATATATAATACTTTTGACCCCATATAAGTAGTGCCTCCAAGTCTTTAATGCAAAAACAACCGCGCCTAATTCCAAATCATGCGTCGTATAATTTTGTTCGTGAATCTTCAATTGTCTAGATGCATAAGCAATCACCTTCGTTCATTGCATTAATACACAACCGAGACCTTGCTTTGATGCGTCACAATAAATCACAAAATCATCATTCCCTTCAGGCAATGACAATATAGGTGCCGTAGTTAGCTTTTTCTTCAATAACTAAAACGCTTTCTCTTGTTCATCATTCCATTCAAATTTCTTCCCTTTATGCGTTAATGCAGTCAAGGGTTTTGCTATTCTGGAAAAGTCTTGGATGAACCTTCTGTAGTAACCAGCTAGTCCTAAAAATTGGCGTATGTGTTTCGGAGTTTTCGGTGTTTCCCACTTTTCAACAGTTTCTATCTTTGCCGGATCCACCTTAATACCTTCTTTGTTCACTATGTGACCGAGGAATTGAACTTCTTCCAACCAAAATGCACACTTTGAAAATTTAGCGTACAATTCTTCCTTCCTCAATACTTCTAACACCTTTCTCAAATGTTCACCGTGTTCTTGGTCATTCTTTGAGTAAATAAGTATGTCATCAATGAAAACAATGACAAACTTGTCAAGGTATGGTCCACACACTCGGTTCATAAGGTCCATGAACACAGCTGGTGCATTAGTTAAACCAAATGGCATGACCATAAACTCGTAATGACCGTAACGTGTTCTGAAAGCAGTCTTTGGAATATCATCTTCTTTCACCCGCATTTGATGATACCCGGAACGTAAGTCAATCTTTGAATAAACAGACGAGCCTTGTAGTTGATCAAATAAGTCGTCGATTCTCGGTAGTGGGTAGCGGTTCTTGATGGTAAGTTTGTTCAACTCTCGGTAGTCGATACACAACCTGAATGTACCATCTTTCTTCTTGACAAACAAAACAGGAGCTCCCCACGGTGATGTGCTTGGTCGAATGAAACCACGCTCTAAAAGTTCTTGTAATTGGCTTTGCAGTTCTTTCATCTCGCTGGGTGCGAGTCTGTAAGGAGCACGAGCTATTGGTGCAGCTCCTGGTACAAGATCTATTTGAAATTCAACGGATCGATGTGGGGGTAATCCCGGTAATTCTTTCGGAAATACATCGGGAAATTCTTTTGCAATGGGAACATCATTGATGCTCTTTTCTTCAGTGTGTACTTTCTCGACGTGTGCTAGAACAGCATAGCAACCTTTTCTTATTAGTTTTTGTGCCTTCAAATTACTAATAAGATGTAGCTTCGTGTTGCCCTTTTCTCCGTACACCATTAAGGGTTTTCCTTTTTCTCGTATAATGCGAATTGCATTTTTGTAACAAACGATCTCTGCTTTCACTTCTTTCAACCAGTCCATACCGATTATCACATCAAAACTCCCTAACTCTACTGGTATCAAATCAATCTTAAATGTTTCGCTAACCAGTTTAATTTCTCGATTCCGACATATATTATCTGCTGAAATTAATTTACCATTTGCTAATTCGAGTAAAAATTTACTATCCAAAGGCGTCAATGGACAACTTAATTTAGCACAAAAATCTCTACTCATATAGCTTCTATCCGCACCCGAATCAAATAAAACGTAAGCAGATTTATTGTCAATAAGAAACGTACCCGTAACAAGCTCCGGGTCTTCTTGTGCCTCTGCCGCATTAATATTGAAAACTCTTCCGCGGCCTTGTCCATTCGTGTTCTCCTGGTTCGGGCAATTTCTAATAATGTGGCCCGGTTTTCCACATTTATAACAAACTACATTGGCATAACTTGCTTCGACACTACTTGCTCCGCCATTACTCGTTCCGACACCATTTGTTCCTTTTGTTCTATTAACCCCTGGTCCGTAGACCTCACACTTTGCCGCGCTATGACCATTTCTTTTACACTTGTTGCAAAATTTGGTGCAGAACCCCGAGTGATACTTTTCACACCTTTGGCATAGCTGCTTCTGATTGTTGTTGTTGTTGCGGTTATTATTGTTGTTGGGATGATTGTTGTAGTTGCTATTGTTGTTGTTGTTGTTGTTGTTGTTGTTGTTGTTGTTGTTGTTATTGGGCCGTTTGTTGTAGTTGCGATTGATGTTGCGATTGTTGGGATAATTGTTGCGATTATTGTTGTAATTGCTGTTGTTGTTGTATTGGTGATTCTTATCACCGTTTTCCTCCCACTTTCTTTTGACTTGCTTCACATTGGCCTCTTCAGCAGTCTGTTCTTTAATTCTTTCTTCAATCTGGTTCACTAGTTTGTGAGCCATTCTACATGCCTGTTGTATGGAGGCGGGCTCGTGTGAACTTATATCTTCTTGGATTCTTTCCGGTAATCCTTTCACAAACGCGTCGATCTTCTCTTCCTCATCTTCGAATGCTCCCGGACACAATAGGCACAATTCTGTGAATCGTCTTTCGTACGTGGTAATATCAAATCCTTGGGTTCGTAACCCTCTAAGTTCTGTCTTGAGCTTATTGACCTCGGTTCTGGGACGGTACTTCTCGTTCATCAAGTGCTTGAATGCTGACCACGGTAGTGCGTACGCATCGTCTTGTCCCACTTGCTCTAGATAGGTATTCCACCATGTTAACGCAGAACCTGTGAAGGTATGCGTAGCGTACTTCAATTTGTCCTCTTCAGTACACTTACTTATGGCAAACACCGATTCGACCTTCTCGGTCCACCGTTTCAATCCGATCGGTCCTTCGGTTCCATCAAATTCCAAAGGTTTGCAGGCAGTGAATTCTTTGTAGGTGCATCCTACACGATTTCCTGTACTGCTAGATCCAAGGTTATTGTTGGTATGTAGCGTAGCCTGTACTGCGGCTATGTTTGAAGCTAGAAAAGTACGGAATTCCTCTTCATTCATATTCACGGTGTGTCGAGTAGTCGGTGCCATTTCCTTCAAAATAGTCAAATGGAACAAGTTAATCATACAGAATATTAAGAGTAGTTAATAGTATATTGTAGCATAATATGAACTCATTTATAAAAGCTTTTTCTTCATATTAGCGTTTTATAAGTTTAAATTCGGGTAGTACCTACCCGTTAAGTTCATACTTAGTAGCTAATATACAATTCAACTACTACAATTCTATATGAAAAACTGATTATAATAATATTTCGCGTTCAAACTTTTAAACAATATTTTACAAACTTACAATACCGCTTATTTTACATATAGCATGAAATATAGCACACAATAAATTTGATACAAGATGGTTGTGAAGATAATTCTAGCTAGTACACAAGTCGTTCAGCAAAGGCAATAAAGACACGTAATTCATACGTCCAGAAACAAGTCATGCATTCTGGTTTTACTAGGATTACTTCCCATCCTTGGTCTTGTGGAACATAACCGTTATGGCCGTTGATAAGACAGCGTGTTGTAACATCGTCAAAGGGACGAGGGTTACGTAATGTCCAACAGTCCCGTAACAATCTAAAAACCTCATTTATTACCCCAATTACCGACTCCGTCACTTGTGGAAACGTTTTGTTTAATAGTTGTAGGCCGATGTTCTTGTTCTCACTTTGGTGAGAAGCGAACATTACTAATCCGTAAGCATAACATGCTTCTTTATGTTGCATGTTAGCCGCTTTTTCTAAATCACGAAGTCCAATATTCGGATATATTGAGTCAAAATAATTTCTTAACCCATTGCGTAAAATAGCATTTGGGTTCCCCGCAATATATGCGTCAAAGTAAACACATCGTAACTTATGGATTTCCCAATGTGATATCCCCCATCTTTCGAACGAAAGCCTTTTATAAACTAAGGCATTCTTGGAACGTTCTTCGAATGTCTTACAAACTGATCTCGCCTTAAATAGTTGTGCTGAAGAATTCTGACCGACTCTAGACAAGATTTCATCAATCATGTCTCCGGGTAGGTCTCTTAAAATATTGGGTTGTCTATCCATTTTGTGTTTTTATACTGTAAAATAGACAAGAGTTAGATTCATAAAAAAAATACTTATTAATACAAGCAATTTTTACATATATCATAAAGCATAAGCTCACTATATTACATATATTACACCACACGAATACAGCTATCTTATTCCGACTCGCTTGTTTCTTCTTCTTCGGTTTTGGTTCGTTTTGCCAAGTTTCTAGGGATATATGATGTTCCCCTAATACGAGCCGTCGTTATCCACATTGGTTTAGAAAAACCTGGTGGTTTAGAGGTTCCCGGGTCATTGTTACAACTTAAGGACTTCGGGGGTTGACGATACATATAAAGTTCATCGGGGTTGGAATTAGATTTCTCTATTTTTATGCCCTTTCCCTTATTATTTTCTTTTGCCTTTTTAAATTCAGTTGGGGTAATTTCTATAACATCATCGGAATTCTCATCGGAATCCGATTCATCGGAGAATTGGTAATCCTCCCAATATTTTGCTTCCTTGGCGGAAACACCATTGACCATAATTAACCTTGGTCGGTTGGTTGAGGATTTTCTTTTACTTAACCGTTTTATTATTTCCCCCACCGGTTCTATTTCTTCATCCGGTTCCGATTCTTCTTCCGGTTCCGATTCTTCTTCTGGTTCCGACTCTTCTTCCGGTTCCTCTTCGGGAACTTGTGAATCAGTCCACGAATCATTCCAATTTACATTCGACTCTTCATTATTATTAGGTGAGTCAATGGGACTTGTTCTAGAGGTAGACATCTATCACATAATATCAAACGCGTTAAGAGATTAATATATCACATAATATTCACATGTTAAAAATATATAGTTTCCAACAAAATTTGTTAAGCAATGATTTTTCAAGTAAACACGGTCGAAGTCCAGACTCACTAATGCATCCTAACAAACTCGATAAGACACACTAATGCAAAATTCTGGTTCTCTAAGACCAACGCTCGGATACCAACTGAAATGTCCCGTTCTTATTGATTAAAAACGTTCCATATTAATTGATTTCGTTGCGAGGTTTTGACCTCTATATGAGACATTTTTCAAAGACTGCATTCATTTTAAAACAAACCATAACCTTTATTTCATCAATAAAGGTTTAAAAAGCTTTACGTAGATTATCAAATAATGATAATCTAAAATATCCTGTTTACACACGACCATTACATAATGGTTTACAATACAAATATGTTACAACAAAAATAAGTTTCTTGAATGCAGTTTTTACACAATATCATACAAGCATGGACTCCAAATCTCGTCCTTATTTAAGTATGCGACAGTGGAAGCTCTTAATAATCACCCGAGATTAAACATGCTTAAAACGTCAACAAAAATGTTGGTGAGTTATAGGTTTAACCTATATATATCAAATCATAATAATAGACCACAAGATTTCATATTTCAATACACATCCCATACATAGAGATAAAAATCATTCATATGGTGAACACCTGGTAACCGACATTAACAAGATGCATATATAAGAATATCCCCATCATTCCGGGACACCCTTCGGATATGATATAAATTTCGAAGTACTAAAGCATCCGGTACTTTGGATGGGGTTTGTTAGGCCCAATAGATCTATCTTTAGGATTCGCGTCAATTAGGGTGTCTGTTCCCTAATTCTTAGATTACCAGACTTAATAAAAAGGGCATATTCGATTTCGATAATTCAACCATAGAATGTAGTTTCACGTACTTGTGTCTATTTTGTAAATCATTTATAAAACCTGCATTTATTCTCATCCCAAAAATATTAGATTTTAAAAGTGGGACTATAACTCACTTTCACAGATTTTTACTTCGTCGGGAAGTAAGACTTGGCCACTGGTTGATTCACGAACCTATAACAATATATACATATATATCAAAGTATGTTCAAAATATATTTACAACACTTTTAATATATTTTGATGTTTTAAGTTTATTAAGTCAGCTGTCCTCGTTAGTAACCTACAACTAGTTGTCCACAGTTAGATGTACAGAAATAAATCGATAAATATTATCTTGAATCAATCCACGACCCAGTGTATACGTATCTCAGTATTGATCACAACTCAAACTATATATATTTTGGAATCAACCTCAACCCTGTATAGCTAACTCCAACATTCACATATAGAGTGTCTATGGTTGTTCCGAAATATACATAGATGTGTCGACATGATAGGTCGAAACATTGTATACGTGTCTATGGTATCTCAAGATTACATAATATACAATACAGTTTGATTAAGTTATGGGTGGAATAGATTTGTTACCAATTTTCACGTAGCTAAAATGAGAAAAATTATCCAATCTTGTTTTACCCATAACTTCTTCATTTTAAATCCGTTTTGAGTGAATCAAATTGCTATGGTTTCATATTGAACTCTATTTTATGAATCTAAACAGAAAAAGTATAGGTTTATAGTCAGAAAAATAAGTTACAAGTCGTTTTTGTAAAGGTAGTCATTTCAGTCGAAAGAACGACGTCTAGATGACCATTTTAGAAAACATACTTCCACTTTGAGTTTAACCATAATTTTTGGATATAGTTTCATGTTCATAATAAAAATCATTTTCTCAGAATAACAACTTTTAAATCAAAGTTTATCATAGTTTTTAATTAACTAACCCAAAACAGCCCGCGGTGTTACTACGACGGCGTAAATCCGGTTTTACGGTGTTTTTCGTGTTTCCAGGTTTTAAATCATTAAGTTAGCATATCATATAGATATAGAACATGTGTTTAGTTGATTTTAAAAGTCAAGTTAGAAGGATTAACTTTTGTTTGCGAACAAGTTTAGAATTAACTAAACTATGTTCTAGTGATTACAAGTTTAAACCTTCGAATAAGATAGCTTTATATGTATGAATCGAATGATGTTATGAACATCATTACTACCTTAAGTTCCTTGGATAAACCTACTGGAAAAGAGAAAAATGGATCTAGCTTCAACGGATCCTTGGATGGCTCGAAGTTCTTGAAGCAGAATCATGACACGAAAACAAGTTCAAGTAAGATCATCACTTGAAATAAGATTGTTATAGTTATAGAAATTGAACCAAAGTTTGAATATGATTATTACCTTGTATTAGAATGATAACCTACTGTAAGAAACAAAGATTTCTTGAGGTTGGATGATCACCTTACAAGATTGGAAGTGAGCTAGCAAACTTGAAAGTATTCTTGATTTTATGTAACTAGAACTTGTAGAATTTATGAAGAACACTTAGAACTTGAAGATAGAACTTGAGAGAGATTAATTAGATGAAGAAAATTGAAGAATGAAAGTGTTTGTAGGTGTTTTTGGTCGTTGGTGTATGGATTAGATATAAAGGATATGTAATTTTGTTTTCATGTAAATAAGTCATGAATGATTACTCATATTTTTGTAATTTTATGAGATATTTCATGCTAGTTGCCAAATGATGGTTCCCACATGTGTTAGGTGACTCACATGGGCTGCTAAGAGCTGATCATTGGAGTGTATATACCAATAGTACATACATCTAAAAGCTGTGTATTGTACGAGTACGAATACGGGTGCATACGAGTAGAATTGTTGATGAAACTGAACGAGGATGTAATTGTAAGCATTTTTGTTAAGTAGAAGTATTTTGATAAGTGTATTGAAGTCTTTCAAAAGTGTATAAATACATATTAAAACACTACATGTATATACATTTTAACTGAGTCGTTAAGTCATCGTTAGTCGTTACACGTAAGTGTTGTTTTGAAACCTTTAGGTTAACGATCTTGTTAAATGTTGTTAACCCAATGTTTATAATATCAAATGAGATTTTAAATTATTATATTATCATAATATTATCATGTATGAATATCTCTTAATATGATATATATACATTAAATGTCTTTACAACGATAATCGTTACATATATGTCTCGTTTAAAAATCATTAAGTTAGTAGTCTTGTTTTTACATATGTAGTTCATTGTTAATATACTTAATGATATGTTTACTTATCATAGTATCATGTTAACTATATATATATCCATATATATATATCCATATATATGTCATCATATAGTTTTTACAAGTTTTAACGTTCGTGAATCACCGGTCAACTTGGGTGGTCAATTGTCTATATGAAACATATTTCAATTAATCAAGTCTTAACAAGTTTGATTGCTTAACATGTTGGAAACATTTAATCATGTAAATATCAATCTCAATTAATATATATAAACATGGAAAAGTTCGGGTCACTACAGCGATCGCATGGGGTTTGCATATGGAACCCATGCGATCGCATGGGGACCAAATGCTGGACAGGATTAAAAAAGCTCGCTGCTCTGCTCTCTGCCTTCTCACAATACACACACATACACGAACCCAAACGAAAACCCTCTCAAAAATCTTCAATTTTTCACCAAAATTCACCAAATTTGTTGCTACAAATCGCTACAAACATGCCTTTCCTCGGATTTGGGAAGAAAAAAGTAACGATTTCACCCCTAAACTCTTTAATTTCTCAATTTTAGTGATTATGACAACTAATTGCACTAATTTAAGTTTGATGATTTCTAGCTTATTTATAGTTAAATTGTTCATATATTATGCTTGTATAGTCTAGATTGATGCTATTTGTCATGATTTGAAGCCTTAAACTTTAAAATTTTTAGAAATCTAGGGTTAGTGTTCTTGAGTAATTTGGGGCTTTTTAATATAAAGGGGTTATGACCGATTTTTGTTGTGAATTCATGCTAAATTAAGTAATGTAACATGTTTAGGTTGCTAAATGATCCAAACTTTGATCCTAAACATGATTTTTGAGCAAGATTGTTGACTTTTTAAGTCAAAAATGCATGAACTTGATTATTTTGATATGAATGCCATTTAGAACTCGTTTAATTGCTATAATGATTATTTTGACATGTTTTAGAAGATGAATGCTTATGAACATTGTATACATTTTCATATATGCTTATTTGAAAAAGTGTAGAATTGTTAAATTTATAAAAATGTGTATAGGTTTAATATTGATTAAACATGTTATTGTAATTGTTTTAATTTGTTATTTTGCTAACACTAATGCATTATTTAGATGCACAAAATTTTGTGTCTAATGTGTTTTGCAGAGAAATACAGATACTGACGGTGGATCATCTTCTAGACAAGCTGCTCAATAACCAGAGCCACAATCAGAGCCAGAGCCACAACTAGAGCCACAACCAGAGCCACAACCTGAACCACAACAAGAGCAACAACATTATGATCAACACCTGCCATACCATGAACCCAACCCAGAATTCGCTAATGATTACAGACAATTTCAGCCTCACGAGTTAATAGTACACCCATTTATTCATGAACAGGAATTACATCCCAATCTCAGATTTGATCGATACTGGATAGATTTCTCGAAGTACCAACGCAACAAACATAAGCTTTACACTAAAAATGTGGAAGTACCAAGGGTTATAGATTGGAGACCTTTGGAAGCGGTTAACCTAGCTGACCCGGTTAGGAATTTGCTGATTCAAAGGTATGGCAATTCTGTGTTTCATGATTGGAAACGTTTGTTTACCACCCGTAGGCCTGTATATAAGGAGTGGTGTGTTGAATTGATGAGTACTATAGTAATAAATACTTATGTATCTATGTTAGAAGATAGGAGTTTTCTTGGATTTCTGCTTGGAGGTAGGATGTACAGGATGTCCATGTTGGACATGGCTAGGGCCTTGCTCATTTACACCCCCGCTGATTTATTATCACCTGATTGTACATCTTTGATTTGGGAAGGTGATAGGGTAGATAGAAATTTTGACGCTAATGCCATTTGGAGGCGAATGTCAAAATTTGAGGTGTTTAGGCGGGGTGAAAAACACTCCTATTTAGATATTGACAGGGCAGAGCTTCGCGTGATTCATAGATTTTTAGCGAACTCGATTACACAGAGGGGTAAAAATAAGGAAAAGATTACTTTACATGATCTATTTTACCTTAAGTGCATTCGAGACCCCAGAGACTTTGTTAACATCCCCTACTGCGTTGGTTATTATTTGTCTAAAGTTGTAGAAGGTATACATGAAGGGGGTATAATAAGGGGTGGTATTTTTATTACTCTAATAGGAGAGTATTTGGGTGTTGATAGGTATCAAGGGGGTCCAATGGTTGAGGTTCCTGAACAAACCGAACCTATAGGTCTTTCGGTTTATCATAGGGCACAGGTACTGTCAAGGAGACAGAATATGGCAGTACCATATCAGGGTAGCCGACCACAAGTGGAAAGGGGCTCAGATGTGGAAATGGAGGAAGCAGCTGATATTAGGGATGTTGTAAGAGATAGTTATATTGATGTATATCAGCGTTTAGAGGAGTTGGATATGAATGCCGAGAATCGGCATAATCAGTATGTACAGTGGAGAGCTGCAGATGAATATGAGGCATCCAGGCAGCGACAACATGATAGATGGAACGTTCATCAGCACCAAATTATGAGACATCTATCATATCAGGTACCACATAACTACATTCTGACTCAACCAGCATATTATCCGCCATTTCAGTCCGATATGAGACCACCCTATGCCCATTATGACCCGAACCAAGCCTACCAGGACACGTATCACCAACAATGGAACCCGAATGACAACATAAACTGGAATCCATATCCAGATTGATTATTTGTTCCGTTGGTTATTATTTATGTTTCTAACATTTTTTTTATTTGTTATGTTTAAACAATTAATATTTTTTTTATTATGTAGCTTTTAAAACTTTTATTATTATGTTCATATATTGTATTTATAATTTGAAAGTGGGATTCTAAGTCCCATTTCAAATTACCTTGCATGTTTATATCTATATTATATGTATATTGTCAATTGTACACAACAGGGTAAAACAACGAACTTTCAAAGACTGGCATTAAGTTCAGCAAAAGCTACTAATTTTGACGACAAGACGAAAAACAAATGTGATGTAACAAATGATGTGCACCATTTATCATTCAAACAAACAACAATATGTTTGGAAACTTTGGTAAATTTTAATCATTTTTCTACGCTAATCACCCTCATGAATTTAAATTTTTACTGATTTCTTGCAAATGAGGGCATTGCAAGTTCTTAAGTGTGGGAAGGGATTAAATTCTTTCAGTTTAAACATATTATTAATACACTTAGTTTAATTGAATTTTTTTAATTAAATGAATTCAAAATCATGTTTATACATATTTATGAACGATAAAACTAGGTTTTAATACCGAAATTATTGTTACCTCGGAAAGGACATAAATTGAGAAACAACCTAAAACACTAGAATTCATTTAAAAATGGAATAGACGAGAATAAAAAGGCAAAGAAAATAATAAATAAAAGCTAAGTGTGGGAAGAATTCACCAAGTTATTTAAAACATATATCACATATTTTTGTACAAGATTATTGCAGGTACTTTTGCTTTGGACTAAACTAATCAGTTTTACCCGGTTTACTGTAATATAAATGAAAGAAAGATGGATCTACACGATGAATCAATTCCATCATTATAGGAAGTAAAGTCTTCCGAAAAAGACACGCGCTTCTTGATTTAGGTCAGGAAGTTGTCGTCCAGACTAGCTGTAGGTTGACGAAAAATCTAGAAAAGTCATCTCTAAAATCAGCAGGAAATCCACGGACCTCAGCATCAAACAGGGTCGCCAAGTGGTCAGACTTATCCTAACCATGAGAGGATCTGTCTCGTAAAATGGGGAGGGCGCCGTGCAAATTAGCTGGATAAGCCTAATGAATCAGACCCCCAGAAAGGATAATCTCCTTAAAGATCAAAAATCAGCTTTTAAGCCTGATATTACTCAATCCTTGAGATTGACCTTAAAGATTGAGAATTTAAACTCATGGAATTCAATGATATCTAAACTCGAGCTTGAACGAGAAAATATTTTGATCAAAATTAAAACCGATTTGTTTTCTGAAAAACCTATTATTAATACGTTCATTACCATTGAACGTAAAATCCTGAGAATTCATCAGAATTCATTAGGTCACCTGAACCAAATCGGGTGTCAACCGTAAGAACGGTGGTTGCATAACATGGTCGAAGATAGGACCTTGTGCCAGACCGAAAAACTATCGGGTGATCTTTACTGTTGCTCCTACAAAGGATAGTAACTGCATCCGACACGTTTTAGACCATGATCATCTGCATGTCATTAGACATCGCCTTAACAGTTGCTTGTTCATCGCTTTCCTTTACAACCAGAAGGTCGTTTACCGAAAGGTAATATACAAGACAAGTAGGCTGGACGTGTGCCTTCCTAATACAAGGTTAGCAAGTGGGTGACACAAAACCTCAAGTTTTGAGCTAAAATTTTAAAATCTGAAACCCACAGCCCACAAAAACATTTCGTAAACACCGGTGAAGGGTTATTCCGGAAAACCTGTCTAGGGTAAAATCTAGCTTGAATTTTCAAAAGATCAAATGTTTTCATAAAGATCCAATTTCCTAATGGATCTAAATTTTTATAGTCATGTGGGACTGTAAACCACAACGTTACTATCATTGTTCATACCGCTGTATCAAAATCACTGATGTATAAAGTGTGAAGAATAAAGAAGTGATTCGTGTGAAGTTATATTCAAGTTCTATATTGCTTGAGGACAAGCAACGCTCAAGTGTGGGAATATTTGATAATGCTAAAAACGAACACATATTTCATAGCATTATCCTTCCAGAAAGACAAGCTTTTAGTTGCAATTGTTCTATTTCCAAGTGATAATTTTTTAATTAATAAAATAAGAAGACAGAAGACTGAAACGACGATTTGAAGATGCAAATGACCAGAATGCTCAAACGTACAACTTACAATCCAAGTGGTTCAATTTATTGATGAATAACGTCTAAATATTGATAATAGTACAAGTCACGGAACGCAAAGTACAAGATATCTAAGCATACGAAAAGACGTTCGAAAATCCGGAACCGGGACATAAACTGAGTAACAACGTACAACTCAACGGAGCTAAAATTATAAGTCAACTGTGCACAAGAATATAATATAATATATATATAATTATATAAAATTATATATATTAAAATATGTCGGCATCCCACGTTTTGGAATCATTTTGAGCTGGACAGGCTGGCCATGCGATCGCATGGCCAGGAAGAGTAAATCCCATGCGATCGCATGGCCCCAAAAGTCTGGCCAAGTCTATAAATTGACACGAATTCGGGCTCGAATGGTACACCATATTATTCTTTCTCTCTTATTCTCTCAATATATATTTATATAATTTTAATTTTAATTTAAGTTTAATAATAATTGGGTTATTGTAACGAATATCTTACGACTTTTTAAGTCGAAACTCTGTCCGTGTAACACTACGCGATTTATAATCATTGTAAGTTATGTTCAACCTTTTTAAATTAATGTCTCGTAACTAAGTTATTATTATGCTTATTTGAGCCGAAGTAATCGTGATGTTGGACTAAATATTAAAGACGGGGTTATTGAACTTTGGACCATAATTAGGGTTTGGACAAAAGAGCGACACTTGTGGACACAGGACTATTGATTATTAATGGACTTTATATTTGTTTAACTGAATGACAGTTCGTTAATTTAATATAGAGATTTACAATTTGACGTATTTATAAATAACCACATACGCCTTATTGGATACGATGGGCGGGATATTTATAAATACTAATAATT
This sequence comes from Rutidosis leptorrhynchoides, assembly GCF_046630445.1. Classification (NCBI taxonomy): domain Eukaryota; kingdom Viridiplantae; phylum Streptophyta; class Magnoliopsida; order Asterales; family Asteraceae; genus Rutidosis; species Rutidosis leptorrhynchoides. The sequence goes on along the minus strand of NC_092335.1, from coordinate 18,324,270 downwards.
GTTCATTTGACTAGACACGGGTATGAATTAATAATCAATGGACTCATTAAAACATGGGTGGATTATATACAGTGACAACTGGTATAATTGATAACATAGTATTAAGACCTTGGACTACATACAGTCGATATCCTGGTGTAGTTATTAACAAAGTATTAAGACCTTATTACAGTTTGGATCCCTAATTAGTTGGAATATTTGACTTCGGGTATAAGGGTAATTTGACGAGGACACTCGCACTTTATAATTATGACTGATGGACTATTATGGACAAAAACCAGATAGACATATCAAATAATCCAGGATAAAGGACAATTAACCCAGGGTAACAAATTAAAATAAAAACGTCAAACATCATGATTATGGAAGTTTAAATAAGCATAATTCTTTTATTTCATATTCTATCGCAATTTTATTTATTATCGCACTTTTAATATTCGCAATTTTAATTATCGTCATTTAAATATTGTTATTTTTTACGCACTTTAATTATTGTCATTTATCTTTACGTTTGACTTAAAAATTGACAAACCGGTCGTTAAACGGTAAAACCCCCTTTTATAATAATAATAATACTACTTTTATATATATATATATATATATATATATATATATATAACTGTACAAAAATATATAGTACGTTTTCAATCTGTATCCCTGTGGAACGAACCGGACTTACTAAAAACTACACTACTCTACGATTAGGTACACTGCCTATAAGTGTTGTAGCAAGGTTTAGGTATATCCATTCTATAAATTAATAAATAACTTGTGTAAATTGTATCGTATTTAATAGTATTTTGTATCAAAATTAATATCTATTTCGTACCCCTTCGCTTTGACATCAATCCCACACTTACGAGTTTTAGTTAAAGATTTGGGAATATTTGTCTAGTGTTTATTTGGGTTGGGATCCCACACTTAGTGATAAGCTAGGATGTGGCATAATTTTAAATTTGAGCTAGTAACGGGAAGAAAGGAGTACCCCCAGCAGATGTGGTTGCCTGTGAAGAAACTGGCTGGCTTACAATCTTGGAAGTCACATCCTTTATTTATCGGCTCATTTGTCATCCTTTATTCTTCTACTCTACTTTATTGCACGGGTTACCTCCCGAGAAGCGCTTTTGTTTAAGATCGTTGGCTCGATCGTAATGATGCCTAAAAAGAAGACATTCCCCTCTGGTAGTTGTGATCTTGGTCTTCTCTAGGGAATGTGAGTCTCGGTGGTTAAATCCTGAGAAAGTGTCGGACCAAAAGTGGTAGAAGATCCTGTACTTCTCTTGAAGATTTTCTGAAAGAGAGATAATGCGCGGTTTCGACTCGTGACAAATCTTGAAGTCCGATAAGAATATGATCCACTGCTCTGCTGATTGATCCATGAATGTCAATAATTGAAACGGTGCTGGTGGTGATTACTTCTCTGATAGGATGTTCATTTCGGAGATCTTCAAATAGTGTAAGAAATTGTATCTTCATTATCTCAAAATCTTCTGAATGGTGGTCTCCATAGTAGGAGTCTGTAGCCTTGCACAGATTAGTCAAGAGGCGAAGCTGGAAAGAAGTGAAAATCAGCCTTGACCCAAGCATTAATGTCACCATCTTTAAGTATATCTCCCGACATCCAGCTTTGAATGTGAAACTAGGATCCGTGGATTCTTGGAAGATATGTGCTATCTGATTCGTAACGTAGGTGGCAATGTTGACTCGGTCTGGTTCAAGATGAGAAAACGGATTGTTGCGTCTTACTTCTTTTGTGACTGCGTCTCGCAACTCTTTGATAATCAGATCAGCGTGATGATCGATTGTTACGTAAATCACTAGCCTTTCTGGTGTGCTTTCAAAATTATCTCTTTCCAAGAGAGCGAAAAAACTGTGAATATCCTCGATCATTTGCAAATCAGAGTGATAAGTCGGACGTCCGGTGGAAAGATCCATATGCTTCCGGATGAGAGTCAGTAGTGCTCGTTGATTTGCTGAGAACGGAAGTGCAGATCCGGCTAAGGCGTTGTAGACCTTAGAGTAAATGATCTTCTGATCCCTACAGAATCTTGTCTCTAGAATAGTGCGAACCACTGAGTTATGCTATCGTTGACTTTCTTCGCGGTAGATATGATCGTGAAGGGTATTGATAAAGTCTTGAATGCGCTCTTCTAGGATTTCAACATTATCATCTTCTCTCTGTAGATAGAGGTTGTATTCATCTGTGATAGCCATGATTCGTTCTGTTAAGCGTAGCGTGAAATCAATCGTTGATTTACGGATGGCTTCGAGAATATCTTCAAATTCATCGGTGTCATTGATGAAGGTTATCATGTCGGCGTGAGTGGATATGATCGGAATTCGATCTGAAGAAGAGTCCGGCTCCTCCTGATCTGGTTCGGATGGAGAATATGAGTTATCCAGAATGTCTTCATGTTGCTCTTCCTCATCATCGTCAGTATAATAGTCGTCTGAAGATTCATCTGATGAACGGGATTCTTCAGTATTCTGGTTCTTCACTTCGACACTTGCAGGGTCAATTTCTATATCCTTAACTTCAACCTTATCAGTCTTCTTCTTGAAATGAATAATTAAACTGTGATCTTCTATCTCAAGCCTCATTAATTCTTCATGACGTTCCAGGCTTGGAGAGGGTATCATTGCTAGAGAGGTCGATGAAAGTTAATTCCCCAACAATATGACATAAGAAAGAGAGGTCTCTTTTGAACTTGTTTCCAGAAAGGTTTAACGAGGCGAGTTTAGAAGGCATTAGTGGTACCCTACCTTCGAAACGGTTGTTACTCAAATCCAATCCAGGATACTGGTCAAAGTCTGATGATATATTTGGAAGCGTACCCTTCAAGTCATTTGAAGAAAGGTTTAACAATTTCAATCCAAGGGGTAGGTCCCAGAACCAGATAGGGACACTATCTGATATACCAGCACTTGAAATATCTAGATGTTGGAAACTTGTTTGAGTTTTGATCCACAACGGAAAACTAGGTCCCAACTTGCATGATTGCAACTTTATGGTCTCTAACTGGAATGGAATTCTAAAATCTGAGCTCAAGTTAAATGAAATTGAATTGAAAGACATGTCCAAATAGGTTAAGGAAGAGAGATTTATAAAGTGAAGGTCGGATATCACACCATGAAGGGAGTTGGATGAAACATCGAGAGAAGTAAGATTTGATAGTTGACCCACACTGTTGGGTAAATCACCACTCAACTGATTACCAGAGAGGTCTACTTTTAGTAGAGACTTGCATCCTGTGAAGTCGGGAATGCTTCCGTTGAGAGAATTGTGGGCAAGCAATAAGCTAGTCAACGATGACCATCCACCGAAATTAGGCACGGGACCCGTAAGGAAGTTTTCTGAGAGATTTATGTAGAAGAGAAAACTTAAAGGTTCAAGGGAAACAGGTATAGATCCCTGCAACGAATTACCACTGAGATCGAGTGAAATCAATTTGGAGAGATTTCCAAGTTGATGAGGAATAGGTCCACTGAGATTAGCATTAGACATATGCAAATGCTGTAAGGTGGTAAGGGAACTCAAAAAGTTTGGTATTTGATTGGACTGAAAATCAATTCCAGATAAATCAAGAGTTTGTAACTGCTTTAGGAGCTTTACTGACGGATTAATTTTACCTACCAAATTGGGATAAATAGAAAGACGCAGTTCGGTTACGTGACCAGTGTCGGTGTCACAATAGACACCTGGCCATTTGCAACAATCCATCTTTCCTTCTTCATTTCTCCAACCATTTATGTCTTTTAAGTCTGCTTTAAACATCAGTAAAGCTTGTCTCTCCTTCTCGATACATGACCCTGTAACCGTCACGTTGGAATCTTCATTGAGCCCGAGACTATGATCGACATCACTAACAAATAACAGTATGCATAGCAACCAATAGACAGCAGCATGCATTATATCATACAATTTATTTATTTATATCTATCAATATAAATGGAAAACCGAGGAGAGTAGCTTAACACCTCAGGTGTTGATCGAAGCCAGAAGAAACTAAAACTTCAATTTATCAGCAGCAGTGAGTTAGAAAGTATGTATAGAACTAATTAACTATAAGTTTCATGAAAAGTTGTAATCGTTTTCACTACATTTTATCAAGGAAGGTCTGTCATGTGTATATAAATAACACACGCAAACCTGCCGACTATTCCTGTTGACCTCCAATTTACAATCCAAAGACCATGACTTTTTAGTAATAAAGTGATGATGCTTGGATTCACATTTTTTACTTAGGAGAATTAGTTGGTGGACTCAATCTCTTCCGCCACATATTATTAATAAGATAGACCTTTTTTTTTTTAAATAAACTTTTATAATACAGTTATATGATAATGATATGTTGCATTCAATAAAATAACAACAATTTTATTTATCAGAATTCAGAACATATGTTGAATATATAATCTGTTATTATGATCATGATACGTACCTAAAATTTGCTACTTTTGGACAAAATGTTACTAGTATATATATTAAAGTAAGCATATGACGAGATTGTTGAAGAACACATTAGTTTTGTGAAATACTCGTGCCGAGAAATTATTAGCTCATTCATAGTAACGGTTTTAAGTAGAACACTAATGCAACCGTGTGGTGTACACCTCATGAGTTATGACCAATAAACATATCGTGTATTAGGTAGAAGCTAGTGAAAGTTTCCAACATTAACCATATTGTAAGACTAAGTATAGATATTAAATGCTTATTGTTCAAGGTTACGTATTTAATTTCAAAAAGAAAGACTTTGACTAAAGAGGTACTTAATTTTCCACATATAGTTACAAAAAGTGTTTAAAGTTGTTTTCACAAATGGGAGATAAGTCAACAAGTCTTCTAACCTCTGCTTGGGTTTAAAGGATCTTGCTCAAAAGTTTTTCTCAATTATAAACCATTTTTTGTACATAACTTCCATCCAATCATCATAATAACGTAAAAAAAAAAAATTAAAAAAAAAAAAAAATAATAATAATAATAATAATTAATAATAATAATAATAATAAGATTATTTGGCCATTTCAACCATTTGGCTTAATTTTACACATTTAAGCTTTCAACACTATTTACATAAATCCTACTTGTTTGACGATCAAATCAGAAGATTATAGCCTCGGGCTAACTTATTCTACCATATAAACCATCAATTTCATCATCAAGCATAAACGATCAACTTTGACCGAAATAGTCAACATTCGTAATTAATTAGGTTAGAAAATCATACCTCAAGTTATTATTATTGGCGAATTATCAACAGTTGAGATGTTCTCTGTTTGCTATAGCATCAATCTTCACTATCAATTGTTCAAAATTTCATGAATTTTTTCTTCTTCATCTTGCTACATTCACGTGCAGTTGATGAAATGAGCGTATGATAGTGATGATATTAGGCGTTTTAATCTATTTTAGCTGCGTTTTGGAGTAATCTATTTTAGCTCCTGCCACAATTGTTTGTGATTGTTTTTTGATTTCAGTCCCTCATCATTCAGTTATTACCCTTTCTGACACCAAAGTCAATTTGACTGGAATTTCACTAATAAACATACCAAGTGGAACAGTTTGGATTATGGATCTGCCTCACAATAATCAACAGAAATGAATGGAGTACACAACACTCCGATCAATGATATTTGTTCGAGAAAAAGTAGCATCTAATGGGACTGACATTTATAAGTTAAGTACTGTATTAAGTATAGTATTAAAGGTTTATTTATGTAGAACATTCTTTTTTTATCATTTTGTATAACCTAAGCTTTTATTTTCAGATGTAATTTTAAAAGTATTACGGATGTCATAAAAAAATGCAACATGTGTCATCCCACAAAGCAAGGTATTTTAGTATTGAACGCATAAGTTGTAAGCATAGTTTGTAGTCGAAGAACCTATCCATTACACATAAAAGCAAAACATAATAATGAAATAAATTTGGGTTCATAATCGATTCTAAATAGAATACTGAATCTTAATTTTCGATCAACAAGTTATTGTGTATAATGCTCGAACAATGACACCTGTAGTGAAGAACATAGAGAATGATATGTTTATACCAATAAAATAGAAATATGAAGCACCAACATAAGAAATACATTGTCGGCAATCGACAAGAACTGATCATTAACATATGTAAATAACATACACAAACCAGCCTACTATTCTTGTTGACCTCCAGTTTACAATCCAAATACCAAGACTTTTCCAACACATATTATAAAGCTTTAAGTAGAACACTAATGCAACGTGTGGTGTATTAGGTAGAAGCTACGGAAACTTTCTAACATTACCAAATTGTAAGACAAAAAAGTATAGAGATTAAATGCTTATTGTTCAAGGTTGCGTATTTAATTTCAAACAGAAAGACTTTGACTAGAGAGGTACTTAATTTTCCACATATAGTTACAAAAAGCGTTCGGACTTGTTTTCACAAATTGAAGATAAGTCAACAAGTCTTCTAACCTGCTTGGGTTTAGACCATTTGTATAGCTACAAGGCCACAGCCTTTTTTGTCTATGTGGCACAAGCCACGCCCCTTAAAATGGGGTAATGGTGTGTGAACGCAAAGCGTTGGCAACACCAAAAGGAACGAGCATGAGTTCAATTTTATTAAATTTATATTTCCTAAAAAAATATTATTTTTATCCCTTTTTAATACTTTACCAATTACGATATTTTTACACATTATCACAATACTTCTCACCCACACAAAAAATACATACCATCATTACTCTACAAAAAACATACATTGCCAAGTCAACAAAAAAGTGCAATAAAAAACCCACAGCAATAAACCACGCCCCTCCGCTTTATAAATGGAAGGATGTTGCTCAAAATTTTTCTCAATTGTAAACCATTTTTTATGATTTCCTTCCGGTCATCATTTTAAAGTAACAAAAAAAATTATATTTATCCAGACTATTTAGCCATTTCAACCATTTAGCTTAATATTCTTAGAGAGGTTAAGGATATGAAGATTGTTCAACCAACATATCTGAGAGGGTAGACTACCACTTAACATATTTGATCGTAAAATAAGTAAAATAAGACAATATAGACCCGTAAGCCTTTCCCCAACCCACGCAGGTATTGTGCCGGACAGTGGCGGATCCAAGATTTTTTTCCACTGGGGGCGAATTTTTTTTTAAAACCATAGCAATTTTTTTGAGAAAAAATATGGAGGTTTTGGGGCAAAAAAATTGAAGTTTTTAGGCAAAATTTGAAGATTTGTGGGTAAAATTTGAAGGTTTTGGAGCAAAATTTGGAGAATTTTGGACAAAATTTGAAGGTTTTGAGGCAAAATATATAGGTTTTGGGGCAAAAAAAAAAAAAAATCCACCGGGGGCAAAGTCGAAAAATCCAAAATTTTTACCCCCCCCCCCCCGTCTTCCTCCTCTTACACTCTAAATCCGCCTCTAGTGCCGGATAACTTGTTTTCCCCAAGATCCACAAACCTCAGATTTGTACAGTTGCTCAAAGACATGGGCAATTCACCAACAAAGGCGTTCTTTCGCAAATACAATGCCTCTAGTTCATACAAGAATCTAAAAGACATAGGGATATTCCCGGATAAATGGTTGTTTGATAAATCAAGAATTACCAATTTCTGGAAGTGCGACCAACAATCAGGAAGGCTCCCTAAAAACGAGTTGTTAGAGAGATCAACGAATGTTAATACCCCATCAATATGACACAAGAAAGAAAGGTTTCCTTTGAACTTGTTTCCAGAAATGTCTAACGAAGCGAGTTTAAAAGGAAATAGTGTTACCCTACCTTCGAGGCAGTTGTTAACGGAAGGAAAATTACTTTATACTTGGTAATAGGCTAAACAAAATATAATAATGAGAAAAGAATGAGCCCTTCTCACATGTTTAATACACTGTAGTTGCATAAATAATATATAAAAGCCAAAGCTAACTCACAAGCGTTTTGAGTATCCTTAACCTGCACACTTCTTGCAGAGTATTAATCCTACAAAAGCACAAGTAAATATCAAAACTCATAAGTGAAAGATATGTGGGTTCCATATATACAAATAATTACATCAGCAAATTGCGAGTGATAAACAACATGAACTTTAACAAATGACTGAATAGGTGTCATCGAATCGAAACTAAATTACATTAGACTGAAAGGTGTCTTTGTTACCTGCACCCTTGCATACTTTACACTCTACCGAGCTGGTTTCGAGTTTCATCTTACCGTCACTACAGAAAACACATTTTGTGCTACCTATATATTCATCAAACCAGATTATCAAAACTCAAAACACATATTTACATCAAATCAAACTCAGTTTTAAACACATTCAACCTTATAAACACATTCAAATCAGATTATCAAAACTCAAAACACATATTTACATCAAATCAAACTCAGTTTTAAACACATTCAACCTTATAAACACATTCAAATCAAATACATCGAATCAAACTCAGTTTTAAATCAAAATGCTAATCTCAGTTTTAAATGTAACTTATAAATAAAAAATAACAGTCACTTTTATCAATATAATCGTACAAATATTTGTAGTAAAAATCATGTAACCTTACCTTTCGATTGATAATTTCGAATGGATACGAACGCAAATCGATTGTTAATTTTGTATGTATACAAACGCAATTCGATTGATGTAATCGAATGGAAACTAACGCAAATACAATTCGATTTCTTTATACTAACGAAATTCGATTGATGCCAATTAAGGATGATTTGATTAAGGATTGTGAAGTTTTTGTTGATTTAATTCTGGAAACTTACTTTCTATGTTCTAATCAACGTCATCGGATGTAAGGTTATCAATTTCGTTATGAGGGTTCTTTGCTGGTATTGAATCGATTTAGAGATATGATGAAGATCGTTTAGAGCGGAGGATGGAAAAGCTAGGGTTTCGTTTTCAGAGTGCAAGTAAATTTTGGGTAGAAGAAAGTGAACCCTATTTTGAAAAAAGCTCCCGTTCTTTTTTTTGATTGTAGGGACCCCTATTTTTTACAAAAACCCCCGCACCATTTTCTACTTCTAAGGGTAATTAGGTCCAAAGTATGTAATTTTTTCCTTAATGAGTTCATAATCTTTGTCAATCTTAATCTAATGGTGTAGATTTGATCACTATTAACTATTGGATGGCTAGGATTAGTTATTTTTTTTTCTAGTGAATATATTTTGTGTTTATTATTATTATTATTATTATTATTATTATATTATAATTATATTATTATTATTATTATTATTATTATTATTATATTATTATTATTATTATTATTATTATTATTATTATATTATATTATGTATTATGTAATTATGTATAGTAGAGATAGAGATAGAGATAGAGATTATTATTAATTTTAATATTAATATTAATTAATTAATTAATTAAATTAATCGAAAAGATATCGTTTGATATTTGGATTAGTCAACCCGAATTTTTCGACCCGATTTATTCAACCCGACCCGCCTAAAAGCATGGATGCCAAGTCACAAACTCACAATATAGTCAGTCATTTGTCGCGTGAGTCAAAAATACTTCTTTCCAAAATAGAATCGAAGAACCCTGGATGAAAACCTAGCTAACGCTTAATCATACTTACAAAAATATCATCTCTATCGCCTTAGCCATAGTCATCTAACAATCCTAAAATCTCTCCAATCGTCTCATTAATTCTTCTTGTTCTCTGCGGTAAAGGTAAGTTTTTTTCTTCAATTTACGATTCGTTAAATTTCATTGGTAAAATGCAATTTTATGCTTTTCTAGTGGTTTTTTTTTTTTTTTTTTTTTTTTTTTTTAGCGTGTGCGAATGATGTTTCATTGTTTGAAAAGGTGTTATGTTAATTTTGTACAGGCTGTGTTGAATTTGGATTTCAAGGGTTTATATATTATATTGAAAAAGTAAAATATGGCGAAAAATGGCTTAATGGAGCAGGATTTGAGTAAGGTGGACGTAGCGACGCTACATCCTCTTTCGCCGGAGGTTATATCTCGTCAGGCTACCATTAATATTGGTAAAATTTTGTTGATATGTTTGTTTCTTTGATGCCCTAAATGTGATTAGTGTTGGTAGATTAATGTGATTTGTTGTTTTCATAACAGGCACCATTAGGGGGCACACGGCTCATGGAAAATCAATAGTTGTAAAATACATATATACATATCTGGTGTGCAGGTAAAATTCGTGTTCTGTTTGCATTTGGTTGTTGGAATTTAGTAACATTATTATGATACCACTAGCTGTAGGAATGAAAGAAATAGTACTTTTGATGGGTAAGATAATTTACTTGATGAGTTATTTCTATAGTTGTTTTTATTTTTATAAACAAGAAAGAAAGTACATTTTTTTTTTTTTTTTTAATTTTTGAATTGATATAAGGAGAGAGTTAAATTCCATTAGATTGAGTTGTTCTTGCTATCCTTTAGTTTCTGTGGGCTGTTTGTCGTGCTTCAGTTATGGTTGGCTACCATGAGTTCAAATTTCAAACTGCACTACAACTGGTTTATAATAAATTGTTTGCATGAACAATGTGTACAACAATAATGATATAAAAGGTCATGGACCACCCTTTTATTGTAGTTTCTATATGTGTTGTCAAATACCGTGTCTTGTAGTCAAGTTTTTCCATAATTATGCTACTTGAATAGTAGGTATGGCATATGATCTTTTACAAAGCTCAATTGTCTAATCGTTTCTCATACAAAGTTGTTGGACTTGAGGAATTGATTAGTTTGCATGTTACTTTATGTAATATTTGGTACAAAGCAGTAAAAAATTTTTAACATCATATATAAGCTATCTTAGGTTTCTGAATATTATTGCTGTTAGCTAGATGAATAATTTCTTTTCAACGGTGTACAAATAAATTGAGTTAATCTATGTTTCCCGACCAGAATACACAAATTGCAGTTGAAATGTACTTAATATAGATGATTCTTTGTTTGTTTCTACTGTAATTTCTCCAAAGAACCTTGTGTATAACTTGTTTATTTATTCATAAACAGACGGTTCGTTTCAAAAATGAGTTGGAGGCTTGGAGCGTAACATTACAATCAAACTTGGTTATGCCAACGCAAAGATATACAAATGTGAAGGTGAAAAGTGCCCTAGACCTATATGTTACAGGTAACTATTGCTGACGGTGCACCTGTAATCCCATCCCAGTGTCTGCTCAACTAAGGTATAACATCGATGTGGTTTGTGAGTACATAATAAAGCGAATTCCCTATACCAGAAAGAAATTTCATATCACCCCCAAATATGATAGTAATTCGTTCATTTGATGTTAACAAACCTGGATCCGAGGAACATTAAGTCAAAGGTGGTGTTGCTGGTGGAAGTATCATTAAGGTTTGTCCTTTAGTTATTTTTTTCCGGTTCTCCTATGAGTGTCTTGCAATCATTGGTTGGTTACTTCTACTATCTTACTTATAATATATCTATATATTGTGCAAGTCTAGTTATTGTTGTATTATTGTTGAACATTTTTTTAATGTCAATTCCGGAAAATTTCGTCATGATAAAAGTCTTTTGTATTTTAAACAGGGTATGTTGAAGGTTAACCAGGAAAATTGAGGTCCGACCCGGTTTATATATTTTTTAATTTCAATCAAAATTGTTAACGTTAGTTTTTACTTATGTATATGTAATGTATATATATACATACGTATATGTATATATATGTATGTATACTTGAATATTTTACAATTAAGTCCTTATAAATAATATGAATCACTTTGTGTATTTATTTGATACAGAAACTTAAACCTGAGTTACAGTATTATTACAAAAAATAAAAAAGTTAAAATAAAAATTACATCAAAAGTGAAAGTGAGGCTAATATATGTTAGGTTATATTTAAAATTACAGGATGACTGACAGTTTAAATGGAGAGTTTGTTGGAGAGAAAGTTGAATCGGTTAGGAATGTAGCCTTAATTGGAGAGGTTACTTATATGTGTAACATTATGGATACACCTGGAAATTTGTCTGACGAAATGAATGTTGCACTAAGGCTTGCTGACGGGGTGGTATTGTTTGTTGATGCCGTTGAAGAAGTAAGTGTGGTACATTTCATATATTATTCAATTATTATTATATCAATTTTATCAACATCTGACATTGTTAAATGAACAGGTGCAAAACGTGAAAGTGATCCGGCATGCGATTCTAGAAAGCCTACCCGTAGTAGTTGTGATTAACAAGGTAATCTTTTTTATTTGGTTGTGCGTTTTGGAAGTAATGCAACTAGGGTTTCGATTATTACAAAACATGCACATATAAACAATAAAGTTAAAATATAAGGTATGCTTGATATATATGCTCCAATTTGAAGATAAATACATGTGTGCCTTATCTATTTGTATTATAAGTATTTTGGGGACAATGAAATCACAACCCATAGACCAAAACCATTCGAGCACTATTCATCGGTTGATTCTGTTCAGGCTCAACATCTACATCTGCTATCGAAAGAACAATGAGAAACATAAGCATTAATTAATTTTTTATTCTAAATAGAATAGTAGGGTTTACTGTTAATGAGGGCATTTTTGTCCCTTTGTAAAAAAAGGAATTGGTTAAGGTTATTTATTAAGTTGATGATTTTAGAAATAGGTCTCATGTTTCAGTTGGTTAAATTGCTACCCTTTAAAATGGGTTTGCTCGGGTTCAGTTCCTGCTACCTCCTTTTTTTCCAGTTGCTTTTCTGTTTTTCCTCCTCTGGCCCAACAAAGTGGGCCCGGGCTTTTCTGATTTTTCCTCCTCTGGCCCAACAAAGTAGGCCCGGCCCATTTACTAGTTAGTCATCTATTTTTAATTTTTTACATGCATATAACTAAAGATAAGGCAGAATATATGCTAATTAATTCACACTTTTTTTTCAGTTCCTTTTCTACGTTTCCTCCTCTGGCCCAACATAGTTGTCCCGACCCATTTACTAGTTTGTCAACTATCTATTTACATGCATATAACTAAAGATAATACAGTAATCCTGAAAATGTATGCTAATTAATTTATTTATTTTCCCAGTTCCTTTTCTATTTTTCCTCCTCTGGCCCAACATAGTGGGGCCCTACCCATTTACTAGTTTATCATCCATCCATCTTTTCTATTATTACTTATATATATATATATATATATATATATATATATATATATATATATATATATATATAAACTAAAGATAAGGCAGTAATCCTGAAAATATGTGCTAATTAATTTATTTCAAATGAATTGATAAAAGAATTTCAATTTACTAAACCATAACTTAATCAGATAAAGCTAAACCCTAATTCACAACTAGGGTTTCGTTTATCAGTTATTTCTAATGAGAAGGTTAACAATTTTCTTTTTATCGTCATCGTCATCGGGGAGTTCAAACTAACGCGAGAAACCACGTATCTTAAGTTGTGCCATACAATCGACACCATTAATGACCACATCAGAGCAGCCGCCGTGTGTTCGGGTTCAACTACAAAAATTATCGATCCAGGTGCTGGAAATGTATGCTTTGACAGCGCAAGTGACGGTTGGTGCATCAGTCTGCCAACATTTGCCAAAAGATACGTGGAGCTTCACAATATTCTTGTTGACGTTAACGATTTTGCCTCTCGTATTTGGGGAGATTTTAGTTACGATACAAATGCTAAGAAGAGATTCACGAAGAAAAACAGTGATAGTGTGTGAGACCGATCATTTGTGCAGCTTGTTCTCGAGCCTCTCTATGAGTTTTTATAGATAAAAAGAAAAAACCGGACAAGACAAAAATACTTCAGACTACTACATGTCGGACAATGGTTTTACGGACATGTTGGTGAAACATGTCCCTTCTTCTAAAGGAGCGGTTAAAATACTTGAACGTTTTTACACGCGTCACAAGGAATCGATTGTATACGCTGCTATAGAAGGCTGAGACTCGACTGCTCCGTGACGGTGAACATCACGAGTATGCACCGCCTGCGTGGCTGCAATGCATTTTACACGTTCGGACGTGTCTACTGTGGTGAACTTCGACTGGACCAACCCGTTAATGTACTCGAGTATGGGTATGAAATGAGTGATGATAAACGTGTGAATGCAAAGAAAATAACCCGGTAATGGAGGTCTCGAGAAGATCGTGAAAGGATAGCTATTCAGAATGCTCCTCCAGGGTTATGGATAGAAATAGGAGTTGATCCTTCGCTCACTATAAGCGGTACGCTTTTTGATCCAATATGGAAGAAGGATGTTACTTGTTTACGCAACATGAGTGTAATACTCTTCTTGAGCACACCATTCCGGTTGATAAGGAAGGAAGAGAATGCGTACCTCAACATGGAATAAGTGGCTAAGATACAAGTTTGAATCCTCCTCATCAACTGGAATGGTGTGCTCAGGAAGAGTATTACACTCAAGTTGCGTAAACAAGTAAACATCCTCCTTCCATTCTGGATGAGAAAGCGTACCGCTTATGCTAAGCGAAATATCAACTCCTATTTCTATCTATAACCCTGGAGGAGCATAGTGGATAACTATCCTTTCACGATCTCCTCGACACTCCATAACCGGGTTATTTTTTTAGCATTCACAAATTTATCATCACTCATTTAATACCCATACCCGAGTACATTAACGGTTGGTCCGGACGAAACTCACCACAGTAGACATGTCCGAACGCGTAAAATGCGCTGCAGTCACGCGGGCGGTGCATACTCGTGATGTTCACCATCACGGGAGCCGTCGAGTCACAACCTTTCATGGCATCGTATACACTTGATTCCTTGGGATCCGTGTAAAAACGTTCAAGTTTTTAACCGCTCTATCTTTAGGAGAAGGGACATGTTTCACCAACATGTCCATAAAACCAACCATTTTCTGACAAGTAGTAGTGTGAGGTATTTTTGTCTTGTCCAGTTTTTTCTTTTACTCTGTAAAACGCGTAGAGAGGCTCGGGAACGAGCTGCACAAATGATCGGTCTCCCACACTATCACTGTTTTTCTTCCCGAAACTCTTCTTAGGAGTTGAATCGTAAGTAAAATCTCAACAAATACGAGAGGCAAAATTTTTGGCGTCAACAGGAATACTGTGAAGCTCCACGTATCTTTTGGCAAATGTTGGCACGCTGATGCACCAACAGTGACTTGTTCAACCAATTCACATTTTGTAATCAGATGAAGATATCTGATCAGCATGTAGAATTGGTGCTATAACTGATCTTGCCCTTGCGTACGTGGGCACTCGTAATGAATAGGTGGCTAGCTTTTTAATACACATTGTTACAGCAGCCGTTGTTTTATTTTTTCAGTTTCTAACAACTTAATTTCATATTTGGGATAAGCTTACTCCAATTTTTGGAGACCCAAAAGCACGAGTAGATGATATTACCCTCACGAAAATTGCCCTCGATTTGGTGTATGTGGGTTCTTCTAATGAGGAGGTTGCACAAGCAATAATTTTTGCTCTCATGGACAAAAGTGAGTGTAAGCCGCTTACTCGAATGTTGCCCGAGTGTTTTAGGTCTCCTTTACCTTGGGAAACAGGTAACACAATGCTGTTTTGAGAACATATTTAATTGTCTTTTAGTGCTGCTTGAATTTTCTTAATTAGCAGTATTTTTGACATTTGTATTTACCTAACAGGATAGTGTAGAGGGTACAGCTAGGATTGTGTAGAGGGTACAGCTGAGGTGTCAAAGACGTTCGATGAAAATTTCAGAAGTATTGCGATGACTCTGCTTTCTTGTACGTATGTTTTGAGGTATTGGGGCGTAACTTTCGACCCATTATTTTCAAACATTTGATTTGGATAGAAAAAACGCTTGACCCGACTCATTTAAACCGCAGTAGAAGAATCTGCTTCAACTTAGAATGCTTCAACTTAGAAAACTGATTTCTGGACAAGTCAAGAGAATCAAGAGATTCTAATGGACCAAGATCTTTTGGGAGTTCACCATTTAGTTTGTTGAGAGAGATATTTAAGGAGACTAATTAAACAAGACGAGTGACCTCATATAATAAGTTCTTTGAAAGATCAAAGCTCCAGATTAATAAAAAGATCTGTTTGTTCCTTTCTATGCAACCAATTCATTGTCAATCAAGTTTTCAGGTACAACATTTAGAGCAAATGAAGCAGCATCCGAAGTTAAGTTTTTACGAAACAAGTAATAAATGTGATTTGTTGCATCGCCTCCTGACCTTTTAGTAGACATAGATGCAAAGTTATCAAAACAACAAGGAGTATTACCCACCAATCCATTGTTGCATGGCTTCCGAGGGATCATCGGAACGTACTCAAACAGACAATCAGAACATGCCGTCTGGTAATCAGCAGACGCAAGCTATGACCACAGGGGCGGGATACACGCCTTACCCTCCACCTGTGTCCGGCGAGCCTTTTCAAAGGTATAAGCCGATATACCCGGATGGAATAACACCACCAAGGGCAAACTCGCCGGTCACAACTACGCGACTAGATTTTTCTGCGGTGGATCCAAGGGTTATTTCTGCAGGCACTGGCGGCCAGTTGCCTATCTGCGGTACTACGGTTTCAATCCCAATGCAGACGCAGAGTGGTCAGCAAAACTCATCATTTACACCGTTGCAGCCTTGGCAACCGCCGCGTCCGGTTTCGCAGTTTCTAACCTCTGCAGATGCGCATGCGTTGCTTAATAGTTGAGGGTTTGGTGTCATTCCAGACGCAAACTCTCATTGGACGCCAATAACTGCAGAACAGCAAAGCACTGCGTATACGCTAGGACTCTTAACAGCATATCCTCAGGTCTCGCAGACATCTGCGCCACAGGTTTCGGTTCCTTTTCAATTACCTGTATACTCTGCGTCGTCAAGTCTTCCCTCTTTTTCAATGCAACAGCCTTGGTTATATCCGCAGACGCCGGTATAACCTTGGCAAAATATTCAGGGACAGGCGAATCTTGCAGGTCAATTTATGCAAGCTGCACCTCCTGACATGGTTCACTTATTTTCACAACCTGACTTTGTTCAGGACATGATGAAGCGTTTCTTCGCAAGACTTAAAGGGGACCCTGTTAAACCTCCCTTTGAGTTACCAACCACTTTTGATAAGTTTTCACCGCATATAACTGCATATCTGTTTCCGTCAGCACCAAAGATACCTCACACATTAGGTACTTACAATGGCTTGACTGGTCCAGATGACTTCCTGCAGCGTTTCGAAGGCGCAATGCGCACCCAAGGGTGGGTGGATCCGGTTGCGTGTCAGATTTTTTCCATGACGCTGCAGGGCATTGCTCGCGAATGGTTTAATAAACTACCAGCAGGTAGTGTATCCGGGTTTATGGATCTGCGGACTAAGTTTTTACTGCAGTATCAAAATTAGAGACCGCGCAAACGCACTCATATCGAATGTCACGATATTGTGCAGAAATTCAAAGAATCTTTGGGTGAGTTTCTCACAAGATATACTAATGAGTGCTTGCGCATACCAGATCTTAAGCCAGAGCAGCAGATTTCTGGGCTCATACATGGTATAAGTTCCGAACGTCACCCAACGTTGGTCAAGCGTCTGCGCCATACGGTGCCAACAACTTATGCTGAAGCACTTAAAGAATGCCACGATTATATGCGGAGTGGCGAAGATAATGATATTCCCACCGCTAGCTCGCGCAATGAAAGGAAAGACGATAATGATCGTTCGCGTGATCAGAGTCGCGGAAGCAATTCTCGCGGAAGGTATCCTAGCGGTGGTCCTATAAGGAGTGATAAAGGACGCGCAAGTGGTAATTATCGAAACAATAATCAGCGCGACATTAATAATCAGAACTATGTGCTGCTCAAAAGCCTGTCTAAGACACCAAAAGAAATTTTGGCCACCGAGCCAGTATGCGCGACCTTTGCGGTTCCAACTCCGCTGACAGAATTTGGTAAGCGGGATAAAACAAAGTATTGTGAATTCCATGACGATCACGGTCATGAAACTAATCGGTGTAAAAACTTAATGGAACGAGTGTTTGAAGCGCTGCGCGCAGGTAAATTAGATCACCTGAAACTACCAAAGAAGGATAAGGGAAAGGCTGTGGAAGAAGGTTCAAAAACCAAAACTTTCGCATGGCAGAAAACAACAGATAAAGCTAAAAATGCCGATTTAACCATTAATATGGTCGACGCAGAGAAAGTTAGCCAGCAAAGAAAATACAACGATCACCAGGATTGGGAACTTCTCCCAATCACATTCCCTCCTGTAATGTTAATCGAAACAGTTAATGAGCTTATTATCATCAAGTGTCGCATTCCTAATTGCGGAATACAGATTAAGCGTATGCATGTTGACACCGGAAGCGGTGTCGACATTATGTATGAGCATTGCTATCGTTTTCTTCCCGCGGAAGTCAAAGAGCAGTTACGCCAACACGATATTACGCTATCAGGCTTTTCTGGGGAAAGCTCATGGCCGCTAGGCCGGATAGAACTAATGGTAGAGCTTGCGGATGATAAAAATCCACAGTTGGTCAGGCACGAGTTGGTTGACTTTTATGTGATTCGTTCAACTTCGCGTTACAATGCGCTTCTGGGAAGAAATTTCATACGGCGTTTTAATACTTTACCATCGGTATTGCATGGCTTAATTAAGTTTCCTACAATGGGCGGAATTGCCACAATTGCGTCACATCAAACAACCGAGTTATGTGGTTCGGTCGTGCCTGTAAGCATTCCCAACATGGGAGAACAACTTAAATGCAGTGCAGTCATAGCTAACCGCTTGCATCCGGACAAGCGTATCAAAATCGGCGCAGGCTTGTCAACTGAAACTAAAGCTAAGTTGCACGGTATCTTGTCCGCTAATGCAGATGTTTTCGCATGGCAAGAATCAGATATGACAGGAGTCCCGCGGGATATTGCGGAACATAAGTTGAATGTTAATCCATCACTCACGCCCGTTCGGAAAAAGAAGCGGCACATGGCTCTTGGGCGCAGTGATTGGTTGTGCGCGGAAGTAGATATTCTTGTCAGAGCAAACATTCTGCGGGAAGTGCGGTACCAGACATGGGTTGCTAATCCTGTATTGGTGAAAAAGGCTGACGGTAATTGGCGGATGTGTGTCGATTTTAAAGACATTAACAAAGCGTGTCCCAAAGATAACTACCCTCTCCCGGAGATTGACTGGAAGGTAGAATCGTTATCAGGTTTTCGTTACAAATGTTTTCTGGATGCGTACAAGGGTTATTACCACATCCTAATGGCTATGGAAGATGAAGACAAAACTGCTTTCCATACGCCGCAGGGTATTTATTGTTATACGAAGATGCCTTTCGGTTTAAAGAACGCAGGCGCTACCTATCAGCGCGTAATCGATGCGGCCTTCAAGCACTAAACTGGCAGAAATCTTGAAGCATATGTCGACGACTTGGTAATAAAAAGTAACACCGAAGAAGAAATGCTCGCGGATATCCTGTAAACGTTTGCGTCTTTACGCAGGATCAACATGAAGCTCAACCCGCTCAAGTGTAGTTTTGGGGAAGAGGAAGGTAAGTTTCTAGAACATGTGGTGACGGCGCGAGGTATCAAGGTGAATCCCAAAAAGATTGAAGCCATTGATAATTTGCCATCTCCAAAGAAAAAGAAAGACGTGCAGAATCTAACCGGGAAGCTAGCGGCAATCACGCGGTTTTTGTCAAAAGCTGCAGAGCGACAGTTGCCATTCTTCAATACTTTGAAGAATTGTTTAAAGAAAAAAGACTTCGTATGGACTCAGGAAGCAGAATCAGCTTTTCAGGAGATGAAGAAGGTGCTCGCTGAATTACAAACACTCACCGCGCCGGTATGAGGAGAAACGCTTACGCTGTACCTTGCGACATCAAAAGAAGCTATCAGCTCGGTTCTTATCGCAGATCGCGGAAAGACGCAAATGCCGGTCTACTTCGTAAGCAAGACGCTGACAACAAGCGAAGTAAACTATTCACCGATAGAAAAGCTAGTATATGCGCTAGTCCACACGGCGCGACGTTTGCGCTGATACTTTCAAGCACACCCAATTGTGGTTCTAACTGATCAGCTTATCAAACAGGTTGGTAAATACCTAATTTGCGGCAATGTCCTGGAATACCGAATGGCTAAATGGGCCGTTGAGTTAGGGGAACACGAAATAAATTTTTCTTCGCGAAGCGCGGTTAAGGGTCAAATACTTGCTGATTACCTAGCAGAATTACCTGCGAATGTTGAGGCACCGGCCGAACATCAGGATACGCCTGCACCAATTTTGTCACCATGGGAGTTATACACCGATGGCGCATGTAGCGCAACTGGCGCGGGTGCAGGTATAATTTTATCTGGCCCAGATGGCAAAGAGTATACAAATGCGTTGCGGTTCAATTTTGCTGTTACGAACAACGAAGCAGAATATGAGGCTCTGTTAGCAGGTATGCGTATTGCGCATAAATTAAATGTTAAAATTCTGCACGCTTATGTGGATTCAAAGCCGGTATACAGTCAAGTTAGCGGAGACTTTGAAGCGCATGACATAGCCATGCAGCAATATTTATCGCTTGTTCATAACCTCGCTGACCAGTTTGAGGCTTTTCAAATCTCCCATGTAATGCGGGGGCAAAATAAGAAAGCGGATGCGCTTAGCAAATTGGCTGCTTTGGCCTTTGATCATCTGGGGAAGAAAGTCCTTATAGAAGAACTACATGCGAAATCCATTGTTATGATGCCTTTAGTGGCACTTGTTGAGGAATCCAGCTCAACGTGGATGACACCCATCATTGCTTTTCTGCGGGATGGCACCTCACCTGCGGATTCCGTCGACGCAAAGAAAGTCCGCACTAAGGCACCAATGTATGCCCTCGAGGGTGACGTCTTATATCGAAAAAATTATTTAGGGCCGCATTTAAGGTGCATTGGTCCAAACGAGGCAGAGGAGGTTATACGCGAAGTGCATGAGGGTGCATGCGCTCTTCATTCGGGGCACAGGTCTATTGTGTCAAAAATTATGCGGCTAGGTTATTATTGGCCCACCATGTACGCAGATACCGCGCGCATAGTTAAGAATGCGAATCTTGCCAAATACATGCACCTATCAGCAGAGCACCTGCGAATCCAATGATCTCAGTCTCATCACCATGGCCATTCTGCAAATGGGCAATTGACATAGTCAGACCATTTCCAAAAGGCCGAGGTAATGTTATCATTTATTTTATACCATATACTGCTTACATCAATATCTTACGCATACTCTGCACACGCAAGAAATATCAAATTCTTGATTGTTGCAATTGACTATTTCACGAAGTGGGTTGAAGCACGACCGATGGCAACAAATCCAGGAAAAAGGGTGCGAAATTTCGTATGGGAAGACATTGTATGTCGATTCGGCATACCAAACGAAATCGTTAGTGATAACGGTACGCAGTTTGCGGGGGATCCTTTTCGCAGTTGGTGCGCGGAGCTTAATATTAAGCAAACGTTTACATCCGTTGCGCATCCGCAGGCGAATGGCCAGTGCGAAGTCACCAACCGGGATATAGTGGCTGGAACTAAAGCTAGATTGGGCCGCGGTCGCGTTGGTTGGGTGGACGAACTACCAAAGGTTTTATGGGCGCATAGAACAACACCCAAAGCAAGCACTGGTGAGACTTCGTTCAGTTTGGTCTATGGATCAGAAGCTGTTGTACCCGCAGAGATTGGGGTACCAACGTTCCGCGTACAGAATTTTGATGAGCAAAACAACTCAGAAGCTTTGCGGGAGAATCTTAATTTGCTGGAAGAACGAAGGCTCTCTGCGGCAATTAACGAAGCTAATAATAAACAGAAAATTGCTAAGTACTACATTCAGCGCGTGCGTGCGCGCTCTTATAAGTGCGGGGACTTAGTTTGGCTTTAGAATGACGCGAGTCATGCGGAAGATACTGGAAAATTGGGCTCCCGTTGGGAAGGTCCATACAAGGTAGTGGGTGCAAGCAACTCCGGGGCATACCATCTCGCGACATTAGATGGAAAACATGTGAAACGCACTTGGCACGCGACGTTGAAAAAATGTTATATGTAGCTGGATGGACCTGATCACTCCAATATATTTTAGCGCATTATTTTTTCTATGTAATTTTCGTCCGTTTGGATGTGTCGCGGTTGTAATCATGATTAATGACAATTAAAATATTTACTCGCGCATACTCTTTTTGTATATATCCTTCTTTTTTTGTATGCGTTTCCTGCCTACTTAAGGGGTGTCCTCTAGCCCCCGTGCGGCAGAAGCCTGTTTGGTTACAAGGCTAGACAAACGGCAGGTAAAGGGAATTGGTTTTCCCCTAACCAAGCGCCACGCAGACTAGAAGGCTGCAAAGTCGACTTAAAAATATAAGCATTGGTTTGCTTGTGCGTAATTACTCTCGCATTGGTTTGCTTGAGGAACTCTTAAGTATAAAAGCATTGGTTTGTTTTTAGTTGTGTTGCTTACCATACAGCTAAAATGCACCTCTAGCACATGACAAAGCAAGAACGCAGTAGCTTTTGAGCCTAAACTACTAAGGGTGAATCGCTTAAGTATTGGTTTATTTTACGTAGTACCCGCGTATGCGCGTGAGTTTTGGTTAACTTACGCGCATAGGCATGCGGTATACATTTTGTTTTGATTCGCGATATACAAACAATATAGCAAAGACGCATGCAAAAGATACAAATATAGATGTTTAACAAATGTACCATTACAATCACACGCCTGCCCAACACGGGACTTAGGGCTCAAAAATAATAATTACAATTGCCTGCCTAAGCATAGGACTTACGGCGCAAATGGTTAAGTGTTCAAATTAAAATTCTTCCTTGAGGAAGCCATCGAGTGACATATTCGGATCCGCAGAAAAGTCGTTTATTAAGGGGATTGGGATGGACGTCATGGCCTGTTCAGTTTCAAGGAGCACCGCAGCCGTACCCTCCTTCAAATACTTCTGAACAATTTCGGGGTACGGTGGTGTAAGGTCGCAACCTTTGATCACCTCCAGCATCACCTTGTTGCGGTCATGATCCTTCACCGCATCGACGTAGGCATTGAACTTTTCGGATACGGGCTCCGAGTCCATCACCTTTTGCGCAATGGTGGGAAGGGAGGTGCGAAGCTTCAACAAGTCCACCTCTGCCAGCTTGCGGCCAGTCACCGCGTCATCCTTCTCCCTGCGCACCTTTTCTAGCTTTACTCGCAGACGCTCAGTCTCCCCCTTCGCCTGATCAACCGCCCCAACTAACTCGCGGTTTTTCTTCCTTTCATCAATCAATGCGGTTTTTGTCTCAGCCGCGGTCGCCTCCACCGCTTTGCGCGCCTCTTCCGCGGCATCCCTGTCTTTTTTCACCCGATCAACACCCGCTTGCAGCAACCCTAGCTCCGTTTCTTTCCGCAGGGCCACTTGGTTCAAATTAGTGGCGCGGCGGGCTTGATCCGCAAACATACCAAAGAACACAAGGCCGTTTTGGATAAAGGCGTTGAGCGCTTGGTTGAAGGGCAGTGCGGCCAGTTACTGGCGGAATTCTGCACGGAAAATTTGTTGCAGAAACGCAGACTGCTCGGCGGCATTCTCGGCGGAGGACTGGGTGAGTTGGTTCAGGTTGGCTAGGCGGAAGCTACCGCGAGGTGGAGTTGGAGTAGAGTCAGAGTCAAGATGTATCGCCTTATCTCTTGACGTGGCGGTGGCTTCCAGGTCCGGATTGCCTCGCGGTGGCGTCGGCTGCTTCTCCTCAATATGCTCTGCGAATTAGTGATTCGTTAGCAGAGAAATTAGTTATGCGGTACCTACGCAAGGAAAGAGACGCTTACCAGTAATGGGGGGGAGGCAGATCTGCAGACGCTTGCTCGATGGGGATAAAGTTGTCGTTCCGCATGTCCTCCCTTTGTTTGGGTGTGAGCTTCTTCTTTTGCTTAGTTTGGAGGGCTTCGGTGGCCTTGCGCTTGTTGGCTAAGGTGGCGGGTGCGGACACCTCGTTTTCGCCAGTCTTCTCTTGCTCAAGCTGTTCCTCAACGTTTTGCTTGCGGAAAGAGATACCCGCAATCTCCTCCGCGGTAAGCACTTTCTTCATCTTCATCTCTGTAAACATACGCGCACAGTTAGAACATATATGTATGCAGCAGCGGTTATATATTCATATGCATTTATGCTATTCCTACCCTTGCCATTTGGCGCGATTATGGCTGGACGCATGTTCTCCCATGGCCAATGCGCGAAAATTTTTCTTAACCGCAGCATAACGTTCCCGTACGACCGGTGCACCAGTTGTGCGTTAGCGCACTCCGCTAACAGTTTCCTTTCCTCCTCATCAAGGACGGGGGTCTTGTTTACGTCTTTCGCCACGCTCTCGCACCAAATTAGCGTTTGCGGAAAGTTGGCTCCAACAACTGATTGGTCAATGAAAAAGAAAGTTTCTTTCCAATGACCGCCATTCGATTTGAGGGTTTTGGTAAAGTTTTGCCGGGCGAAGAAAGTAAACCAGGATTTATGGTGGGTAGCTAGGCGGTATAGATGGCAGAATATCTTCACTAATGGTACCTTGTTCAGCGCAACGCACCACATCTCAAACAATACTATCTTTCCTATGGCGTATGGGTGTAATTGCCCTAATCCTACGCCGAAGTGATCTAGTACGCCTAGAAAGAATCGGAGGGTGGAACCCTAAAATTCCCATGTTTAAACGCATGCTCATATATCGCTACCTTCTTCTCCGGTGGTTCATGAGCACGTTGGTTAGAAAGGGGTGGCACCGGATTATACTGTGCTAGCGGCGGGTATTGTTTAACTAAAGAATCTATATGTTTTTGCTCTATTATCGATACTACACTATCTACATAAGTCTCATTTGCCTTAGTCATTTTCTAAGAGTAATCGGAGAATAACTAACCTTTTGTAGTTTGCCGGACAAAAAATGAGATTTGATCGGGATTGATTTAGCAGCGTATCGGAGAAGCTTGAGGCAGAAATGTAGAAATGAGGGTGAATCATGTCTATTTATAGTGACGAATGGATGTAGTGGGGGTAAAACGGTTTCATCGTGGCCGTACACGTGTAACACAACCAACGGTCGACGATTTTTGCACGCGCGTGGGTCTCTGTTTGTTGTACCCAATGTTGAGCGCGTGGCCCACACACGCCTGCCCACTGTCACTTTATGTCTTGTCAGCCGAATGGGCTTCTGCGACAGTGACAGACATTTAATGACCTCGAGACCCACGCGGAAAATTAATGCTGGCCGTTTTCTTGTTTTTCTTTTTTTCGCTTAATAGTTTGATATCATATGTCTTGCGTCATGTGATGACCCGGAAATTTCCGATCAAATTTAAACTTTAATCTTTATATATATCCGACACGATAAGCAAAATCTGTAATGTTGAGTCTCGAAAGTTTTGAAACTATATTCTGTAATCAAATATCCTTTGACCATGCCAAATGATTCACGAACAATTATGTGTAAATAAATATATACATATACATATACATATGTCTGATTTTAAATTGAGTTATATTAATGAAACATTGAACGGATTAGTTATTATGAATATAAGATATGAAATCTATTTTTTTTATGAATTTGGAAATGCTATCAAGGTATTGAATGAATAATACTTTACATGAACGTATTTGTTCGATGTAAGTTTATCGACGAGATTAAAAGATAATATCAAATGATTGAATTATCGGATACATTGAACTTTGATTATGAGTCTCTGTTATGAGGTCCACTTTGAATTAGGAAACCCTTACTTTTTTAACGGTATTCGGAATAAATGGTAAAGTGATTTACAAGTAAGAACAAAGTATCACTTATTGGGAGTTAGACAAAAGCTAGTGGAGAAATGAATTCTATAATATTAGTTTGAATTATTTTCAAACGTACGAAAACGTTTTTCGATATAATAGAACCTGGTTATTTGATTCGATCGATATTAAATTTTTTTATTTAGAAAGTTTAAGGAAAACGTTGGCGCATAAATGAATTATATCGACATAAGTTTTAAAGTGTAAACGTTACGTGTTATAAGCTTTTCTAAACGAATTTAAAATAAACTTTTAAACTATTATTAGTTTTGGAAAAATCTAATTATTGTATTATTAAATAAATATAACAAACCTACATATTAGGTATATATTTTGATATCTTAATTAATCATTGAAACATTTTGATTTACACTAATATTAATAAATTTGCTTTGATAAATAACGAGACTACGATTTATAAAAGTAAATGACCAAAACACTCAAAAGATTAAGTTACACTCTGAGTGGGTTAGTTTTTATTTAATTTAAGTCTAGTTATTAATAAAGGTACGTGTCACAATATGTTTAATTTAAAATAAAATATTTTGACAAACAACGAGACTTTAATTTATAGAAGGAAATGACCACAACGCTCAATTTTATAAGTTATATTTTTATAAAGGTAATTTATTGTTGAGTAAGTCTAATTTTTGTAAAAGGTACACGTCACGTAATGTAAAAGGCTAGTTTTCTAAATGTACGAAAGTGCGCCCGAAAAACCGAAAGTGGTACATGAGTCGTGAGACCACGACCGTGTCATTTTTGTAAAAATTATATTTTTACCATGAACGTGAATATAATATAATATATAATTAATCATATAAATTAAATATATATTTATATATAATATTATTAAACTAAAAAGGTATGTAATTGTTTTCTTTTCACGGATCATTAGGTAGTAACACTTTTCACACTACATTACACGTTTTTTTTTATTTTTTATTTATTATACTATTATAATTATATTATTATTATATAATATGTGTAAAGGAACCAGTGTCGGTAAAATCTACAAGTGTATATGAGCTGTAAACCTCCCTTCATGCGGTCCCATGAAATTATTGAGGTATGATTGGGGGAAAGGTCTTATAAAACGCATGGGTTCCATTTTCATTCATATTCTATCTATCTCTGTGTAGGATATGTATGTTTATATTATTATTATTATTAAGATTATTAATTTTATTATTTTTAGTATTAGTAGTACTAAGAAGCGATATTATTAGTAGTATTACATAAAATACTACGATGATGTCATGAACGAGTAATTTCAAAACTGGGTTCGAGTAGGATAGGGCTAAGGAAATTATGGGTTATAGCTATGGAGGTGATGGGTATGGTTCATGGATATGCTCATGAGGTCAATTTAGTGTTTATCATCTCCGTTGCGTCTACGTACCTTCCTGCAATATTGAATCTCAATATTGATATGTGAGTACTCATAATTTAATTTTTACATACTAATAGTGTATCCCTGACTAGTGCTCGAGAAATTAGGATTATGCATATTTGTACATTTGATATTGCCCTTAGATAGGTTATGTTGAATCTTAAAGGTTGTTATACTAGGGATGAAATAAGGTATAAGATATGCATGTCATTGGAAAGCTAGCGAAAAATTAAGAACTTTTCATTTAGATATCGAATGGATTCGATGAACGGTTAGAAAGTTATGAATTAAACAATTAATTTCGTAATTAAAATTGCTGATAATAATTAGTGAACTAATTTTCTGGGTAATAAAAAGTGGTTATTTGGATTCTACTCGTCGAGTAGATGAATTTTCATATAAAGCACGTCTCGTTTCGTTGAACGGTTGTCAAGTTATGGATAAAAGAAGTTTTGTAAATTTTGATGAAACGTCGATACGGAAACTGAAATTCTCGCTTATCTGCGTTGTTTCAGATTAAAACAAAAATACCACTGAATTCTTTGCTGTAAGGTCTAACAAACCACTCTAGTCAATTGTCAATTCGAGTCTCGACGATTTTTCTATAAATCGTCAAAGTTGACTGTTGGGTCACATTTTAAAATTCTAAAAAGAGCTGAAACTTTTTTGTTAAAAATGTCAGTTTTGTATCAGTTGTCATGGTCGACCTGATGTGTGTTTACTTTTGCCAAAAATCATGTTATATCTTTGTGGTAACGAGAATTTGAAGGCTTTGACCGTTTGTCAATCCGAGTTTCGAGGAATTTTCTAAAAATCTCCAAAGTAGGCTACTCGGTCACTTTTGTAAATTTATTAAAGCTGAAAAATTAACTTTGAAACGCCGAAACCGCGTTGGCAACTACGAGTTGTCTAGGTTTAGTTTACTTCTGTAAAAATTAATGCTTAATCTTTTTGGTAATGTGTAACTTTTATCTTTGGCCGTTTATCAATCGGAGTTCCGATAATTTTTCTAAAAATCGCTGAAGTGGCCGTTTAGTCATGTTTGACCGAAAAATCATTTTTGTATAAGTTATTGTATTTTTGCATGCGACCTCGTTTTTACTTTAACCTTTGACTTTTGCACATTAGTCTCGAGCATTAGATTGTGGTACACTATGACTTGGCCTAATTTATTAGACAAATATTGACAAATACATAAATATATATAATTACTATAGGTTCGTGAATCCGAGGCCAACCCTACACTTGTTCAATGATGTTATATGTATTTTTACTACAAAATACAGTATGGTGAGTTTCATTTGCCTTTTTACCCTTTATATTTTTGGGCTGAGAATACATGCGCAACTTTTATAAATGTTTTACGAAATAGACACAAGTAATCAAAACTACATTATATGGTTGAATTGTCGAAATCGAATATGCCCCTTTTTATTAAGTCTGGTAATCTAAGAATTAGGGAACAGACACCCTAATTGACGCGAATCCTAAAGATAGATCTATTGGGCCTAACAAACCCCATCCAAAGTACCGGATGCTTTAGTACTTCGAAATTTATATCATGTCCGAAGGAGGATCCCGGAATGATAGGGGATATTCTTATATGTATCTAGTTAATGTCGGTTACCAGGTGTTCACCATATGAATGATTATTTTTGTCTCTATGCATGGGACGTATATTTAAGAGAACTGGAATTGAAATTCTTGTGGTCTATAAAAATGATGAAAATAAATGATTATGATAAACTAATGAACTCACCAACCTTTTGGTTGACACTTGAAAGCATGTTTATTCTCAGGTTTGAAAGAGATCTTCCGCTGTGCATTAGCTGATTTTAAAGATATTACTTGGAGTCATTCATGACATATTTCAAAAGACGTTGCATTCGAGTCGTTGAAGTTCATTAAAGATTATATTTAAGTAGATGACAGATTAGGTCATTTATAGTTTGGATATTATGAAATGGTATGCATGCCTGTCAACTTTCGATGTAAATGAAAGCTTTTCTTTTAAAACGAATGCAATGTTTGTAAAATGTATCATATAGAGGTCAAATACCTCGCGATGTAATCATATGTTATTGTATTCGTCCTTACGGATTGGGACGGGTCATCTCATGTGGTATCAGAGCGGTGGTCTTAGCGAACCAGGTCTTGCATTAGTGTGTCTAACTGATAGTTGTTTAGATGCATTAGTGAGTCTGGACTTCGACCGTGTCTGCATGTCAAAAGTTTTGCTTATCATTTAGTCGGAAATCATCTACCTACCATCCTTAGGAAATTACCTGATTATCATTCTTTAGTCTATACGCGTTTTCTTGCATTTATTGCATAATAGTGTATAGACGAAATCTTATCCTGGCATATCTGTTACTGTGAACTTTGACTGACATCTTTCAAAGTTTCTTCCGTAATTTATGGGATTTTGATAATATATATACATATGTAAATTATGTATTGAAGAATATCAAATCTAATTCCTATAATCTATTTCATAACAAAATTCTTTCCCTAATCATACAAGATGGATCCCTCAACCAGTTCGAACTCCTCAGATTTCGATAGCTATGTCGATATGGATTTCCATTCGAGCTCCGAAAATAGTGTGACCGGAACAGATCAACCAATCAGTCATCATCTATTCTGGATGAAATGGGGATGGGTTCGTAGCCTCCTCAATTATTGGAGACAAGAAGAAGGTGATCCTTTCCATCCACCACATTACCCTCTTGGCGATGAAACTGAAGCACTTACCGGCGAACCTGTTCGTGAAACCATTTTCTCTCTCATTTCCAGAGTATCTCGTCACGATTATATACTACATCAAATTCTAGATTTTATTTATCCGCTCATCCCAACCAACAATCATCCCGGTATACTAGCAGAAGTTAACGAACTTCGTGCTCGTGTGACGGCTTTGGAGCTTATGGTGCAAGGATTACAAACACCATCAGCAGCACCAGCAGCATAATCAGTACCGCCAGTAACATCAACATCGCAAGCCTCAATACCCTAAGCACCAGCAGCATCACCGGCATCAACAACACCACCATCAACAACAGGATCATTACCACCACCAACAATCACATATGCATCACACACCTCAATATCCCAATCTATATATATGATATCAACGTCACACGCACCAAAGATACCAAGGAGTACCAACAACAACAAATGATGAAGTATTGATTCATAACTTCATCGGAGAAACATTCTGTGGTGATTATGTAATCTCTAAAGTTTTAGAGATTATCTATCTCAGCCTTAACCAAAAACTAGATGAGTGGACAGAGATGATAGAGAGAAGAACCGAAACCCTAACAAGACTAGTGCGTAAGGTACAAGCTAGACTTGTTTTACCAACAACATCAGCAGTACCAATAGCCTCACCAACACAGTCAAATGCTGTCAACATAGTGAGAATCGTCAACACCTCCAACCTCACAAGCTTCGCCAGTTCAAGAATCACTGTGGAAATCATTACGAATTAATAACGAGTATATTATATCAACGAGTTATGAAGTATTAACTCAGTTCCTCCAAAGAATTTATATGTATATCCTATATATATATATATAAAAAAAAAAAAAAATTTAACCATAATAAATCTTTCTGTACTAAGCTATTATGTATGGAACTTAACTATCCGGTTAATTCATATTACTAATATGCTATGATGTACATTATTCGTTAACAATTTCATCATTGTTAACCACAATCTCTGCTTCAATTCAATGAATTCCGTCTCATAATAAGTCAAGTGTATCATTCAATAACATGTTTGATTTTACACTTTCATCTTCGATGCACTCGAAACTTTCTAGAAAACATCAATCGTACTTTGCAAAGTTCGCAAGAATTCTTCAAGCGTCAACATCCTTCACTGAAGAATATCAATAAGAATAAATATTGAAGTATTGACTACATTAGTGAAATACTCCGCAAAGATTATGAAATCTCTAATGTTTTAGAAAAAAAAAAAAAAAAAAAAAAAAAAAAAATTCATTTCTAATTCAATCTGAAAATCAAATGAGCTTAGTATGATTTAAACTCATTGAATCTGTATTACATCTGAAGAAAATATATTCACATATATTTTCATAAGGACTGTAATGAAAATTCTTATTCAAAACATTATTTGTGAATTTTTTTAACGGGTAGGTAATACCCGAGAGATGTCTAAATTCACAATTAATATGTTACATTCTTTGAATCTGATTCAGCAATCACCAACTGTATTCACTACTCTCTCAACAATATACATTCTTTCGTAAAAATCAAAATAACTATTCTCATCCAAATTTGATTACATATTCTAATTTTGACAAATCAAAAAAATCCAAGTCAAGATTTAACAGAAGACATCACTCTTAGAATTCCTACATCTATCAAAGTCATACTTTGAATTCAAAACTGTGACAGAACATCACTTTTATTCGTAACACTCAGAAATAGATGAAATTCATTCGGGAATCAGGACGATTTTATCATTTGGATATTGACTATGACAATCTGTATTTAAAACCCTTCGAAATCCTGGAAGACACTTCAAACATTGAACAATCGAGATGATGATCCAACCACACATTATCCGAAGTCTTGTACCTGAAAAGCTCTCGAAACCAAAGTCGTAGTTTAACACGTACCCTCGTCGAATTCTTTAGCATTTATTAGCAAAAACAACACTTCGATTTCTTTTCAAAGTAGCCAATTTTGTCACAGCTCCAGCAAGTAAATTTCGATTTCTCAGTCGGACTAGTCTTATTATAACCCCGATAGATACGTTGCTCTTTCGTCATTATTACTGGGGAACCTTTCATATTCCACCATATTACCACCAGCGTTTAATCATCTGAAACACGATTCTTCTGAACCCACCTCGGATTGATAACCAGAGATTCAGATATTATAGCATTAAATGCAGAGGAAACATAAAAATGGTAGAAGGTTTAAACGGTCAAAATTTTGATGATAAAAGATAGTGAGTTGGTAAAGCTCAGAAAAAGAAAGGATTTGGTACTGAAAAACGGATTGAGCAAAGTATGAGGGAAGCCGTGGACAAATCATAGAGACTGAATCTGCCTTCAAAGGATCTAAATAAATCAGTGCCTGCTGAACTCGTTAGCAAACACCTTACTTCTTATTCTAAACCTTCACAGACAGATATTCTTCTTCATCATCATATCTTAAATGTTATAAGATATCTTCGTATCTTCCATTATACATATTCTCCATATCTTTGGAGATATTTTCACAACTATTCTTATCAAGTATCATTTATCTCTCCGTAATATCTGCAACATAAAAGAAACAGTGTTAGTTTCTAAATTCTGAAAAAAATTCGAATATGAATGTTTTTGAAGTAGTGTTGGGAACTGATACATGAGTTAGTATAATATAATGACACTTGATCAACGTCATTATATTACGGTAATTCATGCTAAGTTTCTAATGGATGTGATGATTCACAGGACATACCGTCATCATGTACCATTTACACGACTCTTACATTCTATCAAATCTCTAAATATATCAAGAAAATATTTCTTGATGATTCGGTCTTTTTTTTAGGGTATTCTGGTAATTTAACAAATCAGGATTTACCATTACCCTATCCTTCTTAGAACAATTACTGTGTTCATTCTGAAATCCATACCTACGAATTCTGGACCATTACAAGAGCTATTTAATCGCAAGAAGAAGAAACGAAAGGACAAAGCTCCGAAACAGAAATTGGAGTATAGATCGCAACAAATAGAAGGGAGCATTAACTATGGATGACAATGATTGTAGAAGACAGAAGCAGGGACATCGAAGTATAAGGGAAGGTATAAAACCCAACAATCACCCGTAAATTATAAACCGTAGATGTCAATGCAAATAGCAATATAAAGACACGGGAGGACTAGAAAAACTATAAACCCAAGAGTATAGTAGAAGTAAATAGATTCCTCCGGTGGAAGATTAAAAAGAAGAATGACAGATATGAAAGTTAAGAGGATATCAAGGATCAGGATGGGATGGAGCATATTAATGAATACTTTAAAGTATGAATTGAGGAAGAAATAATAGAAGGTGTGAGTTGTAAGGAAACGAAGGGGGTGGATTTATAGACAGAGCAATCAAAGCAGATTATCGCGTATAACCAAAGAGGATCCTAATCTCCTTAATTACCGACGAATCAAATCTTATTATGGAGATCTTCTTCTAAATTCCTTAAATTTCGGAAATCAATCTTGACTACGCCACCTGTTAGGTCAAACCTGCATTTATTCATTTTCACTCTTAGGTGATAGCTTCATTCGTGCTCTTCACAAAAACAAATCGTTTTATCTATATCACTCAATTATGATAAAACTCTATTATCGATTCATATTCGTCATGAAAACATTTTATTAGTTAGCCATGACGACCTCGATCAAATTTCGGGACGAAATTTCTTTTAACGGGTAGGTAATGTGATGACCCGGAAATTTCCGATCAAATTTAAACTTTAATCTTTATATATATCCGACACGATAAGCAAAATCTGTAATGTTGAGTCTCGAAAGTTTTGAAACTATATTCTGTAATCAAATATCCTTTGACCATGCCAAATGATTCACGAACAATTATGTGTAAATAAATATATACATATACATATACATATGTCTGATTTTAAATTGAGTTATATTAATGAAACATTGAACGGATTAGTTATTATGAATATAAGATATGAAATCTATTTTTTTTATGAATTTGGAAATGCTATCAAGGTATTGAATGAATAATACTTTACATGAACGTATTTGTTCGATGTAAGTTTATCGACGAGATTAAAAGATAATATCAAATGATTGAATTATCGGATACATTGAACTTTGATTATGAGTCTCTGTTATGAGGTCCACTTTGAATTAGGAAACCCTTACTTTTTTAACGGTATTCGGAATAAATGGTAAAGTGATTTACAAGTAAGAACAAAGTATCACTTATTGGGAGTTAGACAAAAGCTAGTGGAGAAATGAATTCTATAATATTAGTTTGAATTATTTTCAAACGTACGAAAACGTTTTTCGATATAATAGAACCTGGTTATTTGATTCGATCGATATTAAATTTTTTTATTTAGAAAGTTTAAGGAAAACGTTGGCGCATAAATGAATTATATCGACATAAGTTTTAAAGTGTAAACGTTACGTGTTATAAGCTTTTCTAAACGAATTTAAAATAAACTTTTAAACTATTATTAGTTTTGGAAAAATCTAATTATTGTATTATTAAATAAATATAACAAACCTACATATTAGGTATATATTTTGATATCTTAATTAATCATTGAAACATTTTGATTTACACTAATATTAATAAATTTGCTTTGATAAATAACGAGACTACGATTTATAAAAGTAAATGACCAAAACACTCAAAAGATTAAGTTACACTCTGAGTGGGTTAGTTTTTATTTAATTTAAGTCTAGTTATTAATAAAGGTACGTGTCACAATATGTTTAATTTAAAATAAAATATTTTGACAAAACGAGACTTTAATTTATAGAAGGAAATGACCACAACGCTCAATTTTATAAGTTATATTTTTATAAAGGTAATTTATTGTTGAGTAAGTCTAATTTTTGTAAAAGGTACACGTCACGTAATGTAAAAGGCTAGTTTTCTAAATGTACGAAAGTGCGCCCGAAAAACCGAAAGTGGTACATGAGTCGTGAGACCACGACCGTGTCATTTTTGTAAAAATTATATTTTTACCATGAACGTGAATATAATATAATATATAATTAATCATATAAATTAAATATATATTTATATATAATAATATTATTAAACTAAAAAGGTATGTAATTGTTTTCTTTTCACGGATCATTAGGTAGTAACACTTTTCACACTACATTACACGTTTTTATTTATTTTTTATTTATTATACTATTATAATTATATTATTATTATATAATATGTGTAAAGGAACCAGTGTCGGTAAAATCTACAAGTGTATATGAGCTGTAAACCTCCCTTCATGCGGTCCCATGAAATTATTGAGGTATGATTGGGGGAAAGGTCTTATAAAACGCATGGGTTCCATTTTCATTCATATTCTATCTATCTCTGTGTAGGATATGTATGTTTATATTATTATTATTATTAAGATTATTAATTTTATTATTTTTAGTATTAGTAGTACTAAGAAGCGATATTATTAGTAGTATTACATAAAATACTACGACGATGTCATGAACGAGTAATTTCAAAACTGGGTTCGAGTAGGATAGGGCTAAGGAAATTATGGGTTATAGCTATGGAGGTGATGGGTATGGTTCATGGATATGCTCATGAGGTCAATTTAGTGTTTATCATCTCCGTTACGTCTACGTACCTTCCTGCAATATTGAATCTCAATATTGATATGTGAGTACTCATAATTTAATTTTTACATACTAATAGTGTATCCCTGACTAGTGCTCGAGAAATTAGGATTATGCATATTTGTACATTTGATATTGCCCTTAGATAGGTTATGTTGAATCTTAAAGGTTGTTATACTAGGGATGAAATAAGGTATAAGATATGCATGTCATTGGAAAGCTAGCGAAAAATTAAGAACTTTTCATTTAGATATCGAATGGATTCGATGAACGGTTAGAAAGTTATGAATTAAACAATTAATTTCGTAATTAAAATTGCTGATAATAATTAGTGAACTAATTTTCTGGGTAATAAAAAGTGGTTATTTGGATTCTACTCGTCGAGTAGATGAATTTTCATATAAAGCACGTCTCGTTTCGTTGAACGGTTGTCAAGTTATGGATAAAAGAAGTTTTGTAAATTTTGATGAAACGTCGATACGGAAACTGAAATTCTCGCTTATCTGCGTTGTTTCAGATTAAAACAAAAATACCACTGAATTCTTTGCTGTAAGGTCTAACAAACCACTCTAGTCAATTGTCAATTCGAGTCTCGACGATTTTTCTATAAATCGTCAAAGTTGACTGTTGGGTCACATTTTAAAATTCTAAAAAGAGCTGAAACTTTTTTGTTAAAAATGTCAGTTTTGTATCAGTTGTCATGGTCGACCTGATGTGTGTTTACTTTTGCCAAAAATCATGTTATATCTTTGTGGTAACGAGAATTTGAAGGCTTTGACCGTTTGTCAATCCGAGTTTCGAGGAATTTTCTAAAAATCTCCAAAGTAGGCTACTCGGTCACTTTTGTAAATTTATTAAAGCTGAAAAATTAACTTTGAAACGCCGAAACCGCGTTGGCAACTACGAGTTGTCTAGGTTTAGTTTACTTCTGTAAAAATTAATGCTTAATCTTTTTGGTAATGTGTAACTTTTATCTTTGGCCGTTTATCAATCGGAGTTCCGATAATTTTTCTAAAAATCGCTGAAGTGGCCGTTTAGTCATGTTTGACCGAAAAATCATTTTTGTATAAGTTATTGTATTTTTGCATGCGACCTCGTTTTTACTTTAACCTTTGACTTTTGCACATTAGTCTCGAGCATTAGATTGTGGTACACTATGACTTGGCCTAATTTATTAGACAAATATTGACAAATACATAAATATATATAATTACTATAGGTTCGTGAATCCGAGGCCAACCCTACACTTGTTCAATGATGTTATATGTATTTTTACTACAAAATACAGTATGGTGAGTTTCATTTGCCTTTTTACCCTTTATATTTTTGGGCTGAGAATACATGCGCAACTTTTATAAATGTTTTACGAAATAGACACAAGTAATCAAAACTACATTATATGGTTGAATTGTCGAAATCGAATATGCCCCTTTTTATTAAGTCTGGTAATCTAAGAATTAGGGAACAGACACCCTAATTGACGCGAATCCTAAAGATAGATCTATTGGGCCTAACAAACCCCATCCAAAGTACCGGATGCTTTAGTACTTCGAAATTTATATCATGTCCGAAGGAGGATCCCGGAATGATAGGGGATATTCTTATATGTATCTAGTTAATGTCGGTTACCAGGTGTTCACCATATGAATGATTATTTTTGTCTCTATGCATGGGACGTATATTTAAGAGAACTGGAATTGAAATTCTTGTGGTCTATAAAAATGATGAAAATAAATGATTATGATAAACTAATGAACTCACCAACCTTTTGGTTGACACTTGAAAGCATGTTTATTCTCAGGTTTGAAAGAGATCTTCCGCTGTGCATTAGCTGATTTTAAAGATATTACTTGGAGTCATTCATGACATATTTCAAAAGACGTTGCATTCGAGTCGTTGAAGTTCATTAAAGATTATATTTAAGTAGATGACAGATTAGGTCATTTATAGTTTGGATATTATGAAATGGTATGCATGTCTGTCAACTTTCGATGTAAATGAAAGCTTTTCTTTTAAAACGAATGCAATGTTTGTAAAATGTATCATATAGAGGTCAAATACCTCGCGATGTAATCATATGTTATTGTATTCGTCCTTACGGATTGGGACGGGTCATCTCACGTCATATACCATCAAACTGGGAGGACATAATGATACCGCAACCCGCATGCGCATTCTATACGTACGCGGGCAATCGCTAGCATGCGTTTGCGTGTACTTTGTATGCGGTATGTGGCATGCGGTACGGCGGTTACTTGGTCATCAAGTTGATATCTTTTCCATAATTACATCCGTGATTCGGGAGAGTTTGTTATGGAAGAGATCATTATTATTTTGGATGGTTCTAGAATTAGGGTTTGCCTATATATACTAACCCTAATTATCATTCTAGGGATCCATCCTGTTACGTAATCGTCATATACTACACATCTTACGTAACCAGCATCATCTTTCATCTTCTCAAGGTTTACATGTTAGTTCCTTATTAACTAGCACCTACAACCTTATCTGGGGCCTTCTGATCAACGACCGTTATCGAAGGTGGACTTAATCACTTAGCCACCCCGCCGACATCATCATGACGGCCAGGGTTATTCACGGTAGCCGGACCGGAGAGCTAAGTTCTAAGATCCTTAAACCCCCCTTTAAACGTATTGAACATGCATATTGACCCCATAGAAAATATATGCATGATCACTTGTATTTCATCTTATGTCAAATCGGTCACTGTCAGATTGGGTTGGTCCACAAACATTTGTGTGTTTTTCTATAATCAATTATCTATATCTATATTTGTATGTTCTTTAGTTGGATATTTTGTATGAAATAGTTCATTTGTTTATTAGGACATCATGCTCAATCGCCTCAGGCGGCAGGCGGAATACTAATAATGGACTACTAATGGATCAACTAAATGGACATT
Organism: Rutidosis leptorrhynchoides; assembly: GCF_046630445.1. NCBI lineage: Eukaryota > Viridiplantae > Streptophyta > Magnoliopsida > Asterales > Asteraceae > Rutidosis > Rutidosis leptorrhynchoides. The sequence goes on along the minus strand of NC_092335.1, from coordinate 18,285,862 downwards.
TTAAAGTTCATTAAGTAGTCCAAGACTCCAAGTTCTTAAACAAATTCCCCTAACTATAAGACTAGTTGTATCGGAGGAATGGCACGCCCGTGGGATTCGATGTGGCGACCAACCCACGCCCCAATGGACCGTATTGCGGCGTTGGTTCAACAAAAAAAAATGGGGGGTTCGTTGCCAACCAACGGCTCAAGTAACAGGTGTTGCTTTTGATTTTGACCACTTGTCACTCAAAGATTGGTGCTTCAATTTGATGACCTATAGTCGAATTTTTGGATTATATAAATCTAGGTTTAAAATGGAAGTTTAGGGTGTTGCAGGGAAAGGATGAAGGAGACGACCAAATTTGTACGGAGTATTATTTTGTTCATATATTTCACTAGTACCCTTGTAAATTGTATAAAAGTACATTTAAACCCTTATCTTTTAATAACTCATCATATTAATCACTCTTCGAAACTACTAGCAGCAAACAAAAGTGTATTAATTAAGTGATTATTATTGTTAAATCCAAAATAATATTAATTATATTATATTACTTATAATACAAAAACTAGAAATTAAAAGCCACTTCAGCATTCTCCAAACAACTTACACCAAAAATCCACACCACCACTACTCCACACAAAAAACCCACTCTTCCTAGTAATAAAAAAGTACAAAAAAAAACTCACACCACTAACCCACGCCCCCTACCATTACAAGTGGGCTAAAGAAAAACCTCAGATAAATAATAGAAAGTCAAAAGCTAGGATGGCAGCCAACATTGATTTATAAAACGACACATACAAACTTTCATACAGTAGTAAACAATCAATCAAGATGAACTATGGAATGGAAAACTTTAATACATTCACGCCTTTACAAACACTGTACACGATAAGGATCCGCTACAATATGCATAGTACTTTCTTATAGAACAAAATATTAAGATGACCTGCTTATGAATGTGCCTAATAACCTCAAACAATCTGATATAATATGCTACATTTCTAGCATAGTGATGTCGTTAATATAAACCTTTCATTTATTTTTGGTTCAAGTATTCGATGAAACATAACCATATTCAAGGGTTTCAGAAATTGGTCTGTTTTCCCATCACTTGTTACGAAGAGGTTAACGTTTTTCACAAGGCTTATTACTTTATTAGTGCAGTGATTACAATATCATTGTATATTGAAAGATGTTGAATGTATGTAACTATATTAGGCTGATGGGTTGTTTCATTATTTGTCATTATATAACTATTTTGCTTATTGTTTTTTACTTTGAAAATATAGGAAGTGGTTATGGTTATTTAGATGGGTGTGTTTGAAGGATGAAAATGCAGGGAAGTAATTGATTCATGTAATGCAATTCTCTGTTACTTATTCGAGTTTCGTTCTGTATATGTGTTTGGTAACCCTATTCTTCACTTGCATCTTAAATTATTATTGTTTTTTTTTTTTTTTTTTTTTTTTTTTTTTTTTTTTTTTTTTTTTGTAGTTGATGGTAAAAGTGGTTATTTCAGTGGGTTGCTCCTTTTGCGTTGTTTATTTCGAGCAGATTGAATTTTCCTTGATTACCATTGTTTCTGTGTGGACAATTGCGAAGGTACTTAATAGTTTTGTAGGGGATTTTGTATTTAACGGCTAGTTATGAAGTAAAATCATAAAGCCACCCAAATCGTTGAACATATTTTATCAAACAAATTTGTTACTACCTGTCATTAACATCATCAACACATAGCATAATAATAGAAGCGATATAAATAATAAGTGTAAGGTTAACGATTTTATGTTTGTAGCTTCCTAAACTTCGTACATCAAGGTGTTTATTCAACTATTATGCTTGCAGTGCACTTTGTTCATTGGAGCTACCACATTTTGTTCTCCAAGGAGGCAACTATTATGCTCATCCGACTATGGAAGGCGAAGAGCATAATGGACCAGGCTGTTCAAAAAAGTATTATGGGTCAAATGGTTTGTGTTCTTATTATGCTACCAGACCTCTATAGAATGTAACAAAATGTGCACGATTAAAACGATATCATTACAATGTTCATGTGAGTTGTTCAGTAAAATAGAAATACATGGTTATATGCACCATAAATTCGTTCCACAACTTTCAACCATATGATATGTTTCATTGTAGAGAGTAGATAAACTAACATAATATTTTTGACTCAATTGAAAGCATAGCAAGAGTTAATATTTTTATCTTAATAGTTTGTAATGATTTTTGTGTCTTCACTTGATAGGCTTTCAATATAAAAAATTAGACTAGAGTTAATAGTTGACCGTGTTTCAATTGTTATTGAAATCCAGATCCATTATTCCAGAAGGCAGGGGTTGATATTCCATGGTTTACGAGTTGCCATGTTCCTACATATTTCAATTTTATTCGGTTCTCAAAGCATGGCTATGCTAATCTGCTGCCTTATTTGACTTCATGAAAGGTAGTGAGCTCTTCTGAATTTAAACTTACTACTTGATCCTCATGTCATTGGGGTTTTGCAGGAAGTTCGTTTCATGTTATCGAGAGGATACTTGCAATTATATTCCCAGTTCTCTTTTCTCTCTTGAGGCTATTACTCTCTAAACAGTCAATGAACCAGACCTAAGCTTTTCTTCTTTGAATAAAATAGTGTTTTTTTTTTTTTTTTTTTTTTTTTTTTTGCTTAAAGAGCCAATGACGTGTGTCGTTTCATGCCTAAAAAGAAATGGATATACATAGGTATTCCTACTTTCCAATTCTATAGCTGCTATACACATTATTTTAGCAGTGATTGACTTTTCATATAATATAATTCAAATTTTCTTATGAGAATGAAATTTACCTATAAAAAGGTTCTCGATCTCATTGCCCCTCTAGAGTTGATAGAAGTCACACACATCCCTCTACTAACGTGCTGTTTGTTTTTTAAGATGTTTTTGCCTGAAGATCTGCGGACCATGTCTGTTAAGAAGATGTGGTCTGAAGGTCTTTATGCTGAATAATGAAGACTGTTTGTTTTTATGTCTGCAACATAACTTAATTCTGTCTGCAGCACTTAGAAGCACATTTCTAAGTCTGCGAGGCTACAGACATAATAAGACATTATTTTATCTTATGTCTTCAGAAAAACAAACTGTCTGCAGTAAAAACGTCTGCCTCCGCGCAGACATAAGACATAATAAGGTCTGCAGACAGGAAAACAAACAACACTTGCAGTATAGCGTTAACAGTTTCTAGGTGCTCATTTTTTATTTTATTATATAGGGGTGTCCCGTTTTAACTAATATATAAGTGAATGTAACTTCAATTGTACTTATTGTAGGGTTGTCTTTTGGTACGAGGAGTGCCTTAGATGTTATTCGAATGGCATACATTTTAGTCATTGCTATAATCTCTAATCCTATATGTGGCTTCTAACAAATACATTCAATATTTTGGGTCATAATTTATTCAACTAAAGAGTATTTATTTTTACAAGTTGTTCAGTCCGATTGTTGTAAGTAACGATATTACATTAAGTTGTTCTATATTCTTATTGTATGAATTTTAACAATGTTATTGGTATTAGTGTTTCTTTATGTGTTTTTGCTGTTATGTAGGTTCTGCCGAACCTGGGTCTTCTTTTATTGATGATTCATATTATCATGGTTCATCTTTATCTTTATTTGCTGCACCTTGACGCAACTTGGGGCAACTTCGCGCAACTTGCCGGAACTTGCTGTAACATGCCGTAACTTGACGTAACTTGCCGTAACCTGACGCAACTTGGCGCAACTTGCCGCAACTTGATGAAACTTGACGTAACTTGACGTAACTTTGCGCAAGTTTGGTTCACGCAAGTCCGCGCAACTCAGCTCAACTTGACGCAACTTGTCGCAACTTAACGGAACTTGACGTAACTTTGCGCAAGTTTACCCAAGTTTGGTTTATGCAATTTTGTGCAACTTCGCGCAACTTGACGCAACTTGACGCAAGTTTGCGAAAATTCGGTTGGTTCAAGTTTGGTTGGCGCAACTTCGCGTAATTTTGCGTAACTTGACGTAACTTTACGAAAGGTGATGGGTATGGTGGTGTTGGTTTGAGCCGAAACACACAAGAGAGAGGGATTTTGGGTTTTGATTGTGATGCACATAATGGAGAGCCTAGGGGTTCCTTTTATAGTATGGTTTTAGAATCATGATCATACTAGGATTGCTAAGGGATAAGCTTGGGAGAAGGATTGAGATTAGGGTTAGTTTAAGAAGTTAGAAATAGATTAGGATGAGGATTTGACTAAGTTTAAGTTTATCCCCTATTTCTTTTTGCTAGCCGATACCTTATTAAACATAAGATTTATTTATTTTTATTTTTTTTTACGGTTGTTATACTCTACATTTGAACCTAAAATCTATCTATAGTTTCTATTATATTGCTAAAATGATGATGTTATTATTAGGCTAATTTCTTTGTTAAGAAAAAATCAAAAAGAAAAAGAAAAAAAACTAATCATGGTGGGTGATGTCATTAATTTAAATAATTTTGAATTAAAATTAAATCTTATTAATTAATTATTATTATTAAATCTTATTAATAATTATTTTAATTATTAAAATTAAATAGTTAAATTATTTTAATTAATTATTTTGAATTGAGTACGAGAAGATATAAAAGTTAGCCTCAATGAAACCAATTCTACATTTATATTTTGATTTACACTTTTAAATAAAATTACAATCAATATTATCTCTTATGATTGGATGTGGATTGTTAAATATGCATTTTAGATGTTTGATGAAATGTTCAGCTGACGAGTTTCTTAGTTGGATTATGTGGTTCCACGGGTTATAAAACTAAATAACTTTAGCATTTACGTTCACTCAATACCTATCATTAAACTGTTTTGTTTAAACAAACCCGTGATTCCACGGGTTATTTCACTAGTACAATTTATTACTCGTATCAACGTGTTCACGACTTTTGTATGAACATGGAAATATAACACATTACAATATTGTTTTAGGGAAGGAACTAATGTATATTAACTTTTGGTTCTATACCTTTTATAAACTAATTGGCCAAGGGTTAAAGTCATAATTTGGAATAAAAAAATAAACAAAATTGATTCGTTACGTGTGAAACACTTGCACTATAATCGGTGTTTCTTCATGTTTATTCTTCATGTTTTTGTTTCAGGCTTTTTTTTTTTTTTTTTTTTTTTTTTTTCATGTTGGCCTGCTTCTTGCGGGCTAGCCTTACTTTGTATGCCCAATTTGGGCTTTTTTGGTGTTCTTATTAATATAGCTTTTCCAAAAAAATTCAGTCAATAGTTTGTTTAAAGGACATGCATTTGTTACGAACATATAATACAACACCATTTAAATGACTTGCATTTGCTACGAACATATAATACAACATTATGACACCAAACGATCTACACACGATCTTCCAATCATAAGAAAGAAGCAAAAATATATAAAGTCTAAAAGTTTTAGTGTTAAAATACCATTAAGTGCTTATTGAATAGTAACAACTAATTCCAGATTTAATATGTTGGAGAATAATGAGAGAATTGATATATAACAATCAAGTTGAACAAAGATTAACAAGTGTGTACTTATATTAACTTATTAATCTCTTAGAAGAATTTTTATTATAAAGCTAATTTTAATTTTAATTTAATATATCTTAAATGAATAATAATAACATTTAATTTTGAAATATCGTATTCTATCACAAATATCACATAGCATTTGTTTATAGCTAAATTATAATTACATATTCGTGACTAATTAGTAAGTCGACAAGTCTTTTAACCCCTTTTTGGGTTTAAAGGATCTTTTTCTTTTCCTTTAGAAAAGCAGGTTTAAAGGATCTTGCTCAAAAATCTTTCTCAATTTTAGCCCTTTTTTTTTATAATTTCCATCCAATCATCATTTTAAAGTAACAAAAGAAAAATATTTATTTAGATTATTTAGCCATTGCTTTTCAAAAAAAAAAAAGATTATTTAGCCATTTCAACCATGTGGCTTAATTTTACACATTTAAGTTTTCAACACTATTTACATAATTCCTACTTGTTTGACGATAAAATCAGGAGAGTATAGCCTCGGGCTAACTTGTTCTACCATATAAATCATCAATTTCATCATCAAACATAAACCATGAACTTTGACTGAAATAGTCAACACTCATAATTAATTAGGTTAGAAATCATACCTCAAGTTATTATTATTGGCGAATTTTCAATAGCTGAAGGGTTATCTGTCTTCTTTAGCATCAACCTTCAGTATCAATTGTTCAAAATTTCATGAATTAAGCTCTACTTTCTTCTTTTTTTCTTCATCTTTTAAACACACTTGCTACATTCACGTGTTGCCGTGTTGGTGATGAAATGAGCGTATAAAGATGATGAATAAGGCTTTACTTTCTTCTATTTTAGCTCCTGCCACAAATGTTTGTGATATTTTTCAATTTCAGTCCCTCATCATTCAGTTATTACCCTTCCTGACACCAAAGTCAATTTGATTGGATTTTCACTAATAAACATACCAAGTGGAACAGTTTGGATTATGGATCTGCCTCACAATAATCAACAGAAATGAATGGATAGTACACAACACTCCTATCAATGATATTTGTTCGAGAAAAAGGCCTTGTATAGTAGCATCTAATGGGACTGTCATTTACAAGTTTAAGAAGTATTAAAGGTTTATTGATTATTTATGTAAAACATTCTTTTTAATCATTTTGTATAACCTAGACTTTATTTTTAGATGTAGTTTTGAAAGTATGACCGATGTCATAAAAAAATGCAACATGTGTCATCGTACAAAGCAATGTATTTTAGTTTTGACCGCATAAGTTAATTGTTAGCGCAGTTTGAAGTCGGAGAACCTATCATTATTCATTATGCGTTTAAAAATTAAAAAAAAATAAAAAAAATAATATATATGTTCGATCAACAAGTTATTGTGTATAATGGTGGAACAATGACATTTTTTTTTTTTTTTTGTAAGCAAGGAAACTCTCCTATGAACGAGCACATTGGCTCCCCCATAGAAGGTAAAACCTTGGGTAATCAAGCCCCCGAGCGCGAGACCTGGTACCGGGTGAATTGCGCATTATGCGCACCCTCTTGTCACACTCCCTTTTTGAACAATTTGACATAGCCAAGGATTGAACCCGGGTGGTGTGCTTCGTTGGGCAACTCGGTGAACAATGACATTTGTAGTGAAGAAAATCGAATATGATATTTTTATACTTAATAGAAATAGAAATATGAAGCAGCAACATAAGAAATGCATCGTCAGCATAATTTTTTTGTTTTTTTAAATGGGAGTTTATGGAGGAGGGTTTGTAAAAATAGAAATCTGGAAAAAAAAGTTTACAAAACTAGGATTTCTGGAGTGTTTGAAACTCCGGTTTCACTAAAATCGGAGTTTTAAACCTCAGTTTGTGTACTTTTTGACCTGAACAGGTACTTTTTGCCATGTGTACGGGGAATTCGGAGTTTCAAACTTCGGATTTACTTTTTTTTTCTTCTTTTTATGATATAAAACAATTCCCTTTATGTTTTTATGTGTTGGTTTTTTCTTTTCATCATCTCTAATTCTATTGCAAGAGAGAATACTAGCTCTCACTGACATAACATACAAACTTGGTTAAACTAAAAATATAATCATTAAACAGTAATATACACGTTGAATTGAAGAAAAGACTTTGGCCCCCTGAATTTTATTCTCTTTATATAACAGCCACAAGACTTTTAAACTACACCTGCAACGATATGACAACTTAAAACATATAAACATGAAGATTTTAGATAAGATTGAATAATGAATGATATATTGAATATTGAATATTTTGTATTCAATATTTTAGATAAGATTAAACATAAAGGGATTGTTTTATATCATAAAAAGAAAAGAAAAAAAGTAAATCCGGAGTTTGAAACTCCGGATTCCCTGTACACATGGCAAAAAGTATCGGTGAAAAAGTACACAAACCGAGGTTTAAAACTCCGATTTTAGTGAAACCGGAGTTTCAAACTTCAGAAATCCTAGTTTTGTAAACTTTTTTCCAGATTTCTATTTTTACAAACCTTCCTTTATAAACTCGCATTTCAAAAAAAAAAAAAGAAATTCATCGTCAGCAATAGAACTGATCATTAGCATACGTAAAGAAATAAAATATTATTGTAGTATAATTTTTGGCTTCATAACTGATTCTACTAGACCACTCCCATCCGTCTCGTGATGGCAGCGAGGTCGCCCTTGAATCATACAAACTTTCAAAATTGAAATCAAATTAGAGCTCATTCCTACACTTACAACATTGGTTCATAAAACAAACTTACAAACTTGCATAAAGTAGTAATCAAACTAGATATCAAAGCAAATGGGTCAATGATGTATAAACATGTAATCCTGCACCAACTTAAATACACTTCTGGTTCCATGTGTCTAGGAACAGTAGGTCGAGTGGGTGGGTTGGTTTGTTCACTGGTCAAAGCAATTCGGGTCAAAACAGGTAAGTTTATATAGGTCATAAAAATACTTAATGTAGTGAATAGCATGGGGAGGAGCCCACAACAACGCAAGTGGGTTTAGTTGAACACTAAGAAACGCCACATATATACTCGTAGTTTGGTACATGGCTTAAAACTTTAACATGCTATGAAAACATGCTAGCTCCACCCCAGTAAAAACCTAGGTTCCGGGTCAAACTGAATAAGCCTACAATTGAATTGAATTAAATCGAATAATAAAAGAATGATGAAACCAAAAGCTATACTGACCTTCATCATATATGTTCAAATATTACTTTTGTCTTTTGTAATGTTTTTATCATTCTTTAAAAAAAAAAAAAGCCTACAACACATCTGAGTAATTCAAATAAACCCTAAAATCAATCAATATAACCATCAAAGCTAAAACATTTCTTTAGAAAAACTGAAAAAATATAAACAACAAGCAAAGGCAGATAAAAAAAAAGCATAAACAAATTATAATCAAACTTAAAATAAATGAAAAAGAAGCAAAAACAGAGCATATATCCAACCTTTTGGGTCATTCTTGGGTTGTGGTCCTTCATACAAATAACAAATGCACACCAAATTATATTAAAAAGGCTTAATTTGGGATATATTTCATATAGTATTATTTTACCTTTTTCTGTAAACAACTAACTATAATAGTGCAAGTTTTTAGGATGATAACACTTCAAATCCGAATCGTAGTTGAACGATTTTGTTAGTGATTACACTTAGTTTTACAAACTCAAGTGGTCCAAATTTTTATTAGTTTGTGAACAAATTTACATCTTAAAGTAGGGGTGTGCACCATTTGGTTTGAAACCATTTAAACCGAATATCGAATTGAAACCAAATCGAAAAAAACCAAACCGAATTTGAAAAATGGTTTTCGAATCGAGAAAAACCGAAACCGAATTTTAATTTGGTTTTTCGGTTTGGTTTTCGGTTTTGAAATTTTTTAATTTGGTTAACCGAAAACCGAACATAAAACCGAATTCAATTTATACAATATTAAATAAATATTTTAAGTTATTTATATTATTGTATATATCTACGAGAAACAATTTTGAATAGATATTTTAAGTTTTAACTCTTCAAGTCAAATTCGGTTTACTTAGATTGAAATCCTATTTTAATCTTTAATTTCATAATTTTCCTTTTAACTCCACATTTTTAAAATTGTAATCATTTCAAGTCGATTTGCTATTCAGTTCAATTTATGTGTGTGTGCACGTTGAATCAATCAAATTTATATACACTGCTTTACAACAGTTTATTATAGAAAGTATACACTATGTCTAAAAAAAACTTTTGTTATTGGTATTGGTTTTATTTATTTTTGAATATAAAATGTATTTATTATATAAGCTTATTTTATTTTCTAAAATTTGTATATATGTTCGATTATATATATTATTTTAGTATGATACTTACAAAGTTAATAATATAATGTTTATTTATATCGTGAGAAAAAAGTAAAAAAAAAAAAGTCGATGTGGAAGTTAATTTGGTTTTAACCGAAACCAAACCGAATTCATATTTGGTTTCCGGTTCTGTTTTGGTTTTGGTTTTGATATTTGAATTTGGTTTCGGTTTGGTTTTTGGTTTTAATTTTTAGAATTTCAAAACCGAAAAAACCAAAAAACCGAAAACCGAACCGATGAACACCCCTATCTTAAAGGGAAACCTTAATATATTATAGAAACTCAAAACCTAGAATAGCAGCCAACATTGATTTTATAAAACTAAGTTTTCAAACTTTCATACTGTAGTAAACACGAACTATGAAACCGAAAACTTAAATACATTCCTGTCTTTACATACCAGTAGACAATATCGTTATGCTACAATACGCAAAGGACTTCTGTATAGATCAATTATATAGATGATCGACCTACTTATAAATGTAGGTGTGCCCAAAACCTGTAATATCAAACAATCCATCTATAATTGTATTGTAACAATAGTACTGCAGTAAAGAAGAATAGATGCTATATTTCTACACGGAAGAGATGAATACAAAACAAATGCAATATTTACCTTTTGACCTTTCGAAAGAGCACAACTACTGTTACGTATATCCAATCCATCGCGAGACTCAATGAAGCAAAAAGTAAATGTCTACATCTACGGTTGAAAAATATAACACTACAAATTCCCCAAAATCCCACTGCAAATCTAGCACCCATACCCGTGTAATATGATTTGAAAAAGTCATCATCCTCCTCATCAATGGGAGTAGCAGGTGTAGGCCCATATATTGGTGTGAGCGGAGGTCCATAAAGTAGTGGGTTACCTTCATACGAGGATGAATCAAAGCGTTGGAGTTGAGGAGCAGATGGTATTTTACCTGACAAATTATTGTATGAGAGGTCAAGAACACCTAAACCGTTCAACTGTGACAAACTTGAAGGAATCTTTCCAGAAAACTGATTTCTCGACAAGTCAAGAAAATCAAGAGATGTCAAGTTACCAATATCTTTTGGGAGTTCACCATGCAGTTTGTTGATGGAGATATTTAAGGAGACTAATTCAACAAGAAGAGTGATCTCAGAGGGAAGCTCCCCGGATAAGCTATTTGTTGAAAGATCAATGATATTCAATAGATCGAGATTACTTCTTCCAAATGATCTGTATGTTCCTTTCCATGCAACTAATGCATTGTCAATGAACTCTTCAGGTTCAAATGATCTATTAGATTTAAAAATAAAACGACCATACATTTGAGAAGAATGACGAGTCCTAACATCATCTTCATACCTATTTGTCATAGATGAAAAGTTACCAAAGCAACTAGGAAGATTACCCGCCAATTTATTCTTAGACAAGTCAAGGATACGAAGATTGGACAACCAACATATTTGGCGTGGCAGACTACCGCTGAACATATTTGATCGTAAAACAAGACCATATAACCCTGAAAGTCTTTCCCCTATCCACAAAGGTATCTTGCCACATAACTTGTTTTCCCCGACATCCATAAACCTAAGATTTGTACAGTTGCTCAATGATATGTGCAATTCACCAACAAAAGCATTTTTACGCAAATACAATGCCTCTAGCTGATTCAAGAATCCAAAAGACAAAGGAATATTCCCGGATAAATTGTTGTATGACAAATTAAAAACTACCAGATGTGTGAATTGCGACCAACAATCAGGAAGGCTCCCTGAAAACGAGTTGTTAGAGAGGTCAATCAAAGTTATTTCCCCATCAATATGACATAAGAAAGAGAGGTTTCCTTCAAAACGGTTGTTACTCAAATCCAATCCAGGATACTCGTCAAAGTTAATTGTTATACCTGGTGGCGTACCCGTAAATTCATTTGAAGACAGTTTCAAAGATTTTAATCTAATTGGTAGGTTCCAGAACCACCCAGGGACAACGCCAGATATTCCATTACTAGAAATATCAAGATCTTCGAACATTATTTGAGATTTAAGCCACACTGGGAAACTAGGTCCCAGATTGCAGGATTGCAAATTTATGGTCTGTAATTGAAAAGGAAATCTAAAATGGGAGCTGAAATTAAAGGAAAATGAATTGAAAGACATGTCTAAAACGTATAAGGAGGAGAGATCTATAAAGTGAGGGTCGGATATCACACCATGAAGATAGTTGTTGGAAACATTGAGAATATAAAGATTTGAAAGTTGACCGACACTGTAGGATAAATCACCACTCAACTGATTACCAGAGAGGTCTAACTCTATTAGGGACTCCCATCCTGTGAAGTTATCAGGAATGGTTCCATTGAAGGAATTGTGAGCAAGTGACAAGTCTCTCAAGGATGATGGCAATCCAGCGAAATTAGGCAAAGACCCCTTAAATAGGTTTCCTGAGAGGTCTAAATCGGTGAGAGAAGTTGAAGCTCCAAAGGAAAAAGGAATACATCCCTCCAAAGAAGAGAAAATTGGATAAATGGTCCCTGTGGTTTACATGAAATGGGGTAAATGGTCCCTGATGTTCATTTTCGAGGTTCGTGGTCCTTGTGGTTTACATAGCCTGTGTAAATGGTCCCAATTTCTAACGGACGTTTATTTCATCCGTCAAGTGTAAGCACGTGCCAAACACGTGATGGGTAAAATCATCCGTTTAAACATCAGGGACCATTTATCCCATTTCACGTAAACCACAGGGACCATTTATCCAATTTTCTCTTTTCTTTTTCCTTTTTATTTTCTTTTCTCTTTTAAAACCCACTTATTAAATCCATATCATCGTTCTGGTTCTAGCCCGCCTGATCTAACCCATCACAGAGGCCAACCAAGCTTACTCGCTGAATCCCCTTACACTCCATCTTTCTTCCCCCTTTTTCTTTTGATTTGGAAGACGGCCGTTGCGTTTGGATCTTCGACAATAAACAAGTTTATCAGCACAAGATTTTAATTACAACTTCAATCATCAACAAATTCATCATCTTTTATCAATTCATCAAGTGCACGAGTATTACGACTTGAAATTTTTTGATCTGTTCATCGTGAATTTTCGCCAAAAATTATATTAATGTGAATTGAAGCTTTTAATCTATTGAAATAGACTCCATAACCAGTGACAAACATCTCTTATGAGTAATCATTTGCCAAAACACCTTCAAATTAACAGATACGTCGGTGAACAGTGTCGTCTTCATGAACTTCAAGTTGTAGATGGATTTTTCAATTTAGCATGTTTTAGGTATAGTTTTCTTCATGAAAACCGTTTTAAACCACATTTCAGATCTTCGTCTATCATGCGCATGGCCAAAAACAACAACTACATTTCGAATTTGATCCAAACTCAAATATGTTGACTTTTTGAAGCGAAGTTTGACTCGAAAATTAGAGTTCGAGACTACGAATTAGATCTTCATATTTTGCAGAAAGGGGTACGAATACATAACGAACAAATATGCATTATTACTTTTTGCTATATGTTTCTGAATCGTTCCGTGCACTAACGTAGTTCAACTTTTCGGTTAACAATGAACACGATCTGGAAATTGATGAAATTGAAACTGTTAATAGTAACTGAAGATCGTCAAGTGTTCGATTTTCGTTACTGATCATGAATACAAGCTCCGTTGGAATTTATAGCATCTAAATGATGATAGCCTAAATGAATTTATAAATGACGATGTTAGAAATTGAAGATGATGTTGAAAATGAAGTTCAGGACCAAATACCCCATTTCATGTAAACCACAGGGACCAATGGTCCAATTTTCTCTTAAAAGAAGAATGAAAAATGACGATTTTACCCATCACATGTTTGTCACGTGTTTCCACTTGACGGAAGAAATAAACGGCCGTCAGAATTTGGGACCATTCACCCCGACCATGTAAACCACAAAGACCACGAACCCCGAAAATGAACATCAGGGACCATTTACCCCATTTCATGTAAACCACAGGGACCATTTATCCAATTTTCTCTCCAAAGAATTACTTCTGAGATCAAGTGATTCCAAGTTGGAGAGATTTCCAAGCTGTTGAGGAATAACACCTACTAGTTTATTATTTGAGAGGTATAAATAGGTGAGAGAAGTTAAAGCTCCAAAGGAAAAAGGAATTGATCCCCACAGTAAATTATCACTGAGATCAAGATAAGTCAAGTTGGAGAGGTTTCCAAGCTCATGAGGAATAGATCCCACCAAAGAATTACCTTTGAGATTTAATTCAATCAAGTTGGATAGATTTCCAAGCTGATAAGGAATAGGTTCAGTGAGATTAGCATTAGACATAACCAAATACTCTAAGTTGGTAAGGGAACCCAAAAAGTTTGGTATATGATTGGACTGAAAATCAATTCCAGATAAATCAAGGGTTTGTAACTGCTTTAACACCAATGAGGTTGTTACAGCTGACAAACGACCATTTGCAACAATCCCTCTTTCCTTCTTCATTACTCCAATCATTTAGAGTGTCAATTATGTCTTTTAAATCTTCTTTAAACATCAGCAGAGCTTGTCTCTCCTTGTCAATGCATGACGACCCTGTAACCGTCATGTTGGCATCTTCATTGAGCCCGAGAGTATGATCAGCATCACTAATAAATAATAGTACACATAGAAGCCAATACACAACAACAACATGCATCATATCATATTATTGAACTCTGAAAAGGGAGTTCAATTCAAATGCCAAAGAATTGAAAGACATGTCCAAATAGGTTAAGGAGGAGAGATTTATAAAGTGAAGGTCCGATATGACACCATGAAGGGAGTTGGATGAAACATCGAGATATTCAAGATTTGAAAGTTGACCCAAACTGTTGGGTAAATCACCACTCAACCGATTATCAGAGAGGTCTAACTTTTCTAGGGATTGGCATCCTGTGAAGTCAGAAATGCTTCCACTGAGAGAATTGTGAGCAAGCGACAAGCTACTCAACGATGACCATACTGATGAAACATCGAGAGAAGTAAGATTTGAAAGTTGACCCACACTGTTGGGTAAATCACCACTTAACTGATTACTAGAGAGGTCTATATATCGTAGGGACATGCTACTCAACCATGACCATGGAATAGACCCCACCAAAGAATTATTACTGAGATTAAGATCAGACAAGTTGGAGAGACTCCCAATCTCATGTGGAATAGATCCCCCCAAACGAATTACCACTGAGACCAAGAATAGACAAATTGGAGAGATTTCCAAGCTTATAAGGAATAGGTCCACTGAGATTAGCATTAGACAAATGCAAATGCTGTAAGTGGTAAGGGAACCTAAAAAGTTTGGTATTTGATTGGACTGAAAATCAATTCCTGATAAATCAAGAGTTTGTAACTGCTTTAACAGCTTTACTGACCGATTAATTTTACCTACCAAATTGGGATAAATAGAAAGACGCAGTTCGGTTACGTGACCAGTGTCGGTGTCACAATACACACCTGGCCATTTGCAACAATCCATCTTTCCTTCTTCATTTCTCCAATCATTCATGACTTTTAAGTCTGATTTAAATATCAGTAGAGCTTGTCTCTCCTTCTCAATACATGACCCTGTAACCGTCATATTGGAATCTTCAGTGAGCCCGAGACTATGATCGACATCACTAACAAATAACAGTATGCATAGCAACCAATAAACAGCATCATGCATTATATCATGTACATATAATCAATTATAAATACAAAACCGAAGAGATTAACTCACCGCCTCGGGGTTGATAAAAGCCAGAAAATTTCGAACATTAACCAAATTGTAAGACAATGTATAGAGATCAAATGCTTATTGTTGAAGGTTGCCTATTTAATTTCAAACAGAAAGACTTGACTAGAGAGGTACTTAATTTTCCACATGTAATTACAAAAAGCGTTTAGAGTTGTTTTCACAAATGTTGTTTTCATATAATTTTCCACATATAATTACAAAAAAGTGTTTAGAGTTGTTTAAGATACGTCAACAAGTCTTCTAACCCCTGCTTGGGTTTAAAGGATATTCCTCAAAAGTTTTTCTCATTTAAACCTTTTTTGTTTTTATAATTTCCATCCAATCATCAATTTTAAGGTAACAAAAAAAATATTTATTTAGATTATTTAACCATTTCAACCATTTGGCTTAATTTTACACATTAAGCTTTCAACACTATACCACCGAGGCATTTGCCTGAGTGGTATCGCGGTGGTGTTTAACACCCTCGCCGGGTAAGAGGTCCAGGGTTCGAACCTGGCTTCTGAATGACCAAATTAAACATGGATTGAAATAGGCTCCATTGAGGTCAAAGGGAAGGTTTTACCGACCCGATCCGGGACTAAGGTCCGGCCAGCCTGCCCCTCGGGATGATTTAAGGGTTCGGATCCCTGTGATCGTGGTTCGGGTTTCCTGCCCGAACGTGTGTGTGCGCAAATGATGACTAGGCTTCGGTCCGGACTGATGCAATCCTGACGTTCAAAAAAAAAAAAAAAAAACTTTCAACACTATTCACATAATTAATTCCTACTCGGGCGTCGGGCTAACTTATTCTACCATTTAAACCATCAATATCATCATCAAGCATAAACTATCAACTTTGACTGAAATAGTCAACACTCATAATTTATTACGTTAGAAATCATACCTCAAGTTATTATTATTATTATTATTATTATTATTATTATTGGAGAATTATCAACAGTTGAGGTGTTCTCTGTTTGCTTTAGCATCAACCTACACTATCAATTGTTCAAAATTTCATGAATTTAGCTTTACGTTCTTCTTCTTTTTCTTCTTCATCTTGCTACATTCACGTGCAGTTGATGAAATGAGCGTATAGAGATGATATTAGGCGTTTTAATCTATTTTAGCTCCTACCACAATTGTTTGTGATAGTTTTCAATTTCAGCCCCTCGTCATTCTATTATTACCCTTTCTGACACCAAAGTCAGTTTGACTGGAATTTTACTAACAATTGGATTATGGATCTGCCTCACAATAATCAACAGAGATTAATGGAGTACACAACACTCCAATCAATGATATTCGTTCGAGAAAAAAAACCACATGGGACTGACATTTACAAGTTAAGTATAATATTAAAGGTTTATTGATTGTTCATGTAAAACATTCTTTTTAGTCATTTTGTACAACCTAAGCTTTATTTCCAGATGTAATTTTAAAAGATGTCATAAAAAATGCAACATGTGTCATCCCTCAAAGCAATGTATTTTAGTTTTGAACGCATAAGTTGTAAGCACAGTTTAAAGTCGTAGAACCTATCCACTACGCATATAAAATAAAATATAATAATAATATAAAATATAAAGTTGGCTTTATAATTGATTCTATATAGAGTATTGAATCTAAATTTTCGATCAACAAGTTAATGACACTTGTAGTGAAGAACATAGAGAATGATATTTTTATGCTAATTAGAAATAGAGATATGAAGCACCAACATAAGAAATGCGTCGAGAACTGATTATTAGCATACGTAAAGAAATAAAATATTAGTATAATCAACAAGAAGTTAGTGTATAAAGCTTACTAATTGTTCTTTATAAACCTTTTATTCAAGCACTAATTCAATTGAAAAATTATAAAAAATCTGTTAAAAAATTTTCATCGTCGGGGGCGGATGACCCCGATTGCACCATGGTGGATCCGCCCCTGCCTTGAATGTTACAAACTTTCAAAATTGAAATCACAATCGAGCACATTCCTCCACTTACAACATTGATTCATAAAACGAACTTACAAACTTTGCATATAGTAGTAAAGTAATCAGACTAGATGAACTGTTAAATGGAAAACTTTAATACATTCCCGCCTTATACGTACACGATAACTATCCACTACAATATGCATAGGACTTTCCTATAACAATTACATAAGATATAAGATTGGCCTGCTTATGAACGTTGGCGTGCATAAAACCTAGTATAAAAAAACAATGTAAATGTTTTTGGCTGAATTGTCATCAGCTGATTAACTATTGCCGGTTACCAATTTATTATATATGATGTCACATGTCATTATTGATTATTGATTATTCAAATAATACTCCCTCAAATTATGCATAACATATCAACCGAAAACCTACGTATCCGTTTCTTTTGGGAGAAGTTGTATCAAATTCATCTCTTGATTGCGATTTAGATTTGAGTTTTATAACATGTTCCTCACATTGTTCATTTCTTGATCACAAAACTGCATCTCACCCTAATTCAATATGACGTCTCTTCATTTGACTTCTTGAATGTGTGCCGGTCTTTCTTTTATTCTTATTTGCTTTTAAAAAATTTATTATTGTGTTTCGATTTCTATAAAATCAACTTTTTTGTTCATTTGATAAAATTAGGGTTTTATCTTTTAAATATCTTCATTTAAGATGAAATTGCAAATGTTTATGCATAAAGCGACCCTTCCACACTATAATACAGTATTAAACAATCAAGATGAACGATCAATATGTTCCTGACTTTACGAACATCTACATGATAACGATCCACAGGAATATGCATACGACTTCCGTGGATAACAATTATATAAGATTCCAACTTATGAATGTAACCCACTCCTAAAACCTGTAAAATAAACCGTCTATAACTATAATGTATTGGAATAATAATAGTATATTGTATTAGAGAAAGCATATGAAAGAAGCTTTTAATCCTGGTGAACCATATTGGTGTAACGACCCAACTTCGTTTTACCAAAGACACGCCTTAAAAAAATTAATAGTACAGTTCATTTGGACGGCGTTCAGTTATCTGGACGGCGTCCAGTTTCAAAGGCCAGAACGGCGTCCCAAATATTGGATCGCGTCCAATTGTTCTAAAAAGCTCTGTGATGAAAAACTCACCCAACCCAGTTATACTAGACGGCGTCCAGTCTATCTGGACGGCGTCCAGATGTCTGATCAGTCCCAAAACTTTCACATTTTATATCAACACTTCCAAAACAACACCAAAATGATTTATAACCATTAACCCAAGTTTAATTACATCCGAAACGTAAAAATAGAAGTGTTTAGACATTAAAACGGGCCCAAAGACCCTTGATACCCCAACGACCCGTTATATACAATAATATAGCGATTTTGACCCATTTATATATTTAGACGGATTAGGACTCTACAACCCAACCCGATACCAAGAGCATAATCCCGGGGACTACCAAATCCCCAATCCGCATTCATATATCCAAAAGCTACCCCATCGAGCCCAAGCGCTCATAATCATCTAGTCTAACAACTAGTTAGCTTCAAATTCACAATACCTGTAAAAAGGTAAACAACGAGAGGGTAAGCTAAAGCTTAGTGAGTAGAATAAATATATACATGCATATACAACTTACCTACTCGCATCCACGACATCATATAATGCATATAATCGCATATCATCTCATAACAAAAGCTAATATCATCAAAACGTACAACTAGCAACATCATTAGCATAATAATCATAATAATAATGAAATGCTAAACATCAACAATTATAAACCATGGTTAACCAATTCTTCGCAAGGGAATGACTTCGCGAAACAAGTCATCGATGTTCATAACAACCGTTAGCTCCCAAAAACGGCGATGGTATGCTAACCCCCGAGGTGTTCCAAAAATGGCTATGGCGTCACCCCCAAGTGTTCCAAAAACGGCTATGGTATCACTTGATCACGTGTGAGTAAAACACGGCTATTACTCACAACCATGTGCACAAACACGGCTATGTGCACAATTAATACGGGCAAACAACGTGTGAGTAAAACACGGCTATTACTCACAACTATCAATATGGACAAAACGGCTATGTCCCACAACTATCAATATGGACAAAACGGCTATGTCCCACAACTATCAATATAGACAAAACGGCTATGTCCCACAACTATCAATATAGACAAAACGGCTATGTCCCACAACTATGGTCACAAAACGGCTATGTGACACCATTAATACGGGCACATAAATCATATATATACATACATAGATATTCCACTCACCTCGAATTGCTCGCACAAGTCATATATGTAAATCGCCTCCAAAAGCAACCGAGCAAACCATTTACCTATAATACGCATATAGATATACAAACAATCAACATACATTCTCTACGAGAGAATTCGACTTCAACACCCTTAACCAAGGTTTACACCTATCACCACAAACCGCCCATTTAGACATCTAAAGTGGACTTCACCAATTACCACTACGGGTGGTAATTCCGACCCATCCAACAAGTACAATTTAACCAAAATTATACTTGACACCATTTAAACCAATCTTGGTCTTAACAAAATTGCTTATCATCCAATTAATCCAAAATTAAAGTCATTACCAAATTTGACCCATCTAAGTCAACCCATTTTGACATAAGTCCCAAAAACATCTTTAATCACTAACGTCTAGTGATTAACACCCAAACCATGACCAAATTCGTCCTCAAACCTTAAACCCACAATAACGGGTCAAAACCCCATCTACTAACCACAACAAACCCATTTCACAACCATTCAAGGGTTTCTAACAAAATCAAGCTCAAATCCTAATTTGAATATCAAAATCAAATAATGAATTTCGGAGTTAGAACTTACCAATACTATCACAACGTAGCCATGAACGAGGTGAACAACTTTAACTCTCGCGACTTGACCCGATTTACCCTTCTTCTTCCTCAAATGGAGCTCTCTTTCTCTCTCTCTCTCTAGATGGATGGAAGAGGTGAAAATGAGGATAAGATGGAGGTTGGATCAGTTTTAGAGGCTCAAAACCGACCCCCAAGTGAAAAGACTCAAATACCCTTCATTAAAATATTAAAATTCCAACAGCTGGCCTGTCAGGCCATTTAGACGGCGTCCAAAATGGATGGACGGCATCCAAAATGGATAGACGGCGTCCTACCTTTCATTGGTGGACGGCGTCCTAAAGTCTGGACGGAGTCTCACTGAACTGAGACTGGAACTGAACTTGTTTTGGTCGTAACTTTCAAACTGTAGCTCCGTTTTTTGATGAATCAAATATCGTTGGAAACGTAATGAGGTGTACTATCCAATGGTAAGGTTTTAGAACATTAACTCAAACTTTATTTAGGATCCAAATATACGCTTACATGCCTCATATTTTGAATGACGTTCAAATAACGCGTAACTGAAAAACGGGGTGTTACAATTGGTGGCATTAAAATGGTTAGGAAAAGTAATATTTGATATGCGATTACCGGCCTAGATTATGCAATTACATGTACACTGTACTCTTAAGCTGATTTGAACATACAAGTAATCATGGTTGTTTTTTCGAATTCAGCCATAGCTACACGGTACAGAAAAAGTGGATTCAAAACATTATAATTCAACGAAACTATCATGGAAGAGTAAAATTAAGAACAAACGTAAACTTTACCTTTTAAACTTCCGAAAGAGCACAACCACTGTTACGTATATATGATCCTTTATGAGACTTAATGATGCAAAAAGTAAATGTCTGCATCGACGACTGAGAAATATAACACCACAAATTTCCAAAAATCCAACTGCAAATCCAGAACCCATGCCCATGTAATATGATTTACGAAAGTCATCATCTCCATGTGAGTCGTCATCCTCCTCAACAACAGTAGTAGTAGATATTTGTCTGAGAGGAGGTCCATAAAGTAGTGGGTTACCAACATAGGAGGATTAATTAAATTCTTGGAGTTGAGTCCCGGTTGGTATTTTTCCTGAAAAGTTATTGTATGAGAGGTTAAGATAATCTAAATCGTGCAACTGTGAAAAACTTGAGGGAATCTTTCCAGGAAATTGATTTATTGACAGATCAAGAGAATCAAGAGATTTCATTAAACCAATATCTTTTGGGAGTTCACCATGCAGTTTGTTGAATGAGATATTGAAGGAGAGTAATTCAACAAGATGAGTGATCGCAAAGGGAAGCTCCCCAGATAAGTTATTGTTTGAAAGGTCAATGCCCTTCAATAGCTCCAGATTACTTCTTCCGAATGATATGTGAGTTCCTTTCCATACAACCAATGCATTGTCAGCGAACTCTTGTTGTACAGTAACAACTTGACACGAAATAAAACGAGAATAAAAACGACTAGGACATGAATCATGATATGGAATCTTACCATGTAGAGAAGGAGGATACTTGGTTATTATTTGACGATAAGAGTATTAAGAATGATCACTCATAACATACCCAGACCATTTACTAGACATAGATGTGAAGTTACCAAAGCAACGAGGAACATTACCCACCAATCTATTATTAGACAGGTCAAGGATATGAAGATTGTACAACCAACATATTTAGGGTGGCAGGCTACCAAAAAACATATTTGATCGTAAAACAAGACAATATAGCCACGTAAGTCTTTCACCTACCCACGCAGGTATCTTTCCAGATAACTTGTTTTCCCCAAGATCAACAAACCTAAGATTTGTACAGTTGCTCAAGGTCATGGGAAGTTTACCAACAAAGGCATTTTTTTGGCAAATACCATGCCTCTAATAGATTTAAGAATTCAAAAGACAAAGGAATTTTCCCTAATAGATTGTTGTTTGATAAATCAAGAACTACCAGATTTGGGAATTGTGACCAACAATCAGGAAGTCTCCCTGAAAATGAATTATTAGAGAGATCAATGAAAGTTAATTCCCCGTAAATATGACACAAGAAAGAGAGGTTTCCTTCAAACTTATTTTCGTAAAGGTTTAACAATGCGAGTTTAGAAGGAAATAGTGGTACCCTACCTTCAAACTGGTTGTTACTGAAATCCAATCCAGGATACTGGTCAAAGTTTAATAGTAGTAAATTTGGTAGCGTACCTGATAATGTTAAAAACGAACATATATTTCATAGCATTATTCCTCAAGAAAGACAAGTTTTTAGTTGCAATTGTTCTATTTACAAGTGATATTCGTTTAAATAATAAAAGGTGAAGACAAAAGACAGATTCGACGAATTGAAGACGCAAACGACCAAAAAGCTCAAAAGTACAAAAGACAATCAAAGAGGTTCCAATTATTGATAAGAAACGTCTCGAAATTACAAGAGTACAAAATTCAAAACGCAAAGTACAAGATATTAAATTGTACGCAAGGACGTTCGAAAATCCGGAACCGAGACCGGAGTCAACTCTCAATGCTCGACGCAACGGACTAAAAATTACAAGTCAACTATGCACATAAATATAATATAATATTTAAATAATTCTTATAATTATTTAATATATTATATTATTTATAAAACGTCGGCACAAGGAAACAAGCAACATGTGAACTCTCCCAGCTGGCCATGCGATGAAGAAAGTCCATGCGATCGCATGGCATGAAAAGTCAGGCCACATCTCCTATAAAATCGAGTTTTGGTGAACCAAAAATCCATGCATCAATCTCTCTTCTCTCATATATACGTAAAATATATATAATTTATATTTTAATTTTAATTTTAATTATAATTCTAATAATAAGGGTATGTTAGCGAATGTTGTAAGGGTGTAAGTCGAAATTCTGTCCGTGTAACGCTACGCTATTTTTAATCATTGTAAGTTATGTTCAACCTTTTTATATTAATGTCTCGTAGCTAAGTTATTATTATGCTTATTTAAAACGAAGTAATCATGATGTTGGGCTAATTACTAAAATTGGGTAATTGGGCTTTGTACTATAATTGGGGTTTGGACAAAAGAACGACACTTGTGGAAATTAGACTATGGGCTATTAATGGGCTTTATATTTGTTTAACTAAATGAAAGTTTGTTAATGTTAATATAAAGATTTACAATTGGGCGTCCCTATAAATTACCATATACACTCAATCGGACACGATGGGCGGGGTATTTATATGTACGAATAATCGTTCATTTAACCGGACACGGGAATGGATTAATAGCCACTAGAATAATTAAAACAGGGGTGAAATTACATTCAAGGGTAATTGGTGTAATTGTTAACAAAGTAGTAAAACCTTGGTTTACACGCAGTCGATAACCTGGTGTATTCATTAAACAAAGTATTAAAACCTTGTTACAATTCGAATCCCCAATTAGTTAGAATATTTAACTTCGGGTATAATAATAATTTGACGAGGACACTCGCACTTTATATTTATGACTGATGGACTGTTATGGACAAAAACCAGACGGACAGATTAAATAATCCAGGACAAAGGACAATTAACCCATGGGCATAAAACTAAAATCAACACGTCGAACATCATGATTACGGAAGTTTAAATAAGCATAATTCTTTTATTTCATATTTAATTTCCTTTATTTTATATTTAATTGCACTTCTAATTATCGCATTTTTATTGTTAATTTATTTTATCGCACTTTTAATTATCGTACTCTTTAATTATCGCAAGTTTATTTTATCGCACTTTTATTATTCGCAATTTCATTATTGTTATTTACTTTACGCTTTAATTTAAGTCTTTTATTTATTTAATATTTTACATTAGGTTTTAACTGCGACTAAAGTTTTAAAATCGACAAACCGGTCATTAAACGGTAAAAACCCCCTTTTTATAATAATAATATTACTTATATATATATTTGTATTTTTATAAAAGTAAACTAATATAGCGTTGAGCTTTGTTTAAAGATTTCCCTGTGGAACGAACCGGACTTACTAAAAACTACACTACTTTACGATTAGGTACACTGCCTATAAGTGTTGTAGCAAGGTTTAAGTATATCCATTCTATAAATAAATAAATATCTTGTGTAAAATTGTATCGTATTTAATAGTTTTTCCTAGTAAAATATAAACTATTTCGTATACACCTCGCAAAACATCAAGTATTTTTGGCGCCGCTGCCGGGGAAACGCCGAAGCGAAACGCCACACAAAAAAAAAAAAAAAAAAGATTTTTATTTTTAGTACGTTTTGTAGAAATACGTTTTAAATATTCGAAAATATAAAAATAAAAACAAAAATATAAATATTTTTTTTTAGAGTTTGTAAGTTATATAAAAGTTTCTTTATCTTTATTTTATAAAAATATAAGTTTTATTTAATTTATATAAATATATTACATAATTTTATTAAAACAGAAAAAAAATATATATATATATATTAATTCGGCCCGAACACTGTAGCAGCCCAGCTTTTGGCCCGAAACCCTAGCCCATGCGATCGCATGGCTGGGCAACTGAGGACTCATGCGATCGCATGAGCCCATCTGACATGCCAGACTGCAGCCTGCCTGCATTAATTACGGATAATAATAATAATTATAATATTAAAACCCTAATTAGGGTTATATATAATATATATTAATTTAGTTTTTATTATTAATTTGTATTTTTAGTTTAATTAGTTTATTTAAATTATAAAATTAATAGTTTTATAAAATAAATAATATAAAAATAATATTTTTATAAAAATTGTACTTTTTACAACTTTTTTATATATTTTTATATTTTGTCCCTTTTTAATCGTTGTAGCATAACTTTTGTATTTTTAGCTCATATTTAATTTTAAACTTAGTTTTTGCTATAGTTATTTTTACTCCTAGATTTTTAGGCTTTGCCGTAGAATTCCTTAAGTGCTTTTTCTTTAGACTAAGATTTAGGTGCTTTAGAATTTTGCGACGCCTTTTTAAGTTTTAGTTTCTTTTTAAGTTATTTCCATTTGGGATTTAGTTTTTCCTGTAAGCTTTAATATTTTTAGACGACCTTTTACTATGTATCAATTATCATTCCAATTAGTAATTTCAATTTGCGATTATAATTTTAAGTTAGTTGTAGTAATAAGGTTAGGTTAGTCAAGTATTTTTAAGTTTTATAAGTTTCTTTTATTTTTCCGTCACCTTTTATTTTTCAACCATTTTTCTTTTTCGACCTTTTTCGACGAGCTCTTTTTCTTTCTTATTTCTCGCCATTCTAGTTTTAGGACATAGATTTTTATTCTACTTCTTATCTAAATTTCTTAAAATTACGAAAATTTATTTTAAGTGGTTAAATTAATAGACATCAAAATTTTCTGGTTCGTAGTAATAGTTGGATTTGTACGTGGACCGGGTTATTGGAGCCAAACAGTCCTCAATTATATTGAGACCAAACGAATCCTGCCCCTCTGCTGCATCTTTTGGCTATTCGAAACGTGGGCAAAATCAGAAAAGTCTATTGATTGGATAACTTATTATAATTTTTCTTTCCTTTTTAAAACTAATAGGATATTCAGTGAATGCACCGAGCAAGACGTTCACCACCTTTTGTACGTTCACCACCTGTAACTAGATCAAGACATTTAGCAAATATAACCGCCGTTAATTTTTCTTTAGAATCGTCATCCAGTAGACCAAGTACTTCAGTTCAAATTTCCGATAATCCATTTTTTGAACCCGACCTCACAATTGAGAATCCGGAGAATATTCAGGAACGGTTCGTAGATCCTGAACCATTAAACTTTCCTCCGGAGCCACCAATCATTCAAACAGAGATTGTTGAGGAACGAACCATTAAATCAGAATCATCTAGTGATACCGATTCAACAAATTCAATTATGGAGAATCTGGAACCTCTAAGTATGGAAGACCGAATGAGAGCTAAACGCACTGGCCAAGGTCACGCAATTACTCATCCTGACATTAATGCGCCAGATTATGAAATCAAAGGACAAATTCTACATATGGTGACTAATCAATGCCAATTTAGTGGTGCGCCGAAGGAAGATCCAAATGAACATCTACGTACCTTTAATAGGATCTGCACACTATTTAAAATCCGAGAAGTGGAGGATGAACAGATATATCTCATGTTATTTCCCTGGACTTTAAAGGGAGAAGCCAAAGATTGGTTGGAATCGTTACCTGAAGGGGCGATTGATACATGGGATGTTTTAGTTGACAAATTTCTTAAACAATTCTTTCCTGCATCTAAAGCTGTAAGACTTCAAGCAGAAATTGTTACGTTCACGCAGAAACCAAATGAAACTCTATATGAGGCGTGGACAAGATATGGAAAGTTGTTAAGAGGATGTCCGCAACATGGTTTAGACACCTGTCAAATAGTACAAATATTCTACCAAGGATGCGACATCACTACAAGGAAAGACATAGATATAGCAGCTGGTGGTTCTATTATGAAGAAAACCGAAACTGATGCTTACAAAATTATTGATAACACTGCTTCCCACTCACATGAGTGGCACCAAGAAAAAGATATCATTAGATCATCTAAAGCAGCTAGAGCCGATTCTAGCCATGACTTAGATTCCATTTCCGCAAAGATAGATGCTGTGGAGAGACGAATGGAAAAGATGACTAAAGATATTCACTCAATACGAATTAGTTGTGAGCAGTGTGGAGGACCACATTTGACAAAAGATTGTCTCAGTATTGAATTAACAATGGAACAAAGAGAGAATATTTCATACATAAACCAAAGGCCTGGAAATAATTATCAGAGTAATTATCAACCGCCAAGACCGATTTACAATCAAAACCAGAATTATAACCGAAATATTCCATACAACAACCAACAAGGTCCTAGCAATCAACAAGTATCCAATAATACTTACAACCAGCAAAGACCGAATTTTCAAAACAAACCACCACAACAAACCGATGATAAAAAGCCGAATTTAGAAGATATGATGACGAAGCTAGTTGAAACTCAAACACAGTTTTTCACATCTCAGAAACAAACCAATGAACAAAATGCTCAAGCATTTAGAAATCAACAAGCTTCTATTCAAAATCTGGAACAAGAAGTAAGTAACCTAGCAAGGTTAATAGGTGAAAGAAAACCGGGAAGTCTACCTAGTGATACAAACGCTAACCCCCGGAATGAAACAGCTAAAGCCATTACCACAAGAAGTGGTACAACACTTAAACCACCTGAAATACCTGTAACTTCTGATGAAACTATTCCTACTCCACAAGAACCACAACCTGATCAAGATAAGGAAAACGAACCGGTAGTTGAAAAAGTTAATGAAGATAACACAGTTAAGGATAAACCTTATGTTAAACCATACCAACCACCACTTCCTTACCCGAGTAAAATAAAGAAAGAGAAACTTGAAGCCGAGCAATCCAAATTTTTGGATATGTTTAAACAGATAAATGTAAATCTTCCTTTCATTGATGTGATTTCAGGAATGCCTAGATATGCTAAATTCTTGAAAGATCTAATCTCAAATAGAAAGAAAATGGAAGAACTCTCGGCTGTTACTATGAATGCTAATTGTTCAGCAGTGCTGTTGAATAAGATACCAGAAAAACTATCTGATCCAGGAAGTTTCACAATTCCATGTTTTCTGGGTAGTCTTAGTTCAATAGAAGCATTGGCAGACTTAGGTGCTAGTATAAATCTAATGCCGTATTCACTATACACTAAACTAGACCTTGGAGAATTGAAACCAACAAGAATAAGCATACAACTAGCCGATAGATCAATAAAATATCCTAGAGGGATAATGGAGAACATGCTAGTTAAAGTTGGTACTTTAGTATTTCCAGTAGATTTTGTTGTTTTGGACATGGAAGAAGATTCTCAAGTTCCTCTCATATTAGGAAGACCATTCTTAAACACGGCTAAAGCAATGATAGACGTGTTCGGTAAGAAACTGACCCTAAGTATAGAGGATGAGAGTGTTACCTTTTCAGTTGATAGAGCAATGCAACAACCACAATCTGCAGATGATACATGTTATTATATTCAAACTATAGATGCACATGCAGAATTATTAGAAGAATTTCCAGAATTACAAGGAACAGGAGAATGTTCTTTAGGAGAAGGTAATGAACCAATTGATGAAGCTGAAATGTTAGCTACACTTATAGCTAATGGATATGAACCAACAACAGAAGAAATTCAAATGCTAAAAGAAGAAGACAGATATCGATATAAATCATCGATAGAAGAACCTCCGAAATTAGAGTTAAAGCCACTTCCAAACCATTTGGAATACGCTTATTTACATGGTGAATCTGAATTACCTGTAATAATATCATCTTCTCTTACTGAAAATGAGAAATCACAACTCATTTCTGTGTTGAAAGCTCATAAACCAGCCATTGCATGGAAGATTCATGATATTAAAGGAATAAGTCCTTCGTATTGCACACATAAAATCCTTATGGAAGAAAGTCATAAAACGTATGTGCAACGCCAACGAAGACTAAATCCTAATATGCAAGATGTAGTTAAGAAAGAGATTATTAAACTGCTAGATGCAGGTTTAATTTATCCAATCTCTGATAGTCCATGGGTAAGCCCAGTTCAATGCGTGCCTAAGAAGGGTGGCATGACTGTCATTACAAATGAGAAAAATGAGCTTATTCCTACTAGGACTGTAACAGGATGGCGTGTATGTATTGATTATAGAAAATTAAATGACGCCACCAGAAAAGATCACTTTCCCTTACCTTTCATAGATCAAATGTTGGAAAGATTAGCCGGAAATAGTTACTATTGTTTTCTAGATGGATTTTCCGGATATTTTCAAATTCCAATAGCACCCGAGGACCAAGAGAAAACCACATTCACGTGCCCTTATGGTACTTTTGCTTACAAACGCATGCCATTTGGACTTTGTAACGCCCCTGCAACCTTTCAAAGGTGTATGATGGCGATTTTTCACGACATGATAGAAGAATGCATGGAAGTATTCATGGATGACTTTTCAGTCTTCGGTGATACATTTAAATCATGTCTAGTTAATCTGGAACGAATGTTAATTAGATGCGAAAAATCAAATCTAGTACTTAATTGGGAGAAATGCCATTTCATGGTTAAAGAAGGCATCGTTCTTGGACATAAAATTTCAAAAGAAGGAATTGAAGTGGATAGAGCTAAAGTAGATGTAATTGCTAAACTTCCACATCCCACAAATGTTAGAGGAGTTAGGAGTTTTCTAGGGCATGCCGGTTTTTACCGACGTTTCATAAAAGATTTTTCTAAAATTGCCACTCCTATGAATAAACTCCTAGAAAAGGATGCGCCATTCATCTTTTCAGATGAGTGTATCAAATCTTTTAATATTCTTAAAGAGAAACTCACTAATGCACCAATCATGATAACACCAAATTAGAATCTACCATTTGAACTAATGTGCGATGCAAGTGATTTTGCAATGGGAGCCGTTTTAGGACAAAGGATTGAAAAACGATTTCAACCTATATATTATGCTAGTAAGACATTACAAGGAGCACAAACGAACTATACAACTACTGAAAAAGAACTCCTTGCTATTGTCTTTGCTTTTGACAAATTTCGATCATATCTCGTTCTAGCAAAAACGGTGGTCTATACCGACCATTCTGCTCTTAGATACCTATTTTCAAAACAAGATGCTAAACCAAGATTAATCCGTTGGATCTTACTCTTACAAGAGTTTGATATTGAAATCCGAGATAAAAGAGGATCAGAAAATCTCGCCGCTGATCATCTTTCTCGTCTTGAAAATCCCGAATTAGAAGTTCTAAATGAATCGGCCATACAAGACAACTTTCCTGATGAATATCTATTGAAGATAGATTATAAAGAAATCCCATGGTTTGCAGACTATGCAAACTACTTAGTTTGTGGATTCCTTGAAAAAGGATTATCGTACCAAAGACGAAAGAAATTCTTCAGTGATATAAAACACTATTTCTGGGAAGATCCACATTTGTTTAAAAGTTGTCCCGATGGAATAATACGCCGATGTGTATTTGGAGATGAAGCTAGTAAAATATTAAACCATTGTCACACAGGACCAACAGGAGGGCATTATGGGCCTCAACTAACAGCAAGAAAAGTTTATGAAGCTGGATTCTATTAGCCTACAATTTACAAAGACGCACACCTTCTTTGCAAATCCTGTGATGCATGTCAAAGGGCCGTAAAAATAAGTCAACGTGATGAAATGCCACAAAATGTCATCCAAGTATGTGAAGTATTTGACATTTGGGGTATTGACTTTATGGGTCCATTTCCAAAATCTCATAATAATCTATATATACTCGTAGCCATTGATTATGTATCTAAATGGCCGGAAGCACAAGCTCTCCCAACTAACGATGCACGAGTTGTAGTCAACTTTTTAAAACGTCTTTTTGCAAGGTTTGGAACACCGAAAGCTTTAATAAGTGATCGGGGTACTCATTTCTGTAATAATCAACTTGAGAAAGTTCTTAAAAGATATGGAGTAACTCATAAAATCTCCACCGCATATCATCCACAAACAAGTGGACAAGTTGAAAATACCAACCGAGCTTTAAAACGGATTCTAGAGAAAACCGTAGGATCAAATCCGAAGGAATGGTCCATTAAATTGGAGGATGCACTCTGGGCTTTTAGAACAGCCTACAAAACTCCAATTGGAACCACACCTTTTAGACTTGTTTATGGAAAAGCATGTCATCTTCCAGTAGAAATTGAACACAAAGCATTTTGGGCTTTGAAAACATGTAATCTTGATTTACATGAAGCCGGACGTCTACGATTAAGTCAACTAAACGAATTAGAAGAATTAAGACATGAAGCATACGAAAATTCATTAATCTATAAGGAAAGAACGAAGAAATGGCATGATAAAAAAATCAGAAGTTCAAAAGAATTTAAAGAAGGAGACAGAGTTCTTCTTTTCAATTCACGATTCAAGCTATTTCCTGGAAAATTGAAATCAAGATGGTCTGGACCATTCATAGTCAAAAGAGTTTTCCCATACAGAACGATAGAATTGATAAATTCAAATGGGATTGAATTTAAAGTTAATGGTCACAGAGTTAAACATTACATACATGGTCCGATGGAAGTCGACAACGAAGTTAATCACAATTTCGACACCACAGCTAACTAAGTGTGGGGAGAATCAAGTCTTTAAAGGATAATATGTATTTCTGTTAGAGTTAGATTGTCTGTTTTCGTGTAGTTCTCGAAAATGGAACCCGAATGGTCTTTCCCTAGCAGACCCTAAAGAACTAGTCTTCTCCCCCCATTCTGAATTTTTATTTTTTTTAGGTTTTTACAAAATGAAGACTGCCTGTGAACTAAACCATGGTCTAATGCTACACGCTTTGATCACTAAACGTAATAATGACATACTCCCGAGTGAATTAGTATCAGTAATCAGAGAAAGAATGGACGGAGTTAGAAAAGAATCCAGATGCGAAGATAATAAGTTACAATTTGGTAAAGGAAAATCAAAATCCGCAGCGAAAAGAAGAGCACGACACCTAGAAAGATGTCACAAATGCGGAAAATGGTCACATGGAGGTAAATGTTCAAATAATCAAACATATTCAAATACCGAATTTGTTACTTTATGCAGAGACGGACCGTTCATATGTTTAGAAGAAAAGACACTGAATGCTCGAGGTTACGCTTATGTAGCTATGGAAAACCAATTAAACCGACTATCTTATGAATGGGATAGATCATATAACTAAGAAATCTATTTCACAGGTATGTCTGTACAGTTTTTATTTTTATTTTTATTTTTAACCTTTTGATAATAAACGCTAATTTGTTCGCTAAAAAGTATTAAATTGGTATTAAATAAAATTAGGTTTGGCGACCGAAATTATTGATATCATTCAAAAATTTATTACATCACTGCGAAATTTAACGTTTATTCTTAAGGTATAAATATCTTTAATCAATCAACCCAAAATATTTCAAAAATTCGTCATGAGTTAAATTAGGTCTTGGAACCGAAATTACTTTACCGAAAAGAGGGGCGCATATTTTTGATAATATTTGATTGATTAAAGTGGGATAAAAAGCCAAAAAAATTTTTAATTTTATTTTTACCATGTTTTTAAAATAAATATTTAAATCTTAAATTAATATTGTAAACTTTGTAAAAATAATATTTTTAAAATTGTAAATATTTGAATTTTTAAATTAAGTCTGGTGTGAATTTTTAATTTTTAAAATATGAATTTTTAATTTTATGCATTTCAAATTTTAAGTTTGGTGTGATTTTTTTAATATTAATTTTGAATTTTATATTTATTTTGTGTGAATTTAAAAACAAAAATTTACTTTATCTCATTAAGTTAAAAATATGATTTTTAAAATTCGTCGTAAGTTGAAGACTAGGTCTTTGAACCGAAATTGCTTTACCCAAGGGAGGGACGAGAACTTTTATTATCATTATTTTTAATCTTATTGAATTAAAGTATACCAAAAACATTAAAAAAACCCAAAAATCTTTACTTTTAAAAACAGCGCTTTGATTTGACAAATTTTAAAATTTTGTCGAGGGACAGACTAGGACAACGATCCGAAACGCCCTCGCTCCTAAAGGAAACCAAATTTTTAAAATTTAAATAATTATAAGTTTTATAAAGTATAAGGTTTTATAAAAAAAAAAAAAAAAAAAAAAAAAAAAGGCTGAAAACACTGTAGCCGGCACCCCATGCGATCGCATGGGGTTTGCACTTGGAACCCATGCGATCGCATGGGGACCAAATGCTGGTCAGGAACAAATACAGCAGAGGGTCCGTTCTTCACACAAAACACACACATACACCCGAAACTCACCCAAAAATTCACCAATTTTTGCCATTTTTCCACCGTAATTCGTCATTTTTCTTGCTCTAATCATGCCTAGATTCTCATTCTTCAGCAAATTGGTAAAAATTACACTCCTAAACTCTATAAATTCCTAGTTTTTGTGATAATTACCAATTATTTTACCTAATGCAATTTTGTTAATTTCTAGTGTAATTAGTGTTAAATTGTTAGTATTTTATGCATGTATAACCTAGATTGATGCTATTTAACATGATTTGAAGCCAAAAACTTCAAAATTTTTAGAAATCTAGGGTTTGTGTTCTTGAGCAATTTGGGGCTTTTTTATATAAACAGGTTATGGCCGATTTTTGTCATGAATTATTGCCAAATTGAGTAGTGTAACATGTTTAGATAGTTAAATGATCAAAACAATGATCCTAAACATGATTTTTAGAGATTAAAGTGGACTTTTTAAGTCCAAAATTCATGAACTTGATTAATTTGATATATTTGCCATTTGAGACTTGTTAAATTATTAGTAATGAATATTTTGACATGTTATTTGAGTTAAATGCTTATGAATTTTGTATACATTTTCATATGTGCTTATTTGAAAAGTGTAGAATTGTGAAAAATTGTGAAAATGTGTATAAGTTTAATTTTGATTTAACATGTTATAGTGATTGTTTTAAGTTGTTATTTTGCTAACACTAATGCATATTTGGATGCACAATTTTTGTGTTTAATGTGTTTTACAGAGAGCCGATACTGGAGGTTCAGGAGCATCATCATCTAGACGACCAGCACCAGCACCAGCACCAGAACCAGAACCAGAAATGCAACACGAACAAGAACCACAACAGGAACAACAACAGCCTGATCAGCACATACCTTATTATGATCCGGTACAGTTTGTTGATGAATTCATAGTATTCCCAATGAGGCCGCCAGTAGAATTCCCAACGATTCCTGAGCACACTCTACATCCTAATCTGAGATTTGATAGAAGATGGAGAGATTACGAGACATATCAAAGGAACAAATTCAAATTGGTAACAAAAAATGTAGAGGTGCCAAGGGTAATTGATTGGGCCCCTTTGGAAACGGTCCATCTAGCTGACCGTGTTAGACAGCTTTTAGTTCAAAGGTATGGCAGTTCTTCTTTTACAGATTGGGAACGTCTTTTCACCATTCGTAGACCTGTATATAAGGAATGGTGTGTTGAGTTGATGAGTACTGTATCACTTGATACAAATATATTTAGGATAGATGATAGAAGATTTCTTAGGTTTATCCTTGGCGGTAGGATGTACAGAATGTCCATGCTGGACATGGCCAGGGCCTTACAGATTTATACTCCTGGTGAGTTGCTATTACCCGATTGTACAAACTTGATTCATTATGGTGAACGGGTAGATAGTAACTTTGACACTGACGCCATTTGGAGGCGTATGTCACATTTTGATGTTTTTACACGAGCAGGAGGACACTCCTATACACATATTGACAGAGCCGAGCTTCGTATTATTCATAGATTTTTGGCCAACTCGATTACACAAAGAGGTCATAATAAAGAAAAAATTACCTTATATGATTTATTCTACCTAAAGTGTATTCGGGATCCTAGAAGCTTTGTCAATATCCCTTACTGTGTTGCTTTTTATTTATCTAAAATGGTAGAGGGAATGCAGGACGGGAGTATAATAGGAGGAGGTATTTTTGTTACTCTCATTGGAGAGTATTTAGGTGTTGATAGGAACCAAGGGGGTCCATTACAGATTTGTAGAGAACAGGTTGAGCCCTTAGGATTGAAAGTTTATGTGGGTGCTAAGGTATTGAAAAGTAGACGTAACCAGGCAGTACCCTATGAGGGATCTCATCCTCAGGTAGAGAGAGGCTCAGACGAGGAAATGGAGGAGGCGGAAGACATTAGGGATGTCTTTCGAGATGCTATTCTTGACGTCCACGTTCGTATAGATGAGGAAGCAATGACGAACGCGGCAAGACATAGTATGTATGAGCAGTGGAACTCCGAGCGAGTATACGAGGATTATAGGCGACGCCAACATGATAGCTGGTTAGTTCATCAGCACCAAATCATGAGCCAGCTATCATATCAGGTACCAAATAACTATGTACCTACTCGACCTGCTCATTTTCCGCCACATAGCCCCGATATCCGACCACCCTTTAACCGGTATGACTATAACCAAGCCTATCAGAACACCTATAACCAACAATGGAACCCACCCGATGAGATGAACTGGAACCCCTATCCAGACTGATTTAGTTCCAATTGGTTATTTTTATGATTTTTATGTTTTTATCTTTTGACTTTTTCATGTTTAAACTATTGTTATTGGATAAATTTGTGTAATTTTTATTATTTTATTATTATTGTGTACTAATATTTCATATTTAGAATTTGAAAGTGGGATATTAAGTCCCATTTCAAATTGCCATGCACGATTATACTTGTATATATGTATATTGTCGATTGTTCAAAACAGGGTAAAACAGCGCATTTTCAAAGACTGGCATTAAGTTCAGCAAAAGCTACTAATTTTGACGACAAGATGACAAATAAATGTGATGTCACAACTGACGGAATGAATAAATGATGTGCACCATTTATCATTCAGCAAACAAACGCCAATATATTTGGAAACTTTGGTAAAATTTAATCATTTTCACACAAATCACCCTCAATAATTTAAATTGTTACTGATTTCTTGCAAATGAGGGCATTGCAAGATCTTAAGTGTGGGAAGGGGTTAAATTCTTTCGGATTTTAAAATTTTTATTTTATACACTTGGTTACCATTAAAAATACTAGTAAAGCAGTAGTTGTATTAGAATCTAGTGCTCTCTGATAATAAAGAACAGCCCTGGTCTTATATACTGACTACCCAATTCTAGTATAATTTTTCAAAATTTTCAATTAAATGAATTCAAAATCATGTTTATACATATTTATGAACGATAAAACTAGGTTTTAACACCGAAATTATTGTTACCTCGGAAAGGACATAAATTGAGAAACAAACTAAAATGTTAAAATTCATTTAAAATGGAATAGAGGACGATAAAAAGGAAAATAAAAGCCAAGTGTGGGAAAATTTACCAAGTTATCTTAAACATATGTCACATATATCTGTAACAAATAACTGAAAATACTTTTGCTTTGGACTAAACTAAACTGTTTTTACCCGATGAAAGAAAAGAAGAGATGGATCTACATGATGAATCAATTCCATCATTAAAAGGAAGTAAAGTCTTCCGAAAAAGAAACGCGCTTCTTGATTTAGGTCATGAAGTTGTCGTCCAGATCAGCTGTAGGTTGACGAAAAATCTAGAAAAGTCATCACTAAAATCAGCAGGAAATCCACGGACCTCAGCATTAAACAGGGTCGCCAAGTGATCAGATTTATCCTAACCATGAGAAGGATTTATCTCGTACAATGGGGGGCACCATGCAAATTAGCTGGACAAGACTAATGAATCAGATCCCCAGAAAGGATAATCTCCTTTTAAAGATTAAAAATCAGCTTTTAAGACTGATATTACTCAATCCTTGAGATTGACTTTAAAGATTGAGAATTACAAACTCATGGAATTCGATGATATCTAAACTCGAGCTTGAACGAGAAAATATTTTGATCAAAATTACAAACCAATTTGTTTTCTGAAAACCCTATTTTCAATGCGTTCATTACCATTGAACGTAAAATCCTAGGAATTCACCTGGAATTCATTAGGTCACCTGAACTAAATCGGGTGTCAACCGTAAGAACGGTGGTTGCATAGCATGGTCAAAGACAGGACCTTGTGCCAGACCGAAAAATTATAAGGGTGAGCTTTACTATTGCTCCTACAAAGGATAGTAATTGCGTCCGACACGTTATAGACCATAATTAAAAGCATGTCAGGGGACATTGCCTTAACAGTTGCTTGTTCAACGCTTTCCTTTACAACCGGACGGTAGTTTACCGAAAGGTAATATACGGGACAAGTAAACTGGACGTGTTGCTTTCCAAATACAAGGTTAGCAAGTGGGTGACACAAAACCATAAGTTTTGAGCTAAAATTTTCAAATCTGAAACCCACCAAACCCACAAAAATATTTTGCAAACACCGGTAAAGGGTTATTCCGGAAAACTTATCTAGGGTAAAAACTAGATTTCAAAAGATCAAATGTTTTCATAAAGATCCAATTTTCTTAATGGATCTAAATTTTTATAGTCATGTGGGACTGTAAACCATATCGTTACTACCATTGTTTATACCGCCGTATAGAAATCACTAATGTACAAAGTGTGAAGAATAAAGAAGTGATTCTAGTATTTCAAGACGATATTGCTTGAGGACAAGCAACGCTCAAGTGTGGGAATATTTGATAATGCTAAAAACGAACATATATTTCATAGCATTATTCCTCAAGAAAGACAAGCTTTTAGTTGCAATTGTTCTATTTACAAGTGATATTCGTTTAAATAATAAAAGGTGAAGACAAAAGACAGATTCGACGAATTGAAGACGTAAACGACCAAAAAGCTCAAAAGTACAAAAGACAATCAAAGAGGTTCCAATTATTGATAAGAAACGTCTCGAAATTACAAGAGTACAAAATTCAAAACGCAAAGTACAAGATATTAAATTGTACGCAAGGACGTTCGAAAATCCGGAACCGAGACCGGAGTCAACTCTCAATGCTCGACGCAACGGACTAAAAATTACAAGTCAACTATGCACATAAATATAATATAATATTTAAATAATTCTTATAATTATTTAATATATTATATTATTTATAAAACGTCGGCACAAGGAAACAAGCAACATGTGAACTCTCCCAGCTGGCCATGCGATCGCATGGCCAGGAAGAAGAAAGTCCATGCGATCGCATGGCATGAAAAGTCAGGCCACATCTCCTATAAAATCGAGTTTTGGTGAACCAAAAATCCATGCATCAATCTCTCTTCTCTCATATATACGTAAAATATATATAATTTATATTTTAATTTTAATTTTAATTATAATTCTAATAATAAGGGTATGTTAGCGAATGTTGTAAGGGTGTAAGTCGAAATTCTGTCCGTGTAACGCTACGCTATTTTTAATCATTGTAAGTTATGTTCAACCTTTTTATATTAATGTCTCGTAGCTAAGTTATTATTATGCTTATTTAAAACGAAGTAATCATGATGTTGGGCTAATTACTAAAATTGGGTAATTGGGCTTTGTACTATAATTGGGGTTTGGACAAAAGAACGACACTTGTGGAAATTAGACTATGGGCTATTAATGGGCTTTATATTTGTTTAACTAAATGAAAGTTTGTTAATGTTAATATAAAGATTTACAATTGGGCGTCCCTATAAATTACCATATACACTCAATCGGACACGATGGGCGGGGTATTTATATGTACGAATAATCGTTCATTTAACCGGACACGGGAATGGATTAATAGCCACTAGAATAATTAAAACAGGGGTGAAATTACATTCAAGGGTAATTGGTGTAATTGTTAACAAAGTAGTAAAACCTTGGTTTACACGCAGTCGATAACCTGGTGTATTCATTAAACAAAGTATTAAAACCTTGTTACAATTCGAATCCCCAATTAGTTGGAATATTTAACTTCGGGTATAATAATAATTTGACTAGGACACTCGCACTTTATATTTATGACTGATGGACTGTTATGGACAAAAACCAGACGGACAGATTAAATAATCCAGGACAAAGGACAATTAACCCATGGGCATAAAACTAAAATCAACACGTCGAACATCATGATTACAGAAGTTTAAATAAGCATAATTCTTTTATTTCATATTTAATTTCCTTTATTTTATATTTAATTGCACTTCTAATTATCGCATTTTTATTGTTAATTTATTTTATCGCACTTTTAATTATCGTACTCTTTAATTATCGCAAGTTTATTTTATCGCACTTTTATTATTCGCAATTTCATTATTGTTATTTACTTTACGCTTTAATTTAAGTCTTTTATTTATTTAATATTTTACATTAGGTTTTAACTGCGACTAAAGTTTTAAAATCGACAAACCGGTCATTAAACGGTAAAAACCCCCTTTTTATAATAATAATATTACTTATATATATATTTGTATTTTTATAAAAGTAAACTAATATAGCGTTGAGCTTTGTTTAAAGATTTCCCTGTGGAACGAACCGGACTTACTAAAAACTACACTACTTTACGATTAGGTACACTGCCTATAAGTGTTGTAGCAAGGTTTAAGTATATCCATTCTATAAATAAATAAATATCTTGTGTAAAATTGTATCGTATTTAATAGTTTTTCCTAGTAAAATATAAACTATTTCGTATACACCTCGCAAAACATCAGTAC
Source organism: Rutidosis leptorrhynchoides (assembly GCF_046630445.1). Taxonomy (NCBI): domain Eukaryota; kingdom Viridiplantae; phylum Streptophyta; class Magnoliopsida; order Asterales; family Asteraceae; genus Rutidosis; species Rutidosis leptorrhynchoides. Next base: position 18,246,140 of record NC_092335.1, on the reverse strand, counting down.
CCCTTAATTCATTTGAAGACAGTTTCAAGTATTTCAAGCCAAGGGGTAGTTGGTCCAAGAACGACAGAGGGACACTATCAGCACTGGAAATATCAAAATATTGGAAACTTGTTTGAGTTTTGATCCACAATGGGAAATTAGGTCCCAGGTTGCAGGATTGCAATTTTATGGACTCTAATTGGAAATGAGCTCTAAAATGGGAGCTGAGTTCAAATGAAAATGAATTGAAAGACGAATCTAAATAGATTAAGGATGAGAGATTTATAAAGTGAAGGTCGAATATCACACCATGAAGGAAGTTGGATGAAACATCCAGAGATTGAAGATTTGAAAGTTGACCGAGACTGATGGGTAAATCACCACACAACTGATTACCGGAGAGGTCTAACTCTCGTAGGGACTCGCATCCAATGAAGTCAGGAATGGTTTCGTTGAGAGAATTATGAGCAAGCGACAAGCAACTCAATGATGACCATCCTGAAAAATTAGGCACGGACCCCCTAAGGAGGTTTCTAGATAAATCAAGGTACTGTAACTGCTTTAACTGCTTTATTAACGGATTAATTTTACCTACCAACTGATACTCAGAAAGATGAAGTTCGGTTACGTGACTAGTCTCCAACTCACAAATGACACCCGACCAATTGCAACAGTCCCTCTTTCATTCTTCGTTGCTCCAATCATTTAGAGTGTCATTTATGTCTTTTAAAATCTTCTTTAAACTTCAGCAGAGCTTGTCTCTCATTGTCGATGCATGACCCGGTAACCTTCATCTTGGTATCTTTATTGAGCCCGAGAGTATGATCAGCAGCACTAATAAATAATACTACTATGCATAGCAGCCAATACACAACAAAATGCATTGTATCATATATAATTATCAATTATAAAATGGATAACCGGTGGAAGAGACTGTAGCTTACCACCAGGGGCGAAAATGATAGGGGGAAGAGGGGGGCGGACGCCCCCAGTGGAATTTTTTTTTTCAGTGTAAAATTTTTGGGTTTTCTGACTTTGCCCCCGGGGGAATTTTTTTTTTTACCCCCAAACCTACATATTTTGCCCCAAAATCTTCAAATTTTGCCCCAAATTCTCCAACTTTTACCCCAAAATCTTCAAATTTTGTCCAAAAAAATTGCTACGGTTTAAAATTTTTTTTGCCCCCGGTGAAAAAAATCCTAGTTTCGCCTCTGCTCACCACCTCAGGTGTTGATAAAATCCGATAAGAATTTAAACTATAATTAGTACTGAGTTTAAAATGTGGGTGTTGATCAATGAAAGTTCTCCTAAAGTAGTGTTTTGTGGATATCATTTTCGATTATGGACCTGTCAAAAGTGAAGCTGAACCACAAGGAAATTATCTGTCTTTTACTCCCTCCGTCTCATTTCAATAGTCCACAGAAAAAAACACGCAGTTTTAGGAAATCTCACTAAAGTGACAAAGTGTTTGAAGTGGTTTTCACAAATGGAAGACAGCAAATCCATGCACTAGACTCTCAACCCCTATTTGGGTTTAAAGAATCTTGCTCAAAAGCGTTTCTCAATTTTTAATCATTTTGTATATTTTCCATCCAATCATTTTAAAGTAAAAAAAAAGTAAATATTTTTAGATTATTCAACTGCTTAAGTATAGAAAAGATATATCTCAACAATTTAAACATTTTCAACCCATTAGGGTTATTTTTACGCAATTCACAATTTCCACGAAGATTGAATATAATTCCAAAACTTGTTTGAAGTTTACATCACTAAATTATATGACTTTTTTGCTCAGTTGGTCCCTCTATTATACCCAAAATCGCTAGTTTGGTCCCTCGGTTTTTAATTTGGCAATCAGTGTCCCTGAGTTATTTTGATTTTGCAATTGGCGTCCCTCCGTCAAATTTCTGTTAAAAATGTCCGTTAACCTTGTCATGTGCAATGCATGTGAGGGTAAAATTGTCTTTTTACTAAAAACAAGGGACCACCGGTGCAAAAATATCTTAACTAAAAATGAGGGACCACTGCCACAAAAAAACTTATAATGTTTATATTTTTATTTTATAAATTTATATAAACAGGAATCTATAAATTATTATTATTATTATTATTATTATTATTATTATTATTATTATTATTATTATTATTATTATTATTATTATTATTATTATTATTATTATTATTATTATTATTATCATCATCATTACATCAATATTAGTAATAATAATAATACTAATAATTATAATTCTAATAATAATAATAATCAATTTAATGATAATACTAATGATAATCATTATAACAATAATAATAATAACAACAACAACAACAACAACAATAATAATAATAATAATAATAATAATAATAATAATAATAATAATAATAATAATAATAATAATAATAATAATAATAATAATAATAATAATAATAATAATAATAATAATAATAATAATAAAGATTTTTGAAATTTAAAACTACCTCAAAAAGTGCTAAAAAAATATTTGTCGCAAACCGGACTCGAACCCTCGACCTCTCGAATACCCATGAACTCGTTAACCAGCTGAGCTATTGCCCCATATCCGATATTATACAGAACATATCTTTATTTAACCCATATTTAAATAACTCATCTTCTTCATCACCATTTCAAAACCAAATCCACCCGGGATCAAATCAACATTATAATCAAACATCTAAACATTTTTAAGACTCTCAAACAAAGTATAATCGAACCATAAACTCTTGAATTAATTTAAAAAAAAACAGCTTAGGTGCTGTTGTGATGAAGAACACAAAAAAATTTTAGCTTTTGATTTTTAAGAACGTTTTAGCTCAAGCTTCCTACACGAAATATGTTTTAAAACTTTTCTGTAATCTTTATCAAACCTCAATTTCACTTAATTCGTAACACAAAACTCGAATTTAAATGAAGAACACTGTTTGACTTTTTGAGTTTAAAAGTTTGACTCACGAATTCAAAGTGAATAACAAAAATTGAATCGTGAAACTTTGCAGGAAGTTTAAGTGGATGATTCCTAATAAGATTGCAATTCCAGTTTTTGAAAATTGATTTTAATTCGAAGTTTTGAAAAAAAATATGAATACAGAGTGTCGAGCTTGTTCCTTCTTCCTTTTTCTGTTTTCCTTCTCTCGTTGCAGCAGATGAAATGTATTCAATGATTTGTTGTTGGGTTCTGAATAATTGAAGTAAGAATAAAAGGACGACCGATTGTTTTATTGTGGATGAAGGTCGACAAAAAAAATATTCGGGCAGGAGAAAAACAAGAGGAATAAATACAAAAATTTGTAAAGTTGATCACGATGGTTATTGCATTTAATAATTTCTGATTTTAACATTTGTATTTAATTAATAATAATATTAATAAATATAAATATATTAAGAATAGTAATACTTGTAATATTATGAATAATAATAAAAATAATAATAATAATGAGAATATTAATAAATATGAATACGGAGTGTCGAGCTTGTTCCTTCTTCCTTTTTCTGTTTTCCTTCTCTCGTTGCAGCAGATGAAATGTATTCAATGATTTGTTGTTGGGTTCTGAATAATTTAAGTAAGAATAAAAGGACGACCGATTGTTTTATTGTGGATGAAGGTCGACAAAAAAAATATTCGGGCAGGAGAAAAACAAGAGGAATAAATACAAAAATTTGTAAAGTTGATCACGATGGTTATTGCATTTAATAATTTCTGATTTTAACATTTGTATTTAATTAATAATAATAATTAATAAATATAAATATATTAAGAATAGTAATACTTGTAATATTATGAATAATAATAAAAATAATAATAATAATGAGAATATTAATAACAATATAATAATAATTATTAATACTAATCTTAATAATGATATTAATAATAATAATTATAATATTAGTAATAATAATATCAAAATAATGCTAAATATAAGTTTTTTGCGCCAGTGGTCCCTCACTTTTAGGTAAGATATTTTTTCGCCGGTGGTCCCTTGTTTTTAGAAAAAAACAATTTTACCCTCACATGCATTGCACATGACAAGGTTAACGGACATTTTTAACAGAAATTTGACGGAGGGACGCCAATTGCAAAATCAAAATAACTCAGGGACACTGATTGCCAAATTAAAAATCGAGGGACCAAACTAGCGATTTGGGGTATAATAGAGGGACCAACTGAGCAAAAAAGTCAAATTATATAGGCTAACTTATTCCACCATCTAACCATCACTTTCATCGCCAACACTCATAGAACCCTAGCTCGCTTATGCTAGAAATCAAACCTCAAGTTTATTATCGACCAACTTTCTATCTTTGATGCGTTCACTGGTTGCTCTAGCATCAAGTTTGATGATTAGCTGTTCAAAATTTCATGAATTTAAATTTTCTTTCTTCTTCATCTCTTTAACACAGCTTGCTACTTACGTGTTCTTGATTTGATTAGTTGAGATGATAAATAGGGATTTAATCCACTTTAGCTCCAGCCACATTTGTTTGTACAATTTAGCAGTTTAGTCCCTCATCATTCAGTCATCACCCTTTCTCACCCCAAAGTTATTTTGCTTGCCATTTTTCACAGTTATAAAAACAAAGTAACAAACCATGTGAACTAATTTCACAAACTTACAAGTGTGAATTAGAGAGTTGGGAGTAAGGTTCAGTCTCCACCTCGTCGGGCCCCTCGTCGCAAGTTGCACCACTCCCCACCCCGTCACATATGCTCGTCGCACCTTGGTCAGTCTCACACGCGACGAAGTCGCAAGGTTTAATAAAAAAAACATAAAATATAACGGCTATTTTCCTTACCGTTGGGAATTTATTTGTTTATTTTTTCTTTTTTACATTCTATATAACACAAACACAAACACAAACACAAATCTCATTCACAAACACAAATCTCATTCACAAACACAAACAAATGGCAAATAACCCGTATTATCTCAATTCACAATGGAGTCCACTCTCACCCTATTCACCCGGATCGGCTCAAGGTTCGGCTAGTGGTGGTGAGACTAATCTCGGTTTTTCGAATTTTGCCAATTCACAACAATCATTTTCATAAATGTCTCCCGAGCAAATGCAAGCATTTATTATATGGCAACAACAACAACAACAACAACAATCACAAGTTCCACAAACACAACAAACACAAGTTCCACAAACACAACAAACACCACAAACACCAAAACGCAAGTCGAGAGCAAAGGCTAAAGGAAAAGAAGTTGCGGTCGATTCGTCTCAACCTAGAAGACGAATTGAGTACTTGTGGGAACCCGAAGATGAGCTACGTTTAGCTCAATCGTGGACTGCAGCTTCTGAAGATCCAAACCAAGGCATTGATCAAAAGTCGGCTTCGTTATGGAACGTGGTTATAAATGAGTACCATTCGAGGGGTCCACCTTACAAACGAACAAAGGATATGTTGACCTCCAAATGGACAAAAATGAATGAATGTTGCAGAAAGTATGGTGGAATCGTGAGTCGTCTCAAACGAGTTCCACGTAGTGGCGATGGTGATGTCAATTTCAAGGAACGTTGTGATGCACAATACAAGGTGGAGACGTTTAAGAGGTTTAACAATTACCTAGTTTGGGAATTCCTAAAAGATAAGCAAAATTGGAACAACCCGACTCCACTTAAAACAACTAAACGTGATTGTGTTAGTTTGGATGATTGTGATCTTGATGAGGAACCGGAGGAACCGGAAGAGAATCCAAATGCGAAGCTATATGGGGAGGATGCAACACCACGACCTCCCGAAAAATCAAGAAAATCAAAATCACAAAAGACGTCTTCGAGCTCCGCCGCTTCCGCAAGATCCTCGTTTGATGCAAGTGCAACCAGTATGTTTGATTCAATGACTGATTGTTATAAAATATAACCCCGTGAATATTATTCATAATAGCATACACTATTTATAGACTACAAGAACCCTAGCAACTCTAGCAAAACCCTACACCCACAAATGGGCCGGGCTTATATCTAGTCTAACACTCCCCCGCAGTCCGAACGACGAACTCGCGAAAGTTCGGACTGGAAAGAAACACAAAGCAAAAAATAAATAAATAAAAAACATAATTTTCTTTCTAATTTGTTGCATCGAATTGATTGATAATCTCTGATTGGTTGCATTGCTTGACTGCGTTTCCTTTTCCGTAACGTTTTTTTTGTACGTCGTGGCTTGCTTGCCTAAGGATTGAGCAGGACTTGGGCATAGAACTTTTATCGTTGATACAATCGTCTTCAACGCTGCAAAAGAAAGAGCTTATTTTTTTATTTTTTTATTCCTCTTTTTTTCGGGGTTTGGAACCTAGTCTAGCTAGGCGGCTCATCCCTACGCCGATTATTGATAGCAAGAATTGAGGATAACATAAAGTAAAACTGATAAAAAAATAAAACTCTCTAAATATAGGATGTTTAATTTATACGAGTAACATATTTATTATTTTTCTAATAGATGAAGAATTAAAAGGGAGAAATATTTACTCCATAAATGAAAAGAAAGAGATGAGATGAGTGGTAATAATCGATGGCCGGTATTGAGATTTGGTAACACGTGTGCTACATGTGTGATTTGGTATGCAAAGATAAAAGAAAAATATGTTGCGACAGAAAGAAAGTGACGAAGCACGAAACATTGTTTGGTAAAATATGACGGCGAGAGTTTTTTGAAGTAGAAATCAATTAAAATAAAATAAAAAAAAGCAAAGAAAGAAAGACTTTATAGATCGGATATATGTGATGCAGTAAAAACACTTCGAGGTGGTCATCGACCACCATGGAAGGGGCGGTTTACGGCGGTTCAACCAGGATCGTACTGACCTGATACCATGTTATAAAATATAACCCCGTGAATATTATTCATAATAGCATACACTATTTATAGACTACAAGTACCCTAGCAAAACCCTACACCCACAAATGGGCCGGGCTTATATCTAGTCTAACACTGATTACTTTGATTTGAAAATACTACAAATGTCTACCGTGGTAATTGATGAAGAAGATGCATTGGTTCTTCATGCGAAGAAAGCGGCGATTCGGGCCAAGCTTCAAAGTGGAAATTGAATCGTTTCGTATTGGTTTTTAATATATAGGAATTGTAATGTTTTTTTTAGGAATTGTAATCTTTTTTTTTTAGGAATTGTAATATTTTTTTTTTTAGGAATTGTAATGTTTTATTTTTATTTTAATGGAAGTTATTTCTATTTATGCTAATTTTTAAAATTTTTATAATTTATGTTATTTTTAAAATCATTAAAATAATAATAAAAATATAAACTGACATGCCCAACTGACAGAGGTCACCACTCCCCACTTTTTCTGACTCAGCAAGTCAGACTTGACATGTCAGTCACCACTCCCAGTGCTCTTATGGCTTCACAAACATCAAAAAGGTGACAGGTCGAGTAGCAAAATAAAAAGGTGGGTGGGTTGAAACACTTGTATTACAGTCTGATGTCAAAATGGGTCACGTCAAATTGGGTTGATCCACAAACATTTGTGTGTTTTTCTATAATCAATCATCTATATCTGTATGTTTTTAGTTAGATATTTTGTATAAAATAATTCATTTGTTGATTAGGATAACAAAAACAGCTTTTTATACAGAAATGATATAAATAATTGAATAAAAACAGTTTGCGACCATTTTGAATGAATTTTATGATGTTTACACTTGCGTTTGTTGAACTCAATTGAAATACATCTTTTTTTTTTTTAGAGATTCTTTTCCTTCAGGACTTTAGACTTAAACGCCTTGGGCGGCCCATCGAATACTAATAATTGACTACTAAACAATAACTATCCAAGTTCATTAAGTAGTCCAAGACTCCAAGTTCTTAAACAAATTCTCCTATCTTTAAAGAGAAACCTCAGATAAATAATAGAAAGTCAAAAGCTAGGATGGCAGCCAACATTGATTTATAAATGACACTCACAAACTTTCATAAAGTAGTAGACAATCAAGATGAAAAAAAAAAAAATATGTGATTTTAAAACCTCAAGAAGTTAGAATGTGATAACTTTATGGTGCGTTTTGATAGTAAATGAAACATGTGATTTTAAATCTGGTCGTTGATAAACCTCTATGATAGCTGAGTATATTGCTTATAAAGATTCGAGTTGAATATTGATCTAAGAAATTTGAAACCTCTGTTCAACTTGTGATGATAATATTTACTTAAATGGTTGTTCAACACTTAAACTAATGATGTTTTTGTTCATGTTATGTAGTTTTGATTTACTGCACATGAGGATGACATTGCTTCTGTGCGCCTAGTCTTGAAGATTTCTCCCCTGAATGGTGGGACCTGGTCACAACTTCCTCTTGGTTTCATGACTACTGTCTTAGCCAACAACAAGGTGAAGGCGGTTTCTTTGAAAATGCAGAAGACGAATTTCAATTTGATTTCACCGACATTGTTGATCTGCTTCCGGATTCCATTGATGCTGATGAAGAAACCTTAACTATGGAATCACAATATGAACAGTTCTTCCTTTCGTCTGAATTGGAAAGGAGAAACGCTCATGCTCCAAATGCTTTCAAGCAAATCCCAAATCAATTGGTAAGTTAGTAACTTAGTATACACATTCATGAATAGTAATTGTTTATATTAAACAATGTTTTACATTTCGTCTTGAATTTCGTAGGGGTATGATTGATTAGGTTTGGAATTGGATGTGAAACCAGTGAGGGAAAGGGGGTGAAAGGATCCGTTCATATACATTATAAACGATTCACAATAGTTGATTACATCGCGAGGTATTTGACCTCTATATGATACGTTTTACAAACATTGCATTCGTTTTTAAAAGACAAACTTTCTTTACATCAAAAATTGACGGCATGCATACCATTTCATATTACATCCAACTATAATTGACTTAATATTAATCTTGATGAACTCAACGACTCGAATGCAACGTCTTTCAAAGTATGTCATGAATGACTCCAAGTAATATCCTTAAAATGAGCTAATGCACAGCGGAAGATTTCTTTAATACCTGAGAATAAACATGCTTTAAAGTGTCAACCAAAAGGTTGGTGAGTTCATTAGTTTATCATAATCAATCATTTTCGTAATAGTAATAGACCACAAGATTTCAGTTTCTATAAATATCCGTACACTCGCAAGTGTATAAAAGTATTCTATAAGTTGTAGGCACCCGGTAACAAGCCTTAACGTTCATGTTTTACCCTCTGAAGTACACCAGATCAGGTGTGTTTAAAATAACCTCGAAGTACTAAAGCATCCCATAGTCAGGATGGGGTTTGTCAGGCCCAATAGATCTATCTTTAGGATTCGCGCCTACCGTACATAGACAAGTAGTTTAATGTTACCAAGCTAAGGGTATATTTCTGGTTTAAACCCACATAGAATTAGTTTTAGTACTTGTGCCTATTTCGTAAAACATTTATAAAACAGCGCATGTATTCTCAGCCCAAAAATATATATAAAAAGGGAGTAATGAAACTCACCATACTGTATTTCGTAGTAAAAATACATATAACGTCATTTAACAAGTGCAAGGTTGGCCTCGGATTCACGAACCTATATTAATTATATATATTTATATGTTGGTCAATATTTGTCTAACAATTTTTGGTCAAGTCATAGTGTACCACAATCCTAACGCTCGAGACTAATATGCAAAAGTCAACAAAAGTCAACTTAACCCAAAATGACTTCTAAAATTTATACGTGTTTATTATATAACTTAACTATAGTCATTTTATATATTTAAATATATTTATTAGATTTTATAATAATAAAAGTCATTTATTAATAAAAATTTATATTAACGTTTATATATGATAAAATATACTTTTATATATCTTAAGTAGTAAAATTTATAAAGTTCACTTAATATCGTAAAACTATAGTGGTAAGTATTATTAATGTAATTATATTACGCGTGGTGAAAAATATCTTTGTATCCCCTATTTATTTGATAAAATAATATTGATCATAATAATAATAAGTAAAAGTTGTATTATTTTGTAATAATAATTATTATTATTCTATAAAAAAATAACAATATTTATATTTACTAAAAATGTTATTATGATAAAATGATAATACTAACATAATAGTAATAATGATATTTTATAATAACAATGATATTTCTATTAAAATAATAACGACGATAGTAATAATAATCATTTTAACAATAATACTAAAATTCAGTTGACTATAACTTCTAATTCGTTCATCGAAACCATTCGATATCTAAATGAAAAGTTCTTAATTTTTTGCTAGCTTTCCAATGACATGCATATCATATACCATATCTCAGTAGCATATGTATCTAATTCAGGATTCAACAAACCTATCTAAGGACAATATCGAATGTACAAGCATGCATAATCCTATATACTCGAGCACTAGTCAGGGATACACTATTGAAATATAAAAGTTAAGTTATGAGTGCTCACGTATCAATATTGAGATTCAATATTGCAGGAAAGTACGTAGACGAAACGAAAATGATAAACGTTAGGTTGACCTCACGAGCAATACCCTCGATCAATACCCATAACCTCCATAGCTATAACCCATAATTTCCTTAGCTCTATTCCGTTTGAAAACTTATTTTAAAATCGTCTGAATATAACTCTGTCGTAGTATTTTATGTATACTAATAATATCTTGAAATAATACAAAGAAAATATATATGTGTAATTCGATTGAGAGAGTTTAGAGAAATATATTTTCAAATTTCTATGAAATAATAAAACATATTGAATTCTATTTATAATAGATTTTTGAATTATTAAAGTGAATTATTAAAGTATGAATTATTAAAGTGAATTATTAAAGTATGAATTATTAAAGTGAATTATTAAAGTGAATTATTAAAGTATGAATTATTAAAGTGAATTATTAAAGTTAAAGTAAAGTAAAAGTAAAGGTAAAGTTAAAGTATAGTAAAAGTATAAAACTATGTACGTATAATACGCATATAAATATATATAATATTAATTTAAATCGTTATATATATTTGATAAAATAAAATATAAATAGCGTTATTTTATCATACTAGTTAAGTAATGAGTGGTCAAAAAGAATAGATTTCTTAAATCACAGTGGACCTCATAACATAGGCCCGTAATCATATCATAATGTATCTGATAATTCAATCATTTGATATTATCTCTTAATTCTGTCAATAAATATATCGAAACAAATACGTTCATGTAAAGTATCATATATATAATACTTTGTTAATGTTTTCAGTTAATATTATATATTATATATACATATCTATATACACATAATTGTTCGTGAATCGTCGAACACGGTCAAAGGATAATTGATTACATGAATGTAGTTCCAAACTTTTTGAGATTCAACATTACAAATTCTGCTTATCATGTCGGAAACATATAAAGGTTAAGTTTAAATTTGGTCGGAAATTTTCGGGTCGTCACAGTACCTACCCGTTAAAGAAATTTCGTCCCGAAATTTGATCGAGGTCGTCATGGCTAACTATAAAAATGTTTTCATGACGAATATGAGTTGATAAATAGAGTTTTATCATCATTGAGTAATATAGATAAAACAATTTGATTACGCGAAGAGTATAAGTGAAGCTATCGCAAGAGAGTGAAATGAGTAAACGTATATTTATTTTAACCGATGACGTAGTTATGATTGATTTCCAGAATTCATTGGATTTAAAGAAAATCTTTGCAATAAGATTTGGTTCTTCGGCGATTAAGAAAATCATGACCTTCTTTGATTAAATGCGATAATCTGTCTCGATTTCTCTGTCTGATTGATGTGTGGTAAAACGAACCAAAACCGAAGAAGAAGAAACGAGCGTGTCGGAATAAGATAGTTATATTCGTGTGGTGTAATATATGTAATATAGTGTGCTTATGCTTTATGATATATGTAAAAATTGTTTGTATTAATAAGTATTGTTCTCGTCGCGAGGGGTACGAAATAGTGTTTATTTTTAATACGAAATTCGACGAAATTTTACACAAGTTTTATTATTTTTACGGATGGGAAATACCTAAACCTTGCTACAACACTTATAGGCAGTGTACCTAATCGTACTGTAGTGTAGTTTTTAGTAAGTCCGGTTCGTTCCACAGGGACGCAGTGAAGTTTAACACTATATTTTTATAAAACTATATTTTTACAAAAATATATAATATAAGTAGTATTATTATTATAAAGGGGGGTTTTTACCGTTTAATGACCGGTTTGTCGATTTTAAAACTTTAGTCGCAGTTAAAACCAAATGTAAAATATTAAAAATAAATACAAGACTTAAATTAAAGCATAAAGTAAATAACGATAATGAAATTGCGAATAATAAAAGTGCGATAAAATAAACTTGCGATAATTAAAAAAATGCGATAATTAGAAGTGCAATTAAATATAAAATAAAGGAAATTAAATATGAAATAAAAGAATTATGCTTATTTAAACTTCCGTAATCATGATGTTTGACGTGTTGATTTTAGTTTTATGCCCATGGGTTAATTGTCCTTTGTCCTGAATTATTTAATATGTCCGTTTAGTTTTTGTCCATAACAGTCCATCAGTCATAAATATAAAGTGCGAGTATCCTCGTCAAATTATCCTTATACCCGAAGTTAAATATTCCAACTAATTGGGGACTTAAACTGTAACAAGATTTTAATACTTTGTTTAATAATTACACCAGGATGTCGACTGAGTGTAACCCAAGGTTTTAATATTTTGTTATCAATTATACCAAGTGTCCTTGTACATAATTTCACCCCTGTTTTAATTATTCTAGTGGCTATTAATCCATTCCCGTGTCCGGTTAAATGAACGATTATTCGTACATATAAATACCCCGCCCATCGTGTCCGATTGAGTGTATATGGTAATTTATAGGGACGCCCAATTGTAAATCTTTATATTAACATTAACAAACTATCATTTAGTTAAACAAATATAAAGCCCATTAATAGCTCATAGTCTAATTTCCACAAGTGTCGTTCTTTTGTCCAAACCCCAATTATGGTACAAAGCCCAATTACCCAATTTTAGTAATTAGCCCAACATCATGATTACTTCATTTTAAATAAGCATAATAATAACTTAGCTACGAGACATTAATATAAAAAGGTTGAACATAACTTACAATGATTAAAAATAGCGTAGCGTTACACGGACAAAATTTCGACTTACACACTCAAACGATCTCTATCATAAATCTTATTATTATCATAATTTAAAATTAAAATTAAGATTATTGTTATATCTTATTAAGTTAACATTATGATAGATATATAGAATATAGATATTGATAATTGATATTGATAATAGATAGATGGATCGATATATAGATAGAAAATATGATCGAAAAAAGGTATATCTATATCGATCGAATTACATAGCCTTTTATAGGCAAATTATAAATTTGAATTTTCATTTATGACCCCTGAACTATGCTCAATTAACAACTTTTTATTATTTAATATTATTCTTATTATGAATTATTTAAATATTATATTTTATTCTTGTGCATAGTTGACTCGTAATTTTTACACCGTTGCGTCGAGCGTTGAGAGTTGACTCATGTCCCGGTTCCGGATTTTCGAACGTCCTTTCGTACAATTTTATATCGTGTACTTTGCGTTTTCTAACTTGTACTCTTGTCATTTTTAGACGTTCTTCATCAATAATTTGAACCTTTTTGATTGTATCTTGTACTTTTTAGCTTTTTGGACCTTTTTGTCTTCAAATCGTCGTTTTCGCCTTTTGTCTTCGCACTTATTTAAAATAAACGAATATTACTTGAAAATGGAACAATTGCAACTAAAATCTTGTCTTTCTTGGGGGATAATGCTATGAAATATATGTTCCTTTTTAGCCTTATCAATATTCCCACACTTAAGCGTTGCTTGTCCTCAAGCAATACAGTCTTGAAATAATATAATACATCACACGAATAACTTCTTTATTCTTCACACTTTGTACATCAGTGATTTTGATAGAGCGGTATAAACAATGATAGTAACGATATGGTTAAAGGTGGGTGTGTCATCCACAGTTGCCTTGGGTTTAGGACAACGACACTTGCAATCAAATAGCCGATTTACTTTCGGTTTCCAAAGCAAAGTGCATATTTGAAAGGCGGTTTACAGTCCCACATGACTATGAAAATGTAGATCCTTAAGGAAATTGGATCTTTATGAAAACATTTGATCTTTTGAAAATTCAAGCTAGATTTTACTCTAGACAAGTTTTCTGATTTGATCCATCATCGGTGTTGCAAAATATATTTGTGGATCAATATTTTGGCTAAAAACTTTTAGGTTCGTGTAATCCACTGCTATCCCGGTATCGGAAAGCACACATCCAGTTTACTTGTTCCGTATATTACCTTTCGGTAAACTACCGTCCGGTTGTAAAGGAAAGCGATGAACAAGAAACTGTTAAGGCAATGTCCCGTGACATGCAGATGATTATGGTCTTATTAACGTGTCGGATGCTAGAACTATCCTTGGTAGGAGCGATAGTAAAGATCATCCTATAATTTTTCGGTCTGGCACAAGGTCCTGTCTCCGACCATGCTATGCAACCACCGTTCTTACGGTTGACACCCGATTTGGTTCAGGTGACCTAATGAATTCCAGGTGAATTTCTTAGGATTTTACGTTCAATGGTAATGAACGCATTGAAAATGGTTTTTCAGAAAACAAATCGGTTTGTATTTTTGATCAAAATATTTTCTCGTTCATGCTCGAGTTTAGATATCTTCGAATTCCATGAGTTTGAATTCTCAATCTTTAAGGTCAATCTCTAGGATTGAGTATTATCAGTCTTAAAAGCTGATTTTTAATCTTTAAGGAGATTATCCTTTTCTGGGGATCTGATTCATTAGTCTTATCAAGCTAATTTGCACGGTGCCTCCCCATTGTACGAGATAAATCCTTCTCATGGTTAGGATAAATCTGACCACTTGGCGACCCTGTTTGATGCTGAGGTCCGTGGATTTCCTGCTGATTTTAGAGATGACTTTTCTAGATTTTTCGTCAACCTACAGCTGGTCTGGACGACAACTTCATGACCTAAATCAAGAAGCGCGTGTCTTTTTCGGAAGACTTTACTTCCTTTTAATGATGGAATTGATTCATCGTGTAGATCCATCTTTCTTTCAAATGTATTACAGTAAACCGGGTAAAACTGATTAGTATCGTCCAAAGCAAAAGTACCTGCAATAATCTTGTACAAAAATATGTGATATATGTTTTAAATTGAATAACTTGGTACATTCTTCCCACACTTAGTTTCTTTCTTTGCCTTTTTATTTTCTTCTATTTCATTTTAAATGAATTCAAGCGTTTTAGGGTGTTTCTCAATTTATGTCCTTTTCGAGGTAACGATAATTTCGGTATTATCACCTAGTTTTCATCGTTCATAAATATGTATAAACATGATTTTGAGTTCATTTAATTGAAAATTTTTCAAATTTTCACAAAATTTGGCAAATAAACTAAGTGTAAACCCGAGAGAATTTATAACCCTTCCCCACACTTGAGATCATGCAATGCCCTCATTTGCATGAAATCAGACTATAATTATAAATTCATGAGGGTGATTAGTGTAGAAAAGTGATTAAAAATACCCAGTTTGTAAGCATATTATTTTACATCACATTTGATATTTTGCGCCTTGTCATCAAAATTAGTAGCTTTTTGTTGAACTTAATGACAGTCTTTGAAAGTGCGCTGTTTTACCCTGTTGTGTACATAACATAAAATACAAACATATATAAATATTTTTGAAGTTTGGTATATAACCCCTACGTTCAAAAATTAATATAATATTTTTTTTTTTTGCATACTTTAGATCAATAAAATTAAATGATAACAAAATTTGTCGCCCCGCCCTCGGGTAAAGCAATTTCGGCTCAACGACCTAGTCTTTAACTCACGACGAATTATAGAAATCATTTTTTAAACTTAATGAATTAAAGTAAATTTTGTTTTTAAAAACTTAAATTAAAATGCATATTAATTTCATAAAAAAACCTACAAAACAAAAATTCAGAATGGAGGGAGAAAACTAGTTATTTAGTGTCTGCTAGCGGAAAAGACCAATCGGGTTCCATTCTCGGAACTACACGAGAACAGAACAACTAACTCTAGATAGCATTTTCTTTTTAGAACATTTGAATCTCCCCACACTTAGGTAGCCGTGGTGTCAAAATTGTGATTAACTTCATCGTTAATTTCTCTTGGTCCATAATCAACTTGCATATCCGTGACTTTTTCTTTAAGCCATTGGTCGGATTCCTGTGTAATATCCACAATTTCAACTAGTTTCTCCTTTTCTTTAGGTGATAGATTGGATACTAACCGGTTACATAACTTAAAGTTCCCCTTGGTTCTAGCATCGTGAATCCGTTTAATAAGTTTCTTCATTGAACTATTAATAACGGGATCATTTAATTTCGTATCAACAACGGGGTTCTTTGTTATCATGTCATCATTAGGTGTTACTTCATTTTCCCCACACTTAGGCGTTTCATTATTGCTAAGTATTACCGTTGGAGTTGGTAAAACCACATGGTTCTTACCAATTGTTTTTACTGGTTCAACGGTTTTGGCTGGTGGAGATTTAGACTTTCGAATCATAAAGGTGATCGATTTGTCACCACTTTTAAGTGTCATTCTTCCATTTCCTACATCAAATAACGCCTTGGTGGACGCTAAGAATGGCCGACCTAAAATTAGAGAAATGTTTGGGTCCTCTTCTATGTCAATGACAATAAATTCGACTAGAAAGGTTAAATTGCCTACTTGAACGGGTAGGTTGTCAGCAATTCCAACTGGGTGCTTAATGGTTTGATCAAAGAGTCGAACACTCATATCCGTTGGACTTAACTTACCTACACCTAATCTCTTATATAAGGAAAGAGGCATAACACTTACACTTGCACCTAAATCTGCTAGTGCATCATACATGACACAATCACTAAGTAGACAAGGAACAATAAATTCACCAGGATCACCTACCCTAGGTGGAGGTTTTGGTGGAACTGTCTTCACCGGGTTTATATTTACGGCCTTTGTTTCTTGCACTTTCTTATTCTTTTTCTTCTTCTTCTTTCCAGAGGTATCACAATCTTTATTACCTATCACTTGCTCATACTCAACTCCTTTTCTTGGAAACGGGATGGGTGGTTTGTATGGTGCCACCACTGGCTTTACATACTCGGGTGGTGGTGGTGTAACTTCTTCATTGTTACTCTCATCTAAAACCTTCCCATCTTCTGGTGCTGGTTTTTCAGAATTCGTTGAAACCATATTAACATTCTCATTCCGAGGATTTACTTCAGTATTACTCGGTAGCTTTCCTTGTTCCCTCTCACTCATCATGCTAGCAAGAGTACCTACGTGTTTTTCAAGATTCAAAATGGAAGCTTGTTGAGTTCTTAATGACTGATCAAACCTCTCGTTCGTTTGGGTTTGAGATGTAATGAATTGTGTTTGAGATTCAATCAGCTTTGCCATCATTTCTTCTAGATTTGGCTTTTTCTCTTCGGGTTGTTGTGGTGGTTTATACAAGCTAGGTCTTTGTTAATTGAAAGTGTTGTTTTGAGTCAGTTGGTTATTCGGACCTTGTTGGTTATACCAGTTATTTTCGGGTCCTTTTGGATTGTAAAGAATGTTTTGATTTCGATTTAAGTTTAGCCTTGGCGGTTGATAATTATTTTGATAATTATTTCCCGGCCTTTGGTTCATATAGGAAACATTCTCTCGTTGTTCCATCGTTGGCTCAATGTGACAATCTTTCAATAAGTGTGGTCCACTGCATTGCTCACAACTGATTCGTATTGCGTGAATATCTTTATTCATCTTTTCCATTCGTCTTTCGAAAGCATCTATTTTTGCGGAAACGGAATCAAAGTCATGGCTAGAATCGGCTCTAGCCGCTTTAGATGATCGAAAGATATCTTTTTCTTGGTGCCACTCATGCGAGTGGGAGGCTGTGTTATCAATAATTTTGTAAGCTTCAGTTGCGGTTTTCTTCATAATGGATCCACCAGCGGTTATGTCGATGTCTTTTCGTGTGGCGATGTCTACGCCTTTATAGAAGATTTGTACTATTTGAAAAGTATCTAATCCGTGTTGAGGACATCCTCTCAACATCCTTCCGAATCTTGTCCACGCCTCATATAATGTTTCATTTGGATTTTGCGCGAACGTAACAATTTCTCCTTGAAGTCTCACGACTTTGGATGCCGGAAAGAATTGTTTAAGAAATTTTTCAACTAAAACATCCCATGTGTCAATCGCCCCTTCAGGTAACGATTCTAACCAATCTTTGGCTTCTCCCTTTAAAGTCCAGGGAAATAACATGAGATAGATTTGTTCGTCTTCCACTTCTCGGATTTTGAATAGTGACAAATTCTATTAAACGTACGAAGATGTTCGTTTGGGTCTTCATTCGGCGCACCACTGAATTGGCATTGATTAGTCACCATGTGTAGAATTTGTCCTTTGATTTCATAATCTGGAGCATTAACTTCTGGTTTAATAATGGCATGACCTTGGCCCGTGCGTGTAGCTCTCATTCGGTCTTCCATACTTAGAGGTTCTAGATTTTCCATGATTGGAAGTGTTGTATCTGAATCACTAGAGGTTTCTGATTTAATGGTTTCTTCCTCAACAATCTCTGTTTGAATGATTGGTGGTTCCGGAGGAATAATTAATGGATCAGGGTCTCGGAATTGTCCCTGAGTATTCTCCGGATTCTCAATTATGATATTGGTTTCAAAAACTGGATTATCGGAAATTTGAGTTGAAGTACTCGGTCGACTTGATGACGAGTCTAAAGAAAAATCAACGGCAGCTATATTTGTTAAACGATGTCTTGATCGAGTTACAGGTGGTGAACGTATGACCGGCGGCGAACGTCTTGCTCGGTGCATTCACAGAATTATCCTATTAGTTATAAAAAAATAATAAGAAAAACTTATATAAGTTGTCCAATTAATAGACTTTTCTGATTTTTGCCCACGTTTCGAATAGCCAAAAGATGCAGCAGAGGGGCAGGATTCGTTTGGTCTCAATATAATTGAGGACTGTTTGGCTCCAACAACCCGGTCCACGTACAAATCCAACTATTACTACGAACCAGAAAAATGTCAACGTCTATTAACTTAACCGCTTAAATAATTTCTCTTTCCGTTTAAGAAATATTAGATTAGATGTAGATAAAATTCTATGTCCTATAACTAGAATGACGAGAAATAAGGAAGAAATAGATTGCGCGTCGAAAAGTGTCGAAAAACGAAAAAGACGAAGAGTGGCTTATAAGACTTTAAAAACACGCGATTAATCCAACCTTATAACTATCACTATCTTAAAATTAAAACTACAAATAGAGATTACTAATTGGAATTGTAATTGATACATAGGTAAAAGGCGTCGAAAAATAAAAATAAGAAAATAACTATGACAAAACTAAACTTAATACTAAAAGTTGCGACTATAGTCTAAAAATCTAAAGGTAATAAAACTAAAAAAAACATTTTTTTTTATAGACAAAATCTTAAAAAAATATATTTTTTTTAATATTTTTTTTTTTTTTTATATGCAGGCTCAAAATGGGAGTGCAGATTCAAAATTGAATGCAAGTTCAAAAGCTGATGCAGGTTCAAAATTGATGCAGATTCAAAATTATGCAGGCTCAAAACTGATGCAGATTCAAAACTATGCAGGCTCAAAACTGATGCAGATTCAAAACTCGTGTTTTTTTTTTTTTTTTTTACGTTTTTTTTTTTTACGTTTTTTTTTTAAACGTTTTTTTAAATGTTTTTTTTTTTTTTTTTTACAAACTTATATTTTCACAAATATAAATTAAAAATATAGCGTTTTAGCGGTCCCCGGCAGCGGCGCCAAAAAACTTGATGTGTGTCGCGAGGGGTACGAAATAGTGTTTATTTTTAATACGAAATTCGACGAAATTTTACACAAGTTTTATTATTTTTACGGATGAGAAATACCTAAACCTTGCTACAACACTTATAGGCAGTGTACCTAATCGTACTGTAGTGTAGTTTTTAGTAAGTCCGGTTCGTTCCACAGGGACGCAGTGAAGTTTAACACTATATTTTTATAAAACTATATTTTTACAAAAATATATAATATAAGTAGTATTATTATTATAAAGGGGGGTTTTTACCGTTTAATGACCGGTTTGTCGATTTTAAAACTTTAGTCGCAGTTAAAACCAAATGTAAAATATTAAAAATAAATACAAGACTTAAATTAAAGCATAAAGTAAATAACGATAATGAAATTGCGAATAATAAAAGTGCGATAAAATAAACTTGCGATAATTAAAAAAATGCGATAATTAGAAGTGCAATTAAATATAAAATAAAGGAAATTAAATATGAAATAAAAGAATTATGCTTATTTAAACTTCCGTAATCATGATGTTTGACGTGTTGATTTTAGTTTTATGCCCATGGGTTAATTGTCCTTTGTCCTGAATTATTTAATATGTCCGTTTGGTTTTTGTCCATAACAGTCCATCAGTCATAAATATAAAGTGCGAGTATCCTCGTCAAATTATCCTTATACCCGAAGTTAAATATTCCAACTAATTGGGGACTTAAACTGTAACAAGATTTTAATACTTTGTTTAATAATTACACCAGGATGTCGACTGAGTGTAACCCAAGGTTTTAATATTTTGTTATCAATTATACCAAGTGTCCTTGTACATAATTTCACCCCTGTTTTAATTATTCTAGTGGCTATTAATCCATTCCCGTGTCCGGTTAAATGAACGATTATTCGTACATATAAATACCCCGCCCATCGTGTCCGATTGAGTGTATATGGTAATTTATAGGGACGCCCAATTGTAAATCTTTATATTAACATTAACAAACTATCATTTAGTTAAACAAATATAAAGCCCATTAATAGCTCATAGTCTAATTTCCACAAGTGTCGTTCTTTTGTCCAAACCCCAATTATGGTACAAAGCCCAATTACCCAATTTTAGTAATTAGCCCAACATCATGATTACTTCGTTTTAAATAAGCATAATAATAACTTAGCTACGAGACATTAATATAAAAAGGTTGAACATAACTTACAATGATTAAAAATAGCGTAGCGTTACACGGACAGAATTTCGACTTACACACTCAAACGATCTCTATCATAAATCTTATTATTATCATAATTTAAAATTAAAATTAAGATTATTGTTATATCTTATTAAGTTAACATTATGATAGAGATATAGAATATAGATATTGATAATTGATATTGATAATAGATAGATGGATCGATATATAGATAGAAAATATGATCGAAAAAGGTATATCTATATCGATCGAATTACATAGCCTTTTATAGGCAAATTATAAATTTGAATTTTCATTTATGACCCCTGAACTATGCTCAATTAACAACTTTTTATTATTTAATATTATTCTTATTATGAATTATTTAAATATTATATTTTATTCTTGTGCATAGTTGACTCGTAATTTTTACACCGTTGCGTCGAGCGTTGAGAGTTGACTCATGTCCCGGTTCCAGATTTTCGAACGTCCTTTCGTACAATTTTATATCGTGTACTTTGCGTTTTCTAACTTGTACTCTTGTCATTTTTAGACGTTCTTCATCAATAATTTGAACCTTTTTGATTGTATCTTGTACTTTTTAGCTTTTTGGACCTTTTTGTCTTCAAATCCTCGTTTTCGCCTTTTGTCTTCGCACTTATTTAAAATAAACGAATATTACTTGAAAATGGAACAATTGCAACTAAAATCTTGTCTTTCTTGGGGGATAATGCTATGAAATATATGTTCTTTTTTAGCCTTATCACTGATATTTTACTATAAATCCACCCCCTTCGTTTCTTTATTTCCACAGCTCACACCTTCTAGTCTTTCTCCCCAATTCATACTTTAAAGCATTCGTTAATATGCTTCATCCAGTATTGATTCTTGATATACTCTTAACTTTCATATCTGTCATTCTTCTTTTTCATCTACCACCGGAGGAAGTTATTTTCTTCTACCATTACCTTGGGGTTATTGTGTTTTTCATTCTCCCGTGTCTTTATATTGCTATACGCATTGATATACACGGTTTGTAATTTCGAGGTTGTTATCGGGCTTTATATTCTCCATTATATTTCGGAGCTTCATGCTTTCATTTTCTCTTCCCAGCCTTAAGTCAAGCGGATAATGGTCCAGAATTCGTAGATATGAATTTTTGGATGAACATAGTTAATGTTCCAAGAAGAAAATCGTAATGACACGATCTTAATTTGGCAACTTACCAGAATATCTGAAAATATAGAGCTATCAAGATGATATGTTCTTAATATGTTTGGAAATTGGGTAGAATGTAAGAGTCGTGTAAATAGTACATGATGACGGTATGTTCTATGAATCATCACGTTCCATTAGAAACTCAGCATGACTTACTGTAATATAATCACGTTGATCAAGTGTCATTATATTATACTAACTCATGTTTCAGTTCCCAACACTGCTTTAAAAACATTCATATTTTAAATTCGAATTTTTTTTTTCTTCAGAATTTAGAAACTAACACAGTTTCTTTTTATGTTGTAACGCAGATATTGCGAAGAGATAAAAGATTTCGGATAAGAATAGTTGTGAAAATATCTTCAGGAATATCGAAGATATTTATAATAAAAGATACGATAATATCTTAGAATTCTTAACATAGATGGATGATGAAGAAGATTTGTCTGTGAAGGTTTAGAATAAGAAGTAAGGTGTTTGCTAACGATTTCAGTAGACACTGAAACATTTGGATCCTTTGAAGGCAGGTTTAGTCTTTGTGATTTGTCCACAGCCTCCTTCATAGTCTGCTCAATCCATTTTCCAGTTTCAAACCTTCTCTTTTTCTCAGCTTTACCACCATACTATTCTTTATCATCAAACTTTTGACTGTTAAAGTCGTTTACAGTTTTTACTGCTTCATCAGCATTTTTCCAATTTCGGAGAACTAGTTCATAGTTTGGGGATGTTTTTCAGAAAATTCACATTCGAAGTATGTAAGTCTAGGAGATAGACGTTATATGTATACATATAACTTTTAACGTAAAATTATCGCGAAATTCAAAATACTGATTGCTAATTCCCAGTAGTTGGTGTGACAATTATTGTTACAGGATGTAGGTGAGTACATGATGGGGTTTTAATGAATAAGTATAGTGGATTTTTGGAGAGGCTTAAGTCGAAGGTTAATGAAGTTGTTGATAAGTTTACTGCTAATGTGACGAGATATGAAAGGTTCCCCGGTAACCATGATGAAGGGTTTATTCGTATAAACAAATGAAGGTGATTTGCTGGAGCTGTGAAAAAACTGTCTATTTTGGAAAGAGATTGAAAAATTATATTTGGTAATAAATATCAAAGGATTTGACATGGATACGTGTTAAACTATAACTTTGGTTTCGAGAGCTTTTCAGGTGCATGACAGTGGGTAATGTGTGGTTGGATAATCATCTCACATGTCTTTAGGAATTTCGAAGTGTTTGAACACATATTGTAATTGTTAATATACATATGATGTTCTAAGATTTTGAATGATACAAATATTTTTGTGAGTTCCATGAATAGAAATGAGGTTCTAGGACAGTTTTGAAGTCAAAGTATAGTTTTGAAAGATGTAGGAATCTAAGAGTGATGATTTCGGTTATATCTTGAATCGAATTCTGAGATTTTAAAATCAGAATATGTAATTAGATTTTGAATGAGTATGGTTGTTTTGATTTCTATAAAAGAATGTATATTGTTGTGAAAGTAGGGAGTATAATGGATGACTTGCTAAATCAGATTCGAAGAATGTAACATATTAATTGTAAATTTATATATCTCTCGAGTATTACCTACCCGTTAAAAAAAAAATTCACAATTAATATTTTGTACAAAAGAATTTTATTACAGTCTTTATGGAAATATATATGTGTATATTTCTTCAGATGTAATATAGATTTAATGAGTTAATATTAAATTAAACTCATTTGATTTATGGTTAAGGCTAGGATAGATAATTTCTAAACTTTAGAAATTACATAATCGCCGTAGAATGTTTCCCCAATGAAGTTATGAATCAATACTTAATCGTTGTGGTATTCCTTGGTATCTACATAGCGTATGACGTCGATGCTCGTGGAACAGATTGTGAAGTTGAGATTTGCGATGCGGTTGTTGTTGGTGGTGGTAATGGTACTGTTGATGTTGTTGATGGTGGTACTGGTTATGCTGCTAGTGCTGCTACTGGTGTTTGTAACCTTTGCACCATATTCTCCAAAGCCACTACCCGAGCGCGAAGCTCGTTGACTTCTTCTATTACACCGGGGTGATTGTCGGTTCGGACGAGCGGATAAATTAGATCTAGAATTTGGTGTAGTATATAATCATGACGAGATACTCTGGAAATGAGAGAGAAAATGGTGTTTCGGACAGGTTCGCCAGTAAGTGCTTCAGGTTCATTACCAAGAGGGCAATGTGGTGGATGAAAGGGATCACCTTCTTCTTGTCTCCAATGGTTAAGTAGATTACGAACCCATCTCCAATTCATCCAGAATAGATGATGGCTAATTGGTTGATCCATTCTGGTCACGCTGCTTTCGGAGCTCATGTGGAAATCCATATCGGCATAGCTGTCGGAATCCGAGGAACTCAAACTGGTTGAGGGATCCATCTTGTATGATCAGGGAAAGAATTTTTTTTGTATGAAATAGATTGTAGAATTTAGATTTGGTATTCTTCAATACATAATTTACATATGTATATATAATACCAAAATCCCATAAATTACGGAGGAATCTTTGAAAGATGTCAGTCAAAGTTCACAGTAACAGATATGCTAAGATAAGAATTCGTCTATACACTATTATGCAATAAATGTAGGAAAACGCATCTAGACTTAAGAATGATAAGCAGGTAATTTCCTAAGGGTGGTAAGTAGATGATTTCAGACTAAAAATGATAAGCAAAACTTTTGACATGCAGACACGGTCGAAGTCCAGACTCACTGATGCATCTTAACAACTATCAGTTAGACACACTAATGCAAGACCTGGTTCGCTAAGACCACCGCTCTGATACCAACTGAAAGGATCCGTTCATATACATTATAAACGATTCATAATAGTTGATTACATCGCGAGGTATTTGACCTCTATATGATACGTTTTACAAGCATTGCATTCGTTTTTAAAAGACAAACTTTCTTTACATCAAAAATTGACGGCATGCATACCATTTCATATTACATCCAACTATAATTGACTTAATATTAATCTTGATGAACTCAACGACTCGAATGCAACGTCTTTCAAAGTATGTCATGAATGACTCCAAGTAATATCCTTAAAATGAGCTAATGCACAGCGGAAGATTTCTTTAATACCTGAGAATAAACATGCTTTAAAGTGTCAACCAAAAGGTTGGTGAGTTTATTAGTTTATCATAATCAATCATTTCCGTAATAGTAATAGACCACAAGAATTCAGTTTCTATAAATATCCGTACACTCGCAAGTGTATAAAAGTATTCTATAAGTTGTAGGCACCCGGTAACAAGCCTTAACGTTCATGTTTTACCCTCTGAAGTACACCAGATCAGGTGTGTTTAAAATAACCTCGAAGTACTAAAGCATCCCATAGTCAGGATGGGGTTTGTCAGGCCCAATAGATCTATCTTTAGGATTCGCGCCTACCGTACATAGACAAGTAGTTTAATGTTACCAAGCTAAGGGTATATTTCTGGTTTAAACCCACATAGAATTAGTTTTAGTACTTGTGCCTATTTCGTAAAACATTTATAAAACAGCGCATGTATTCTCAGCCCAAAAATATATATAAAAAGGGAGTAATGAAACTCACCATACTGTATTTCGTAGTAAAAATACATATAACGTCATTTAACAAGTGCAAGGTTGGCCTCCGATTCACGAACCTATATTAATTATATATATTTATATGTTGGTCAATATTTGTCTAACAATTTTTGGTCAAGTCATAGTGTACCACAATCCTAACGCTCGAGACTAATATGCAAAAGTCAACAAAAGTCAACTTAACCCAAAATGACTTCTAAAATTTATACGTGTTTATTATATAACTTAACTATAGTCATTTTATATATTTAAATATATTTATTAGATTTTATAATAATAAAAGTCATTTATTAATAAAAATTTATATTAACGTTTATATATGATAAAATATACTTTTATATATCTTAAGTAGTAAAATTTATAAAGTTCACTTAATATCGTAAAACTATAGTGGTAAGTATTATTAATGTAATTATATTACGCGTGGTGAAAAATATCTTTGTATCCCCTATTTATTTAATAAAATAATATTGATCATAATAATAATAAGTAAAAGTTGTATTATTTTGTAATAATAATTATTATTATTCTATAAAAAAATAACAATATTTATATTTACTAAAAATGTTATTATGATAAAATGATAATACTAACATAATAGTAATAATGATATTTTATAATAACAATGATATTTCTATTAAAATAATAACGACGATAGTAATAATAATCATTTTAACAATAATACTAAAATTCAGTTGACTATAACTTCTAATTCGTTCATCGAAACCATTCGATATCTAAATGAAAAGTTCTTAATTTTTTGCTAGCTTTCCAATGACATGCATATCATATACCCTATCTCAGTAGCATATGTATCTAATTCAGGATTCAACAAACCTATCTAAGGACAATATCGAATGTACAAGCATGCATAATCCTATATACTCGAGCACTAGTCAGCGATACACTATTGAAATATAAAAGTTAAGTTATGAGTGCTCACGTATCAATATTGAGATTCAATATTGCAGGAAAGTACGTAGACGAAACGAAAATGATAAACGTTAGGTTGACCTCACGAGCAATACCCTCGATCAATACCCATAACCTCCATAGCTATAACCCATAATTTCCTTAGCTCTATTCCGTTTGAAAACTTATTTTAAAATCGTCTGAATATAACTCTGTCGTAGTATTTTATGTATACTAATAATATCTTGAAATAATACAAAGAAAATATATATGTGTAATTCGATTGAGAGAGTTTAGAGAAATATATTTTCAAATTTCTATGAAATAATAAAACCTATTGAATTCTATTTATAATAGATTTTTGAATTATTAAAGTGAATTATTAAAGTATGAATTATTAAAGTGAATTATTAAAGTATGAATTATTAAAGTGAATTATTAAAGTGAATTATTAAAGTATGAATTATTAAAGTGAATTATTAAAGTTAAAGTAAAGTAAAAGTAAAGGTAAAGTTAAAGTATAGTAAAAGTATAAAACTATGTACGTATAATACGCGTATAAATATATATAATATTAATTTAAATCGTTATATATATTTGATAAAATAAAATATAAATAGCGTTATTTTATCATACTAGTTAAGTAATGAGTGGTCAAAAAGAATAGATTTCTTAAATCACAGTGGACCTCATAACATAGGCCCGTAATCATATCATAATGTATCTGATAATTCAATCATTTGATATTATCTCTTAATTCTGTCAATAAATATATCGAAACAAATACGTTCATGTAAAGTATCATATATCGAATACTTTGTTAATGTTTTCAGTTAATATTATATATTATATATACATATCTATATACACATAATTGTTCGTGAATCGTCGAACACGGTCAAAGGATAATTGATTACATGAATGTAGTTCCAAACTTTTTGAGATTCAACATTACAAATTCTTCTTATCATGTCGGAAACATATAAAGGTTAAGTTTAAATTTGGTCGGAAATTTTCGGGTCGCCACAGGGGGCCAAAGTCACCACTGGAGATTGCTAGGTATTGGGAGAAACCAGCAAAACCAGTTAGACCAAAGTAACGCACACAACGCATTCAGCAACCCAGTTAAGTGTTGTTAGTTTATAAAGCTTTCTCTGGTCTAAATCAGCTTAAGTTTAGAGTAATCCAGTGTTGAACAACCCAAGTATTGTCTTTTGTTTGTTGTAAGTTTATGTACAATCGGAGCAAGTTCTCAGCTTTTGTCATTGTATTTAGCCTTGTTCGTTTTCTGACATCGTTCATTTCGACTAGCCAGGGAAATGTGAAGATAATTGTAAAAAAATATATATATATAGAAATTTAATATATATATATATATATATATATATATATATATATATATATATATATATATATATATATATATATATATAGAGTGTAAAGGGATCAAATGAGAACTTTTAAGCAATGAGAACTCTGAGAACTAAGTTAGTCGAGCAAAAAATAAGACGCGACCGAACAAAAATATGGGTAGTCGAGCAAAAAAATTACAAGGCCGAACATAAAAAATAGGTGCATTGTTTGCTTGGTTCTACATTTTATGTAGAACATGATGTATAACACAGATGTAGAACATGCTGTTCTACACTTGTTTTACATCAATTTTCATCAAATTAAGTTAGGGTTTAGATTTAGGGTTTAGATTTTAGGGTTTAGGGTTTAGATTTTAGAGTTTAGGGTTTAGATTTAGGGTTTAAAATGAGTTTTTTACACGAACGGTTTAGAGTTTAGGGTTTAGGGTTTAAGGTTTAGGGTTTAGGGTTGAGGGTTTACGGAGTAAACTCGAAAACCCTAAACCCTAAACCCTAAACTCTAAATCGGGCTAAATCAAAAAAAAAAATTGATTTTTCGAAAAAAAAGGTGAAATTCGAACAAACAAAAGATATTCGAACCAATTTTCGTTCTACAATTTTGTAGAACCGAACAAAAATTCAGGCGGCCGAACAAATTTGCCCCAATTCGAACGAATTTTCGTTCTACAATTTTGTAGAACCAAACAGAAAATGTAGAACATGTGATTTTCATGCATCTTAATTTTTGTTCGACTAACCACAAAATTGTTCGGCCGCGTCATTTTTTGTTCGAATTTGAGTTCTCAGGTTCTCACTCTTAGTGAGTTCTCAGTGGATCCTTCCCCTATATATATAGTGGTATGTATATATATATATATATATATATATATATATATATATATATATATATATATATATATATATATATATATATATATATATATATAGTGGTGGGATTAAGAGGGAAGTAACCAAGCGGGGGGAAGCGGGGGGAAGCAAATTTTTTTTTTTTTCGTTTTTTGAAAAAACTTTGTTCACGAACATTATAGATGAGATGAAAATATGAACATTTAGTAGAGACACTTTGTGATAAATGTTTTTATTTTGGAGGGAAAATGCTCGAAGAAATAATATATAACAATTATCGTGTTTTTCGAGCGTATGTTGAGGTTTTAGCTATTGGGGTTTAGATATTAGGGTTTATAGGGTTTAGATATTAGGGTTTAGAAATTTAGGGTTTAGGGTTTAGATTTAGGGTTTAGATTGAGTTTTTAACACGAACGGTTTAGAGTGTCTCATAATAAAACTTCAAAGTGTATATCGAGATAATAAACATATTAATATAAATTTCAACTAAAAAATAAATAATTGATAAATATATCTCTTTAATCTAAAATTGACATGTGACATTCGATAGTCAAATATAATAAAATACAATAATTATAAATATAATTATTTTGTGCTATTTTTTTAACATATAATAAAAATATAATAATTATAATTTATTTCGTATATTCTAAGTCATATAATAATTTTATGTATCATTGTATATTTGATATTAAATAAAATAAAATAACACATCATCCGATTCAACATATGTATATATGATACAAAATAAGTTGATGCTCTTTAAACTTATATGTAGGACATCAGGCCGAGCAATTGAGCTTGGTCCGTGAGCCGCTATTAAGTCTCCCTACAAAACCCTACTTCCCTCTTATAATTAGAGGGGTTAGTTGAGCAATTAAGATACACAACACATATACAACCTACACTAGGGTTTTTACCTACAGATCCCCGTAGGGTTTATCCCTTCGCCGCCTATCGGCACCGTCCATCAGCCGGCGGTCAGCCCTTAACCACCCTCCTGAGATCATTATCTCGGCTAGGGTTATCACTGTAATCAGACCGGAGGTTAGCGCCGCTGAATCTAAATAAAACCCTTTACTGCTATCAGGTATGTTTCAAGCCCTAGGCGGATATCTGCTTGATCATGTCTCATAATAAAACCTCAAAGTGTATATCGAGATGATAAACATATTAATATAACTTTTAATTAAAAAATAAATAATTGATAAATATATCTCTTTAATCAAAAAGTTGACATGTGACGTTCACTAGTCAAAAATTTGACATCTAAGGTATCTTTATATCAAGTAAAATTAAAAGCAAAACCAAAACCAAAACCAAATGCTCCCTCCATCTTAAATTTATCATTTCTCGATAAAAATACATAATTTAAGAAATATATTTATTATACATTTTAGTTTTAATGTATGTAAGGATATGAATGGTTAGACCACAGATATTGGTGATTGTGACGTGGAGTGGTTGAGATGCACTTTTTGGGAAAAAACTGTGACTGGGCCATGACATTTTGGGGGGAGTTGTAATGGGGGGGCTTTTGTCATGGTAAGACTGTGACGTGGCATTTTCTTTTTCTTATTTTTTTAATTGTTTTTAAATTATTTTTTTATTTTGTTTAATACAAAATATAAAATAAATTAGACAAAAGTACATTAATTATTTAAAAAAAAAACATTACAATTAAAAAAAATACACGCAAAAAAAAAACATTACAATACATTAATAAAAAAAACACTAGTTATGCATCAAGCGAAAGTTTGGCGGGAGGTTCCAAATATGAGCCGTTAAATCTTCACGAAGTTGATCGTGCACGTCTCGATCGCGAATCTCTTTCTCTCGTGATCGACGATCTTTGACCCTTCTCCGAATATTGCGACGAGGCTGGTTTTCGGGTTTATCTAACCATTCTTGTTCCCAAGTACTTAACGCAAACCCGTTATCTTCTTGTATCATGTTGTGCATAACAATACAACTATACATTATCCTTCTCATCTTATTAACACTCATAACTCGTGCCGGTATTTTTAAAATCGCAAACCGACCTTGTAAAACACCAAATGTACGCTCAACATCCTTTCTAGCACTCGCTTGAAATTTAGTAAATTTTTTTCTAGGCTCTTCAATAGGAGTCGTATACCCCTTTATTAGTGTTGTCCAATCGGGATATATCCCGTCCGCCAAGTAGTAACCAAAGGAATAATGGTTTCCGTTTACTTCAAACGGTGAAGGTGCGGCTCTATCCTTACGAAGGGAATCAAACAACGGAGAATGATTTAATACATTAATGTCATTGTTTGAACCCGCCATCCCAAAAAACGCATGACATATCCACATATCGTATGAAGCAACCGCTTCAAGCATGATCGTCGGGTGACCGTGATCACCTCTCGTATATTGACCTTTCCATGCAACGGGACAATTTTTCCATGTCCAATGCATACAGTCAATACTACCCAACATTCCCTTGAAACCATGCTTCTCCTCGTGCGCCGAATACAACCGAGCAATGTCAGTTGCATTAGGCTTCCTCAAATATTCCCGCCCATATAAGTCAATTATACACTTGCAAAAATTATTTAAAGTAACATAACCCATTTTTTCCGCCATTTTAATATATTCATCAAATACATCTGCGGTCATCCCATACGACAATTGCCGTAACGCGCAAGTTATTTTTGAATAGTTGAGAAACCAAGACGTCCAAGTGCATCCGGACGTTGTTGGAAAAAAGTAAAATGATCGGGGGCATTAGGAGTATAAGAGTGTTGAAGAATACCGTCTTTGATACGGAGAAATAAAACTTTGCGCATCCGAAATCGTCTCTTGAAAATGTCGTCCGGAAACGTCGAATTTTCACAAAAGTAATCGTTCCACAATAATTGACCCGCTGCTTCACGATCTCTATTTAAAAAACGTCGTGGTTGTCTTTGAAAACGAGTTCTTGGTTGGATTTCTTCTTCTTCTTCGGACGTTGAATCGAATAACAAATCGATACTTAAGGCTAAAAAATCCATATTTTTTAGTTACTAAAACAAAACGAAGATATAAACTTTTATATATATGTGAGTGTGTAGTGAATAAAAGTGTGTGAAAAATGAAAATAAAGAGTGTGTATTTATAGAAGAAGAAAAAAAGCCAACGTGTGACGATCGCTCCAAATCCATATGGACGAATATGTCATTCATCGATTTCATTGCTAGGTTTTTGACCTCTATATGATATGTTTTATAAACATTGCATTCTTTTGAAAAGGTATACCATAAATGAATATTTAAACCCAAGGTTTTGACATCTGATGATTTCTACATATAGACAATCACCGTAAATAATAGTTACAATAATACTTCCGTTGACAATGTAGTCAAAATAGATACATGATGACGGTTTTGTGAATGCAACGTTTTCTTGAATAAAACATGTATGACTCCATGCACAAAGCTTGTCTAACATATAAGCAAACAGCGGAAGACTTCTAGGAACCTGAGAATAAACATGCTAACAAGTGTCAACACAAATGTTGGTGAGTTCATAGTTTTAATGTTTTGCATAATCTGTACATAAAGGTAGATCACAAGATTTCAGTTGTTTCATCCAGAAACGTTTATCAAATTATTCTACAAGATTGAGCACCCTGGTAACTAAACTTTAACGTTATAATAAGTACCCCTGTTTTAACATACATGTGTCACACCCCCCAAAATGGACCAGGGGTAATTGTGACCAATCATATCATAACACAGTTGTATAAACGAGAACGACTCTATATGAGACTTTTTAAATAAAACCTTTGTTAATAAAACAGCGGAAGCGGTAATACATGTTTACATTATTATTAAAACGTAAAATAAATGTTTATGAACTAAAATATAATATGCGATGTGGACTCCATGCAAGCATCAAATCTATCATCACAAAGTTGCAAACAGCTAGTTCAATCATCACCTGAGACAAAACATGCTTAAAGTGTCAACCAAAAAGGTTGAGTGAAATTCACAGGTTTATAAATAATATCCAAAGTTTTAGACCACAAGATTTAGTTTAAAGTTGATTGATATAGAAATATCAATATAAAAGTGTTGCTGTAGTTTGTAATATCGCTACTAAACAAGTTTACCCTATGACACCTTGTACTGTCAGTGTCGTGGAATCATTATTATGTAACCAAAGACCAACGGTCGAATGGTTAGAGACGTTACTCTCAATAGGCCTACTCACAATAATTAAGTTTGCATTTAAACGTAGCGATTGACGATATTACGGTAGGGATTTAGCATGAATCAAAGCATGACAGCATAGTTAACAATTTAGTACTTGTGTCTAAGTGTAAAACAGTTATAAAGCAAGCATGTGTCTCACCCCAAAAGTTATATATAGTTAAGTAAACAGTAAAAAGTGGGGCTATGAAAATCATCTTAGTAGCACAAAAGAGTATTTCAAGAAAGAATTGAACGGAAGGACGTGACTGAGATCTCAACCTAGAGATAGAATGTATGATCAGACATTGCCTAACAGACAATAGTATATAGTACTATATTAATAGTAATGGTTTACTAAAGAATTTCCATTTTCGGAAGGTTACTATTTATGGAAAGTTTCCACTTATAGTAATTTTTCAATTTTAGAATGTTCGGGTTAATCTTTAGCAAGACGTTGTATAACTTTACTCAAACTTCGTTGCTATCAAATAAGTCAGGAATGACCAGATGTAACTGGGGGCCCAGGACTCTTGACCAGAATCTAAGTCATGGCATTCGAGATCCACAAGCTTACTCATAAATGGCAACCTAGACATCATTCACTTACGACCGTGAGTAGCGATGAAATTCACATGAATTGTACATTATCTTTGATTAACCTTCACTTTAGGTTTATATGTTATTATATATGTTATAATATATTTATTAATGTATTAACAATTTGATTATCTTATATTATATACTATAAGTTATTATTATTAAATTAGTATAGTTATAAAATAAGTTTTTATTAATAATGTATTGTTATTAACTTACATTATAAGCATTATACTTTATTATATAGTATACTTAGTTATTAACCGTAAGTTATAATAATAATAATATTAATTTAGTATATGTAATATACTTATGTTAATCGAAAATCATACTAATATATGTTAATTCGAATATTAATTCATTAAATATTATATTTATAATTTTTATAAACTTAGTTAATTATACAATTCAGTAGGATATTTTATAAAAATAATTTTATCAAGTTTTTGTATTTATTTCCCACTTTTCTTTATTTATATACTCGGTTTATATTAATCAAATTTAATTAGGTAATAAATATTAAATCGACCTAAATAAATAATTTTATATTTTTTACAGGTTTTATATTATGTAAAAATGTTATAAAAATTATTAAATCAAATTTTATATCAAAATATTATTTATTTAATGTTTTCTAATTATTTAACCATTGTAATCGGCCTATAATTAAATAAATAGGAAAAATAATTTAAAATTAATTTTTATATATTTTTTTAAAGTATCTGGTGATGCTACTAATCATATAAAAATTTTATAAAAATATTTAATACATTTTGTATTTATTTTGTATTTTCTTTATTATTTCTCTCGGTTTAGAATAATGCAAAAGTAAATTATTTTATAATACTAATCCTTCCATTTATTTAATTTTTATAATTTTCGCTTGTTTATAAAAGTATAATAATCTCAAAAAAAATTTATAATTATTTTTATTACTGTTTAATATTTTATTACGAATTTTATATTGTTTTTATGTTTAAATACTACATAATTTGTATTTAATTATAAATAATATTCCATAAATTATCAAAATTATTTTTATACATCATAATACTTATAATACTAATTATAACATGTAAAAATAATTTATATATATTAAATTCGAATTTTTTAAAGAATATACAAAAAAATAAAAGCAATTCGATAAAAAATATAGAAAATACCTCAAGTACTTTCCCAAGTTTGTGAGAGAGTTTTTTCAAAGATTTGATATAAGTTTTTATGAAATGGAAGTGGGTATTTATAGGAAAAAAATAGTTGGTGAAAAAAAAAATATAAATAAAATAAAGGTGCCAATTTTGACAAAAAAAAAATAAAAACATGTTAAAAATATTTTTAATAAGTTTTTGTTTTTGAAAATATTTAGTCAAAATTCATGGGCTCATTATTTAATTTATAAAAAAATCTCTTTTTTTATAAGCTAAAAATATATATATAATGATTAAAATAACTTATCATTTAATTAATAATTATGTTTCATATAGTTTTAAATATAATACGCATTAATATTAATATTAACTAAAGTTATTTTATATAATTAGTGTAAACTTTAGTTAACAAAAAGTGTCGACTAAAAATAAATATTTGATCAATGTCAAATTTAATTATATATTATGTATGGATAACAACCCTATAGTCAAATTAGTCAATTCAGGTATAGAAATATGAGGGTTGTTATAGTACCTACCCGTTAAAAGAAATTTCGTCCCGAAATTTAGTTGTTACCATTAATCGGTGTTGTTCGTACATAGACGAGGATATTTACGTTTTATTTGGTTTTCACGTTCTCAGGTATGCTCGGGGCCTTGCGTGAATTCCAACGGATAGAATATTGTTCTGTTTCAAGAATTAAAATCATACAAACCATAATTTCTACAAGTTCTTCTACGAAGTGCATTTTATTATTAATGAGGAGATCATTCAAAATGATGATGTTATACAAGTCATTTCAGTAAATTGGATATATAAAATGTGTTATGAATAATATCGAGCTCATTTAAACCTTGAGCGTTTATGCCACCACGCTAGGGTAGACAAAATAGAGAGGGGTTCATGAAAATCATAGTCGTGAAATTTGATAGAGATTGTCATTCTTTACAACAAGAATGATAAATATGAGTTGAAAATATTGTTTTATCAACATTGGGTAATATAGATAAAACGATTCGATTATAGGAAGAGTATAAAGTAGTTATCTTAAAAGTTTGAAATAAGGAAATATTAGTTTGCCTTAACTTTTGACATAATTAAAGGTGGTTTCCGGAATTCAAGGGATTTAAAGGAAATCTTTATAATCTGTATAAGATTTGATTCTCCGGTAATTAAAGAAATTAAAATTGCCTTGATTGTTGTGTCTAGAATTTTGCTATAAATTAGTTTCTTCTGTTTCATTATCTTCACCACTTCTATACTTTCTTTCTCGATTCATACTTCCAAAGATTGTGAAAATGCTCCATCCAGTTCTTATCCTGGATATTTTTTCGACTATCGTTTCTGTCATTCTTCCTTTTCATTTACCCCCAGAGGAATCTGTTTACTTCTACAATTACCTTGGGGTTATAGTGTTTTTAATTCTCCCGTGTCTTTATGTTGCTATACGCATTGATATACACGGTTTGTAATTTCCGTGTTGTTATCGGGCTTTATATTTTCCCTTATATGTCGGAGCTCTATGCTCTTGTTTTTCCTTCCCGACTTCAAGTCAAGCGAATAATGGTCTAGAATTCGTAGGTATGGAGTTTCGAATGATCATAATATACAAAGCAGAAGGAAAGGTAATAGCACGATTTGATTTGTCAAATTACTAGAATTACTAAGGATAGAACTATCAAGAATATATGTTCTTGATATGTTCAGAGGCTAAGTAGAATGTAAAAGTCGTGTAACATGGCAAATGATGATTATAAAGTCTGTGAATCATCATCTTCCATTAAAAATTTAGCATGACTTACTGTAATATAATCACGTTGGCCTGACGTCATTATATTATACTAACTCATGCTTCAATTCCCAACACTGCTTCAAATCATTCAAAATTTAAACTTGTATGTTACAGAAATATAGAAACTAAAACAGTTTCCTTTATTATGTAACACAGATAGTGCGAAGTGATAAATAATTTCGGACAAGAATAGTTATGAAGGTATCTTCAGAAATATGGAGGATATTTATAACGAAAGATACGATGATATCTTAGAATTTTCTAAGATCAAATGATAACGAGGAAAATTCTTCTGTAAGGATTTAGAATGCGTAAGGAGATCTTTTGTGGTTTTCATCAGAAATCGAATCATCTAGATTCTTTGATTACAGGTTTAGTCCTTGTGATTTGTCCACGGTCTCCTTCATGGTTTGCTCAATCCGTGTTTCAGCACAAAATTTTCTATCGAGCGTTCCCAATACCCCATTCTTTGTCATCAAACTCCTGGCCATTTAGGCCATCTACAATTTTGCTGTTTCCTCTGCATTTAATGCAGCCATATTTGAATCGTCGGTTATCAATCCGAGATGGTTTCAAGAAATTTCATTTTTAGATGATTGAACGCTGATGGTGATTGTCAAGATTCAAAGGATGTTTTCAAAAATTTTGAATTTGAAGTGTTTAAGCGTAAGATGCATCCATCAATGGATCTAACAGTTGACGAAGAAATGTTGTGATTTTCAAAAGTAAGAAATGGTAAGTTCGGTGGTTTGATGTGATAATTCATCATAGAATACGAATGAATATAATTCATGAATGTAGTGATCTTTAAGAAGATAACACTTGCTAAAGCTTTACTTAAATTTCGATATGTCAAAATCAGAATATGTAATTGAATTTGTATGAAAATGGTTGTTCTTTAGTGAACGGATACATATGTGGATGTAAGTAGTATAGTAAATGACTGTTGAATCAGAATTGAAGAATGTACGGTGTAATATATTAATGTGAGATATAAATATTTCTCGAGAATTACCTACCCGTTAAAATATTTTCACCGTCAACAGTTTGTACAACAGAATATTTAATTACAATCTTTATGAAATTATACGTACATATATATTTTCTTTCAGATGTAATCATGGATTTAATGAGTTAATATATAATATTAAACTCATTTGATTTACGATTGAAATGAGAATTAATAATCTCCAAAACCTTAGAGATTTCATAATTGTCGCGAAATATTTCACTAATGAAGTTATGAATCAATACTTCGTCGTTCATGGTTATTGATATATCTCGGTATATGATGTTGGTGCTCGTGGATTTCTTGTGAAATTCACAAGGCACGAATAATGTTTTCTAGAAAGTTTTGAGTACATCGAAAATGAAAGTGTAAAATCAAACAAGTATTTGAATAATACACTTGATTTATTATGAAAATGGAGTTTATTTTGCTGAAGCAGTGATTAACGATTGTTAATGTAACATCCCATTTTTCCCCGAAAACTTTTAAAGGTACAAACTTAATTTTAGTACGCTTATAACTTGTGCATTTATATGATTAAAAGACCTAAGCGTTAGAAATTGTGTAATTATATATATATATATATATATATATATATATATATATATATATATATATATATATATATATATGTGTGTGTGTGTGTGTGTGTGTGTGTGTGTGTGTGTGTGTGTGTGAGTGTGTGTGTGTGTGTGTGTGTGTGTTTAGAATATATGCATGTATAGTTGTATGCATGAGTCTTTGTTCATGTTAAGGCTTGTGAGACTAAAGATGAGGTTTAGACGTGTATAGGAAGCGTGAACGAAGTGTACAAGTTGGATAAATCGTTAAGTTGTGTAAAGCTGTCGAATGGCTCAGGTGAAGGCTATCGCCGCGCCGCGGAAGCCTTTGTCGCGCCGCGACATTGAACTCAAACCAGAGTCAGGAGGCCTGTTAAGAAGGGTCGAGTTTCCCTTTATACGTCGCGCCGCGGAGAAGAGGGTCGCGCCGTGACAAATAACTAGAATCTGTGTCAGGAAAGATTTAAAAAAACTCGTAAAATACGTTAAACGCCGCGCCGTGACAAATGGGGCCGCGCCGCGACCCACTGGGTGAACTGGTCCCGGATTTTGTTTTTAAAATAATTGGTTCAAGGGTAAAATCGTCATTTCGCGTGTGGATCTGATTGGAGCATTAACCTCAACCACTTATCTCATTTAATTCATTTTCCTTTTTCCTTTTCACTTCCAAACATAAAACCCATTTGGATTAAAAGTGAGATTCGAAGGTGAAGACTTGTGATTCGATCTTTGGAGCAAATAGGAAATTTGTTCTCCTCGTTCTTAGCTACGACTTGATTGTATTGGTAAGTCTTAACTCCATATTTTGAGTTTTAGTTAAATTATGGCTAGGGTTTGGTCATTGAGTCTTGTGAGACCCATTTGGGAGTTAAATTGGTGAATTTGGGTAATATGATGAAAGGAAACCCTAATAGCTATAACCTAGGGTTTGGTCTTATGAATAGAGTTTGTAAGTGTCAAATGGTGTTGTTAGTCACTAACACACTTGTTTAATGTTGAAAGACTTGTAATTGGGTTAAGTGTGACATAAATTATGAGTCTAAGTGCTAAAATGGGTCAAATGGGAAATGGTTGACCTAATTGGGTACATGGGTGTGAAATACTCTAATTTGTGTTAGTTAAAGTTAGTAGACTTTAAATCACTTGCTTTAGTGATTTAAGATGAGTCTTAGCCATTAATGGGCGGTTTTGGTGTAGTTGAGCCATTTAATGCAAATTGGGTTATTAAATGCTCAAGAGTGAGTATTGTGGTTAGTTCCACTAGTTGTGTATTGAATGTGTACTTATTGTATTAGGTACTTCACTTTGAAGCTTGTGGAGGTTTAAATCATCACCAAATCGTTAAGGTGAGTGGAATGATTATATGCATATGTATGTAATGTATTTATTTGTATGCTATGGTATGAACCAAGGAGCCGGTAGTGCCATAGTATGTGCGAGCGTGCTATGATGTGAACCAAAGAGCCGGTAGCGTCATAGTACGTGTGTTATAGTGTGAACCAAAGAGCCGGTAGCGCTATAGCACGATTTGTTACGGTGTGAACCAAAGAGCCGGTAGCACCTTAGCGTTGTTAGAGTGTGAACCAAAGAGTCGGTAGCACTCTAGCGTGAGTATGACTCGAGTTGTGATGTGAACCAAAGAGCAGGTAGCATCATGACAAATGTGTATGGTGTGAACCAAAGAGCCGGTAGCACCATGACGCGAGAATGGTTAACCATGGTTGTGTATTGTTTTGTAAAATATTATA
This sequence comes from Rutidosis leptorrhynchoides, assembly GCF_046630445.1. Classification (NCBI taxonomy): domain Eukaryota; kingdom Viridiplantae; phylum Streptophyta; class Magnoliopsida; order Asterales; family Asteraceae; genus Rutidosis; species Rutidosis leptorrhynchoides. Next base: position 18,206,060 of record NC_092335.1, on the reverse strand, counting down.
TTATGTCGATTATATGTTATTGATTACGCTAGTAGCGGTTTGTTGGAGATTATTAGCTTTGTACTTGAGATGGTATGCTAATTGTATTGCTAGCGTGTATGCGGTAAATGTGTAAGTGATTGCAAGTAGGTATATTATATATATATGGGTATAATTATTGCATTCACTAAGCTTTGCTTACCCTCTCGTTATTTATCTTTTTATAGGCTCCGGCGTGGACAAGGGTAAGGGCATTCGGTTGGATTAGAGATCCCACTTTATTTGTTAGGGGACGCTTTTGGAATTGTAGCTTTTGGAAGTTGGCCTAACGTTTTGGATAGTTTAGTCCCAAACCATGCTCGAAGTGTCGTTTGGATTATAACTATCATTTTTAGTGGGTCGAACTTGTATTAAACTTAATTAATGGCCTTCATGCCATGTAAACATTTAAATTGTAGTATGTTTTAAATGGAACTTGTGGAATGGTCTACATATTTAATTAGCGCGTAATGTGTATTAAATAAAAAAAATTATCGTATGGAATACGGGTTGGGTTGTTTCAAGTGGTATCAGAGCATGGTCTAAGGGATTTAGGGAACTTGAGATAGGTGCCTAGACTTAGATTTAATTGTGTATGCATTGTTATGCGGGACTTGTAGGAGACGGGTCGGACCGGGAGTTGATTAGTGCTTAGGTTTATGTGAACTAACCTTGCGCTAATTGTTTTGTGTTGTGTTAGCAATCATCAAGCAAGATAGACATTGTACTAGCAAGTTAATGCGACGTGCTTGCGTAACAATGATTAGCTACCATTGTTACGGGTTCAAATCGTGTCAAACAAGCGATGTAAGACGATTGTTGAGCAAGATGGGGTAGTGTGGTGTATATGTATATACATATGTGTTAAGTTTTCTCGTTCGTTGCTTAACCTTTTCCGTTTTATAGTATGAAGACGAGAAACGGACCCGAGACCAATGAAGGGGGTTCGAGTGAGGATGTTGAGTTTACGGCCAAGGTTGAGGCCATTATGCAAAGGCGTCATGAGGCCTTCTTAGAGGATGTTAAGAAGATGTTCTTGGATTCGATTGACGAACAAGTAGTCAATCTAGTCAAGGAACAAGTTAAGATTGTTCTTAAAGAGGATAACGCGGGAAGACTAGACTTCCACTATAAAAACTTCAAAGATGCTCAACCTCCCACCTTTGAAGGTGAACGAGACCCACTCAAGAGTGCTCGATGGATCTCCGATATGGAGGGGGCTTTCCGTACTAGTGAGTGCCCTCTCAATAAAAAGACGAGGTTTGGTAGTAGCATGATGAGGGGTGATGCCAAGTTATGGTGGGATGCGAAAATCCGACTTTATGGCGAAGAACAAAGTATGAGTTTGACGTGGGACGAGTTTAAAGAAGAATTTTTCAAGGAGTACCGAACTTCAGCCGATCTTTCAAAGCTTAAAGACGAGTTACGTACTCTAAGGCAAGGGTCAATGGATTTGAACACTCTCAAGTCCACTTTCTTATCAAAGACCTAATTTTTCCCGGAGTATGACGGGAACGATCATATGTTGAAAGAAGATTTCTACCGAACCTTGAATGATAACTATCAAGAAAGGATTAGTAGGAATTCGGCGAAGACTTTTGATGAGCTATTTGATATCGCTAAGGGCTTTGAGTCGCTCGCTCCAAGAAAGAGTGACTTCACCTTTGGCAAACGAAAATTTGAAGCTACTAGCCACTCGAACAAGAAGAGCAAGAGTGCGACCGAGAGCGTCGGTAGTGTGAAAAAGGGGGCTTCTAAGAGTTTTGGGCCCACGTGCTATAATTGTGGTCGACAAGGGCACTTGGCCCGTGATTGTACGAACTCATCTTCCAACAAAATCGTTTGCTTTAATTGTAACAAAGAAGGGCACAAGAGGCCGGAGTGTCTCGAATTGCGAAACGATAATGTTAAGCGGCTAGAGAAGGCGGCGGGTACGGCTAGGGGTCGGAATTATTTGACGACCAATGAGGAGGCCAAGCAATCGAGCGAAGTTGTCTCAGGTACTTTCATGGTTAATTCTAATCCGGCAAGGATACTCTTTGATAGTGGTACAAACTTGTCGTTTGTGTCACCAAAATTTGTACCTAAACTTAATAAACCGTTAGCTATGTTAAGTCGTCCGATAGAAGTTGAAATAGCGGACGGCAAGACAGTGCTAGTGGTTGATGTGTGTAAAAATTGTAATGTTGTGTTTAGTGCCGAAAACTTTAAAATCGATCTCATCCCGATGACTTTGGGTGATTTTGATATTGTCGTTGGTATGGATTGGCTCGATCATAATAGAGCCGATATTGCATGCCATGAAAAATCTATTCGAGTGAAGACCCCTAGTGGGGGAGAGTTAATTATTCATGGCGATAAACGAAGAAGACTTGTGTCGATATGCACTTTTGCACGGGCACGTCGTTTCCTTGTTAGTGGTGGCATGGCTTTTCTTGCCCATGTTGTTGATACTCGTGATGAGCCACCACCCATTCGTGAAATTCCGGTGGTAAATGAGTTTGAAGACGTTTTTCCGGATGAGTTACCGGGTGTTCCGGCGGAAAGACAAGTCGAATTTCCCATTGAGTTGGTTCCGGGAGCTACTCCCATTGCTAAAACTCCCTATCGTTTAGCGCCGACGGAAATGCAAGAGTTGTTAAATCAAACCCAAGAGCTACTTGAAAAGGGTTTTATCCGACCGAGTGCTTCGCCATGGGGCGCTCCGGTTTTATTAGTGAAGAAGAAGGATGGTAGTATGCGGATGTGCATCGATTATCGGGAGTTGAACAAAGTGACGATCAAGAATCGTTATCCATTTCCTAGGATTGACGATTTGTTCGACCAACTCCAAGGTGAAACTTATTTCTCTAAAATCGACCTACGGTCCGGCTATCACCAAATGCGGGTCCGTGAGGAAGACATCGAGAAAACGGCTTTCCGAACGCGTTATGGGCATTTTGAATTCGTAGTTATGCCTTTTGGTCTTACGAATGCACCGGCGACATTCATGGATCTTATGAACCGAGTGTGCCGACCTATGTTGGACAAGTCGGTAATTGTGTTCATCGACGACATACTTGTCTATTCAAAGAGTATGAAGGAACATGAACATCATTTGCGGAGTGTGTTAAAGACGTTGCGGAAGGAGAAGTTGTATGCTAAATTCTCCAAATGTGAATTTTGGCTAAGGGAAGTTCAATTCCTTGGCCACATTGTGAACGAAAATGGTATTCAAGTAGATCCGGGGAAGATAGAGACGGTAAAGAGTTGGGGACGACCGACTACGCCTACGGAAATCCGAAGTTTTCTCGGATTGGCCGGTTATTATCGTCGGTTTATCCAAGACTTTTCAAAAATCGCTTCTCCATTGACAAAATTGACGAGAAAGAACGCGAGATTTAATTAGGAGAACGAGCAAGAAATTGCTTTTCAATTGTTAAAAGAGAAGTTGTGTCAAGCTCCGGTGCTAGTTTTGCCGGAAGGGGTGGAAGACATGACGGTCTATTGTGATGCTTCTTTAAATGGGCTCGGTTGTGTTCTAATGCAACGGGGTAAGGTCATCGCTTATGCCTCTCGACAATTAAAGGAGCACGAAACGAGATATCCAACTCATGATCTTGAGTTGGCGGCGGTTGTGCATGCGTTGAAAATTTGGCGTCATTACTTGTATGGTGTCAAGTGTACGATTTATTCGGATCACAAGAGTTTGAAACATCTTTTCGATCAAAGAGATTTGAATTATCGGCAACGTAGGTGGATGGATGTGGTAAAAGACTATGATTGTGAGATACTTTATCATCCGGGCAAGGCGAATGTGGTCGCAGATGCGTTAAGTCGAAAGAGTCATCACCCGGCGTTACGATTGGGATTGTCACGTATGATTATTACTAACGATTTTCTTGAAAAACTTGGTGTGATTCAAATAGAGGCTTACGTTCACAACAAGCATGCAGAACGAATCATGGGGCAATCGGAGTTCATTACTATGGGCTCGCATGGTTTGTTGTCTTTTCAAGGAAGAGTGTGGGTGCCTAAGATGGGTGATTATCGACAAGTGCTACTTGATGAAGCACATAAGTCAAAGTATTCCATTCATCCGGGCGCGACGAAAATGTATCTAGATTTAAGAAAAGATTATTGGTGGCCGGGCATGAAACGTGATGTTGTGAAGTATGTTGAGCAATGCGTCACGTGCTTGCAAGTTAAAGCCGAGCACCAAAAGCCGTATGGTAAGTTACAACCGTTGGAAATCCCGAAATGGAAATGGGAGCACATTACCATGGATTTCATTACAAAGTTACCTAAAACGGCTAGAACCCAATTTGATTCGATTTGGGTTATAGTTGATCGATTGACGAAAAGTGCTTTGTTTCTTCCCATTCGGGAAGCGATATCGTCGGAGACCTTGGCTAAGTTGTTTATCAAGGAAGTCATCTCTCGACACGGAGTTCCTATATCGATTATTTCGGATCGAGATACTCGCTTTACATCTCGGTTTTGGGAAAATTTTCATGAAGATATGGGTACGCAACTGAAATTGAGCACAGCGTATCATCCTCAAACGGACGGTCAAACCGAACATACGAATCAAACTTTGGAGGATATGTTACGGGCGTGTTTTATTGATTTTGGTGGTAGTTGGGACGAGCACTTACCTTTGGTGGAATTCTCGTACAATAATAGTTATCATACTAGTATCGGGATGCCACCTTACGAGATGCTTTATGGGCGGAGGTGCCGAACTCCGATTTGTTGGGGTGAAATTGGTCAAAGAGAGATCGGGAGTACCGATTTGGTTTTGGAGACGAATAAAAAGATTGATATTATTCGGGATCATTTGAAGAAGGCTCAAGATAGGCAAGAGTCGTATGCCGACAAACGTAGACGAACGATCGAATTTCAAGAAGGTGACATGGTGATGCTTAAGGTTTCGCCATGGAAAGGTATTATTCGATTTCGAAAACGGGGAAAGTTAGCTCCTCGGTTTATTGGGCCATTTAAGGTTTTAGCTCGTGTTGGTGAAGTCGCGTATCGATTGGAATTACCCGAAGAGCTTGCGGGGATCCATAATACATTTCATGTTTCCCATCTCCGTAAGTGTCTTGCGGATGATTCATCATGGGTGCCGTTAGACGATATTGAACTAAACAATAAGTTAGAATATATTGAGGAACCGATTGCCATACTCGATGAGAAGGTCAAAAGGTTGAGAAATAAAGAAGTGAGGACTTTTAAAGTTCAATGGCGTCGTAGTAAAGGTTCCGAGTTTACCTGGGAGCCTGAAGAATTCGTGTTGGTTTATCTTCCCTCTTGTCATGCGGCTTGGATCGCGAGGACGCGCTCCGATTCAAGTGGGGGAGAGTTGTAACATCCCGTTTTTTCCCGAAAACTTTTAAAGGTACAAACTTAATTTTAGTACGCTTATAACTTGTGCATTTATATGATTAAAAGACCTAAGCGTTAGAAATTGTGTAATTATATATATATATATATATATATATATATATATATATATATATATACACGAATATGTATGTATATATATGTGTTTAGAATATATGCATGTATAGTTGTATGCATGAGTCTTTGTTCATGTTAAGGCTTGTGAGACTAAAGATGAGGTTTAGACGTGTATAGGAAGCGTGAACGAAGTGTACAAGTTGGATAAATCGTTAAGTTGTGTAAAGCTGTCGAATGGCTCAGTTGAAGGCTATTGCCGCGCCGCGGAAGCCTTTGTCGCACCGCGACATTGAACTCAAACCAGAGTCAGGAGGCCTGTTAAGAAGGGTCAAGTTTCCCTTTATACGTCGCGCCGCGGAGAAGAGGGTCGCGCCGCGACAAATAACTAGAATCTGAGTCAGGAAAGATTTAAGAAAACTCGTAAAATACGTTAAACGCCGCGCCGCGACAAATGGGGCCTCGCCGCGACCCACTGGGTGAACTGGTCCCGGATTTTGTTTTTAAAATAAGTGGTTCAAGGGCAAAATCATCATTTCGCGTATGGATCTGATTGGATCATTAACCTCAACCACTTATCTCATTTAATTCATTTTCCTTTTTCCTTTTCTTTCCATTTTCTCTTCCAAAACATAAAACCCATTTGGATTAAAAGTGAGATTCGAAGGTGAAGACTTGTGATTCGATCTTTGGAGCAAATAGGAAATTTGTTCTCCTCGTTCTTAGCTACGACTTGATTGTATTGGTAAGTCTTAACTCCATATTTTGAGTTTTAGTTAAATTATGGCTAGGGTTTGGTCATTGAGTCTTGTGAGACCCATTTGGGAGTTAAATGGGTGAATTTGGGTAATATGATGAAAGGAAACCCTAATAGCTATAACCTAGGGTTTGGTCTTATGAATTGAGTTTGTAAGTGTCAAATGGTGTTGTTAGTCACTAACACACTTGTTTAATGTTGAAAGACTTGTAATTGGGTTAAGTGTGACATAAATTATGAGTCTAAGTGCTAAAATGGGTCAAATGGGAAATGGTTAACCTAATTGGGTGACATGGGTGTGAAATACTCTAATTTGTGTTAGTTAAAATTAGTAGACTTTAAATCACTTGCTTTAGTGATTTAAGATGAGTCTTAGCCATTAATGGGCGGTTTTGGTGTAGTTGAGCCATTTAATGCAAATTGGGTTATTAAATGCTCAAGAGTGAGTATTGTGGTTAGTTCCACTAGTTGTGTATTGAATGTGTACTTATTGTATTAGGTACTTCACTTTGAAGCTTGTGGAGGTTTAAATCATCACCAAATCGTTAAGGTGAGTGGAATGATTATATGCATATGTATGTAATGTATTTATTTTTATGCTATGGTATGAACCAAAGAGCCGGTAGTGCCATAGTATGTGCGAGCGTGCTATGATGTGAACCAAAGAGCCGGTAGCGCCATAGTACGTGTGTTATAGTGTGAACCAAAGAGCCGGTAGCGCTATAGCACAATTTGTTAGGGTGTGAACCAAAGAGCCGGTAGCACCTTAGCGTTGTTAGAGTGTGAACCAAAGAGCCGGTAGCACTCTAGCGTGAGTATGACTCGAGTTGTGATGTGAACCAAAGAGCCGGTAGCATCATGACAAATGCGTATGGTGTGAACCAAAGAGCCTGTAGCACCATGACGCGAGAATAGTTAACCATGGTTGAGTATTGTTTTGTAACATATTATATTATGTCGATTATATGTTATTGATTACGCTAGTAGCGGTTTGTTGGAGATTATTAGCTTTGTACTTGAGATGGTATGCTAATTGTATTGCTAGCGTGTATGCGGTAAATGTGTAAGTGATTGCAAGTAGGTATATTATATATATATATATATATATATATATATATATATATATATATATATATATATATATATATATATATGGGTATAATTATTGCATTCACTAAGCTTTGCTTACCCTCTCGTTGTTTATCTTTTTATAGGCTCCGGCGTGGACAAGGGTAAGGGCATTCGGTTGGATTAGAGATCCCGCTTTATTTGTTAGGGGACGCTTTTGGAATTGTAGCTTTTGGAAGTTGGCCTAACGTTTTGGATAGTTTAGTCCCAAACCATGCTCGAAGTGTCGTTTGGATTATAAACTATCATTTGTAGTGGGTCGAACTTGTATTAAACTTAATTAATGGCCTTCGTGCCATGTAAACATTTAAATTGTAGTATGTTTTAAATGAAACTTGTGGAATGGTCTACATATTTAATTGGCGCGTAATGTGTATTAAATAAAAAAAAAAATTATCGTATGGAATACGGGTTGGGTTGTTTCAGTTAAGTCATTAACGAAGGATGTACATCATAGCATATTAGTGATATGAATTAACCGTGTAGTATTTACTAGTTAAGATTCACACGTAATAGCTTAGTACGAAAAGATTTATTATTGTTCCAAACCATATATATATATAAAGTATACATATATAATTCTTCAGGAAGAATGAGTCAATACATCTTAACTCATTATTACTAATTTTCCTTGGTATCTATGGGGCGTATGATGTTAATGTTTAAGGTACTGAGTGTGATGTTGAGGCGTGGAATGCAGATGTTGTTGTTGGTGAAGCTGATGCTGTTTGGTGATGTTGATGGTACTGGTGGTACTGGTTATGCTGCTGGTGCTGCTGCTGGTGCTCGTAGGTTTTGCACCATATTTTCCAAAGCCACTACTCGAGTGTAAAGCTCGTTGACTTCTTCTATTATTCTGGGATGATTGGCGGTTCGGACAAGGGGATGAATAAGATCTGAAATTCTAGATATTATATATTTGTGACGGGATATCCTGGAAATGAGGGTGAAAATAGTGTTCCGAACGAGTTCGCCGGTAAGTGCTTCAGGTTCTTCGCCAATAGGGCAATGTGGTGGGTGAAAAGGATCACCTTCTTCACTTCTCCATTGATTAAGTAGACTACGAACCCACCCCCAATTCATCCAGAAAAGGTGATGACTAATTGGTTGGTTCATTCCGGTTACGCTGCCATTAGAGCTTGAGGAGTTCGAGGAATCAAGTGAGAAATCCATATTATCTGATCGGAATAAGGGTTTTTGTTATAAGATGAGTGTTGAATAATGAATGATATATTTGTCTTCTTGATATACGTATATATAGCAAAAATATTTCCGTAATTTACGGAGGAAATTTAGGATAAGTGTTAGACAAAGTCTATTAAGATAAATATGATAAGATATAATAAGATATGATGTGTCTATACTCCAATAATAGCAGTATGACGTGTCGAGATCATAAAATGATAAGTATGTAATCTGATAATCTTTAGATTAAAGACTTTCAATTCGTAATGACCTATTCAGGTCTAGGGGCTTGAGCTATAGGATCCTTTAAATCGGTAATCCAAACCCTTCCATTCTAGAGTTTCGTAGACGCCATCCGTCAAGAAAATTCAATGATAAAAAAATAACGAGAAATCAAAGATTTAAAAGTAATGAATATGAGTAGTGATGACATTATAATGTCTTTGAGATTCTCGATAACTCAATGACATTTTTCGGTTCGCAAACCGATGCATAAAGTCATAAAGCATATAGGTACGTGATATAACAAGGAAGTTATATACGTTTGAGCATGAATAGTAATAAATATAGGAGTTTCAAAAATCATGGATAACATTTCATGTAATACATATGTAATACACAAAACTATGATAGATGACATAGGAATGTCGAGAACGGTGTCGCATTTAAATGTGGTGGCGGAATTGAATAGTACTTAGGAAAGTGAGCAGAGTTCTTAGGTTGGCTCGGCATTCTATGATAAGTAAAGTTTCTAAAGTATAATGTAGCATTTAACAGTTAAAGGCAACAATTAAAGGCACTATAGTCAAGGAAAGTTGTAGTCCTACATTGCTAAGGTACCTAATTGTATAAGGCACACATAAAATGCAATCCTGGTTCTCTACAACAATTCTGCTCTGATACCAATCTGTCACCCCCCCCCCCCAAATGGACCAGGGGTAATTGTGACCAATCATATCATAACACAGTTGTATAAACGAGAACGACTCTATATGAGACTTTTTAAATAAAACATTTGTTAATAAAACAGCGGAAGCAGTAATACATGTTTACATTATTATTAAAACGTAAAATAAATGTTTATGAACTAAAATATAATATGCGATGTGGACTCCATGCAAACATCAAATCTATCATCACAAAGTTGCAAACAGCTAGCTCAATCATCACCTGAGACAAAACATGCTTAAAGTGTCAACCAAAAAGGTTGAGTGAAATTCACAGGTTTATAAATAATATCCAAAGTTTTAGACCACAAGATTTAGTTTAAAGTTGATTGATATAGAAATATCAATCTAAAAGTGTTGCTGCAGTTTGTAATATCGCTACTAAACAAGTTTACCCTATGACACCTTGTACTGTCAGTGTCGTTGAATCATTATTATGTAACCAAAGACCAACGGTCGAATGGTTAGAGACGTTACTCTCAATAGGCCTACTCAAAATAATTAAGTTTGCATTTAAACGTAGCAATTGACGATATTACGGTAGGGATTTAGCATGAATCAAAGCATGACAGCATAGTTAACAATTTAGTACTTGTGTCTAAGTGTAAAACAGTTATAAAGCAAGCATGTGTCTCACCCCAAAAGTTATAAATAGTTAAGTAAATAGTAAAAGTGGGGCTATGAAAATCACCTTAGTAGCACAAAAGAGTATTCCACGAAAGAATTGAACGGAAGGACGTGACCGAGATCTCAACCTAGAGATAGAACGTATGATCAGACATTGCCTAACAGACAATAGTATATAGTACTATATTGATAGTAATGGTTCACTAAAGAATTTTCATTTTCAGAAGGTTACTATTTATGGAAAGTTTCCACTTATAGTAATTTTTCAATTTTAGAAAGTTCGGGTTAATCTTTAGCAAGACGTTGTATAACTTTACTCAAACTTCGTTGCTATCAAATAAGTCAGGAATGACCAGATGTAACCGGGGGCCCAGGACTCTTGACCAAAATCTAAGTCATGGCATTCGAGATCCACAAGCTTACCCATAAATGGCAACCTAGACATCATTCACTTGCGACCGTGAGCAGCGATGAAGTTCACATGAATTGCACATTATCTTTGATTAACCTTCACTTTAGGTTTATATGTTATTATATATGTTATATTATATTTATTAATGTATTAACAATTTGATTATCTTATATTATATACTATAAGTTATTATTATTAAATTAGTATAGTTATAAAATAAGTGTTTATTAATAATGTATTGTTATTAACTTACATTATAAGCATTATACTTTATTATATAGTATACTTAGTTATTAACCGTAAGTTATAATAATAATAATAATAATAATATTAATTTAGTATATGTAATATACTTATGTTAATCGAAAATCATACTAATATATGTTAATTCGAATATTAATTCTTTAAATGTTATATTTATAATTTTTATAAACTTAGTTAATTATACAATTCAGTAGGATATTTTATAAAAATAATTTTATCAATTTTTTGTATTTATTTCCCACTTTTCTTTATATATATACTCGGTTTATATTAATCAAATTTAATTAGGTAATAAATATTAAATCGACCTAAATAAATAATTTTATATTTTTTACAGGTTCTATATTATGTAAAAATGTTATAAAAATTATTAAATCAAATTTTATATCAAAATATTATTTATTTAATGTTTTCTAATTATTTAACCATTGTAATCGGCCTATAATTAAATAAATAGGAAAAATAATTTAAAATTAATTTTTATATATTTTTTTAAAGTATCTAGTGATGCTACTAATCATATAAAAATTTTATAAAAATATTTAATACACGTTTGTATTTATTTTGTATTTTCTTTATTATTTCTCTCGGTTTAAAATAATGCAAAAGTAAATTCTTTTTAAATACTAATCGTCCCATTTATTTAATTTTTATAATTTTCACTTGTTTATAAAAGTATAATAATCTCAAAAAAAAATTATAATTATTTTTATTACTCTTTAATATTTTATTACGAATTTTATATTGTTTTTATGTTTAAATACTACATAATTCGTATTTAATTATAAATAATATTCCATAAATTATCAAAATTATTTTTATACATCATAATACTTATAATACTAATTATAACATGTAAAAATAATTTATATATATTAAATTCGAATTTTTAAAGAATATACAAAAAAATAAAAGCAATTCGATAAAAAATATAGAAAATACCTCAAGTACTTTTCCAAGTTTGTGAGAGAGTTTTTCCAAAGATTTGATACAAGTTTTTATGAAATGGTAGTGGGTATTTATAGTAAAAAAATGATTGGTGAAAAGAAAAAATATAAATAAAATAAAGGTGCCAATTTTGATAAAAAATAAAAACATGTTAAAAATATTTTTAATAAGTTTTTATTTTTGAAAATATTTAGTCAAAATTCATGGGCTCATTATTTAATTTATAAAAAAAATCTCTTTTTTTATAAGCTAAATATATATATATATATATATATATATATATATATATATATATATATATATATATATATATATATATATATATATATATAATTATTAAAATAACTTATCATTTAATTAATAATTATGTTTCATATAGTTTTAAATATAATACGCATTAATATTAATATTAACTAAAGTTATTTTATATAATTAGTGTAAACTTTAGTTAACAAAAAGTGTCGACTAAAAATAAATATTTGATTAATGTCAAATTTAATTATATATTATGTATGGATAACAACCCTATAGTCAAATTAGTCAATTCAGGTATGGAAATATGAGGGTTTTTAAATATTTGATCAATGTCAAACTTACTTACCAGAGTGAAGCTCTTGAGTAATGGACAGGAGGATACAATATGTAAAAGAGTCTTTGTGGAAATCTTCACATCGCGCAAATACAAGTTGGTCAGGTTTTTAAATCCTTTAATATTTGAGTGATGGTTTATACAAAAATTACGGAGACTTAGCTTCGTTAATTGTTGCATTGAAAAGATGGATAATGGTAAACTATCCTCATTAAGCATTTCAAGACTCAACATTTGGAGTGTATTTTTCATTGACAAGTGACTAATAAGTTGGTCAAATTCAACAGTTTGTTCTAGTGCCAAAAGGGAGAACTCGAGAAGTGGGCCCTTATGCAATAAAAAACATTGCTTCATAGCATCGATATAGTGACGATCATTTATCATGCCTATTGCTCCATCAGGTAATTCATATGTTTGCACTAGAATGGATAGAGCATCTGTACCAGTTTCTGATAAAATAAAGTCATTGCAGTGAAAACGGAGAACAGGAATGTTGGTCCAATTGTACCTCCATTCCCTCAAGAGGATACTTGTCAATTATGGATGGAGGAAGACGTTTCATTGTATCCCGCATACATACAGCAATTCAAGATAAACTGAAAAGTTTAAGAGATAAATAATAAACAAGTTTCAGCTAGCTGTAACAGTATTCATTCTTTTCCAAACATTTTTATCTCTCTAACCAGCTTTCATCATTTGAGGCATTATTAACTTTTTATACATCAAAATGAACATGTATAGTATATAATATATATATGATAATCAACTCACCACTCTATGAATAATATGAGGTAATCAGCTTGTACTATTATGCAAAGAGCACAAGAGTTGTAGTTTCCAACCACAACGACGTTAAATGCATTTGAGTACAACATTACTGGCTTTAAATCCCAGTTATTGCAAACAACAATGATAGTTTTTCCTAGGGAGCGTTTTAATTACGTGGATGAGACGGCGGATTTGCGTTTTGGATTATGGGACCACTTATAAATTGAATGTGTGTGAAGAATCTGAACCACAAGGAAAAGATCTGTGTGTGTGAATATAATCGAAGGGAAGAAGTTAATCAGAGAACTACTTATTTTTCGACTTTAATCAGAGAACTAGTTATTTGTCCACATGTAGTGCCAAAGAGTGTTTGAAGTTGTTTTCAAAAATGGAATACTAAGACAAGTCAACCGGTCTTCTAACCCCTGCTTGGGTTTAAACAATCTTGCTCAAAAGCATCTCCCAATTTTAAGCTATTGTTTAATAATTTCTATCCAATCATTTTAAAGTAAACAAGTACTATCACTTTCACCGATTTTATCCATTCAATCAATTAGGTATGTTTTACACAATTGAAACAATTTACACGATGCACATGCACGTATATAATTCCAACCTGTTTGAAGTTAAAATCAGTAACATATAGCCAACAGTCACTTTCATCATCTAACCAAAATCAGTAAATTATACTATATGATAACATCTAACCATCAATTTCATCGACAAGCATAAACTATCAACTTTAACTAAAATAGTCAAAACTCATAGAACCCTAGCTCAATTAGGTTAGATATCATACCTCAAGTTAAATAGTGACGAATTATCTATCTTTGATGTGTTCCGTCTTCGCATTAGCGTCAAACTTGAGTGTCAATCGTTCAAAGCTTCATAAAATTAGCTTTCCTTTCAACACGATTATCTATCTTGTTCCGTTTTCATCATTCAATATCAGTTGCTACTTTCCCCTCAAGCAGTAAAGCGGCCCACTTTTAGTCCATAATTGTACCTCGTCATTCAGTTATTATTATATCTAGCCTCAAATCAATTTGCTTGGTTTTTCACCAATAAACAAACCGTGTAAAACAAATTATACTTTGGGCATTTTGGCAATTTTTAACTAGCTTTTATCTTTTTATGAAATAGCTCCTATCAAGTAAAAAACTTTGTTTGATTAGAAGAACTTAAAACTTTTTTAAGGAAGGAAAAGCTAAAAGCTAATTAAACTCGCATTTAAGAAAAATCTAATAGTTTTTGTTATTTTACTCTTCATTTTAATAGTTTTAATTACTCCGCCAAACATCCAAGTACATATAAAAAACTACCAACTACTAGTTAACAACTACAAGCTATCAGCTAGCTATCAGATAAATATACCATTTATACTGCCTTTATAATTTATCAACTATAAATGATGACACGGTTGGCCGGGGAGACTACTCCAGGTGATGGATCTGCTAACATGTTTTCTTACAAGATTGAGAACCGATCCGGAAAGAATTCTCTAAAAGGGACGGTTAATGAAAAATTGAAAAGGGTTGGTCCTCGAGGTTGATTGTTATGGTCTGTCTTGTTTTTCTTCGGTTGCTTTCATTCGTTGTATTTCGTCTTTATTCGGTTCTTTGTTTGGTTAATATGTTTGTTTTTTTTTCGGGTTGTTAGGGAGGCTCATTTGTAGTTAGTTTTTTGTTTAGTTTGTTGCTTTCTAGGCTCGAGCCTTCCCGTTTCCCCTAGTCCTTTTGTATTTCCTGTTGAAGAGCGTTTTCATTTGAAAAACATTCTCGTTTCTATATGAGTTTTCGTTTTTTCGCCAAAAAAAAAATACGTGTAAAACAAATTATACTTTGGCCATTTTGGCAGCAAGTTTTTAAGAATTTTTAACTTCTAGCTTTTATCTTTTATGAATAGCTCCTACCAAGTAAAAAACTTTGTTTGATTAGAAGAACTTAAAACTTTTTTAAGGAAAAAAAGCTAAAAGCTAATTAAACTCGCGTTTGAGAAAAATCTAATAGTTTTTTGTTATTTTACTATTCATTTTAATAGTTTTAATTACTCTGCCAAACATAAGTACATAAAAAAAAAAAAAAAATTGGTGATGATATATTCAAACATCTATTCTCTCTTGATTTTCGTGTCACCCATTTCCTTCTCATCTAAACTTCTCCGGTGACTTTTTACTCCGATTTCTTTTATTTTTCTGGCTAAATCATTTAAACATCTTACTTTTAAATTCTTCACTTCTTATAAGAATCAACAACGCTTGAAGAACTACACACATCTCCTGCAACCTTAATTCCAGGCACCTCCATCTTATTTTTAATCCGTTTCTCTACCTCAGGTTTGTAGTCCTATCTCCTGCCTTCCTTCCCCGGCCACCGGCATCTCGCCGGTGGTCTGGATTTTCTTGCTTTCTGTCGAAATAAGGTACAATTGCTCAGATCCTTGTTTTTCCGTCGTTCATCTGCCCGTTTTCTTCTCTGGTCACTCGAGCGGCTTCCAGGCGGCGATTCCGGGCCATGGTTGCTCGGGATCTGGGATCTGTTTGGGTTTTGGGGTTGATTTAGGGTTCGGTTCGTTGGAGATGAAGGGTTTTGCTGCTGGTCCCTCTTGACATTTTCATCACTGCACCTTGATTCTTCTTAAAGTAGTTGTAGGCGGCGAGTTCTTTTGGAACTCTACAGGTACTTGGGTCGGATTTGGGTTTTGTGGTGGGATTGGGTGGGTTTTTGGCGGGTTTATGATTGTGCGTGTTTTTTTGTTGAAACCCGGCGGGTTCGGCGGTCAGACCGTTGTCTGTGGTTACCGAAGGCGGGTGGTGGTTGCGGGCAGCCTTGGGTGGATGCTAGTAGATGCTGCCGGTTTTCTTGGTGGTTGCGGGTGGCGGCAGTCAGAGGTTGACCATTATTGCCTGGTGACATTGTTGGTAGCTTGGTGGCTACAAGTAGGTGTCAATGGCCGATGACAACTATTAGTTGTTGATGACGTCGTTGACGCCCGCTGGTGGACGCTGGCGGCTGATGATGGTGCTGGTAGTGGTGGCCGTTACGGGTGGTCGCTGGTTGTCGCCGGTTGTTGCTGGTGACTGCGAGTGGCTGTTGGCGCTGATTGTTGTCTGCTTGGGTCTGAGGGTTTGTAAATGTCATTCGAAAACTTGGCGAAGATGACTGGTTCCTATATGGTTTGATTCTGCATTTGGTACTGTTATGTTGCGGCTTGTCTGGTTCATTCATTCCATTTTTCTCGTCATCGGGTTTTTTGTGAGCTTGATGTTGTTGCCGTTAACTTTGTTGACTTCGGTAAATAGGCCTCGGGTTAGGTGTTCTTGGGTTGCCCGGTGAATGGTTTGGATTGGCAGTTTCTAATGAGTGTAGATGCGGAGTTGAATATGGGGTCGGGTTTATGTATTTGTTTTTAGGCTTAGGTTTGGTGGTAGTTTGTTTGATTGTAATTTTAATTGTAAGTCTTTTAGTGGTCGTTCTGTATTTAATGTAGTCGTTCATATTGTTTAGAACGAACAGAGTGTGTCAAGAAGTTTTGGTCTTCTGTGATCAAGTACTTCCTTTACAGATCGTTTGATCCGCTTAATGTTGCTCCACCGGAACCTCGGTTCTATTATATATATACATATTAATATTTTTGCCAAAAAAAAAAACATATAAAAAGCTACCAACTACTAGTTAACAATTACAAGCTATCAGCTATCAGATAAAAGCTACTAGCTACTAGCTACCAGCTAGTTTTGCCAAATATATCCTTTATACTGCCTTTATAAAAAATCAAGAAAAAAAATTTCTCTAACATAACGCTCTGATAAATTACTTTTGGACATATATAAATGGTAATTTGTTCAATATTTTGTTACGAAATGGAAGGATGTTTATGCTTTCTCGAATACATTTTAGATGCAAAATTTAATGTAGAGGTAACATGACCTGAACGTTTTTTATTTATTAATACATGATGTTAGGGGGTTGTTTACCTTTTATCTGAATTTGCCTCTATTTCCATTAGCCTCTTAAGGGGTGTCTGATTTCATGTCTCTCGGAAACAAATCAATATTCAGATTAAGTGACAAAAAAATAACAATTTTACTTACTGAATTAATAGTTGTTCAGAAACAAACGATTAAGTGATAAGTAAACATACCCTGAATCCCTTCTATTACTTTTTAGTTCTACTTATATATAAACAAAAATCAGTTAAGCCTATCCAATTTCTTTGTAGTCCATATACATTAACCGTAACTAATTGAAAAGTCATTTATTGATACTTTGATTTTTAAAATGTCCCGTTGCACTTTGTTAGCAACGAGATGTATGAAGGCCGCGCTACGCAGTGGAAATTTCGAGGCATAAGCTCGATAGTTATCGATTGGATAGTTAATTTTCATATGTACATCGTTTAACGATTTCAAAATATAATGGTCGCAGTTTTATGGACAAAACTATACATAGAAATCGATAAGTCCGGCTCTATGAGCAAACTTGCCAAATGCAAGTAACCGTTTGTGACGATCGCTTCAAATCCATATGGACGAATACGTCATTCATCGATTTCATTGCAAGGTATTTGACCTCTATATGATACGTTTTACAAAGTTTTTTTTGAAAAGACACACAATAACTGAATATTTAAATCCAAGGTTTTCAACATCTGATGATTTCTACATATAGACAATCACCATAAATAATAGTTTACACTAATACTTCCGTTGACAATATAGTAAAAAATAGATACATGGTGATGATTTTGTGAATGTAACGTTTTCTCGAATAAATCATGTATGACTCCATGCACATAGCTTGTATAACATATAAGCAAACAGCGGAAGACTTCTAGGGAACCTGAGAATAAACATGCTAACAAGTGTCGACACAAAGGTTGGTGAGTTCATAGTTTTAATGTTTCGCATAATCTGTATATAAAGGTGGATCACAAGATTTCAGTTATTTCATCCAGAAACGTTTATCAAAATATTCTACGAAATTGAGCACCCTGGTAACTAAACTTTAACGTATATATAATAAGTACCCCTGTTTTAACATACATGCAACCAACATGTACAATACACGCAAACCAACGTGTACTAAACTCAAATAGCATACGTCTGTTTTATAGTTCAGGCTAGGGTTTCTATACCTGGAACAGACGGGGATGTCAAGCCCTATGGATCCATATACAACTACTCGCGCCCACCAGTTCTTATAACCGGCAGTTACTAGTTACCAAAGCTAAGGGATTTTCGGTTCAAACTCGGTGTAGAATTTAGTATGTACTTGTATCCATTGAGTTTAAAATAAAATGCATGTATTCTCAGTCCAAAAATATAGATTGCAAAAGCAATTAAAAAGGGTGCAAATGAAACTCACCTTAGCAGCACATAAAGTTGTTCACCGAACTCGAAATACCAAATAACCGTAGATCTCAACCTAGAGAACATATGTTGGTCAATAAATGTCTAACACGCTAAGTCTGGTCATAGTGTATCACAATCCTAATGCTCGAGATCGACATACAAAGGTTTATCAAAAGTCATTTCAAAAAGTCAATTTGACTCAATACTCTAGTTGAATGATCATGGCAATCGAAACATTTTAACATTTCACATAGTTTCTCAATTCTGGTAAAAATAAAGTATAGTTTTTTTATAAGGCTTTAAAATATGATAAAACAATCAATTTTTACAATTGTTCAACAAATCGAGACGTGCCTTATATAAGGATTCATTTACTCGGCTAGTAGTATTCAAAATCCACTTTATCAATCTCATAAACATGTTGTTTAATTATTAATTGCAGATTCAAAAGCAATTTCAATTACTGTCAATCATAATTCAGTTGATCATATCTTTTAATTCGTTCATCGAAATTACGCGATTTCTAAATGAAAAGTTTTTGATTTTTCGCCAGCTTTCCAAAAACATGCATATCATATACCTCTTATCAGTAATATATGTATTTAATTCGTGATTCATCATAAACTGTTTAACGACGAAATTTAACATACAAGCATGCATAAATATATATACTCGAGCACTAGACATGGATACACAATTAATATATAAAAGATAAGATATAAATGCTTACGTATCAATATTGTGATTCAATATTGTAGGAAAGTATGTAGACACAACGGAGATGACAAATGAAAGGTTTGACTTGCGAACAATACTCATGAACATTACCCATAACCTCCATAGCTACAACCCATAGTTTCCTTAGCTCTATCCCGCTCGCAAAACCCGTTTTGAAATAACTCGCTCATGACCTCGTCGTAGTATTTTATGTATAATATTACTAATAATAATAATACCCCTAACTATAAGATTAATAATAATAATAATAATAATAATAATAATAATAATAATAATAATAATAATAATAATAATAATATCAGAGAGAGGGAGATGTATCGTATATGTGTGTGTAAATTGAACCAAACTCGACGCGTTTTATAGACTTTTGCTGAATCCATATGCCATGCGATCGCATGGCTTGGTAGAGGGATTCCCATGCGATCGCATGGGGTCCTTTTCCAGCTCACATGATTTTTGTTATTTTCCTCGTCGACATAATATTAAATTAATATAATATATATAATTTAAATTAATTAATTATATATTATATTATATTCTCGTGCCTAATTAACTTGTAATCTTGGTTCCGATGTCGTGTACGTTTACGTTCGACTTATGTCCCGATTCCGGTTTCTCGAACGCATTTTCGTACGCTTAGAAAACTAGTACTTTTCGTTACGCGACGTGTACCTTTATCAAAAATTAAACTTAATCATTGATAAACGATGTCACTCGAAGTGTAGCTTTAATCAATTAAGTGTTTTGGTTATTTGCTTCTATAAATCATCGTCTCGTAGTATATACATATACATATATACATTTTCATTTTGAAATAGTGTTTTACTGTATCAAAGTTACTGTAGCAAATAGTGATTATCAAAAACACTGTAGCTTTTCGGGTACTGTAGCAATTCGAAAATACTGTAGCAAATTAGTGTTTTACTGGTTCATCTTAAACGTTTTAGTTAACTTATCTAAATATCAATCGAATCAATAATCGAATGTTACTATCGTTTACTAAATAACTTGAAATCATATATATATATATATATATATATATATATATATATATATATATATATATATATATATATATATGCACATTAAGTTATATATATATTGTTCGTGAATCTTCGAGAACAGTCAAAGAATAATTGATTACATGAATATAGTTCCAAAACTTTCGTGACTCAACATTACAGACTTTGCTTATCGTGTCGAAAACATTAAATCATTTAAAGATAAAGTTTAAATTTGGTCAAAAATTTCCGGGTTGTCACACCGTTCGTCATCATCTGCTACTATAAACTCGTAATCAAACAATGATGGCCTTTTAGCCAATATCTACACACAAAAACACACCACTATCAATGTACAATTACATGGTCACTAAGATTATTTAAGATAACATTTAGTTAAATGATTTTGGAGGACTTACACATAAAATTGTACCACTATATTGGGAACCTTCGATTCATATGCCCCTGTTTTTCCTTGCTTTTCTTAATTTCCCGATTAACGCGTTCAACACATTCAACCGTGTAACGCATGAAACATACATTGAATTGACCCATTGATAAGTCAATGGATCGAAATAGGCTCTTATACTTTAATCATTCGGTTAAAAGGTACCATACCATGTTTTCATCTAGATAATGTAGTGCTATAGGCTAAACATACATTGAATTGACCCACTGATAAGTCAATGGATCGAAATAGGCTCCTATGCTTTAATCATTCAGTTAAAAGGTACCATACCATGTTTTCATCTAGATAATGTAGTGCTATAGGCTCCGTCCTCCGAGATGCTAATTATAAATCTCACCTGCAATTTGGTTGTCTTAATTATGTGACAGTGCTTGAAAAACCAAAAAACATTTACTACTAAGGGATGTGACTTGAAAATAACTATAAATTATAGTTATTTTCAAGTCACTTTTCTTAGTAGTAAATGTTAAAGAAAAGAGCATATTTCAAAAGCTCAACCTAAATTAATGAGCATTATAACCATAAATTGAAATTCAACAAAGTTCAGAAGTAGAACCTAACATACCAGGAAGATATAAAAGTTATTGCGATACACGAAGTAATTAAAAAAGAGTAGGAAAAAATTAAAATTAGCAAAACATGGGGTTTGGAAATTCTTTGTTAAATAAACATATAATCAAACGTCGATAGAAAATCACTTTTATCTGTTACCTTGTGTACCCTCTACAGTACTTCATTTTATCTGTATATTGTAACACAAGGAACTCACTATATTACAACCTTCAAGAAAATCACAGCCAAAGATTTTGGACACAAAAAAATGAAACTTTGCATCCCAAAAGAACAACGATATTACCTGGAAGACGATTGGTCAACAGAGGCTACCACAGCAGTCGAAGAATTAGGGAAAAACAAATAGCAATTAGGTGAACAAATATAGATTAAACACGGAATAAGAAGATGATGGTACCGTAGGATCGCAAAATTTGAATGTTTCACAAAAAGAATCTGAAGCTAAGGATCTCGTGCGTTCACATAACCATATCTTGCAATATAGGGGTCAGACGTTAATAAAATATGCAGCATACCTTTCGACAGTAAAAAAATATTATTTGCAACAAATAAACATTCATTTTTTTTCAGTCTATGAATTCATAAGATGCAATCACATACACCACTTATTGTGGTATAGGGTTTTGTTGTTGTTGTTGTTGTTGTTGTTGCAATCACAGCGTCATGTTCGATCAAAACACACAATCAGCTACAATCGTTTACCGAGGAAACTGAAAGGCCATGTCAAAAAAGGGCAACTGACCTCATGTTAATAGTGGCAACCGGAAGAACAAAACGAACATCCAAACCGGAACACAACACCACCACAAACGATAACCATAAAAAAACAGAAACGGATAATTTCGTTTAGCAAGTTGGTGAAGACAGATACGAATATGCGCCTCGTGACATAAATTAGGGCGTATAAAAAATTGTCAGAAGAATAAGATTACCAGGTTCGTGCCGAAGATGGCGTCGCCGGCGATGCTAGCGGCAACAGGAAACGGACAACAACCGCTACCTCACCGCGCCACACAAAAATCAATCGTAGATAAATGGTGTAATGGCACCTCCAATCGTAAGGCTCCCAGAAACACCACCGATATATCTTCCGACGATAAAGGGATAAACCCTAATTTGGAGGGGCTAAACATCTTACGGATCGCTCAAACAACAACCCTAACTGAAACAAATTAAAACAAACACGGAGCAACGCTTT
Source organism: Rutidosis leptorrhynchoides (assembly GCF_046630445.1). NCBI lineage: Eukaryota > Viridiplantae > Streptophyta > Magnoliopsida > Asterales > Asteraceae > Rutidosis > Rutidosis leptorrhynchoides. The sequence continues at coordinate 18,183,646 of NC_092335.1, read as the reverse complement.
CTTTTAGATAAGAATGTAAACAAATTGAAACAAATACGGAGCAAGGGTTTTGTTTTAGATAAGAACAATTGCAAATGGTTGAAACCTAAGGATGAAACGCTATGAGTTTTGACACGAATTGAAACAAATACGGAGTAAAGGTTAGGGTTTTTTTTTTGATAAGAACAATTGGGAAATGGAAGTGGCTGAAACCTGAGGAGTTGTGTATATACTCCGTATATTCTTATTGAGTGAACAGTAATTGGTCGAATCAGAAGGGGGGGTTCACTCTCGTTATTGGCTTTTTATATAATTTAGATGATATGGAGTAACTTTGATTTTTTATATTTAGATGCAAAACTCATATGAAGAAGTACCAATGTATCAATATCACTAATTCCAGTTCATTTCTAATATACATGCGAAATCACCGATAAACAACCAAAATCTAGAAAGTCAATATCTAGAATGGCAGCCAACATTGATTTATAAAACGACAATTACAAACTTTCATACAGTAGTACACAATCAAGATGAACTATGAAATGGAAACTACAAAACATTCCTGCTTCTACAAACACGTTCACGATAACGATCCGCTACAACATGCTTACATGCGTAGGACTTTCGTATAGAACAGATAAAAAGATGACCTGCTTATGAATGTAAGGATGCCAAAAACCTGCAAAACAAAGGATACATAGTAGTGGTAGTGGTAGTAAAGACAGATGCAATATAACATACTCTATATTTCTATATGACTATAATGAAAGAGTTACAAAACATAAGCAATATTTACCTTTTAAACTTCCGGAAAAGCACAACAACTGTTACATAAATCCAATCCTTTGCGAGACTCAATGAAGCAAAAAGGAAATGTTTGCATCGATGATTGAGAAATATAAGACCACAAATTCCCCAAAATCCAACTGCAAATCCAGAACCCATACCCATGTAATATGAATTCCAAAAGTCGTCATCTCCTCCATGTAAGTCGGTGTCATCCTCATCATCAATGGTAGTACCAGGTGTAGGCCCGGATATTGGTGTGAGTGGAGGTCCATAAAGTAGTGTGTTACCTTCATAGGATGATGAATTAAAGCCTTGGAGTTGAGTCCCGGATGGTATTTTTCCTGACAAGTTATTGTATGAGAGGTCGAGAACAGCTAAACCGTGCAACTCTGATAAACTAGATGGAATCTTTCCAGAAAATTGATTTCTCGACAAGTCAAGAGATTCAAGAGATGTCAACATACCAATATCTTTTGGTAGTTCACCATGTAGTTTGTTGAATGAGATATTTAAGGAGACTAATTTAACGAGACGAGTGATCTCAATGGGAAGCTCCCCAGATAAGTTATTGTTTGAAAGATCAATGATCTTCAATAGCTCGAGATTACTTCTTCTGAATGATCTGTCTGTTCCTTTCCATGCAACCAATGCATTGTCAATAAACTCTTGAGGTACCATTTTTGGATTTAATTTTGAAATAACTGGAGGTAAAAAAATACTAAGATACGAGTAATAAGTATGATTAGTCAAATAATCTTCAGACCTTCTACTACTAGACATAGATGTGAAGTTACGAAAGCAACGAGGAACATTACCCACCAATCGATTCTTAGACAGGTCAAGGATATGAAGATTGTACAACCTACATATTTGGGTGGGTAGATTACCACTCAACATATTTGATCGTAGAACAAGAACATATAACCTCGTAAGTCTTTCCCCGACCCACGAAGGTATTGTGCCAGATAACTTGTTTTCCCCAAGATCCACAAACCTCAGATTTGTACAGTTGCTCAAGGAAATGGGCAGTTCACCAACAAATGAGTTTTTTCGCAAATACAGTGCCTCTAGTTGATACAAGAGTCGAAAAGAGTGAGGAATTTTACCGGATAAATAGTTGTTTGACAAATCAAGAACCACCAGGTTTTGGAATTGTGACCAACAATCAGGAAGGCTCCCTGAAAACGAATTGTTAGAGAGGTCAATTAAAGTTAATTCCCCGTCAATATGACATAAGAAAGAGAGGTTTCCTTTGAACTTGTTTCCGGAAAGATTTAACGAGGCGAGACTTGAAGGCAATCGCGGTACCCTGCCTTCAAGGCGGTCCCAGAACCACCACACAGGGATTCTATCAGATATTCCAGCACTGGAAATATCAAGATCTTTGAAATCTATTTGACTTTTAATCCACACCGGGAAACTAGGTCCCAACTTGCAGGATTTCAAATTTATGATCTTTAATTGGAAAGGAACTCTAAAACGGGAGCTTAATTTGAATGAAAATGAATTAAGAGACATATCTAAATAGATTAAGGAGAAGAGATTTAAAAAGTGAAGGTCGGATATAACACCATGAAGGGAGTTGGATGAAATATTGAGATATTCAAGATTTGAAAGTTGACCGACACTGTTGGGTAACTCACCACCAAACTGATTACTAGACAGGTCTAACTCTACTAGGGACGACTCGTATCCTGTTAAGTCAGGAATGCTTCCGTTGAGAAAATTGTGAGCAAGCGACAAGATTACCAATGATGTTCGTTTAGTAAAATCAGGCAGGGACCCTCTAAGGAGGTTTACTGAAAGGTTGAGAATAGATAAGTTGGAAAGATTTTCAAGCTGATGAGGAATAACACCTCCTAATTGATTTGTTGAGAGGTCTAATGTGACGAGAGAAGTTAGAGCTCCAAAGGAAACAGGAATAGATCCGACCAAAGAGTTACCACTTAGATCAAGATAATTCAAGTTGGATAAATTTCCAAGCTCACGAGGAATGGGTCCACTGAGATTAGCATTAGACATATCCAAATGCTGTAAGTTGGTAAGGGAACCCAAAAAGTTTGGTATATGATTGGACTGAAAATCAATTCCAGATAAATCAAGAGTTTGTAACTGCTTTAACACCTTTATTGACGGATTTATTTTACCTCCGAACTGAAATTCAGCAATATCAAGATCGGTTACGTGACCAGTGAAGTCACAAGTGACACCCCACCAGAAGCAACAAAGCTTCTTCATTTCTTCTTTGTTGCTCCAACTATTTAGAATGTCATGTATGTCTATCAAGTCTGCTTTGAACTTCAGCAGAGCTTGTCTCTCCTTTTCGATGCACGACGAAACTTTAACCGTCATGTTGGCATCTTCATTGAGCCCGAGAGTACGATCAGCAACACTAATAAATAATACTAGTATGCATAGCAGCCAATACACAACAAAATGAATCATATCATATAATTTATCAGCTATCAACTTTAAATGGAAAACCAAAGAGATCGTAGCTATCAAGGCCAGAAGGGATTGAAGCTTTAACTAGCAGCAGCAATGAGTTAAAAAGTAGGTATATAACTAAAGGTTCTAAGGAAAACTGTAATCTGTTTTACCACATGCTTTTAAGTGTGGTGTGTCAGTGTGTGTGTACATATATAAAACATATACAAACCTGCCACCTGTTCCTCTTGACCCCTAATTTACAACCCAAAATGAAATGATCTGTGTGTGAATAAAAATAGATAGGGAAGACTTTTACTAGAGAACTACTTATTTTCCACAAAAAAGTGCTTTTCAAAAAAAAAAAAAAAAAAAATTTCCACAAAAAAGTGTGTGGAAGACCAGTAGTCAACAAGTCTTGTAACCCCCCGCTTGGGCTTGAAGAAACTTGGTCAAAAGCGTTTCTCAATTATAAACCATAAATTTTTTTTAATTATATTTTCCGTCCACTCATTTTAAAGTTAAAACTATCATATTTTTATACCCCGTATTATATAGCCGTTTAGGTAGTAAGGAAATACAATATCACTTTCAACGATACAACATTTCAACCCATTTAATTTGGGTTACTTTAACACCTTTAAACTTACAACACAATATACATAACTTGTTTGACAACGTTTGTGCTAACTTATGTTACCATATAAACCATCAATTTCGTCACCAAGCATAAACTTAAACTATCAACTTTAAATGAAATAGTCAACACTCATTATTTTGCCTTAAAAAAAATAAATGATCTGGAAAATAAATCAATACTCCTATTTAATTAGGTTAGATCATACCTCAAGGTTTTTATGATTGATGAATTTTCAATCTTTGATGTGCTCTCTGTTTGCTTTGACATCAACATTCGCTATCAATTGTGTAAAATTTCACGAATTTCGCTTCCTTCCTTTTTTTCCTTCTCTTCTTCATCTTTAGAAATACACTTGCTACTTTCACGTGTTCTATGACGAAATGAGAATATGGGAAGATATTAGGTGTTTTGATCTATTTTATCTCCAGAGTCCAGCCAAAGTAGGTTGCAGAATTTGTTAATTCAAGTCCCTCATCATTCAATAATTACCCTTTCTCACACCAAAGTCAATTTGAATAGCTTTTCACTAATAAACATACCAAGTGGAACAGTTTGGAATATGAATCTGCCTCACAAGGATCAACAGAAATTAATGGATAGTACACAACATTCCAATTCCAATCAATAATCAATCAATACTCCGTAATATTTATGTTTACACTAGATTTGATTCGAATTCGTGTTTGTATGCTTGATTGAAGGATGAATGCGTATGTATGTACAGGGGCGGTTTTATTAGAGGACAGTAGGGGCAGCTGCCCCCAATTTGCAATTTTCAGTATAAAATTTTTGAATTTTTCGTCCGGTGGATTTTTTTTTGCCCCAAAACCTACATATTTTGCCCCAAAACCTTTAAATTTTGCTCAAAAATCTCCAAATTTTACCCAAAAACCTTCAAATATTGTCCACAAACGTTAAAATCTTGCCTCCAAACCTTCATAATTTGCTTATTTTTTGCCCCAAAATCTTCATATTTTGCCCAAAAAATTACCACAGTTTTAATTTTTTTTTTTGCCCCCGCTAAAAAACAATCATGGTACCGCCACTGTGTATGTATATGTATCTATATGTATGTAAGAGTGATGAAGATGATGATGAACAATATGAATGCAGTAGCACTAGATCACAATGTGTCAAAATTCATTAGGTACAAGGTTACATGTGTGAGTGAGTTGGTTACAAGGTGAGAGCATATGTGTTAAGTGTGTGTAAGTGATGTGAGGGAGTTGGTATAATTGCGAGGGAAAACTTAGACATTAAGCTAGATAATACCTATTTATACTAGCTCATTAAAACAACAAATCTCATCTATAAAATAGGCCTAACAATCTCCCCCTTAAATGTGATTTGTTGTTGATCATCTTCGTGCACTTGTATATCTTCGATGACTTGAACTCTCCCCCTTGGAATAAGCATAGTTGTTGAATTAATAGTCATATTTGTTGTCGTGAAATGGAGTTGTTGAGTTAATAGGCATAGCTGTTGTCGTGAAATGGTGAATCTTCTTCTTTCGGAAGGTTCTTCATTGTCGAAGAAGAGCAATCACAATGCACACCATCTTTTGATCCTGACGTTGTTTCTCCCCCTTGGTGTGCGTTGCCCAAAAATGTCTTGATGGAATTGAGAGGAGTGTAGGAAAGAGCTTTGTTGAAGATTTTCTTTAGCTCCCCCTTGAATGATGAACTAGCTTGCTCCCCCTCAAATGGACATAAGGAGTTTGGAGAGTTATTGGTAATCATTTGTGTCAGAGATTTGGTGCGGAAGTAGTGGGTTTTTCGTTTTGATTTGGCATTGTTTTTTATGGACATTTTGTAAGCATGGTCTATCTGATTGATTGACTTTGCATTCCATTGGGGTTTGATCTCAGATCTTGGGTTCAAGGAAAGTAACTCTTTGAATAAATACTTAAATGGTTTTGAGCGTGTTTTAACAACTGGTGTTTTGTTTGGGTTGACGGATGAAGTTATTGAACTTGATTGCTTCGGTTATGAGGAAACCATCCGTATTGATCATGAAATCCGGTGAGTTCCTGTAACGACTCAACCCGTTATCCAACCGAATACGCAGCAAATTTTTTTTTTTTTATATGACAGAAGGGTGCGCGGCGCGCTCCACTGCCTGTGCGCGGCGCGCACAAGGCCTGGTCAGCTTCTGTCCGAAATTTCCAATTTTCAATTAAAGATCTCCCACTTCCCGACACTTTTAGACGAAACGCTTTTCACAATATATAATAATAGATAAAACTAACATGTTCCAATAATAAAACGAGTTTTACAACACCGGGCCCACATCGGCCGTTTTACGATTTTGGTACAAAACACAAGTTTCAATCCCAATTTACATTTAGACGAGTTAGGACTCTATAACCCAACCCGATACCAAGAGCATAATCCCGGGGACTACTAAATCCCCAATCCGCGTCTGTATATCCAAAAGCTACCCCATCGAGCCCAAGCGCTCCTACGCAACTAGTCTAACAACTAGCTAGCCTCATAACACAATACCTGAAAAAAGGTAAACAACGAGAGGGATAAGCCTAGGCTTAGTGAATGCAATAATTATACATATACATATATAATATACCTACTTGCAATCACTTACACAATGCCGCATACAAGCTAGCAATTCAACAACCATGCAAACATTATGCATAAACTATCATCCGCAAATCACAATAAGCTAGCAACATCAATAACATATAGTTCACAATTAAATATGCTAATACAAAATTCACACAACCATGGTTAACCAATCTTACAAAGGAATGGTACTCGAATTTCCCATCGGTGTTCATAACAACCGTTAGCGTACAACAACATATATCACTAACCCTTGGCGGAACGACAACACATATCCGTTCATAAAACCGTTAGTGTACAATGACATATATCACTAACTAGGACAACACATATCCGTTCATAAAAGTCGTTAGTGTACAACAACATATATCACTAACTAGGACAACACATATCCGTTCATAAAAGCCGTTAGTGTACAACAACATATATCACTAACTCGGACAACACATATCCGTTCTTAGAAACCGTTAGTGTACAACAACATATATCACTAACTAGGACAACACATATCCGTCCCTACAAATTGAAATGTCCCGTTCTTATTGATTAAAAACGTTCCATATTAATTGATTTCGTTGCGAGGTTTTGACCTCTATATGAGACATTTTTCAAAGACTGCATTCATTTTTGAAACAAACCATAACCTTTATTTCATAGATAAAGGTTTTAAAAAGATTTACGTAGATTATCAAATAATGATAATCTAAAATATCCTGTTTACACGCGACCATTACATAATGGTTTACAATACAAATATGTTACAACAAAATAAGTTTCTTGAATGCAGTTTTTACACAATATCATACAAGCATGGACTCCAAATCTCGTTCTTATTTAAGTATGCGACAGCGGAAGCTCTTAATAATCACCTGAGAATAAACATGCTTAAAACGTCAACAAAAATGTTGGTGAGTTATAGGTTTAACCTATATATATCAAATCATAATAATAGACCACAAGATTTCATATTTCAATACACATCCCATACATAGAGATAAAAATTATTCATATGGTGAACACCTGGTAACCGACATTAACAAGATGCATATATAAGAATATCCCCATCATTCCGGGACACCCTTCGGATATGATATAAATTTCGAAGTACTAAAGCATCCGGTACTTTGGATGGGGCTTGTTGGGCCCGATAGATCTATCTTTAGGATTCGCGTCAATTAGGGTGTCTGTTCCCTAATTCTTAGATTACCAGACTTAATAAAAAGGGGCATATTCGATTTCGATAATTCAACCATAGAATGTAGTTTCACGTACTTGTGTCTATTTTGTAAATCATTTATAAAACCTGCATGTATTCTCATCCCAAAAATATTAGATTTTAAAAGTGGGACTATAACTCACTTTCACAGATTTTTACTTCGTCGGGAAGTAAGACTTGGCCACTCGTTGATTCACGAACCTATAACAATATATACATATATATCAAAGTATGTTCAAAATATATTTACAACACTTTTAATATATTTTGATGTTTTAAGTTTATTAAGTCAGCTGTCCTCGTTAGTAACCTACAACTAGTTGTCCACAGTTAGATGTACAGAAATAAATCGATAAATATTATCTTGAATCAATCCACGACCCAGTGTATACGTATCTCAGTATTGATCACAACTCAAACTATATATATTTTGGAATCAACCTCAACCCTGTATAGCTAACTCCAACATTCACATATAGAGTGTCTATGGTTGTTCCGAAATATATATAGATTTGTCGACATGATAGGTCGAAACATTGTATACGTGTCTATGGTATCTCAAGATTACATAATATACAATACAAGTTGATTAAGTTATGGTTGGAATAGATTTGTTACCAATTTTCACGTAGCTAAAATGAGAAAAATTATCCAATCTTGTTTTACCCATAACTTCTTCATTTTAAATCCGTTTTGAGTGAATCAAATTGCTATTGTTTCATATTGAACCCTATTTTATGAATCTAAACAGAAAAAGTATAGGTTTATAGTCAGAAAAATAAGTTACAAGTCGTTTTTGTAAAGGTAGTCATTTCAGTCGAAAGAACGACGTCTAGATGACCATTTTAGAAAACATACTTCCACTTTGAGTTTAACCATAATTTTTGGATATAGTTTCATGTTCATAATAAAAATCATTTTCTAAGAATAAAAACTTTTAAATCAAAGTTTATCATAGTTTTTAATTAACTAACCCAAAACAGCCCGCGGTGTTACTACGACGGCGTAAATCCGGTTTTACGGTGTTTTTCGTGTTTCCAGGTTTTAAATCATTAAGTTAGCATATCATATAGATATAGAACATGTGTTTAGTTGATTTTAAAAGTCAAGTTAGAAGGATTAACTTTTATTTGCGAACAAGTTTAGAATTAACTAAACTATGTTCTAGTGATTACAAGTTTAAACCTTCGAATAAGATAGCTTTATATGTATAAATCGAATGATGTTATGAACATCATTACTACCTTAAGTTCCTTGGATAAACCTACTGGAAAAGAGAAAAATGGATCTAGCTTCAACGGATCCTTGGATGGCTCGAAGTTCTTGAAGCAGAATCATGACACGAAAACAAGTTCAAGTAAGATCATCACTTGAAATAAGATTGTTATAGTTATAGAAATTGAACCAAAGTTTGAATATGATTATTACCTTGTATTAGAATGATAACCTACTGTAAGAAACAAAGATTTCTTGAGGTTGGATGATCACCTTACAAGATTGGAAGTGAGCTAGCAAACTTGAAAGTATTCTTGATTTTATGTAACTAGAACTTGTAGAATATATGAAGAACACTTAGAACTTGAAGATAGAACTTGAGAGAGATCAATTAGATGAAGAAAATTGAAGAATGAAAGTGTTTGTAGGTGTTTTTGGTCGTTGGTGTATGGATTAGATATAAAGGATATGTAATTTTGTTTTCATGTAAATAAGTCATGAATGATTACTCATATTTTTGTAATTTTATGAGATATTTCTTGCTAGTTGCCAAATGATGGTTCCCACATGTGTTAGGTGACTCACATGGGCTGCTAAGAGCTGATCATTGGAGTGTATATACCAATAGTACATACATCTAAAAGCTGTGTATTGTACGAGTACGAATACGGGTGCATACGAGTAGAATTGTTGATGAAACTGAACGAGGATGTAATTGTAAGCATTTTTGTTAAGTAGAAGTATTTTGATAAGTGTCTTGAAGTCTTTCAAAAGTGTATGAATACATATTAAAACACTACATGTATATACATTTTAACTGAGTCGTTAAGTCATCGTTAATCGTTACATGTAAGTGTTGTTTTGAAACCTTTAGGTTAACGATCTTGTTAAATGTTGTTAACCCAATGTTTATAATATCAAATGAGATTTTAAATTATTATATTATCATGATATTATCATGTATGAATATCTCTTAATATGATATATATACATTAAATGTCTTTACAACGATAATCGTTACATATATGTCTCGTTTAAAAATCATTAAGTTAGTAGTCTTGTTTTTACATATGTAGTTCATTGTTAATATACTTAATGATATGTTTACTTATCATAGTATCATGTTAACTATATATATATCCATATATATGTCATCATATAGTTTTTACAAGTTTTAACGTTCGTGAATCACCGGTCAACTTGGGTGGTCAATTGTCTATATGAAACATATTTCAATTAATCAAGTCTTAACAAGTTTGATTGCTTAACATGTTGGAAAAATTTAATCATGTAAATATCAATCTCAATTAATATATATAAACATGGAAAAGTACGGGTCACTACAGTACCTACCCGTTAAATAAATTTCGTCCCGAAATTTTAAGCTGTTGAAGGTGTTGACGAATCTTCTGGAAATAGATGCGGGTATTTCTTCTTCATCTGATCTTCACGCTCCCAGGTGAACTCGGGTCCTCTACGAGCATTCCATCGAACCTTAACAATTGGTATCTTGTTTTGCTTAAGTCTTTTAACCTCACGATCCATTATTTCGACGGGTTCTTCGATGAATTGAAGTTTTTCGTTGATTTGGATTTCATCTAACGGAATAGTGAGATCTTCTTTAGCAAAATATTTCTTCAAATTCGAGACTTGGAAAGTGTTATGTACAGCCGCGAGTTGTTGAGGTAACTCAAGTCGGTAAGCTACTGGTCCGACACGATCAATAATCTTGAATGGTCCAATATACCTTGGATTTAATTTCCCTCGTTTACCAAATCGAACAACGCCTTTCCAAGGTGCAACTTTAAGCATGACCATCTCTCCAATTTCAAATTCTATATCTTTTCTTTTAATGTCAGCGTAGCTCTTTTGTCGACTTTGGGCGGTTTTCAACCGTTGTTGAATTTGGATGATCTTCTCGGTAGTTTCTTGTATAATCTCCGGACCCGTAATCTGTCTATCCCCCACTTCACTCCAACAAATCGGAGACCTGCACTTTCTACCATAAAGTGCTTCAAACGGCGCCATCTCAATGCTTGAATGGTAGCTGTTGTTGTAGGAAAATTCTGCTAACGGTAGATGTCGATCCCAACTGTTTCCGAAATCAATAACACATGCTCGTAGCATGTCTTCAATCGTTTGTATCGTCCTTTCGCTCTGCCCATCAGTTTGTGGATGATAGGCAGTACTCATGTCTAGACGAGTTCCTAGTGCTTGCTGTAATGTCTGCCAGAATCTTGAAATAAATCTGCCATCCCTATCAGAGATAATAGAGATTGGTATTCCATGTCTGGAGACGACTTCCTTCAAATACAGTCGTGCTAACTTCTCCATCTTGTCATCTTCTCTTATTGGTAGGAAGTGTGCTGATTTGGTGAGACGATCAACTATTACCCAAATAGTATCAAAACCACTTGCAGTCCTTGGCAATTTAGTGATGAAATCCATGGTAATGTTTTCCCATTTCCATTCCGGGATTTCGGGTTGTTGAAGTAGACCTGATGGTTTCTGATGCTCAGCTTTGACCTTAGAACACGTCAAACATTCTCCTACGTATTTAGCAACATCGGCTTTCATACCCGGCCACCAAAAATGTTTCTTGAGATCCTTGTACATCTTCCCCGTTCCAGGATGTATTGAGTATATGGTTTTATGAGCTTCTCTAAGCACCATTTCTCTCATATCTCCAAATTTTGGTACCCAAATCCTTTCAGCCCTATACCGGGTTCCGTCTTCCCGAATATTAAGATGCTTCTCCGATCCTTTGGGTATTTCATCCTTTAAATTTCCCTCTTTTAAAACTCCTTGTTGCGCCTCCTTTATTTGAGTAGTAAGGTTATTATGAATCATTATATTCATAGATTTTACTCGAATGGGTTCTCTGTCCTTCCTGCTCAAGGCATCGGCTACCACATTTGCCTTCCCCGGGTGGTAACGAATCTCAAAGTCGTAATCATTCAACAATTCAATCCACCTACGCTGCCTCATATTCAGTTGTTTCTGATTAAATATGTGTTGAAGACTTTTGTGGTCGGTATATATAATACTTTTGACCCCATATAAGTAGTGCCTCCAAGTCTTTAATGCAAAAACAACTGCGCCTAATTCCAAATCATGCGTCGTATAATTTTGTTCGTGAATCTTCAATTGTCTAGACGCATAAGCAATCACCTTCGTTCGTTGCATTAATACACAACCGAGACCTTGCTTTGATGCGTCACAATAAATCACAAAATCATCATTCCCTTCAGGCAATGACAATATAGGTGCTGTAGTTAGCTTTTTCTTCAATAACTGAAACGCTTTCTCTTGTTCATCATTCCATTCAAATTTCTTCCCTTTATGCGTTAATGCAGTCAAGGGTTTTGCTATTCTGGAAAAGTCTTGGATGAACCTTCTGTAGTAACCAGCTAGTCCTAAAAACTGGCGTATGTGTTTCGGAGTTTTCGGGGTTTCCCACTTTTCAACAGTTTCTATCTTTGCCGGATCCATCTTAATACCTTCTTTGTTCACTATGTGACCGAGGAATTGAACTTCTTCCAACCAAAATGCACACTTTGAAAACTTAGCGTACAATTCTTCCTTCCTCAATACTTCTAACACCTTTCTCAAATGTTCACCGTGTTCTTGGTCATTCTTTGAGTAAATAAGTATGTCATCAATGAAAACAATGACAAACTTGTCAAGGTATGGTCCACACACTCGGTTCATAAGGTCCATGAACACAGCTGGTGCATTAGTTAAACCAAACGGCATGACCATAAACTCGTAATGACCGTAACGTGTTCTGAAAGCAGTCTTTGGAATATCATCTTCTTTCACCCGCATTTGATGATACCCGGAACGTAAGTCAATCTTTGAATAAATAGACGAGCCTTGTAGTTGATCAAATAAGTCGTCGATTCTCGGTAGTGGGTAGCGGTTCTTGATGGTAAGTTTGTTCAACTCTCGGTAGTCGATACACAACCTGAATGTACCATCTTTCTTCTTGACAAACAAAACAGGAGCTCCCCACGGTGATGTGCTTGGTCGAATGAAACCACGCTCTAAAAGTTCTTGTAATTGGCTTTGTAGTTCTTTCATCTCACTGGGTGCGAGTCTGTAAGGAGCACGAGCTATTGGTGCAGCTCCTGGTACAAGATCTATTTGAAATTCAACGGATCGATGTGGGGGTAATCCCGGTAATTCTTTCGGAAATACATCGGGAAATTCTTTTGCAATGGGAACATCACTGATGCTCTTTTCTTCAGTTTGTACTTTCTCGACGTGTGCTAGAACAGCATAGCAACCTTTTCTTATTAGTTTTTGTGCCTTCAAATTACTAATAAGATGTAGCTTCGTGTTGCCCTTTTCTCCGTACACCATTAAAGGTTTTCCTTTTTCTCGTATAATGCGAATTGCATTTTTGTAACAAACGATCTCTGCTTTCACTTCTTTCAACCAGTCCATACCGATTATCACATCAAAACTCCCTAACTCTACTGGTATCATATCAATCTTAAATGTTTCGCTAACCAGTTTAATTTCTCGATTCCGACATATATTATCTGCTGAAATTAATTTACCATTTGCTAATTCGAGTAAAAATTTACTATCCAAAGGCGTCAATGGACAACTTAATTTAGCACAAAAATCTCTACTCATATAGCTTCTATCCGCACCCGAATCAAATAAAATGTAAGCAGATTTATTGTCAATAAGAAACGTACCCGTAACAAGCTCCGGGTCTTCCTGTGCCTCTGCCGCATTAATATTGAAAACTCTTCCGCGGCCTTGTCCATTTGTGTTCTCCTGGTTCGGGCAATTTCTAATAATGTGGCCCGGTTTTCCACATTTATAACAAACTACATTGGCATAACTTGCTCCGACACTACTTGTTCCGCCATTACTCGTTCCGACACCATTTGTTCCTTTCGTTCTATTAACCCCTGGTCCGTAGACCTCACACTTCGCCGCGCTATGACCATTTCTTTTACACTTGTTGCAAAATTTGGTGCAGAACCCCGAGTGATACTTTTCACACCTTTGGCATAGCTGCTTCTGATTGTTGTTGCTGTTGCGGTTATTATTGTTGTTGGGTTGATTGTTGTAGTTGCTGTTGTTGTTGTTGTTGTTGTTGTTGGGTCGTTTGTTGTAGTTGCGATTGTTGGGATAATTGTTGCGATTATTGTTGTAATTGCTGTTGTTGCTGTATTGGCGATTCTTATCACCGTTTTCCTCCCACTTTCTTTTGACTTGCTTCACATTGGCCTCTTCAGCAGTCTGTTCTTTAATTCTTTCTTCAATCTGGTTCACTAGTTTGTGAGCCATTCTACATGTCTGTTGTATGGAGGCGGGCTCGTGTGAACTTATATCTTCTTGGATTCTTTCCGGTAATCCTTTCACAAACGCGTCGATCTTCTCTTCCTCATCTTCGAACGCTCCCGGACACAATAGGCACAATTCTGTGAATCGTCTTTCGTACGTGGTAATATCAAATCCTTGGGTTCGTAACCCTCTAAGTTCTGTCTTGAGCTTATTGACCTCGGTTCTGGGACGGTACTTCTCGTTCATCAAGTGCTTGAATGCTGACCACGGTAGTGCGTACGCATCATCTTGTCCCACTTGCTCTAGATAGGTATTCCACCATGTTAACGCAGAACCTGTGAAGGTATGCGTAGCGTACTTCACTTTGTCCTCTTCAGTACACTTACTTATGGCAAACACCGATTCAACCTTCTCGGTCCACCGTTTCAATCCGATCGGTCCTTCGGTTCCATCAAATTCCAAAGGTTTGCAGGCAGTGAATTCTTTGTAGGTGCATCCTACACGATTTCCTGTACTGCTAGATCCAATGTTATTGTTGGTATGTAGCGCAACCTGTACTGCGGCTATGTTTGAAGCTAGAAAAGTACGGAATTCCTCTTCATTCATATTCACGGTGTGTCGAGTAGTCGGTGCCATTTCCTTCAAAATAGTTAAATGGAACAAGTTAATCATACAGAATATTAAGAGTAGTTAATAGTATTTCGTAGCATAATATGAACTCATTTATAAAAGCTTTTTCTTCATATTAGCGTTTTATAAGTTTAAATTCGGGTAGTACCTACCCGTTAAGTTCATACTTAGTAGCTAATATACAATTCAACTACTACAATTCTATATGAAAAACTGATTATAATAATATTTCGCGTTCAAACTTTTACACAATATTTTACAAACTTACAATACCGTTTATTTTACATAAAGCATGAAATATAGCACACAATAACTTTGATACAAGATAGTTGTGAAGATAATTCTAGCTAGTACACAAGTCGTTCAGCAAAGGCAATAAAGACACGTAATTCATACGTCCAGAAACAAGTCATGCATTCTGGTTTTACTAGGATTACTTCCCATCCTTGGTCTTGTGGAACATAACCGTTATGGCCGTTGATAAGACAGCGTGTTGTAACGTCGTCAAAGGGACGAGGGTTACGTAATGTCCAACAGTCCCGTAACATTCTAAAAACCTCATTTCTTACCCCAATTACCGACTCCGTCACTTGTGGAAACGTTTTGTTTAATAGCTGTAGCCCGATGTTCTTTTTCTCACTTTGGTGAGAAGCGAACATTACTAACCCGTAAGCATAGCATGCTTCTTTATGTTGCATGTTAGCCGCTTTTTCTAAATCATGAAGTCCTATATTCGGATACATTGAGTCAAAATAATTTCTTAACCCGTTGCGTAAAATAGCATTTGGGTTCCCCGCAATATATGCGTCAAAGTAAACACATCGTAACTTATGGGTTTCCCAATGTGATATCCCCCATCTTTCAAACGAAAGTCTCTTATAAACCAAGACATTCTTGGAACGTTCTTCGAATATCTTACAAACTGATCTCGCCTTAAATAGTTGTGCCGAGGAATTCTGACCGACTCTAGACAAGATTTCATCAATCATGTCTCCGGGTAGGTCTCTTAAAATATTGGGTTGTCTATCCATTTTGTGTTTTTAAACTGTAAAATAGACAAGAGTTAGATTCATAAAAAAAATACTTATTAATACAAGCAATTTTTACATATATCATAAAGCATAAGCACACTATATTACATATATTACACCACACGAATACAACTATCTTATTCCGACTCGCTCGTTTCTTCTTCTTCGGTTTTGGTTCGTTTTGCCAAGTTTCTAGGGATATATGATGTTCCCCTAATACGAGCCGTCGTGATCCACATTGGTTTAGAAAAACCTGGTGGTTTAGAGGTTCCCGGGTCATTGTTACAACTTAAGGACTTCGGGGGTTGACGATACATATAAAGTTCATCGGGGTTGGAATTAGATTTCTCTATTTTTATGCCCTTTCCCTTATTATTTTCTTTTGCCTTTTTAAATTCAGTTGGGGTAATTTCTATAACATCATCGGAATTCTCGTCGGAATCCGATTCATCGGAGAATTGGTAATCCTCCCAATATTTTGCTTCCTTGGCGGAAACACCATTGACCATAATTAACCTTGGTCGGTTGGTTGAGGATTTTATTTTACTTAACCGTTTTATTATTTCCCCCACCGATTCTATTTCTTCATCCGGTTCCGATTCTTCTTCCGGTTCCGATTCTTCTTCCGGTTCCGACTCTTCTTCCGGTTCCTCTTCGGGAACTTGTGAATCAGTCCACGAATCATTCCAATTTACATTTGACTCTTCATTATTATTAGTTGAGTCAATGGGACTTGTTCTAGAGGTAGACATCTATCACATAATATCAAACGCGTTAAGAGATTAATATATCACATAATATTCACATGTTAAAAATATATAGTTTCCAACAAAATTTGTTAAGCAATCATTTTTCAAGTAAACACGGTCGAAGTCCAGACTCACTAATGCATCCTAACAAACTTGATAAGACACACTAATGCAAAATTCTGGTTCTCTAAGACCAACGCTCGGATACCAACTGAAATGTCCCGTTCTTATTGATTAAAAACGTTCCATATTAATTGATTTCGTTGCGAGGTTTTGACCTCTATATGAGACATTTTTCAAAGACTGCATTCATTTTTGAAACAAACCATAACCTTTATTTCATAGATAAAGGTTTTAAAAAGATTTACGTAGATTATCAAATAATGATAATCTAAAATATCCTGTTTACACGCGACCATTACATAATGGTTTACAATACAAATATGTTACAACAAAATAAGTTTCTTGAATGCAGTTTTTACACAATATCATACAAGCATGGACTCCAAATCTCGTTCTTATTTAAGTATGCGACAGCGGAAGCTCTTAATAATCACCTGAGAATAAACATGCTTAAAACGTCAACAAAAATGTTGGTGAGTTATAGGTTTAACCTATATATATCAAATCATAATAATAGACCACAAGATTTCATATTTCAATACACATCCCATACATAGAGATAAAAATCATTCATATGGTGAACACCTGGTAACCGACATTAACAAGATGCATATATAAGAATATCCCCATCATTCCGGGACACCCTTCGGATATGATATAAATTTCGAAGTACTAAAGCATCCGGTACTTTGGATGGGGCTTGTTGGGCCCGATAGATCTATCTTTAGGATTCGCGTCAATTAGGGTGTCTGTTCCCTAATTCTTAGATTACCAGACTTAATAAAAAGGGGCATATTCGATTTCGATAATTCAACCATAGAATGTAGTTTCACGTACTTGTGTCTATTTTGTAAATCATTTATAAAACCTGCATGTATTCTCATCCCAAAAATATTAGATTTTAAAAGTGGGACTATAACTCACTTTCACAGATTTTTACTTCGTCGGGAAGTAAGACTTGGCCACTCGTTGATTCACGAACCTATAACAATATATACATATATATCAAAGTATGTTCAAAATATATTTACAACACTTTTAATATATTTTGATGTTTTAAGTTTATTAAGTCAGCTGTCCTCGTTAGTAACCTACAACTAGTTGTCCACAGTTAGATGTACAGAAATAAATCGATAAATATTATCTTGAATCAATCCACGACCCAGTGTATACGTATCTCAGTATTGATCACAACTCAAACTATATATATTTTGGAATCAACCTCAACCCTGTATAGCTAACTCCAACATTCACATATAGAGTGTCTATGGTTGTTCCGAAATATATATAGATGTGTCGACATGATAGGTCGAAACATTGTATACGTGTCTATGGTATCTCAAGATTACATAATATACAATAAAAGTTGATTAAGTTATGGTTGGAATAGATTTGTTACCAATTTTCACGTAGCTAAAATGAGAAAAATTATCCAATCTTGTTTTACCCATAACTTCTTCATTTTAAATCCGTTTTGAGTGAATCAAATTGCTATGGTTTCATATTGAACCCTATTTTATGAATCTAAACAGAAAAAGTATAGGTTTATAGTCAGAAAAATAAGTTACAAGTCGTTTTTGTAAAGGTAGTCATTTCAGTCGAAAGAACGACGTCTAGATGACCATTTTAGAAAACATACTTCCACTTTGAGTTTAACCATAATTTTTGGATATAGTTTCATGTTCATAATAAAAATCATTTTCTCAGAATAACAACTTTTAAATCAAAGTTTATCATAGTTTTTAATTAACTAACCCAAAACAGCCCGCGGTGTTACTACGACGGCGTAAATCCGGTTTTACGGTGTTTTTCGTGTTTCCAGGTTTTAAATCATTAAGTTAGCATATCATATAGATATAGAACATGTGTTTAGTTGATTTTAAAAGTCAAGTTAGAAGGATTAACTTTTATTTGCGAACAAGTTTAGAATTAACTAAACTATGTTCTAGTGATTACAAGTTTAAACCTTCGAATAAGATAGCTTTATATGTATGAATCGAATGATGCTATGAACATCATTACTACCTTAAGTTCCTTGGATAAACCTACTGGAAAAGAGAAAAATGGATCTAGCTTCAACGGATCCTTGGATGGCTCGAAGTTCTTGAAGCAGAATCATGACACGAAAACAAGTTCAAGTAAGATCATCACTTGAAATAAGATTGTTATAGTTATAGAAATTGAACCAAAGTTTGAATATGATTATTACCTTGTATTAGAATGATAACCTACTGTAAGAAACAAAGATTTCTTGAGGTTGGATGATCACCTTACAAGATTGGAAGTGAGCTAGCAAACTTGAAAGTATTCTTGATTTTATGTAACTAGAACTTGTAGAATATATGAAGAACACTTAGAACTTGAAGATAGAACTTGAGAGAGATCAATTAGATGAAGAAAATTGAAGAATGAAAGTGTTTGTAGGTGTTTTTGGTCGTTGGTGTATGAATTAGATATAAAGGATATGTAATTTTGTTTTCATGTAAATAAGTCATGAATGATTACTCATATTTTTGTAATTTTATGAGATATTTCTTGCTAGTTGCCAAATGATGGTTCCCACATGTGTTAGGTGACTCACATGGGCTGCTAAGAGCTGATCATTGGAGTGTATATACCAATAGTACATACATCTAAAAGCTGTGTATTGTACGAGTACGAATACGGGTGCATACGAGTAGAAATGTTGATGAAACTGAATGAGGATGTAATTGTAAGCATTTTTGTTAAGTAGAAGTATTTTGATAAGTGTCTTGAAGTCTTTCAAAAGTGTATGAATACATATTAAAACACTACATGTATATACATTTTAACTGAGTCGTTAAGTCATCGTTAATCGTTACATGTAAGTGTTGTTTTGAAACCTTTAGGTTAACGATCTTGTTAAATGTTGTTAACCCAATGTTTATAATATCAAATGAGATTTTAAATTATTATATTATCATGATATTATCATGTATGAATATCTCTTAATATGATATATATACATTAAATGTCTTTACAACGATAATCGTTACATATATGTCTCGTTTAAAAATCATTAAGTTAGTAGTCTTGTTTTTACATATGTAGTTCATTGTTAATATACTTAATGATATGTTTACTTATCATAGTATCATGTTAACTATATATATATCCATATATATGTCATCATATAGTTTTTACAAGTTTTAACGTTCGTGAATCACCGGTCAACTTGGGTGGTCAATTGTCTATATGAAACATATTTCAATTAATCAAGTCTTAACAAGTTTGATTGCTTAACATGTTGGAAACATTTAATCATGTAAATATCAATCTCAATTAATATATATAAACATGGAAAAGTTCGGGTCACTACACAAATAAATACATTATATACATACATGTATACTTATTCCACTCACCTCGAACTCGAGCAATACAAACCATGCGTGAAATCTCCACCAAACGCAACGAGCAAGCTTTTACCTATAATACGCATATAGGTATACAAACAATCAACATACATTCTTTACAAGAGAATTCGACTTCAACACCCCTTAACCAAGGGTTTATATGTAACGACCCGGCTTTTTCGACTTGCTTTTGTGCTTTGTGCTTTCACGAAACTGCGTATTTGTGCGTACTGAGCTAGCTTATGCTCTGGGATCTTTAATCATGGTTAATTACTTTCGTTAATATCTTACAACGTGCTATTAAGTGTGTAATCACTTAACTTGATCCCCGAATGCTTTTACGACCGTTGGTGTCACTCATCGTTTTAAACGAGATACGTACTTGGTACACGTTAAACTTTTGTCGTAATTGGAATATTATGACTGCGTAAACTTGATTGTTATTTATTATAACAATTACTTGGCTTAATAGCTTATTTAATTAAGCTTAGTGTTTACAAATGCTTACTAGTTACCTTAATGGACTTAACACCGTAATTGACTTTCCATGGCCCGACTCGTCTTTGGGGCACACGTACTTTTCACGAATAATATTTAGAATATTATTTACGTTCATGATTAATTATTATTAATCATTTTTAATTAACTAATGTTACTAGTTAATTACTTGGGCTTTAATTATTTAATTGTTGCATACTTACATGGACTCATGTTAATGGACTTGGAAGCCCACCCTACTTTTCTTAATGGACTACTAGTTAGCCCATTATTATGCAAGTATTTCATTAAGGCTTAAACTAGATTAGTTAGTGACATAAGGGGACTAGTTACATGTATACTTACACCTCTTTCCCACACCATTTAACTTTAATACCATTCTAAGCATACACCATTCTCCCATGTTGGAAAGTTAGCTTTTTGACTTTCCCATTTGTTGCCAAAACCGTAGGCCTTTACATGGGTGAGAGGGAGTTCATTTTTCATTTTTATTTGTTACTTATACACTAGTTTGAACCTCACTTTTACACACACATACTTACACTCATTTTCTCTCAACTTTCTCTCCAAAAATTGTAAGCATTATATCTTTTCTTTCTTCCTTTTTCCTTTGAAGAAAACCAAAATTCATCATCATCATTTACTAGTTTGTAGTTACTTGTTGTTTGTTGTTGTTAAAGATCAAGTTCAATAACTTGTATCTTCATGCAATCTTGCTTTCTTCCATCTTTTGTTTGATGAAGAACCAAGAACAAGAATCTAAACTTGTTAGTTTATGGTTCTACACTTAAATGTTTTAAAGATTTAAAGTTCATAAGTTTCATTATCATACTTGTGTTCATGTTTTGTAGACTTAAATCCTAAGATCCAAACCTTGATTTGAATCTTCTTAAGTATGAAACAAACATGAACATAATACTTGTAACTTTAATTTATTTCTTCATTTTATTTATTTAAAGTTGTGATGTTGTTATTTTAGTCAAGTATTACTAGTTAATCTTGATCTCATATTTCTTGAAACTACTTTTGTAAGTTCAAGAACATGAAAGTAAAACTTTTTAATTATAACTTTGTACACTTATGTTAGATCTAGACTTTTAGGTGTAGGATCTTCAAGATCTAACTAAGAACTATGTTCTACAACTTAAGATCTTGTTTATTTAAGTTTACTTTCAAGTTTGTAGCTTAATATTTCTTTTATAACTCATGTATGTGTCGGATCTAAGATCTCAATGTAACTTTGGTTCATCAAACTACTTACAACTCTTAAGTGAGTTGTGCTACATATCTTAGACTTACACTAGTGTCATTATGGTCAAAACTTGGGAAAGATGATGCAAACACATCAACGAGTTGTACACTTGAAGCTATACGCATCAAGGATGAGAACCGTGATGAGCATCAAGCACTAAGAACCCACCGGAACACCTTGTTTACTATTTTATGGGTCTGAACAGACCACCTGGGCTACTGAAAAGTTGATTTTCAGCTAGATCGGTTCGAGTAGATGATTTTCCGTTTAGGCCTCGTCTTAATCCGAGTTACGGTTTAGGATCTATGGCCTCCCGAAAGTCACTACACCCTATTAACGTTGTGCTGAAATTTCTGACCTACTCGCACTTAAACCGTCACCACGGTCAAACGAAGACGATTTTGGTTCTGGAAATTGGTCAGTACCTAGGGGACTCATATACGGAGCCATGGCCACTGGTCTCACCTCATTTAAGTTTGTATAGAGGCCGTGACGGCTGAACGAAGTCTGCCTTTGTTTTAAACCCTTTTCTTGAATGAAACTTACTCTATACTTTTTGTTTGATGATGATACTTAAGACCTAATTTACATACTTTTCAACCTTTGGGACGATTTACTGACTTAGTAACTTTTTACTTAGGTTGAGGACCTTTCGGACCAACTACTTGCTTACTTATCTCGAATCAACTTAACTACTTTACACTGTGAGTTATAGCATCCCTTTTTACTTTAACTATTTTGGGAACTGAGAATACATGCGCGTTTTACGTTTTACATACTAGGCACGAGTACTTAAACTTATTATATGTGTGGGTTATACAATGGTATAAACTTTCCCCTTAGCTCGGTAATGTTTAGTCATTGGTCTTTGAACCGGTGAACGCGAATCTTAGATATGGATCCATAGGGTTTGACATCCCCACTCGGGCAAGTAGCGCTAGCATTTAACGGGTGTTTAATACTTCGTGAACATATGCACACGCCAAGTGCACTTTTAGGGGGTATTATTATTACGTTAAGTTAGTTACTGTAACGACCCGTATTTTTCCATGATTATATATATTTGAGAATGATATTTATATATATAAATGTTTCCAACATTTTAAGCAATCAAACTTGTTAAGACTTGATTAATTGAAACGGATTTTACATAAACGTTTGACCACCCAGTTTGTCCGACGATTCACGAACGTTAAATCTTGTAAAAACTACATGATGATATATATATATGGATATATATATATATATATATATATATATATATATATATATATATATATATATATATATATATATATATATATATATATATATATATTAACATGGTATTATGGTAAGTAAGTATCTCATTAAGTATATTAACAATGGGTTTTATACATAAAATGAGACTACTAAATTAAGGAATTTGAAACAAGATATATATGTAACGGTTATGGACGTAATAATGTCTTAATTAAAATAAATACATATGTATTGTATTAAGATATATTAATACATTATGTTTAACATGATATAATGATAATTAAGTATATCATTAAGTGTATTAACAATGAACTATATACATAAAACGAGACTACTAACTTAAGGGTTTCGAAACAATATATACAAGTAACGATTAACGACGAAATAACGACTTAATTAAAATGTATATATATGTATTGTATTAATATATATTAATACACTTTTGAAAGCCTTAAGAACATATATCAAAATACTTATACTTAACAAAAATGCTTACAATTACATTCTCGTTCATTTTCATCAACAATTTTACTCGTATGCACCCGTATTCGTACTCGTACGATACACAGCTTCTAGATGTATATACTATTGGTATATACACTCAATCATCAGCTCCTTAGCAGCCCATGTGAGTCATTAAACATGTGGGAACCATCATTTGGCAACTAGCATGAATGATTAAACAAAATTACAAAAATATTATAAATCATTCATGAATTATTAACATAAAAACAAAATTACACATCCTTTATATCTAATCCATATATCAACGACCAAAAACACCTACAAACACTTTCATTCTTCAATTTTCTTCATCTAATTGATCTCTCTCAAGTTCCATCTTCAAGTTCTAAGTGTTCTTCATAAATTCTACAAGTTCTAGTTTCATAAAATCAAGAATACTTCCAAGTTTACTAGCTCACTTCCAATCTTGTAAAGTGATCATCCAACCTCAAGAAATCCTTGTTGTTTATAGTAAGATATCATTCTAAATCAAGGTAATACTCATATACAAACTTTGATTCAATTCCTATAACTATAACTATCTTAATTCGAGTGATAATCTTACTTGAACTTGTTTTCGTGTCATGATTCTACTTCAAGAACTTTCAAGCCATCCAAGATCCTTTGAAGCTAGATCATTTCTTGTCACTTCCAGTAGGTTTACCTACTAAACTTGAGGTAGTAATGATGTTCATAACATCGTTCGATTCATACTTATATAATCATCTTATTTGAAGAAAATAACTTGTAATCACTAGAACATAGTTTCGTTAATTCTAAACTTGTTCGCAAACAAAGTTAATCCTTCTAACTTGACTTTTAAAAATAACTTAACACATATTTTATATCTATATGATATGCTAATTTAATGAGTTAAAACTTGGAAACACGAAGAACACCGTAAAACCGGACATACGCCGTCGTAGTAAAACCGGTGACTGTTTTGGGTTGTATAATTAAAAAAAATACTATCTTAGACTTTGATTTAAAGATTTGTATTTTGGGAAAATAATATTTCATATAAACATGATAACATATCCAAAAATTATGGTTAAACTCAAAGTAGAAGTATGTTTTTCAAAATGGTCATCAAGATGTCGTTCTTTCGACGGAAATGACTACCTCTTTCAAATATGGACTTGTAACCTGTAAATCCGATTATAAACCACTACTTTTTTAGTTTATTTCTAAATACTAAAGTTCATTACGAAACCATAGCAATTTGAATCACTCAAAACCGATTTATAACGAAGAAGATATGGGTAAAACAAGATTGGTTAGAAATCACCAAAATAGCTACGGGATTATTTTGCAAAAATCTATACTAACCATGTCCTAGCTAACTTTTCTTGTATTATACATGTATTTATACATATTTCCTTGTACTATACTAGTCTTGGTTAATTGTAAGACACATGTACACAATACGTTGAGATAACTTCAAAGACAACAGTTTGTACAGTAGGTCGTGACTAAACCTTAGACAATATATTTACAATACGTCAGATAAATCGTAAGACACATGTACACAACACGTCGAGATAACTTCAAAGACAATAGTTGTACAATGGGTTGTGATTGAGTCTTAGACATTATATTTACAATACGTCTTGATTATTCCAGGGTGATGTATTGAACTATATATATGGACTACTAACGTTGGATTGCTAACATTGGACTACTAACGTTGGACTACTAACATTGGACTACTAACGTTGGACTGCTAACTTGACAACTTAAATCATCAACACGTAAATAAAAATTTGATTTGAATATATTTATCATACTTTGATATATATGTATATATTTGTTATAGATTCTTGAATCGATCCGTGGCCAAGTCTGATTTTCAACGAATTGAAAATATGTGCAAGTGAGTTATAGTCCCATTTTTACTATCTAATATTTTGGGATGAGAATACATGCAGCTTTGTAAATGTTTTACAAAATAGACACAAGTACTTGAAACTATATTCTATGGTTGGATTACGAATACCGAATATCGCCCCTTGTTAGCTTGGTAGCCTAAGAATTAGGGAAATGGCCCCTAATTGACGCGAATCCTAAAGATAGATTTATGGACCTTGACACGTCCCATTCGGGTTACGAATGCTTTAGTACTTCGATTGATATATACTGATTGCGGCGGCCGGTATGTAGCATGCAGATTGCGAAATGCCTGTATGTGGGGGATATTCTATATGCATCTTGTTAGTTCAGTTACCAGGTGTTCACCATATGAATGATTTTTATGCAGATTGCGAAATGCCTGTATAATGTTTATGAAAATGAAATCTTGTGGTCTATTATTACGATTTACGATATAGGTTAAACCTATAACTCACCAACATTTTTGTTGACATTTTAAGCATGTTTATTCTCAGGTGATTATTGAAAGGCTTCCGCTGTTGCATGCTATTTAAAGAAGAGATTTGGAGTCAGCATGCTTGTATGATAATGTTTAAAAACTGCATTCGGATGTCTAAGATTGTAATATATTGTAATGGTTGTGTAAAAACTTGGTATTTTTAGATTATCGATGATTGATAATCTATGTTATATCTTTTAAACCTTTATCGATAAAATAAAGGTTATGGTTTGTTTTTAAAAAGAATGCAGGCTTTGAAAAACGTCTCATATAGAGGTCAAAACCTCGCAATGAAACCAATTAATATGAAACGTTTATAATCGATATGAACGGGGTATTTCAGTTGGTATCAGAGCATTGGTCTTAGAGAACCAGAAAATTTACATTAGTGTGTCTAACCGAGTTTGTTAGGATGCATTAGTGAGTCTGGACTTCGACCGTGTCTGTTTTAAAAATGATTGCTTAATATTTTTGCTGGAAACTATATATGCTTAACATGTAAATATTATGTGATATATTAATTTCTTAACATACTTGCTATTATGTGTTAGATAACTTCATCCGATCAGGCTAGGCTATCAAATGACTCCGATTACAGTAGTCATTCAAGAGACTCAGATATTGAGTCAAAATCTTCAACCAATGTACCAAAGTTAAAAATGGTCGATGGTGTCTCAGCTGAGGAAGAAAAATACTGGGAAGACTCCTAATTCCCTGAGGAACCGGAAGAGAATCCTAATGAGGATTCCGACGAAGTGATAGAAATTATATCGGCTCAGTTTGATAAAAAGAAAAAGGGGAAATCTCCATCTATCAAGATAGAGAAACCCGATCCTAAGTCCGATGGACCATTAGTTATCAGAAATAACCCTGACCGTTCTTATCGTAAACACCCGTATCACTTAAACTTTGTTTTTTGACCTGAAACATCTCAGAGACTAGATCCTTCCAAAAAGGGTGTGAAAATGACTGCTCGTATTAGGGGCGGAATGGGTATTGGTAAGAAATTAGCTGAACGAACTAAGTCAGAAGAGGAAGAAACAAGTGAGTCTGATTGAAGAGTTCGTAGTAATGAGTTTTACCATGCCTTGTAATATATGTATGATAACGTGCTTGTGCTTTTATGCTATATGTAAAAATTGCTTGTAATGTTATGTTATTTCCATTATCAGACTTAAGTATAATTTTTGTCTCTTTTACAGTTTATAACGAAATACAAAATGGACGTTAGGGATAGACAACCGAATATTTTAGAAGACCTACCACAGGAAATGCTTGTTGAAATCTTGTCTAGAGTGGGTCAAGATTCATCGACTCAATTGTTTATGACGAAGTTAGTTTACAGGGAATTTGAAAGGCATTCCGAGCATGCCTTGGTTTATAGAAGGCTTTCCTTCAATAGGTGATGTATCTCACACTGGGGACACCCTAAATTAGCCCATATTTTCTTTATGGCTATGTATTCTGGAACCCTAACGCAATTTTCCGCTACGGGTTGAGGGCTTATTTTGACTCTAATTATCCCAATATAGGACTTCGTTCATTAGAGAAGGCTTCAAACATGCAACTTAAAGAAGCATGCTACGCTTATGGGTTAATTATGTTTGCCTCTCGTGAAACTGAGAAAAAGAACATCGGGTTACAACTTCTTAATAGAACATTCCCACTGGTAACG
This sequence comes from Rutidosis leptorrhynchoides, assembly GCF_046630445.1. Taxonomy (NCBI): domain Eukaryota; kingdom Viridiplantae; phylum Streptophyta; class Magnoliopsida; order Asterales; family Asteraceae; genus Rutidosis; species Rutidosis leptorrhynchoides. Next base: position 18,156,042 of record NC_092335.1, on the reverse strand, counting down.
GATGTAGTAGTTGAGGTGAGAAATAAGGTTTTTGACTTGTTACGGCGCTGTTGGATATTACGTAACCCCCGTCCTTTTGACGACGTTACAACATGCTGCTCTACCAAAGACCACAACGGTTATTTTCCACTTGACCAGGGATGGGAAATAGTATTGGTCAAACCAGAGTGCATGACTTGTTTTTGGTCATATGAATTACGTGTTTTTATTGAACGATTTGAGTTTAACTAGAATTGTCTTAACAGCTGCCTTGTATTATAATTATCGTGTGCTATATTTCATGTTGTATGTAAAATAGCAGTATTGTACGATTGTAAATTATTGTACCAAAGATTTCAATATGAAGTATTATTGTAATTAGTTTTTCATGATAGAATTGTAGTAGTTGAATCGTATATTAGCTATTAAGTATGAACTTTAACGGGTAGGTACTACCCAAATTATAATTATAAAACGCTAATATGAAGAAAAGGCTTTTATAAATAAGTTCATATTATGCTACGAAATACTATTAACTACTCCTGATATTCTATATGATTAACTTAACTCTTTTGGCTATCTTTGAAGGAAATGGCACCGACTACCAGACAAACCGTAAATATGAACGAGGAAGAATTCCGTACCCTTCTTGCGACGAGCATAGCCGCAGTACAGGCTACATTACGCAACAATCCCTCAGGGTCCGGCGGTGGGATTAACTCTACAGGGAACCTTGTAGGATGCTCCTACAAGGCTTTCACTGCCTGTAACCCTCTTGAGTTCGATGGAACCGAAGGACCAGTCGGACTAAAACGGTGGACCGAGAAGGTCGAGTCTGTATTTGCTATAAGCAAATGTACTGAAGAGGATAAGGTGAAATACGCCACGCATACTTTCACAGGTATTGCGTTAACATGGTGGAACACCTATCTCGAGCAGGTGGGACAAGATACTGCTTACGCACTACCATGGGTAGCGTTCAAACACATGATGAATGAGCAGTACCGTCCCAGGAATGAAGTCAACAAACTCAAGACAGAGCTTAGAGAACTTTGAGCACAAGGAAACGATATTACCACATATGAGCGACGATTTACAGAATTGTCTCTAATGTGTCCTGGTATGTTTGAGGACGAGGAAGAACAGATCGAAGCGTTTGTGAAAGGGCTACGAGTTAGAATTCAGGAAAATGTAAGTGCATCCGCACCTACATCAATGCAGAAAGCGAGTCAAATGGCTCACAAACTCATGGGCCAGATTGAGGGAAGAAATAAAGAGTTGGCAACTTGGGAGGCCAAAATAAAAGAAGGCAAGAGGAAGTGGGAAGAAACCAGTGACAAGGGTCACCAGTACAACAACAATAATAATCACAACCTCAATCGCACCATATATCGCAATAACAATCGCAACAACAATCGTAACCCCAACAACAACAACTACAACAACCGTCTCAACAACAACAACTACAACAACCATCTCAACAACAACAACAACTATAACAACCGTCCCAACAACAATAATAATAGCAACAACAACAATAACAACAATGACGATAAGAGGCAGAAAATTCCGTGCCAAAGGTGTGAAGGGTACCATCCGACTACTTACTGTTCGGCATCATGTACCAAGTGTAATAGAAAGGGTCATGGTGCGACGAAGTGTGAAGTCTACGGACCAGTGGTTAAAGGAACAAATATTACCGACATTACTTGTTTCGGATGCGGGAAGAAGAGACATTACAAAAGTGCGTGCCCAAACCAAGGGAGTAATAATGGGCAGGGCCGAGGAAGAGTCTTCAACATTAACGCGGCTGAAGCGCAGGAAGACCCAGAGCTTGTTACGGGTACGTTTCTTATTGATGAAAAACCTGCTTATATTTTATTTGATTCGGGTGCGGATAGAAGCTATATGAGTAGAGATTTTTGTGCCAAATTAAACTTTCCATTAACGCCGTTGGATAATAAGTGTTTACTTGAATTAGCTAACGGTAAACTAGTTAAAGCCGATAAAATATGCCGGAACTGAAAAATTAAACTGGTTGGCGAAACGTTTAAAATTAATTTGATACCAGTAGAATTGGGGAGTTTTGATGTAATAATCGGCATGGACTGGATGATCAAGGAGAAAGCAGAGATCGTTTGTTACAAGAATGCGATTCGCATTCTGCGCGAGAAGGGAAAACCCTTAATGGTGTACGGAGAAAAGGGTAACGCGAAGTTAAATCTTATTAGTAGCTTGAAGGCGCAAAAGCTAATAAGAAAAGGTTGCTATGTAATTTTAGCGCACGTCGAGAAAGTCAAACCCGAAGAAAAGAACATCAATGATGTTCCCATCGCAAAGGAATTTCCCGATGTATTTCCAAAAGAATTACCGGGACTACCGCCACACCGATCCGTCGAATTTCAAGTAGATCTTGTACCAGGAGCTGCACCGATAGCTCGTGCTCCTTACTGACTTGCACCTAGTGAAATAAAAGAATTACAAAGCCAATTACAAGAGCTTTTGGAGCGTGGTTTCATTCGACCAAGCACATCACCGTGGGGAGCTCCTGTTTTGTTTGTCAAGAAGAAGGATGGTACGTTCAGGTTATGTATTGACTACCGAGAGTTGAACAAGCTTACCATCAAAAACCGTTATTCACTACCGAGAATCGATGACTTATTTGACCAACTGCAAGGTTCGTCAGTTTATTCGAAGATTGATTTACGTTCCGGTTATCATCAAATGCGGGTGAAGGAGGAGGATATTCCAAAGACTGCTTTCAGAACGCGTTACGGTCATTATGAGTTTACGGTTATGCCGTTTGGATTGACTAATGTACCAGCTGTGTTTATGGACCTCATGAACCGGGTGTGTGGGCCATATCTTGACAAGTTTGTCATTGTTTTCATCGAAGACATACTTATATACTCTAAGAATGATCAAGAGCACGGAGAACATTTGAGAATGGTGCTAGAATTGTTGAGGAAGGAAGAACTGTACGCTAAGTTTTCTAAGTCTGCATTTTGGTTAAAAGAAGTTCAATTCCTCGGACACATAGTGAGCAAGGAAGGTATTCAGGTTGATCCGGAAAAGATTGAAACTGTTGAAAATTGGAAACCCCGAAAACCCCAACGCACATACGCCAATTTTTAGGATTGGCTGGTTACTATAGAAGATTCATCCAAGATTTTTCTAAAGTAGCAAAACCCTTGACTGCATTAACGCATAAAGGGAAGAAATTTGAATGGAAGGATGAACAAGAGAAACCGTTTCAATTGTTAAAGAAGAAGTTAACTACGGCACCTATATTGTCATTGCCTGAAGGGAATGATGATTTTGTGATTTATTGTGACGCTTCAAGGCAAGGTCTTGGTTGTGTATTAATGCAATGAACGAAGGTAATTGCTTATGCGTCTAGACAATTGAAGATTCACGAGCAGAATTACACGACTCACGATTTGGAATTAGGCGCTGTTGTTTTTGCATTGAAGATGTGGAGACATTACTTATATGGGGTCAAATGTACCATATATACCGACCACAAAAGTCTCCAACACATATTTGATCAGAAGCAACTGAACATGAGGCAACGTAGGTGGGTTGAACTGCTAAATGATTACGACTGTGAGATTCGTTATCATCAGGGGAAGGCGAATGTGGTAGCCGACGCTTTGAGTAGAAAGGAAAGAGAACCAATGCGGATAAAAGCTTTGAATATAATTATTCATACTAACCTTACTACTCGAATAAAAGAGGCGCAACAAGGAGTTTTGAAAGAAGGTAGTTTTGAAAAGGAAATACCCAAAGGATTGGATAAACAGCATACTATTCGGGAGGACAGAACCCGGTATTTGGCTGAAAGAATTTGGGTACCAAAGTTTGGGGATTCGAGAGAAATGGTACTTAGGGAAGCACATAAAACCAGATACTCAATACATTCCGGAGCGGGGAAAATGTACCAAGATCTCAAGAAACATTTTTGGTGGCCGGGTATGAAAGCCGATATTGCTACATACGTAGGAGAATGTTTGACTTGTTCTAAAGTCAAAGCTGAGCATCAGAAACCATCAGGTCTACTTCAACAACCTGAAATCCCGGAATGGAAATGGGAAAACATTACCATGGATTTCATTACTAAATTGCCAAGGACTGCAAGTGGTTATGATACTATTTGGGTAATAGTCGATCGTCTTACTAAGTCATCACACTTTCTACCAATGAGAGAAGATGATAAAATGGAGAAATTGGCACGACTATACTTGAAGGAAGTCGTTACATCAAGCATTGGGAACTCGTCTAGACATGAGTACTGCCTATCACCCTCAAACTGATGGGCAAAGTGAAAGGACGATACAGACACTCGAAGACATGCTACGAGCATGTGTTATTGATTTTGGAAATGGTTGGGATCGACATCTACCATTAGCAGAATTTTCCTATAACAACAGTTATCACTCGAGTATTGATACGGCACCGTTCGAATCATTTTATGGTAGGAAGTGCAGGTCTCCGATTTGTTGGAGTGAGGTGGGAGATAAACAAATTATGGGTCCGGAGATTATCCAGGAAACGACCGAGAAAATCATCCAGATTCAACAACGGTTGAAAACAGCCAGGAGTCGACAAAAGAGCTACGCCGATGTCAGAAGAAAACCTTTAGAATTTGAGGTTGGTGATATGGTCATGCTTAAGGTATCACCTTGGAAAGGTGTCATTCGTTTTGGCAAATGAGAGAAGCTAAACCCGAGATACATTGGACCATTCAAGATTATTGATCGTGTTGGGCCAGTAGCTTATCGACTTGAACTACCTCAACAACTTGCCAGTGTACATAACACCTTCCACGTCTTGAATTTGAAGAAATGCTTAGCTACAGAAGATCTCACTATTCCTTTAGACGAGATTAAGATTGACGAAAAACTACAGTTCGTTGAAGAACCCGTCAAAATTATGGATCGTGAGATTAAAGGACTCAAACAAAGCAAAATACCAATCGTTAAGGTTCAACGGAATGCTCGTAGAGGACCCGAGTTCACCTGGGAGCGTGAAGATCAGATGAAACAAAAATACCCGCACTTATTCCCAGATAATGCGTCAACGCCTATAACTACTTAAAATTTCGGGACGAAATTTATTTAACGGGTAGGTGTAGTGACCCGAACTTTTCCATGTTTATATATATTAATTGAGATTGATGTTTACATGATTAAATGTTTCCAACATGTTAAGCAATCAAACTTGTTAAGACTTGATTAATTGAAATAGGTTTCATATAGACAATTGACCACCCAAGTTGACCGGTGATTCACGAACGTTAAAACTTGTAAAAAAACTATATGATGACATATATATGGTTATATATATAGTTAACATGATATTATGATAAGTAAACATATCATTAATTATATTAACAATGAACTACATATGTAAAAACAAGACTACTAACTTAATGATTTTGAAACGAGACATATATGTAACGTTTATCGTTGTAACGACATTTAATGTATATATATCATATTAAGAGATATTCGTACATCATAATATCATGATAATATAATAATTTAAAATCTCTTTTGTTATTATAAACATTGGGTTAACAACATTTAACAAGATCGTTAACCTAAAGGTTTCAAAACAACACTTACATGTAACGACTAACGATGACTTAACGACTCAGTTAAAATGTATATACATGTAGTGTTTTAATATGTATTTATACACTTTTGAAAGACTTCAATACACTTATCAAAATACTTCTACTTAACAAAAATGTTTACAATTACATTCTCGTTCAGTTTCATCAACAATTCTACTCGTATGCACCCGTATTCGTACTCGTACAATACACAGCTTTTAGATGTATGTACTATTGGTATATACACTCAAATGATCAGCTCTTAGCAGCCCATGTGAGTCACCTAACACATGTGGGAACCATCATTTGGCAACTAGCATGAAATATCTCATAAGATTACAAAAATATGAGTAATCATTCATGACTTATTTACATGAAAACAAAATTACATATCCTTTATATCTAATCCATACACCAACGACCAAAAACACCTACAAACACTTTCATTCTTCAATTTTCTTCATCTAATTGAACTCTCTCAAGTTCTATCTTCAAGTTCTAAGTGTTCTTCATAAATTCCAAAAGTTCTAGTTTCATAAAATCAAGAATACTTTCAAGTTTGCTAGCTCACTTCCAATCTTGTAAGGTGATCATCCAACCTCAAGAAATCTTTGTTTCTTACAGTAGGTTATCATTCTAATACAAGGTAATAATCATATTCAAACTTTGGTTCAATTTCTATAACTATAACAATCTTATTTCAAGTGATGATCTTACTTGAACTTGTTTTCGTGTCATGATTTTGCTTCAAGAACTTTGAGCCATCCAAGGATCCATTGAAGCTAGATCCATTTTTCTCTTTTCCAGTAGGTTCATCCAAGGAACTTAAGGTAGTAATGATGTTCATAACATCATTCGATTCATACATATAAAGCTATCTTATTCGAAGGTTTAAACTTGTAATCACTAGAACATAGTTTAGTTAATTCTAAACTTGTTCGCAAACAAAAGTTAATCCTTCTAACTTGACTTTTAAAATCAACTAAACACATGTTCTATATCTATATGATATGCTAACTTAATGATTTAAAACCTGGAAACACGAAAAACACCGTAAAACCGGATTTACGCCGTCGTAGTAACACCGCGGGCTGTTTTGGGTTAGTTAATTAAAAACTATGATAAACTTTGATTTAAAAGTTGTTATTCTGAGAAAATGATTTTTATTATGAACATGAAACTATATCCAAAAATTATGGTTAAACTCAAAGTGGAAGTATGTTTTCTAAAATGGTCATCTAGACGTCGTTCTTTCGACTGAAATGACTACCTTTACAAAAACGACTTGTAACTTATTTTTCCGACTAGAAACCTATACTTTTTTTGTTTAGATTCATAAAATAGAGTTCAATATGAAACCATAGCAATTTGATTCACTCAAAACGGATTTAAAATGAAGAAGTTATGGGTAAAACAAGATTGGATAATTTTTCTCATTTTAGCTACGTGAAAATTGGTAACAAATCTATTCCAACCTTAACTTAATCAACTTGTATTATATATTATGTAATCTTGAGATACCATAGACACGTATACAATGTTTCGACCTATCATGTCGACACATCTATATATATTTCGGAACAACCATAGACACTCTATATGTGAATGTTGGAGTTAGCTATACAGGGTTGAGGTTGATTCCAAAATATATATAGTTTGAGTTGTGATCAATACTGAGATACGTATACACTGGGTCGTGGATTGATTCAAGATAATATTTATCGATTTATTTCTGTACATCTAACTGTGGACAACTAGTTGTAGGTTACTAACGAGGACAGCTGACTTAATAAACTTAAAACATCAAAATATATTAAAAGTGTTGTAAATATATTTTGAACATACTTTGATATATATGTATATATTGTTATAGGTTCGTGAATCAACCAGTGGCCAAGTCTTACTTCCCGACGAAGTAAAAATCTGTGAAAGTGAGTTATAGTCCCACTTTTAAAATCTATTATTTTTGGGATGAGAATACATGCAGGTTTTATAAATGATTTACAAAATAGACACAAGTACGTGAAACTACATTCTATGGTTGAATTATCGAAATCGAATATGCCCCTTTTTATTAAGTCTGGTAATCTAAGAATTAGGGAACAGACACCCTAATTGACGCGAATCCTAAAGATAGATCTATTGGGCCTAACAAACCCCATCCAAAGTACCGGATGCTTTAGTACTTCGAAATTTATATCATATCTGAAGGGTGTCCCGGAATGATGGGGATATTCTTATATATGCATCTTGTTATTGTCGGTTACCAGGTGTTCACCATATGAATGATTTTTATCTCTATGTATGGGATGTGTATTAAAATATGAAATCTTGTGGTCTATTGTTACGATTTGATATATATAGGTTAAACCTATAACTCACCAACATTTTTGTTGATGTTTTAAGCATGTTTATTCTCAGGTGATTATTAAGAGCTTCCGCTGTCGCATACTTAAATAAGGACAAGATTTGGAGTCCATGCTTGTATGATATTGTGTAAAAACTGCATTCAAGAAACTTATTTTGTTGTAACATATTTGTATTGTAAACCATTATGTAATGGTCGTGTGTAAACAGGATATTTTAGATTATCATTATTTGATAATCTACGTAAAGCTTTTTAAACCTTTATTGATGAAATAAAGGTTATGGTTTGTTTAAAAATGAATGCAGTCTTTGAAAAACGTCTCATATAGAGGTCAAAACCTCGCAACGAAATCAATTAATATGGAACGTTTTTAATCAATAAGAACGGGACATTTCAGTTGGTATCAGAGCGTTGGTCTTAGAGAACCAGAAAATTTGCATTAGTGTGTCTTATCGAGTTTGTTAGGATGCATTAGTGAGTCTGGACTTCGACCGTGTTTTCTTTAAAAATGATTGCTTAACATTTTTGTTGGAAACTATATATTTTTAACATATGAATATTATGTGATATATTAATCTCTTAACGTGTTTGATATTATGTGATAGATGTCTACCTCTAGAACAATTCCCATTGACTCACCTAATAATAATGAAGAGTCAAATGTAAATTGGAATGATTTGTGGACTGATTCACAAGTTCCCGAAGAGGAACCGGAAGAAGAGTCGGAACCGGAAGAAGAATCGGAACCGGAAGAAGAATCGGAACCGGATGAAGAAATAGAACCGGTGGGGGAAATAATAAAACGGTTAAGTAAAAGAAAATCCTCAACCAACCGACCAAAGTTAATTATGGTCAATGGTGTTTCCGCCAAGGAAGCAAAATATTGGGAGGATTAACAATTCTCCGATGAATCGGATTCCGACGAGAATTCCGATGATGTTATAGAAATTACCCCAACTGAATTTAAAAAGGCAAAAGAAAATAATAAGGGAAAGGGCATAAAAATAGAGAAATCTAATTCCAACCCCGATGAACTTTATATGTATCGTCAACCCCCGAAGTCCTTAAGTTGTAACAATGACCCGGGAACCTCTAAACCACCAGGTTTTTCTAAACCAATGTGGACAACGACGGCTCGTATTAGGGGAACATCATATATCCCTAGAAACTTGGCAAAACGAACCAAAACCGAAGAAGAAGAAACGAGCGAGTCGGAATAAGATAGTTGTATTCGTGTGGTGTAATATATGGAATATAGTGTTCTTATGCTTTATGATATATGTAAAAATTGCTTGTATTAATAAGTATTTTTTTTATGAATCTAACTCTTGTCTATTTTACAGTTTAAAAACACAAAATGGATAGACAACCCAATATTTTAAGAGACCTACCCGGAGACATGATTGATGAAATCTTGTCTAGAGTCGGCCAGAATTCTTCGGCACAACTATTTAAGGCGAGATCAGTTTGTAAGACATTCGAAGAACGTTCCAAGAATGTCTTGGTTTATAAGAGACTTTCATTTGAAAGATGGGGGATATCACATTGGGAAACCCATAAGTTACGATGTGTTTACTTTGACGCATATATTGCGGGGAACCCAAATGCTATTTTACGCAACGGGTTAAGAAATTATTTTGACTCAATATATCCGAATATTGGACTTCGTGATTTAGAAAAAGCGGCTAACATGCAACATAAAGAAGCATGTTATGCTTACGGATTAGTAATGTTCGCTTCTCACCAAAGTGAGAACAAGAACATCGGGCTACAACTATTAAACAAAACGTTTCCACAAGTGACGGAGTCGGTAATTGGGGTAAGAAATGAGGTTTTTAGATTATTACGGGACTGTTGGACATTACGTAACCCTCGTCCCTTTGATGACGTTACAACACGCTGTCTTATCAACGGCCATAACGGTTATGTTGCACAAGACCAAGGATGGGAAGTAGTCCTAGTAAAACCAGAATGCATGACTTGTTTCTGGACGTATGAATTACGTGTCTTTATTGCCTTTGCTGAACGACTTGTGTACTAGCTAGAATTGTCTTCACAACTATCTTGTATCAAAGTTATTGTGTGCTATATTTCATGCTTTATGTAAAATAAGCGGTATTGTAAGTTTGTAAAATATTGTATAAAAGTTTGAACGCGAAATATTATTATAATCAGTTTTTCATATAGAATTGTAGTAGTTGAATTGTATATTAGCTACTAAGTATGAACTTAACGGGTAGGTACTACCCGAATTTAAACTTATAAAACGCTAATATGAAGAAAAAGCTTTTATAAATGAGTTCATATTATGCTACGAAATACTATTAACTACTCTTAATATTCTGTATGATTAACTTGTTCCATGTAACTATTTTGAAGGAAATGGCACCGACTACTCGACACACCGTGAATATGAATGAAGAGGAATTCCGTACTTTTCTAGCTTCAAACATAGCCGCAGTACAGGCTGCGCTACATACCAACAATAACCTTGGATCTAGCAGTACAGGAAATCGTGTAGGATGCACCTACAAAGAATTCACTGCCTGCAAACCTTTGGAATTTGATGGAACCGAAGGACCGATCGGATTGAAACGGTGGACCGAGAAGGTTGAATCGGTGTTTGCCATAAGTAAGTGTACTGAAGAGGACAAAGTGAAGTACGCTACGCATACCTTCACAGGTTCTGCGTTAACATGGTGGAATACCTATCTAGAGCAAGTGGGACAAGATGATGCGTACGCACTACCGTGGTCAGCATTCAAGCACTTGATGAACGAGAAGTACCGTCCCAGAACCGAGGTCAATAAGCTCAAGACAGAACTTAGAGGGTTACGAACCCAAGGATTTGATATTACCACGTACGAAAGACGATTCACAGAATTGTGCCTATTGTGTCCGGGAGCATTCGAAGATGAGGAAGAGAAGATCGACGCGTTTGTGAAAGGATTACCGGAAAGAATCCAAGAAGATATAAGTTCACACGAGCCCGCCTCAATACAACAGGCATGTAGAATGGCTCACAAACTAGTGAACCAGATTGAAGAAAGAATTAAAGAACAGACTGCTGAAGAGGCCAATGTGAAGCAAGTCAAAAGAAAGTGGGAGGAAAACGGTGATAAGAATCACCAATACAACAACAACAGCAATTACAACAATAATCGCAACAATTATCCCAACAATCGCAACATCAATCGCAACTACAACAAACGGCCCAACAACAACAACAACAACAACAACAGCAACTACAACAATCATCCCAACAACAATAATAACCGCAACAACAACAACAATCAGAAGCAACTATGTCAAAGGTGTGAAAAGAATCACTCGGGGTTCTGCACCAAATTTTGCAACAAGTGTAAAAGAAATGGTCATAGCGCGGCGAAGTGTGAGGTCTACGGACCAGGGGTTAATAGAACGAAAGGAACAAATGGTGTTGGAACGAGTAATGGCGGAGCAAGTAGTGTCGGAGCAAGTTATGCCAATGTAGTTTATTATAAATGTGGAAAACCAGGCCACATTATTAGAAATTGCCCGAACCAGGAGAACACGAATGGACAAGGCCGTGGAAGAGTTTTCAATATTAATGCGGTAGAGGCACAGGAAGACCCGGAGCTTGTTACGGGTACGTTTCTTATTGACAATAAATCTGCTTACGTTTTATTTGATTCGGGTGCGGATAGAAGCTATATGAGTAGAGATTTTTGTGCTAAATTAAGTTGTCCATTGACGCCTTTGGATAGTAAATTTTTACTCGAATTAGCAAATGGTAAATTAATTTCAGCAGATAATATATGTCGGAATCGAGAAATTAAACTGGTTAGCGAAACATTTAAGATTGATTTGATACCAGTAGAGTTAGGGAGTTTTGATGTGATAATCGGTATGGACTGGTTGAAAGAAGTGAAAGCGGAGATCGTTTGTTACAAAAATGCAATTCGCATTATACGAGAAAAAGGAAAACCCTTAATGGTGTACGGAGAAAAGGGCAACACAAAGCTACATCTTATTAGTAATTTGAAGGCACAAAAACTAATAAGAAAAGGTTGCTATGCTATTCTAGCACACATCGAGAAAGTACAAACTGAAGAAAAGAGCATCAATGATGTTCCCATTGCAAAAGAATTTCCCGATGTATTTCCGAAAGAATTACCGGGATTACCCCCACATCGATCCGTTGAATTTCAAATAGATCTTGTACCAGGAGCTGCACCAATAGCTCGTGCTCCTTACAGACTCGCACCCAGCGAGATGAAAGAACTGCAAAGCCAATTACAAGAACTTTTAGAGCGTGGTTTCATTCGACCAAGCACATCACCGTGGGGAGCTCCTGTTTTGTTTGTCAAGAAGAAAGATGGTACATTCAGGTTGTGTATCGACTACCGAGAGTTGAACAAACTTACCATCAAGAACCGCTACCCACTACCGAGAATCGACGACTTATTTGATCAACTACAAGGCTCGTCTGTTTATTCAAAGATTGACTTACGTTCCGGGTATCATCAAATGCGGGTGAAAGAAGATGATATTCCAAAGACTGCTTTCAGAACACGTTACGGTCATTACGAGTTTATGGTCATGCCGTTTGGTTTAACTAATGCACCAGCTGTGTTCATGGACCTTATGAACCGAGTGTGTGGACCATACCTTGACAAGTTTGTCATTGTTTTCATTGATGACATACTTATTTACTCAAAGAATGACCAAGAACACGGTGAACATTTGAGAAAGGTGTTAGAAGTATTGAGGAAGGAAGAATTGTACGCTAAGTTTTCAAAGTGTGCATTTTGGTTGGAAGAAGTTCAATTCCTCGGTCACATAGTGAACAAAGAAGGTATTAAGGTGGATCCGGCAAAGATAGAAACTGTTGAAAAGTGGGAAACCCCGAAAACTCCGAAACACATACGCCAGTTTTTAGGACTAGCTGGTTACTACAGAAGGTTCATCCAAGACTTTTCCAGAATAGCAAAACCCTTGACTGCATTAACGCATAAAGGGAAGAAATTTGAATGGAATGATGAACAAGAGAAAGCGTTTCAGTTATTGAAGAAAAAGCTAACTACGGCACCTATATTGTCATTGCCTGAAGGGAATGATGATTTTGTGATTTATTGTGACGCATCAAAGCAAGGTCTCGGTTGTGTATTAATGCAACGAACGAAGGTGATTGCTTATGCGTCTAGACAATTGAAGATTCACGAACAAAATTATACGACGCATGATTTGGAATTAGGCGCGGTTGTTTTTGCATTAAAGACTTGGAGGCACTACTTATATGGGGTCAAAAGTATTATATATACCGACCACAAAAGTCTTCAACACATATTTAATCAGAAACAACTGAATATGAGGCAGCGTAGGTGGATTGAATTATTGAATGATTACGATTTTGAGATTCGTTACCACCCGGGGAAGGCAAATGTGGTAGCCGATGACTTGAGCAGGAAGGATAGAGAACCCATTCGAGTAAAATCTATGAATATAATGATTCATAATAACATTACTACTCAAATAAAGGAGGCGCAACAAGGAGTTTTAAAAGAGGGAAATTTAAAGGATGAAATACCCAAAGGATCGGAGAAGCATCTTAATATTCGGGAAGACGGAACCCGGTATAGGGCTGAAAGGATTTGGGTACCAAAATTTGGAGATATGAGAGAAATGGTACTTAGAGAAGCTCATAAAACCAGATACTCAATACATCCTGGAACGGGGAAGATGTACAAGGATCTCAAGAAACATTTTTGGTGGCCGGGTATGAAAGCCGATGTTGCTAAATACGTAGGAGAATGTTTGACGTGTTCTAAGGTCAAAGCTGAGCATCAAAAACCATCAGGTCTACTTCAACAACCCGAAATCTCGGAATGGAAATGGGAAAACATTACCATGGATTTCATCACTAAATTGCCAAGGACTGCAAGTGGTTTTGATACTATTTGGGTAATAGTTGATCGTCTCACCAAATCAGCACACTTCCTACCAATAAGAGAAGATGACAAGATGGAGAAGTTAGCACGACTGTATTTGAAGGAAGTCGTCTCCAGACATGGAATACCAATCTCTATTATCTCTGATAGGGATGGCAGATTTATTTCAAGATTCTGGCAGACATTACAGCAAGCATTAGGAACTCGTCTAGACATGAGTACTGCCTATCATCCACAAACTGATGGGCAGAGCGAAAGGACGATACAAACGCTTGAAGACATGCTACGAGCATGTGTTATTGATTTCGGAAACAGTTGGGATCGACATCTACCGTTAGCAGAATTTTCCTACAACAACAGCTACCATTCAAGCATTGAGATGGCGCCGTTTGAAGCACTTTATGGTAGAAAGTGCAGGTCTCCGATTTGTTGGAGTGAGGTGGGGGATAGACAGATTACGGGTCCGGAGATTATACAAGAAACTACCGAGAAGATCATCCAAATTCAACAACGGTTGAAAACCGCCCAAAGTCGACAAAAGAGCTACGCTGACATTAAAAGAAAAGATATAGAATTTGAAATTGGAGAGATGGTCATGCTTAAAGTTTCACCTTGGAAAGGCGTTGTTCGATTTGGTAAACGAGGGAAATTAAATCCAAGGTATATTGGACCATTCAAGATTATTGATCGTGTCGGACCAGTAGCTTACCGACTTGAGTTACCTCAACAACTCGCGGCTGTACATAACACATTCCACGTCTCGAATTTGAAGAAATGTTTTGCTAAAGAAGATCTCACTATTCCGTTAGATGAAATCCAAATCAACGAAAAACTCCAATTCATCGAAGAACCCGTCGAAATAATGGATCGTGAGGTTAAAAGACTTAAGCAAAACAAGATACCAATTGTTAAGGTTCGATGGAATGCTCGTAGAGGACCCGAGTTCACCTGGGAGCGTGAAGATCAGATGAAGAAGAAATACCCGCATCTATTTCCAGAAGATTCGTCAACACCTTCAACAGCTTAAAATTTCGGGACGAAATTTATTTAACGGGTAGGTACTGTAGTGACCCGAACTTTTCCATGTTTATATATATTAATTGAGATTGATGTTTACATGATTAAATGTTTCCAACATGTTAAGCAATCAAACTTGTTAAGACTTGATTAATTGAAATAGGTTTCATATAGACAATTGACCACCCAAGTTGACCGGTGATTCACGAACGTTAAAACTTGTAAAAAAACTATATGATGACATATATATGGTTATATATATAGTTAACATGATATTATGATAAGTAAACATATCATTAATTATATTAACAATGAACTACATATGTAAAAACAAGACTACTAACTTAATGATTTTGAAACGAGACATATATGTAACGTTTATCGTTGTAACGACATTTAATGTATATATATCATATTAAGAGATATTCGTACATCATAATATCATGATAATATAATAATTTAAAATCTCTTTTGTTATTATAAACATTGGGTTAACAACATTTAACAAGATCGTTAACCTAAAGGTTTCAAAACAACACTTACATGTAACGACTAACGATGACTTAACGACTCAGTTAAAATGTATATACATGTAGTGTTTTAATATGTATTTATACACTTTTGAAAGACTTCAATACACTTATCAAAATACTTCTACTTAACAAAAATGTTTACAATTACATTCTCGTTCAGTTTCATCAACAATTCTACTCGTATGCACCCGTATTCGTACTCGTACAATACACAGCTTTTAGATGTATGTACTATTGGTATATACACTCAAATGATCAGCTCTTAGCAGCCCATGTGAGTCACCTAACACATGTGGGAACCATCATTTGGCAACTAGCATGAAATATCTCATAAGATTACAAAAATATGAGTAATCATTCATGACTTATTTACATGAAAACAAAATTACATATCCTTTATATCTAATCCATACACCAACGACCAAAAACACCTACAAACACTTTCATTCTTCAATTTTCTTCATCTAATTGAACTCTCTCAAGTTCTATCTTCAAGTTCTAAGTGTTCTTCATAAATTCCAAAAGTTCTAGTTTCATAAAATCAAGAATACTTTCAAGTTTGCTAGCTCACTTCCAATCTTGTAAGGTGATCATCCAACCTCAAGAAATCTTTGTTTCTTACAGTAGGTTATCATTCTAATACAAGGTAATAATCATATTCAAACTTTGGTTCAATTTCTATAACTATAACAATCTTATTTCAAGTGATGATCTTACTTGAACTTGTTTTCGTGTCATGATTTTGCTTCAAGAACTTTGAGCCATCCAAGGATCCATTGAAGCTAGATCCATTTTTCTCTTTTCCAGTAGGTTCATCCAAGGAACTTAAGGTAGTAATGATGTTCATAACATCATTCGATTCATACATATAAAGCTATCTTATTCGAAGGTTTAAACTTGTAATCACTAGAACATAGTTTAGTTAATTCTAAACTTGTTCGCAAACAAAAGTTAATCCTTCTAACTTGACTTTTAAAATCAACTAAACACATGTTCTATATCTATATGATATGCTAACTTAATGATTTAAAACCTGGAAACACGAAAAACACCGTAAAACCGGATTTACGCCGTCGTAGTAACACCGCGGGCTGTTTTGGGTTAGTTAATTAAAAACTATGATAAACTTTGATTTAAAAGTTGTTATTCTGAGAAAATGATTTTTATTATGAACATGAAACTATATCCAAAAATTATGGTTAAACTCAAAGTGGAAGTATGTTTTCTAAAATGGTCATCTAGACGTCGTTCTTTCGACTGAAATGACTACCTTTACAAAAACGACTTGTAACTTATTTTTCCGACTAGAAACCTATACTTTTTTTGTTTAGATTCATAAAATAGAGTTCAATATGAAACCATAGCAATTTGATTCACTCAAAACGGATTTAAAATGAAGAAGTTATGGGTAAAACAAGATTGGATAATTTTTCTCATTTTAGCTACGTGAAAATTGGTAACAAATCTATTCCAACCTTAACTTAATCAACTTGTATTATATATTATGTAATCTTGAGATACCATAGACACGTATACAATGTTTCGACCTATCATGTCGACACATCTATATATATTTCGGAACAACCATAGACACTCTATATGTGAATGTTGGAGTTAGCTATACAGGGTTGAGGTTGATTCCAAAATATATATAGTTTGAGTTGTGATCAATACTGAGATACGTATACACTGGGTCGTGGATTGATTCAAGATAATATTTATCGATTTATTTCTGTACATCTAACTGTGGACAACTAGTTGTAGGTTACTAACGAGGACAGCTGACTTAATAAACTTAAAACATCAAAATATATTAAAAGTGTTGTAAATATATTTTGAACATACTTTGATATATATGTATATATTGTTATAGGTTCGTGAATCAACGAGTGGCCAAGTCTTACTTCCCGACGAAGTAAAAATCTGTGAAAGTGAGTTATAGTCCCACTTTTAAAATCTATTATTTTTGGGATGAGAATACATGCAGGTTTTATAAATGATTTACAAAATAGACACAAGTACGTGAAACTACATTCTATGGTTGAATTATCGAAATCGAATATGCCCCTTTTTATTAAGTCTGGTAATCTAAGAATTAGGGAACAGACACCCTAATTGACGCGAATCCTAAAGATAGATCTATTGGGCCTAACAAACCCCATCCAAAGTACCGGATGCTTTAGTACTTCGAAATTTATATCATATCCGAAGGGTGTCCCGGAATGATGGGGATATTCTTATATATGCATCTTGTTATTGTCGGTTACCAGGTGTTCACCATATGAATGATTTTTATCTCTATGTATGGGATGTGTATTAAAATATGAAATCTTGTGGTCTATTGTTACGATTTGATATATATAGGTTAAACCTATAACTCACCAACATTTTTGTTGATGTTTTAAGCATGTTTATTCTCAGGTGATTATTAAGAGCTTCCGCTGTCGCATACTTAAATAAGGACAAGATTTGGAGTCCATGCTTGTATGATATTGTGTAAAAACTGCATTCAAGAAACTTATTTTGTTGTAACATATTTGTATTGTAAACCATTATGTAATGGTCGTGTGTAAACAGGATATTTTAGATTATCATTATTTGATAATCTACGTAAAGCTTTTTAAACCTTTATTGATGAAATAAAGGTTATGGTTTGTTTAAAAATGAATGCAGTCTTTGAAAAACGTCTCATATAGAGGTCAAAACCTCGCAACGAAATCAATTAATATGGAACGTTTTTAATCAATAAGAACGGGACATTTCAGTAGGTACTGTAACGACCCGTATTTTTCCATGATTATATATATTTGAGAATGATATTTATATATATAAATGTTTCCAACATGTAAAGCAATCAAACTTGTTAAGACTTGATTAATTGAAACAGATTTTACATGAACGTTTGACCACCCAGTTTGTCCGACGATTCACGAACGTTAAATCTTGTAAAAACGACATGATGATATATATATATATATATATTTAACATGGTATTATGGTAAGTAATTATCTCATTAAGTATATTAACAATGGGTTATATACATAAAATGAGACTACTAAATTAAGGAATTTGAAACAAGATATATATGTAACGATTATGGACGTAATAATATCTTAATTAAAATAAATACATATGTATTGTATTAAGATATATTAATACATTATGTTTAACATGATATAATGATAATTAAGTATATCATTAAGTGTATTAACAATGAACTATATACATAAAACGAGACTACTAACTTAAGGGTTTCGAAACAATATATACAAGTAACGATTAACGACGAAATAACGACTTAATTAAAATGTATATATATGTATTGTATTAATATGTACTAATACACTTTTGAAAGCCTTAAGAATATATATCAAAATACTTATACTTAACAAAAATGCTTACAATTACATTCTCGTCCATTTTCATCAATAATTTTACTCGTATGCACCCGTATTCGTACTCGTACAATACACAGCTTCTAGATGTATATACTATTGGTATATACACTCAATCATCAGCTCCTTAGCAGCCCATGTGAGTCATTAAACATGTGAGAACCATCATTTGACAACTAGCATGAATGATTAAACAAAATTACAAAAATATTATAAATCATTCATGAATTATTTACATAAAAACAAAATTACACATCCTTTATATCTAATCTATATACCAACGACCAAAAACACCTACAAACACTTTCATTCTTCAATTTTCTTCATCTAATTGATCTCTCTCAAGTTCCATCTTCAAGTTCTAAGTGTTCTTCATAAATTCTACAAGTTCTAGTTTCATAAAATCAAGAATACTTCCAAGTTTACTAGCTCACTTCCAATCTTGTAAAGTGATCATCCAACCTCAAGAAATCCTTTTTGTTTACAGTAAGATATCATTCTAAATCAAGGTAATACTCATATACAAACTTTGATTCAATTCCTATAACTATAACTATCTTAATTCGAGTGATAATCTTACTTGAACTTGTTTTCGTGTCATGATTCTACTTCAAGAACTTTCAAGCCATCCAAGATCCTTTGAAACTAGATCATTTCTTGTCACTTCCAGTAGGTTTACCTACTAAACTTGAGGTAGTAATGATGTTCATAACATCGTTCGATTCATACTTATATAATCATCTTATTTGAAGAAAATAACTTGTAATCACTAGAACATAGTTTCGTTAATTCTAAACTTGTTCGCAAACAAAGTTAATCCTTCTAACTTGACTTTTAAAAATAACTTAAAACATATTTTATATCTATATGATATGCTAATTTAATGAGTTAAAACTTGGAAACACGAAGAACACCGTAAAATCGGACATACGCCGTCGTATTAAAACCGGGGGCTGTTTCGGGTTGGATAATTAAAAAAAAAACTATCTTAGACTTTGATTTAAAGATTTGTATTTTGGAAAAATGATATTTCATATAAACATGATAACATATCCAAAAATTATGGTTAAACTCAAAGTAGAAGTATGTTTTTCAAAATGGTCATCAAGATGTCGTTCTTTCGACGGAAATGACTACCTCTTTCAAATATGGACTTGTAACCTGTAACTCCGACTATAAACCACTACTTTTTTAGTTTATTTCTAAATACTAAAGTTCATTATGAAACCATAGCAATTTGAATCACTCAAAACCGATTTATAACGAAGAAGATATGGGTAAAACAAGATTGGTTAGAAATCACCAAAATAGCTACGGGATTATTTTGCAAAAATCTATACTAACCATGTCCTAGCTAACTTTTCTTGTATTATAAATGTATTTATACATATTTCCTTGTACTATACTAGTCTTGGTTAATCGTAAGACACATGTACACAATACGTCGAGATAACTTCAAAGACAACAGTTTGTACAGTGGGTCGTGATTAAACCTTAGACAATATATTTACAATACGTCAGATAAATCGTAAGACACATGTACACAACACGTCGAGATAACTTCAAAGAAAATAGTTGTACAATGGGTTGTGATTGAGTCTTAGACATTATATTTACAATACGTCTTGATTATTCCAGGGTGATGTATTGAACTATATATATGGACTACTAACGTTGGACTGCTAACATTGGACTACTAACGTTGGACTACTAACATTGGACTACTAACGTTGGACTGCTAACTTGACAACTTAAATCATCAACACGTAAATAAAAATATGATTTGAATATATTTATCATACTTTGATATATATGTATATATTTGTTATAGGTTCGTGAATCGATCCGTGGCCAAGTCTGATTTTCAACAAATTGAAAATCTGTGCAAGTGAGTTATAGTCCCATTTTTACTATCTAATATTTTGGGATGAGAATACATGCAGCTTTGTAAATGTTTTACAAAATAGACACAAGTACTTGAAACTATATTCTATGGTTGGATTACGAATACCGAATATCGCCCCTTGTTAGCTTGGTAGCCTAAGAATTAGGGAAATGGCCCCTAATTGACGCGAATCCTAAAGATAGATCTATGGACCTTGACACGTCCCATTCGAGTTACGAATGCTTCAGTACTTCGATTGATATATACTGATTGCGACGGCCGGTATGTAGCATGCAGATTGCGAAATGCCTGTATGCGGGGTATATTCTATATGCATCTTGTTAGTTCGGTTACCAGGTGTTCACCATATGAATGATTTTTATGCAGATTGCGAAATGCCTGTATAATGTTTATGAAAATGAAATCTTGTGGTCTATTATTACAATTTACGATATAGGTTAAACCTATAACTCATCAACATTTTTGTTGACATTTTAAGCATGTTTATTCTCAGGTGATTATTGAAAGGCTTCCGCTGTTGCATGCTATTTAAAGAAGAGATTTGGAGTCAGCATGCTTGTATGATAATGTTTAAAAACTGCATTCGGATGTCTAAGATTGTAATATATTGTAATGGTTGTGTAAAAACTTGGTATTTTTAGATTATCGATGATTGATAATCTATGTTATGTCTTTTAAACCTTTATCGATAAAATAAAGGTTATGGTTTGTTTTTAAAAAGAATGCAGGCTTTGAAAAACGTCTCATATAGAGGTCAAAACCTCGCAATGAAACCAATTAATATGAAACGTTTATAATCGATATGAACGGGGCATTTCAGTTGGTATCAGAGCATTGGTCTTAGAGAACCAGAAAATTTACATTACTGTGTCTAACCGAGTTTGTTAGGATGCATTAGTGAGTCTGGACTTCGACCGTGTCTGTTTTAAAAACGATTGCTTAATATTTTTGTTGAAAACTATATATGCTTAACATGTAAATATTATGTGATATATTAATTTCTTAACATACTTGCTATTATGTGTTAGATAACTTCATCCGATGACGCTAGGCTATCAAATGACTCCGATTACAGTAGTCATACTGCTATTACTGCCATGCTATGTACTGCTGTAGACGATCTAGGCTGCTGTAGTTATTTTGCCTGATTAGGTGCTTGCTACCCGTCTGCTTTTCGCTGTACCGACTTGGAGAACTTACCCTTCCCAGTTCAGATGTTTTTCTGAATTACGTTCCCACTCGTCTGACCCTAAGAACTAGTAGTGTAATCCACCTGTTACTACTGTTCCACCGTTCCAGAGATCGAAACATTTCTTCACGCAATCTAGAAGGAGTACCCCTCGGATTACGCTCCCACTAAAGTTGATCCTCAGAGGAGGAGATATTGGAGGACTTGTCGGAGTAACCGCACCTCGAGCTCACTCTAATTAGCCCCGTACAACGTGTGAACAATGGAGGGTGTTCAGTTGACACATATCCTGTACGCTTTCATGACCGTCACTTAACTCTTTCATTCTTCACCACCGCTCGACGATCTAACGAAACTTCTGGACTTAGGTCCCTAACACTCCTAGACCTTGGAGAAGTCGGGAAGGCATCTCCTTTCACAAGGTCATAGTGTCTTATACTGATGCTCAGCCATACCCAAAGACTTGGGAGTCGCCTCAAGACATATCATATTACTACTTGCTACACGTACGACTCGACACGAGACCCAGATTGAATTTTTAGAAAGGAACCTAACGACATTACCTGAACCCGAACATTTTGAAGAAATTTCGGGACATTTAGGCATTGATGCATGACCTACGGAACCTACGCACCCACATCGAGAAACTGTGAGATTAATTATGTAGATTTTGTTTTGAGATGGCATAGATAAAGCACTGTTAGATGAAATTGAGTATAACTGGAAGTGATCACGTTACATTGACCATATGGAATGATATTGAAATGAACGTACGATTTAGCACAATATAATGACGCCAGGCCAGCGTGATTATATTGAGGTAAATCATGCAGAAGTTCCAATGTTACGACATGAGGAATATGAGGTGATTCAGGGAAAATTTTGGCAGGGATCACTTGAGCATACACATTGTAGCCTGTTAAAGGTAGGGAAAGAATAACCACGTAGCCTAGATACTGTACAAGAAGGGCCTTGATTGCAGAATTGATAACCCGAAAATTTGTTATAGATATTGACACCCTGGACATTTAAGGAAAAAGTTCCCATATAGGAAAAACTTTAAACTTACCTGCAGTAAAGCAATCGTTATGGAGACTCTCATGGAATCCTGATTTTAGCTAGGGTAAGTTTCGTCACAACGTTTTATTGTTTCGGAGTTGTTTAATACCAGAACGATAGAAACCTTATATCTAAGAACCTTAGAGTTATGAATAATAAGCCATTAACAACCATGAGGGTTAAGTACTCTATAGGACAAGCAAATGGTCAGCTGGCAGAGATAGAGGAATAATTTAAGGTAGTACCTTAAAATTAACAGGTGGGTCATTTGGAGATGACCTCGTATTAACAAAACTTGGAAGTTTTAATGTAGTAGTTGAAAAGGATTAGTTACCTACGCACAAACAAATGATATTTGTGAAGGTTGGTAGAATTTTTTGCGATAGTATAATAAGATTTGATTGGAATGAACCTTAAGAATTACCTAACACCCATCAAGTTAGGAAGCTTTGATGAAATAGTTGGAACAAACTGGCTTTCAAGGATGAAAGCGAAAGTTATTTATAGTGAGAAGATTTTTCGTATACCTCGCTAGAATGGTGAGCCAAAAGCCACCTGGGTTACTTCAACAACCCGAAATCTCACAATGGAAGTGAGAAGGAATAACAATGGATTTCATCACGAAACTACTAAAAACGGTAGGCGGTTAGGGCATCATCTGGGTTATTATTGACCATCTCGCCAAAACTGCTCACTTTCTAGCCAAGAAAGAAACCGATACAATGGACAAACTTGCACAACGATACTTAAAGGAAATTGTATTCCGTCACTTCAGTGATTCAAATTCTATATTAAAGACTACCCAAGAATCTTATTTGATACTCATTCTTACGCAACTCTAAATCCTAACTTATTCCGAGAGATTTCTTGTTTGACGATAATTACACCATCACCCTTCTTACTTCGATATTAGTCATAACAGTTCGAAATTTCCAAAATCAATGGGTAGTTTATTCCCATCCTCACACTCTCCCATTCGTATCTCACTTATAAGCAACAACTTCACACTTAAACCTTTTTTTTTCAGAAGGACTTGTGCCCTACTAATAGTCATCAACCATATTTAAATCCAACAGTTTTCATTATCTCGTAAAATTTTTGCTCAAATATCACCCGAAATTTTCAAAAATCTTTTACTCGATTCTCATCAATCTTTTTCCAACTTGTAACCTTCGAAATATGAAAATTTTGTTTGCCAAAATTTTACACACACTATTTTACCGTGCGATCCTCTCAAAGTTTTATAAAAATAAATTTATTTCATTGCCATTCGTACAAATTTTAGAAGCCGTATATGTTATATAAAATAAAGTAAATGATCACTTACTTTTGACTAGTACATGTGAAATTTTACTTTCACTTTTACGAATCAATTCTTCCAGTCAAAAAAATTTTACTTGGAGTAGCCTATATTTACTAAGAACTTCATTTCTTTTCTCACATTGTCACCTTAAACGATTCCTATAAAATTTTTCGTTGCTTGCTATATAAAATTTTTCGTGTTATTCGTATCCAAGTCATCATAAAGACTTTACAACCGTCGAAATCGAGAGATTCATGTGTGTATGTGTTGAAGGCACTTACTGCCACGTCATTCAGAGCCTTTGGGCATCCACTAACACTTAAACCATTTAAAATTATTGCGTTACCCCAGGGATCTTATTCGCCACACCTGTTGGAACGATGCTCTCTCTTACGTAACTCTAAGGCCTGACTTATTTCAAGAAACTCTCATTTAGTGATATTAACACCATCAGTATTCCGAATTTTGTTTGGAAATTTTGCAAAGTAGAGAAGCAATTAACTTCTCGTCTTCATGCTCTATCCTTCATACCTCACTTTTTAGCAACGGCTTCGCACGTTAACATTTTTGGGCCAAAGACTTAAGTCCTGATAATCATCAAAACTACGTTTAATCCGTGAGTTTTCATTACCTAGTAACATGTCAACCGATGATTCAAGGATTTTTCGCTCTACCTTTTTCAACTCGTAACCTCTGAAATGCGAAAAATTATGTTTATAAAAATTTTTTACACGTTGTTTATTTGTGCGGTCCTTACGAGATTTATGGACAAATGAAAGTAATAAATTTTTTTTCTGTGACATATGCGATTTGTAAAATCATATATGTACGTATATAATTAAGTCAATAAATTTACCTTTACCTATTTTGGTTAGTACATACTAAGTTATATCTTCAAAATTAAAAAAAAAAAAAAAATCACTCCTTTATCGAGTTATTCAACTTAAGACAATTAGTTTTGTGCAAAATGGTACACGTTGTACCTACTTCTAAATTTACTAGGAACTTCGTTCCGTTTATGTTGTCGCATCAAACGTTTAAAGGTTTTTCAAAACTTCCTTGGTTGATTTTATTAAAGGTTTTCGTATTAGACTACACCATGTATGGATCACACTTCTTCTTGCCCTCCGTTGGGGATGAAGCTTACCATTAAGATCTTTGTTAAAAACTCTTGAGCCACTTTGGATGGCAGTTTTATAAAATTTGTTAGAAAATCTTCGCATCCATAAAATGTTCCTTTTAAGGTTAGGCATGACCAAAGCGCGGGCCAATAAATCAGTTTTCTGAGGTACACTCAGTGGTCACCCTATTGTAGGAAAGGCACGAGGTGGGTTTCTGTTCTCAATACTTCACGGCAAATCGCAACACCCTCGTAAACCTCATCTCTATAAATATGTATGTAGAGGTACAGGAATCATTTTTGGAGATTCTTTTCACTCGGAGTAAACCATTCTTTATAACCAAGGGTTCACGTATCTTCTCATCCGCGCATCCCCTTAAGTACACGGATAAATTCAGAACGAACCGCTCGAAGAGTTCACTCTCGTTCAAAGATCACATCTTTCGTGCGATTTTCTTTTGAAAATGTAATATAAGATACTTTGAAAATCTATGAATCTTGTTATCCCTTTGGAGGGGACTGCTTAAAACATTTACGACACTGATGTGGATACTCTATATATTTCTTCCTTCATTGGTTGCAACTATCTGTTGTCCTAATTAATGTTAACCCTAACTTCAACATGTAACTGAAAGGATGAAGTTACATTACGGAACTGTGCTTTCATTTCATCTAAGGATAAGTTCACCTGCAGTGTGGTAAAATGGATGATATCCTTCATTTTTCGTTCAGACTGTCCTGAAGACACTATAAATAATTATGGCTTGCAAGTCCGATTGGTCACTTTCAGCTAAAAAATTTCAATTCATTTATTCAATGAAACGTTCTTAAATATCGGGTTCTTTATGTGTATGGCCTCCTTCCGAAATCAAGGGGTTAGTAAAATTCGTGGCTAACACTATCCAGACATCAAATCGCATGGTTGTAATCACTATGTTTTCCATTCTACCTGTCAGCTTTGTATTGCGACATAAGCGCTCAATGTTTTAGATTAGTTTAGAAACATTCATGATTCATTTCATGCAATCAGCTTACTGAAGATGCCTGTAAGGCTAAAAACACCATCTTTCCTTTTGTGGATATATATTCAGATGACATATTCACGTTAATCGGAAACGAAATCAATTTGTTGATCTCTTAGGACGAGAGACTTAATTAATGGCATATACCTATTCCTACTTTCATACGCTGAAGTACCTTTCAAGGTAAATAACTCACTTCTGATCCCACGAGTCTCACGGAACTTTGATACGTTCCTTCTTATCCAAATAAGGTACCATTGTTGGTCACTCCTCAAAATTTCGGGACGAAATTTTCCTTAACAGGTGGGTAATGTAACGACCCAGCTTTTTCGACTTGCTTTTGTGCTTTGTGCTTTCACGAAACTGCGTATTTGTGCGTACTGAGCTAGCTTATGCTCTGGGATCTTTAATCATGGTTAATTACTTTCGTTAATATCTTACAACGTGCTATTAAGTGTGTAATCACTTAACTTGATCCCCAAATGCTTTTACGACCGTTGGTGTCACTCATCATTTTAAACGAGATACGTACTTGGTACACTTTAAACTTTTGTCGTAATTAGAATATTATGACTGCGTAAACTTGATTGTTATTTATTATAACAATTACTTGGCTTAAGAGCTTATTTAATTAAGCTTAGTGTTTACAAATGCTTACTAGTTACCTTAATGGACTTAACACCGTAATTGACTTTCCATGGCCCGACTCGTCTTTGTGACACACGTACTTTTCACGAATAATATTTAGAATATTATTTACGTTCATGATTAATTATTATTAATCATTTTTAATTAACTAATGTTACTAGTTAATTACTTAGGCTTTAATTATTTAATTGTTGCATACTTACATGGACTCATGTAAATGGACTTGGAAGCCCACCCTACTTTTCTTAATGGACAACTAGTTAGCCCATTATTATGCAAGTATTTCATTAAGGCTTAAACTAGATTAGTTAGTGACATAAGGGGACTAGTTACATGTATACTTACACCTCTTTCCCACACCATTTAACTTTAATACCATTCTAAGCATGCACCATTCTCTCATGTTGGAAAGTTAGCTTTTTGACTTCCCCATTTGTTGCCAAAACCGTAGGCCTTTACATGGGTGGGAGGGAGTTCATTTTTCATTTTTATTTGTTACTTATACACTAGTTTGAACCTCACTTTTACACACACATACTTACACTCATTTTCTCTCAACTTTCTCTCCAAAAATTGTAAGCATTATATCTTTTCTTTCTTCCTTTTTCCTTTGAAGAAAACCGAAATTCATCATCATCATTTACTAGTTTGTAGTTACTTGTTGTTTGTTGTTGTTAAAGATCAAGTTCAATAACTTGTATCTTCATGCAATCTTGCTTTCTTCCATCTTTTGTTTGATGAAGAACCAAGAACAAGAATCTAAACTTGTTAGTTTATGGTTCTACACTTAAATGTTTTAAAGATTTAAAGTTCATAAGTTTCATTATCATACTTGTGTTCATGTTTTGTAGACTTAAATCCTAAGATCCAAACCTTGATTTGAATCTTCTTAAGTATGAAACAAACATGAACATAATACTTGTAACTTTAATTTATTTCTTCATTTTATTTATTTAAAGTTGTGATGTTGTTATTTTGGTCAAGTATTACTAGTTAATCTTGATCTCATATTTCTTGAAACTACTTTTGTAAGTTCAAGAACATGAAAGTAAAACTTTTTAATTATAACTTTGTACACTTATGTTAGATTGTAAGACCCGTATATTTATTGTAAATAGTGTATATATGTTAACAAAGTGACGGGGTATGTTTTATATTTAAAAAGGAGCAAGGAATCAGAATTTGCCCAGGTGCGCGCCGCGCGGCCTGGGGGCGCGCCGCGCAAGTACGCGCAGACAGCTCCTTTTGTTTTATTTAATTATAAATGAGGGCATTTTGGTAAAAACACATTAAGGCCGGATTTAATGCTTGGGATCTGATATTGGAGTGTCATTTACTCCAAAATCCACCAACCTTATCCCTCCAATTCAATTTTAGAGAGAGAGTGATTGTAGAGTGAGAAAGCTCACTTTGAAGGAGAAGAAGTTGCTCTCGGGTTTTATCGCAAGCTTTAAAGTTGTTCATCTCGTCATTTGCTACGTTTTGATAGTTGTGGTATGTCCTAACTTTAATTTCTTACTTTGATTTTGTGTATGGGTTAGGGTTTGTGTTGAAGATGAACACTAAGACCCATTTGTAGGTAAATTGGGTGTTCTTGAGTAAATTGGGTCATGTAGACTCAATAATGGGTTAGCTTGGGTTTTAAAAGTGATAATTGTTGTTAATGAACCCTAATTGGCTAATAAATTGTTAGAACACTTTAATAATGTGTAAATGGGTGTTATTTGGGTGTAGATGACCCAAATGGGTGTATTGACTTTTAATTGGGTCAAATGGGTCAAAATAGACCAAGGTTGGTTAAGGTTAGTGATTAGTGTTAAAACCTAGTGATTTAATGTGTATGAAGGCCTTGAGTGCCAAGGGTTAGGGTTTTTGGTGAAGATGACCCAATTTAGGGTTAAGTGTCCAAATGGGTCGAGATGACCTAGGAATGGTGTGTAATGTGGGTTTGGATCAAATTGATTGATTTATCATATGCTTGTGAAATAGGTACGTTACCTTGGAGTTCAAGCTTGGTCTAATAATCACCAAAGACGTAAGGTGAGTGGAATAATTATGCGTTCATGTATATGGCGTATTTATTTGTTAATGTTATGGTATGAGCCACGTGCCGGTAGTACCATAACATGTGTGTGATGTGGATTGTGAGTGTGAACCACGTGCCGGTAGTACTATGATGATAATGATGTGAACCACGTGCCGGTAGCATCGAGTGTGAACCACGTGCCGGTAGCACTATAAAATGAGGCGTGAACCACATGCCGGTAGCGT
The DNA here is from genome assembly GCF_046630445.1 of Rutidosis leptorrhynchoides. Taxonomy (NCBI): domain Eukaryota; kingdom Viridiplantae; phylum Streptophyta; class Magnoliopsida; order Asterales; family Asteraceae; genus Rutidosis; species Rutidosis leptorrhynchoides. The sequence continues at coordinate 18,126,684 of NC_092335.1, read as the reverse complement.
CGAAGTGTGAACCATGTGCCGGTAGCACTATAAACGAGTGAGACTCAAATGCGTATGGTGTGAACCACGTGCCGGTAGCACCATAGTGTTATGGTTAACCATATTGTGTTGTGATTGTATAGCATGTTATATATATATATATATATATATATATATATATATATATATATATATATATATATATATATATATATATATTGTGATGAGTACATGCTAATGTGGTTTTGGGATGGTGTATGACTTGTTAGTATTTACGAGTATGTTGATATACTAATTGTGTTACAAGTTCGTATGAGGTATTTGGTATTGTGAATGCGGATAGATAGGTTATATATATGTATGTATAATTATTGCATTCACTAAGCTTTGCTTACCCTCTCGTTGTTTACCATTTTATAGGTTCTGGTGTGGATAAAGGTAAGGGCATTGCTTTGGTTTAGAGATCCCGTCGTTGACTAGGGATGCTTTTGGGACGCGTTGAGTTTTGGAGTTTGACCGATAGATGGGTAGTTTAATCCCAAACGCCATGCTCGTAGTGTAGTTTGGAACTTAAACTTTTGTGGTCGAAACTCTTGTAATTTGTATTAACTTGGTATTTTGGGTCGTGTGGGCCCCACTTGTGAAACTTCATTTTTATGTTTGAAACGTACTAGTTTTACTTATATGAACGCGTGACTAAAAGCGTTATGGCTAAAAATGCCGGGAACCACTCGATCTTTTTCGCATTTAAAGACTTTTGGGACAGACCACTTCGGCGCGCCGCGCGGCCTTCCTGGCGCGCCGCGCCAGTTGCTGGACAGTTAATATTTTTTTTTTTTTGTATTTTCATGTGGTTTGTTCGCGGGTTGGTTTGGGATGTTACAAGTGGTATCAGAGCATGGTCTAAGGGATTTAGGTGACTTGAGATAGGCGCCTAGACTTAGACTTTTTGTGTGCGCATTTTGTGCGGGACTTGTAGGACTTTGGGTCGGACCGGGACTTGGTTAGTGCATAGATTTATGTGAACTAATCATGCATTATTTGTTTGTGTTGTGTAGCAATCATCAAGCGAGATGGACGTTGTACTAGCGAGTTAACGCGACGTGCTCGCGTAGTAATGACTAGCTACCATTACTACGGGTGCAAATCGTATCAAACAAGCAATGTATGACGATTGTTGAGCGAGATGGGGTAGTGTGGGGCGTGTGTATATTTATGTGTTTTGTGTTTTTGTTTCGACGTTTAATCTCTTCCGTTTTATAGAATGAAGATGCAAAACGGACATGACACCGAACATGATAATGGGGGTACAAGTGAGGACCCCGAGTTCACGGCCAAGGTTGAGGCCATCTTTAAACGCCAAAAGGCAGAGTTTCTCGTAGATGTTAAGAAGATGTTTCTAGACACGATTGACGAACAAGTCGTCGATATGGTTAAGGAACAAATTAAGATTGTTCTTCAAGAAGAAAATGTGGGGAGGCGAGACTTTTTCTTTAAGAACTTCAAGGATGCTCAACCTCCTACCTTTGAGGGCGAACGAGACCCACTCAAGAGTGCCCAATTCATCTCCGATATGGAGGGGGCTTTTCGTACTTGTGAGTGCCCTCCCGATAAAAAGACTAGGTATGGTTGTAGCATGTTAAGGGGTGATGCAAAATTGTGGTGGGATGCAAAGATCCAGCTTTATGGTGAAGAACAATGTATGGACTTCACTTGGGATGAATTTAAAGCGGAGTTCTTCGATGAGTACCGAACTTCGGCCGATCTTACAAGGCTTAAGGACGAGCTACATACCTTGAGGCAAGGGTCGATGGACTTGAACACTCTCAAATCCGTGTTTTTGTCCAAGACTCAATTTTGCCCGGAGTATGTCGGGAATGACAAGATGTTGAAGGAAGATTTCTATCGAACTTTGAATGATAGTTATCAAGAAAAGATTAGTGTGAATGTGGTGAAGAGCTTCGATGAATTGTTTAATATGGCGAAGGGTTTTGAAGCACTTGTGTTGAGAAAGAGAAAGTTTGAAGGTTCAAGTCATTCGAATTTTTCAAACAAGAAGTCAAAGAAAGGCACCGAAAGCATGAATAGTGTAAAGAAGAGTAATTCCGGGAATTTCGGGCCCACGTGTTTCAATTGTAAACAAAGGGGACACATGGCCCGTGAATGTACCAATGGCCCGAACAAATTTACTTGCTATAATTGTGGTAAGGAAGGACACAAGAAGACGGAGTGTCCCGACTTGAATAATGATAATGTTAAGCGGATCGAGAAGGCGGCGGGTACGGCTAGGGGTCGTAATTATTTGATGACCAATGAAGAGGCTAAAAAATCCAATGAAGTCGTTTCAGGTACTTTCATGGTTAATTCTGGCTCGGATACTTTTTGATAGTGGTGCTAATTTGTCTTTCGTATCTCCAAGATTTGTGCCTAAGTTAAATAGACCGCTAGTAAAGTTGAGTCGTCCGGTAGAAGTTGAAATAGCGGATGGCAAGACGGCGCTAGTGGTTGATGTGTGTAAAAGTTGTAATGTTGTGTTTGGTGCCGAAAGTTTTGAAATTGATCTTATCCCGATGACCTTGGGTGATTTTGATGTTGTCGTTGGTATGGATTGGCTCGATCGTTATAGAGCCGATATCGCATGCCACGATAAGTTTATTCGTGTGAAGACCCCAAGTGGGGGAGAGATGATTATTCATGGTGATAAGCGAAGGAGACCGGTGCCGATATGCACTTTTGCACGGGCATGTCGTCACGTTGTTACCGGTGGTGTGGCTTTCCTTGCTCATGTTGTCGATACTCGTAATGAGCCACCACCTATTCGTGAAATTCCAGTGGTTAATGAGTTTGAAGATGTTTTTCCGGATGAGTTACCGGGTGTTCCGGCGGAAAGACAAGTTGAGTTTCGCATTGAGTTGGTTCCGGGGGCTACCCCCATTGCTAAAACTCCTTATCGTTTAGCACCAACGGAAATGCAAGAGTTGTTGAATCAAATTCAAGAGTTGCTTTGAGAAAGGTTTTATTCGACCGAGTGCTTCACCATGGGGCGCTCCTGTTTTATTTGTGAAGAAGAAAGATGGTAGTATGCGTATGTGCATCGATTACCGTGAGTTGAATAAAGTGACGATCAAGAATCGTTATCCGTTACCTAGGATTGACGATTTGTTTGATCAACTTCAAGGTGCAACATATTTCTCTAAGATTGACCTACGGTCCGGCTATCATCAAATGCGGGTCCGTGAGGAAGACATTGAGAAAACGGCTTTCCGAACGCGTTATGGGCATTTTGAGTTTGTGGTGATGCCTTTTGGTCTTACGAATGCACCGGCGGCATTCATGGATCTTATGAACCGAGTGTGCCAACCTATGTTGGACAAGTCGGTTATTGTGTTCATTGACGACATACTAGTCTACTCAAAAGGTATGCACGAACATGAACGTCACTTGCGTGAAGTTTTGAAGACGCTAAGAAAAGAGAAGTTGTATGCAAAGTTCTCTAAATGTGAATTTTGGCTAAGGGAGGTTCAATTCCTTGGTCATATTGTGAACGAAAGCGGTATCCAAGTAGATCCGGGGAATATCGAGACGGTGAAAAGTTGGGGATGACCGACTACGCCTACGAAAATCCGAAGTTTTCTCGGATTGGCCGGTTATTATTGTCGGTTTATCCAAGACTTTTCTAAGATTGCTTCTCCGTTAACGAAATTGACAAGAAAGAGTGCTAAGTTTAATTAGGAGAACGAGCAAGAAATTGCTTTTCAATTGTTGAAAGAGAAGTTGTGTCAAGCTCCGGTGTTAGTGTTGCCGGAAGGTGTTGAAGATATGGTGGTTTATTGTGATGCTTCCTTAAATGGGCTCGGGTGTGTTCTTATGCAAAGGGTTAAAGTCATCGCTTATGCCTCTCGTCAATTAAAGGAACACGAAACGAGATACCCGACTCATGATCTCGAGATGGCGGCGGTCGTGCATGCGTTGAAAATTTGGCACCATTACTTGTATGGTGTCAAGTGTACGATATATTCGGATCATAAGAATTTGAAACATCTTTTCACTCAAAGAGATTTGAATTATCGTCAACGTAGATGGATGGATGTGGTGAAAGACTATGATTGTGAGATACTTTATCATCCGGGTAAGGCTAATGTGGTTGCGGACGCGTTAAGTCGAAAGACTCAACATCCGTCGATACGTGTAGCATCGTTACGTTTGATTATTACAAATGATTTTCTTGAAAAGCTTGGTGAGATTCAAATCGAGGCTTATGTTCACAATAAACATGCGGAACGAATTGTGGGCCAATCGGAGTTCATTACCATGGGCCCGCGGGGTTTATTGTCTTTCCAAGGAAGGGTGTGGGTGCCTAAGATGGGTGATTATCGACGGGTGCTACTTGATGAAGCACATAAGTTAAGATATTCCATTCATCCGGGCGCGACGAAAATGTATCATGACTTGAAGAAAGATTATTGGTGGCCGGGCATGAAGCGCGATGTTGTAAAATATGTTGAACAATGTGTTACTTGTTTGCAAGTAAAGGCCGAGCACCAAAAGCCGTATGGTAAGTTGCAACCGTTAGAAATCCCAAAATGGAAATGGGAGCACATTACCATGGATTTCATAACAAAATTACCTAAGACGGCGAGAACTCAATATGATACGATTTGGGTGATTGTGGACCGGTTGACGAAAAGTGCTTTGTTTCTTCCCATTAAAGAAGCAATATCGTCGGAGGCCTTGGCTAAGTTGTTTATCAAGGAAGTGGTCTCGCGGCATGGCGTTCCTATATCTATTATTTTAGATCGAGATACCCGTTTTACATCTCGGTTTTAGGAGAAGTTTCATGAAGATATGGGCACACAATTAAAGTTGAGCACGGCGTACCATCCTCAAACGGACGGTTAATGTAGTGACCCGAACTTTTCCATGTTTATATATATTAATTGAGATTGATATTTACATGATTAAATGTTTCCAACATGTTAAGCAATCAAACTTGTTAAGACTTGATTAATTGAAATATGTTTCATATAGACAATTGACCACCCAAGTTGACCGGCGATTCACGAACGTTAAAACTTGTAAAAACGACATGACGATATATATATGGATATACATATGGTTAACATGAGATTATGATAAGTAAGTATCTCCATAAGTATATTAACAATGAGTTATATACATATAAACAAGACTACTAACTTAAGGATTTCGAAACGAGACATATATGTAACGATTATCGTTGTAACGACATTTAAATGTATATATATCATATTAAGATATATTAATATATCATAATATCATGATAATATAATAATTTAACATCTCATTAGATATAATAAACAATGGGTTAACAACATTAATTGAGATCGTTAACTTAAAGGTTTCAAAACAACACTTACATGTAACGACTAACGATGACTTAACGACTCAGTTAAAATGTATATACATGTAGTGTATTTAGAGGTATTAAAATACTTTTGGAAGACTTCAAGACATATATCAAAACACTCATACTTAACGAAAATGGTTACAGTTACTTTCCCATTCTTTTCTTTCATCAAGAATTCTAGTCGTATTCTTACCCGTATTATACACAGCTTCAAAACGTACTTACTATGGGTATATACCAATAGGAACTAGCATGGGATTCCACTCTTGATTATGTCATGTATGACTAATCAATTTTAACTTCTACCATGAGCTAGTCAACTAACTAGAACTCCTTTTAACCCCACTCACCACTCACCAATTACCACTCATCATTCACTCCATTTCACTTCCAATTCTCTTTATAATTCTCTCTCAACACACACACACTATTATGAACGTATTTTTCTAGTAGTTAATCATCATCTTCATCAAAAATCACTTCAAGAATCAAGCTATAATCATCATAGGAAGAACACTTCAAGAACACTTCAAAAATCCCTTCAAGTTTACTAATTTACTTCCAAGCTTTCTAATCCATTCCAAGTAATCATCTAAGATCAAGAAACCTTTATTATATACAGTAGGTTATCTTTCTTATTCAAGGTAATATTCATATTCAAACTTTGATTCAATTTCTATAACTATAAACTATCTTAATTCGAGTAAAAATCTTACTTGAACTTGTTTTTGTGTCATGATCCTACTTCAAGAACTTTCAAGCCATCCAAGATCCTTTGAAGCTAGATCATTTCTTGTCACTTCCAGTAGGTTTACCTACTAAACTTGAGGTAGTAATGATATTCATAACATCATTCGATTCATATATATAAAACTATCTTATTCGAAGGTTTAAACTCGTAATCACTAGAACATAGTTTAGTTAATTCTAAACTTGTTCGCAAACAAAAGTTAATCCTTCTAACTTGACTTTTAAAATTAACTAAACACATGTTCTATATCTATATGATATGCTAACTTAATGATTTAAAACCTGGAAACACGAAAAACACCGTAAAACCGGATTTACGCCGTCGTAGTAACACCGCGGGCTGTTTTGGGTTAGTTAATTAAAAACTATGATAAACTTTGATTTAAAAGTTGTTATTTTGAGAAAATGATTTTTATTATGAACATGAAACTATATCCAAAAATTATGGTTAAACTCAAAGTGGAAGTATGTTTTCTAAAATGGTCATCTAGACGTCGTTCTTTCGACTGAAATGACTACCTTTACAAAAACGACTTGTAACTTATTTTTCCGACTATAAACCTATACTTTTTCTGTTTAGATTCATAAAATAGAGTTCAATATGAAACCATAGCAATTTGATTCACTCAAAACGGATTTAAAATGAAGAAGTTATGGGTAAAACAAGATTGGATAATTTTTCACATTTTAGCTACGTGAAAATTGGTAACAAATCTATTCCAACCATAACTTAATCAACTTGTATTGTATATTATGTAATCTTGAGATACCATAGACACGTATACAATGTTTCGACCTATCATGTCGACACATCTATATATATTTCGGAACAACCATAGACACTCTATATGTGAATGTTGGAGTTAGCTATACAGGGTTGAGGTTGATTCCAAAATATATATAGTTTGAGTTGTGATCAATACTGAGATACGTATACACTGGGTCGTGGATTGATTCAAGATAATATTTATCGATTTATTTCTGTACATCTAACTGTGGACAACTAGTTGTAGGTTACTAACGAGGACAGCTGACTTAATAAACTTAAAACATCAAAATATATTAAAAGTGTTGTAAATATATTTTGAACATACTTTAATATATATGTATATATTGTTATAGGTTCGTGAATCAACAGTGGCCAAGTCTTACTTCTCGACGAAGTAAAAATATGTGAAAGTGAGTTATAGTCCCACTTTTAAAATCTAATATATTTGGGATGAGAATACATGCAGGTTTTATAAATGATTTACAAAATAGACACAAGTACGTAAAACTACATTCTATGGTTGAATTATCGAAATCGAATATGCCCCTTTTTATTAAGTCTGGTAATTTAAGAATTAGGGAACAGACACCCTAATTGACGCGAATCCTAAAGATAGATCTATTGGGCCTAACAAACCCCATCCAAAGTACCGGATGCTTTAGTACTTCGAAATTTATATCATATCCGAAGGGTATCCCGGAATGATGGGGATATTCTTATATATGCATCTTGTTAATATCGGTTACCAGGTGTTCACCATATGAATGATTTTTATCTCTATGTATGGGATGTGTATTGAAATATGAAATCTTGTGGTCTATTGTTACGATTTGATATATATAGGTTAAACCTATAACTCACCAACATTTTTGTTGATGTTTAAAGCATGTTTATTCTCAGGTGAATATTAAGAGCTTTCGCTGTTGCATACTAAAATAAGGACAAGATTTGGAGTCCATGTTTGTATGATATTGTGTAAAAACTGCATTCAAGAAACTGATTTCGATGTAACATATTTGTATTGTAAACTATTATGTAATGGTCGTGTGTAAACAGGATATTTTAGATTATCATTATTTGATAATCTACGTAAAGCTTTTTAAACCTTTATTTATAAAATAAAGGTTATGGTTTGTTTTAAAAATGAATGCAGTCTTTGAAAAACGTCTCATATAGAGGTCAAAACCTCGCAACGAAATCAATTAATATGGAACGTTTTTAATCAATAAGAACGGGACATTTCAGTTAGTATCCGAGCGTTGGTCTTAGAGAACCAGAATTTTGCATTAGTGTGTCTTATCGAGTTTGTTAGAATGCATTAGTGAGTCTGGACTTCGACCGTGTTTACTTGAAAAATGATTGCTTAACAAATTTTGTTGGAAACTATATATTTTTAGCATGTGAATATTATGTGATATATTAATCTCTTAACGCGTTTGATATTATGTGATAGATGTCTACCTCTAGAACAAGTCCCATTGACTCAACTAATAATAATGAAGAGTCAAATGTAAATTGGAATGATTCGTGGACTGATTCACAAGTTCCCGAAGAGGAACCGGAAGAAGAGTCGGAACCGGAAGAAGAATCGGAACCGGAAGAAGAATCGGAACCGGATGAAGAAATAGAACCGGTGGGGAAAATAATAAAACGGTTTAGTAAAAGAAAATCCTCAACCAACCGACCAAGGTTAATTATGGTCAATGGTGTTTCCGCCAAGGAAGCAAAATATTGGGAGGATTACCAATTCTCCGATGAATCGGATTCCCACGAGAATTCCGATGATGTTATAGAAATTACCCCAACTGAATTTAAAAAGGCAAAAGAAAATAATAAGGGAAAGGGCATAAAAATAGAGAAATCTAATTCCAACTCCGATGAACTTTATATGTATCGTCAACCCCCGAAGTCCTTAAGTTGATAATGCTAAAAACGAACATATATTTCATAGCATTATTCCTCAAGAAAGACAAGCTTTTAGTTGCAATTGTTCTATTTACAAGTGATATTCGTTTAAATAATAAAAGGTGAAGACAAAAGACAGATTCGACGAATTGAAGACATAAACGACCAAAAAGCTCAAAAGTACAAAAGACAATCAAAGATGTTCCAATTATTGATAAGAAACGTCTCGAAATTACAAGAGTACAAGATTCAAAACGCAAAGTACAAAATATAAAATTGTACGCAAGGAAGTTCGAAAATCCGGAACCGGGACCAGAGTCAACTCTTAACGCTCAACGCAACGGACTAAAAATTACAAGTTAACTATGTATATAAATATAATATAATATATAATTAATTATATTAATTATATATATATATTATATTTATAAATAAAAACCGTCGGCAGAGAAAGACTCCAAAGTTGTGAGCTGTAATTTCATTCTCCGCGACTCGCGGAGTTTGAAGGCAAAAATGTCGCGAGTCGCGGAGCCCCAAATTCAGAAACCCCCTATAAAGCTCGCGCATTCTGATCGTAAAATATCATCTTTTTCTTCTTCTCTCATATATACGTAAAATATATATATATATAATTTATATTTTAATTTTAATTTTAATTATAATTCTAATAATAAGGATATGTTAGCGAATGTTGTAAGGGTGTAAGTCGAAATTCTGTCCGTGTAACGCTACGCTATTTTTAATCATTGTAAGTTATGTTCAACCTTTTTATATTAATGTCTCGTAGCTAAGTTATTATTATGCTTATTTAAAACGAAGTAATCATGATGTTGGGCTAATTACTAAAATTGGGTAATTGGGCTTTGTACCATAATTGGGGTTTAGACAAAAGAACGACACTTGTGGAAATTAGACTATGAGCTATTAATGGGCTTTATATTTGTTTAACTAAATGATAGTTTGTTAATGTTAATATAAAAATTTACAATTGGGCGTCCCTATAAATTACCATATACACTCAATCGGACACGATGGGCGGGGTATTTATATGTACGAATAATCGTTCATTTAACCGGACACGAGAATGGATTAATAGCCACTAGAATAATTAAAACAGGGGTGAAATTATGTACAAAGGACATTTGGTATAATTGATAACAAAATATTAAAACCTTGGGTTACACTCAGTCGACATCCTGGTGTAATTATTAAACAAAGTATTAAAATCTTGTTACAGTTTAAGTCCCCAATTAGTTGGAATATTTAACTTCGGGTATAAGGATAATTTGACGAGGACACTCGCACTTTATATTTATGACTGATGGACTGTTATGGACAAAAACCAGACGGACATATTAAATAATCCAGGACAAAGGACAATTAACCCATGGGCATAAAACTAAAATCAACACGTCAAACATCATGATTACGGAAGTTTAAATAAGCATAATTCTTTTATTTCATATTTAATTTCCTTTATTTTATATTTAATTGCACTTCTAATTATCGCACTTTATTTATTGTTATTGTATTTAATTGCACTTTTAATTATCATACTTTTTAATTATCGCAAGTTTATTTTATCGCACTTTTATTATTCGAAATTTCATTATCGTTATTTACTTTATGCTTTAATTCAAGTCTTGTATTTATTTTTAATATTTTACATTTGGTTTTAACTGCGACTAAAGTTTTAAAATCGACAAACCGGTCATTAAACGGTAAAAAACCCCCCCTTTATAATAATAATTTTACTTATATATATATATATTTGTATTTTTATAAAAGTAAACTAATATAGCGTTAAGCTTTGTTTAAAAAGATTCCCTGTGGAACGAACCGGACTTACTAAAAACTACACTACTGTACGATTAGGTACACTGCCTATAATGTTGTAGCAAGGTTTAAGTATATCCGTTCTCTAAATAAATAAATATCTTGTGTAAAAATTGTATCGTATTTAATAGTATTTTCTGCTAAAATTAATAACTATTTTATACCACTCCGCTACTACATCAAGTATTTTTGGCGCCGCTGCCGGGGAGATTTCTAAACGCCGGAAGCACAACGCTAATATATAATAAAAAAAAAACGTTTTAAATATTCGAAAATATAAAAAGAAAAACAAAAATATAAGTATTTTTAAGATTTTGTTAAATATTTAAGTTTTATAAGTTTCTTTATTTTTATTTTAGTTTATAAAAATATAAGTTTTATTTAAATATCTTTTATTTATATAAAAACAGAAAACAGAAAAATAAAATAAATAAATAAATAAAGAAAAACGCGTCGAAGATTAAACCTGTCATCTGAATTTCTGAACCCCGCGAGTCGCGGGGTTTGAAGCTTTGAATACCGCAAGTCGCGGAGGGGACCTGACACACGAACAGGAAGCCCTAATCCTGCATTTATTACGGATTATTATTAATTATTATTATTATTAACCCTAATTATTATTATTATTATAATTAAGTTTATTTTTAATTTAAGTTTTATTTAATTTATATTTTAGTTAAATTAGTTTAATTAAATTGTAAAATTAGTAGTTTTATTAAATAAATAATATAAAAATAATATTTTTATAAAAATTGTAATTTTTACAACTTTTTGTATATTTTTATATTTTGTCCCTTTTTAATCGCTTTAGCGTAACTTTTATATTTTTAGCTCATATTTAGTTTTAAACTTAGTTTTTGCCATAGTTATTTTTACTCATAGATTTTTAGGCTTTGCCGTAGAATTCCTTAAGTACTTTTTCTTTAAACTAAGATTTAGGTGCTTTAGAATTTTGCGACACCTTTTTAAGTTTTAGTTTCTTTTTAAGTTATTTCCATTTGGGATATAGTTTTTCCTATAAGCTTTAATATTTTTAGACGACTTTTTACCTATGTATCAATTATCATTCCAATTAGTAATTTCAATTTGCGATTATAATTTTAAGTTAGTTGTAGTAATAAGGTTAGGTTAGTCAAGTATTTTTAAGTTTTATAAGTTTCTTTTATTTTTCCAGTCACCTTTTATTTTTCAACCATTTTTCTTTTTCGACCTTTTTCGACGAACTCTTTTTCTTTCTTATTTCTCGCTATTCTAGTTTTAGGACATAGATTTTTATTCTACTTCTTATCTAAATTTCTTAAAATTACGAAAATTTATTTTATGTGGTTAAATTAATAGACATCAAAATTTTCTGGTTCGTAGTAATAGTTGGATTTGTACGTGGACCAGGTTATTGGAGCCAAACAGTCCTCAATTATATTGAGACCAAACGAATCCTGCCCCTCTGCTGCATCTTTTGGCTATTCGAAACGTGGGCAAAATCAGAAAAGTCTATTAATTGGATAACTTATTATAATTTTTCTTTCCTTTTTAAAACTAATAGGATATTCAGTGAATGCACCGAGCAAGACGTTCACCACCTTTTGTACATTCACCACCTGTAACTAGATCAAGACATTTAGCAAATATAACCGCCGTTGATTTTTCTTTAGAATCGTCATCCAGTCGACCAAGTACTTCAGTTCAAATTTCCGATAATCCATTTTTTGAACCCGACCTCACAATTGAGAATCCGGAGAATATTCAGGAACGGTTCGTAGATCCTGAACCACTAAACTTTCCTCCGGAGCCACCAATCATTCAAACAGAGATTGTTGAGGAACGAACCATTAAATCAGAATCATCTAGTGATACCGATTCAACAAATTCAATTATGGAGAATCTGGAACCTTTAAGTATGGAAGACCGAATGAGAGCTAAACGCACTGGCCAAGGTCACGCAATTACTCATCCAGACATTAATGCGCCAGATTATGAAATCAAAGGACAAATTCTACACATGGTGACTAATCAATGCCAATTTAGTGGTGCGCCGAAGGAAGATCCAAATGAACATCTACGTACCTTTAATAGGATCTGCACACTATTTAAAATCCGAGAAGTGGAGGATGAACAGATATATCTCATGTTATTTCCCTGGACTTTAAAGGGAGAAGCCAAAGATTGGTTGGAATCGTTACCTGAAGGGGCGATTGATACATGGGATGTTTTAGTTGACAAATTTCTTAAACAATTCTTTCCTGCATCTAAAGCCGTAAGACTTCAAGCAGAAATTGTTACGTTCACACAGAAACCGAATGAAACTCTATATGAGGCATGGACATGATATGGAAAGTTGTTAAGAGGATGTCCGCAACATGGTTTAGACACCTGTCAAATAGTACAAATATTCTACCAAGGATGCGACATCACTACAAGGAAAGACATAGATATAGCAGCTGGTGGTTCTATTATGAAGAAAACCGAAACTGATGCTTACAAAATTATTGATAACACTGCTTCCCACTCACATGAGTGGCACCAAGAAAAAGATATCATTAGATCATCTAAAGCAGCTAGAGCCGATTCTAGCCAGGACTTAGATTCCATTTCCGCAAAGATAGATGCTGTGGAGAGACGAATGGAAAAGATGACTAAGGATATTCACTCAATACGAATTAGTTGTGAGCAGTGTGGAGGACCACATTTGACAAAAGATTGTCTCAGTATTGAATTAACAATGGAACAAAGAGAGAATATTTCATACATAAACCAAAGGCCTGGAAATAATTATCAGAATAATTATCAACCGCCAAGACCGATTTACAATCAAAACCAGAACTATAACCGAAATATTCCATACAACAACCAACAAGGTCCTAGCAATCAACAAGTATCTAATAATACTTACAATCAGCAAAGACCTAATTTTCAAAACAAACCACCACAACAAACCGATGATAAAAAGCCGAATTTAGAAGATATGATGACGAAGCTAGTTGAAACTCAAACGCAGTTTTTCACATCTCAAAAACAAACCAATGAACAAAATGCTCAAGCATTTAGAAATCAACAAGCTTCTATTCAAAATCTGGAACAAGAAGTAAGTAACCTAGTAAGGTTAATAGGTGAAAGAAAACCGGGAAGTCTACCTAGTGATACAAACGCTAACTCCCGGAATGAAACAGCTAAAGCCATTACCACAAGAAGTGGTACAACACTTAAACCACCTGAAATACCTGTAACTTCTGATGAAGCCATTCCTACTCCACAAGAACCACAACCTGATCAAGATAAGGAAAAAGAACAGGTGGTTGAAAAGATTAATGAAGATAACACAGCTAAGGCTAAACCTTATGTTAAACCATATCAACCACCACTTCCTTATCCGAGTAAAATGAAGAAAGAAAAACTTGAAGCCGAGCAATCCAAATTCTTGGATATGTTTAAACAGATAAATGTAAATCTTCCTTTCATTGATGTGATTTCAGGAATGCCTAGATATGCTAAATTCTTGAAAGATCTAATCTCAAATAGAAAGAAAATGGAAGAACTCTCGGCTGTTACTATGAATGCTAATTGTTCAGCAGTGCTGTTGAATAAGATACCAGAAAAACTATCTGATCCAGGAAGTTTCACAATTCCATGTTTTCTGGGTAGTCTTAGTTCAATAGAAGCATTGGCAGACTTAGGTGCTAGTATAAATCTAATGCCGTATTCACTATACACTAAACTAGACCTTGGAGAATTGAAACCAACCAGAATAAGCATACAACTAGCCGATAGATCAATAAAATATCCTAGAGGGATAATGGAGAACATGCTAGTTAAAGTTGGTACATTAGTATTTCCAGTAGATTTTGTTGTTCTGGACATGGAAGAAGATTCTCAAGTTCCTCTCATATTAGGAAGACCATTCTTAAACATGGCTAAAGCAATGATAGACGTGTTCGGTAAGAAACTGACCCTAAGTATAAAGGATGAGAGTGTTACCTTTTCAGTTGATAGAGCAATGCAACAACCACAATCTGCAGATGATACATGTTATTATATTCAAACTATAGATGCACATGCAGAATTATTAGAAGAATTTCCAGAATTACAAGGAACAGGAGAATGCTCTTTAGGAGAAGGTAATGAACCAATTGATGAAGCTGAAATGTTAGCTACACTTATAGCTAATGGATATGAACCAACAACAGAAGAAATTCAAATGCTAAAAGAAGAAGACAGATATCGATATAAATCATCGATAGAAGGACCTCCGAAATTAGAGTTAAAGCCACTTCCAAACCATTTGGAATATGCTTATTTACATGGTGAATCTGAATTACCTGTAATAATATCGTCTTCTCTTACTGAAAATGAGAAATCACAAATCATTTCTGTGTTGAAAGCTCATAAATCAGCCATTGCATGGAAGATTCATGATATTAAAGGAATAAGTCCTTCGTATTGCACACATAAAATCCTTATGGAAGAAGGTCATAAAACGTATGTGCAACGCCAACGAAGACTAAATCCTAATATGCAAGATGTAGTTAAGAAAGAGATTATTAAACTGCTAGATGCAGGTTTAATTTATCCAATCTCTGATAGTCCATGGGTAAGCCCAGTTCAATGCGTGCCTAAGAAGGGTGGCATGACTGTCATTACAAATGAGAAAAATGAGCTTATTCCTACTAGAACTGTAACAGGATGGCGTGTGTGTATTGATTATAGAAAATTAAATGACGCCACCAGAAAAGATCACTTTCCCTTACCTTTTATTGATCAAATGTTGGAAAGATTAGCCGGAAATAGTTACTATTGTTTTCTAGATGGATTTTCCGGATATTTTCAAATTCCAATAGCACCCGAAGATCAAGAGAAAACCACATTCACGTGCCCTTATGGTACTTTTGCTTACAAACGCATGCCATTTGGACTTTGCAACGCCCCTGCAACCTTTCAAAGGTGCATGATGGCGATTTTTCACGACATGATAGAAGAATGCATGGAAGTTTTCATGGATGACTTTTCAGTCTTCGGTGATACATTTGAATCATGTCTAGTTAATCTGGAACGAATGCTTCTTAGATGCGAACAATCCAATCTAGTACTTAATTGGGAGAAATGCCATTTCATGGTTAAAGAAGGCATCGTTCTTGGACATAAAATTTCAAAAGAAGGAATTGAGGTGGATAGAGCTAAAGTAGATGTAATTGCTAAACTTCCACATCCCACCAATGTTAGAGGAGTTAGGAGTTTTCTAGGGCATGCCGGTTTTTACCGACGTTTCATAAAAGATTTTTCTAAAATTGCCACTCCTATGAATAAACTCCTAGAAAAGGATGCTCCATTCATCTTTTCAGATGAGTGTATCAAATCTTTTAATATTCTTAAAGAGAAACTCACTAATGCACCGATCATGATAACACCAAATTAGAATCTACCATTTGAACTAATGTGCGATGCAAGTGATTTTGCAATGGGAGCCGTTTTAGGACAAAGGATTGAAAAACGATTTCAACCTATATATTATGCTAGTAAGACGTTACAAGGAGCACAAACGAACTATACAACTACTGAAAAAGAACTCCTTGCTATTGTCTTTGCTTTTGACAAATTTCGATCATATCTCGTTCTAGCAAAAACGGTGGTCTATACCGACCATTCTGCTCTTAGATACCTATTTTCAAAACAAGATGCTAAACCAAGATTAATCCGTTGGATCTTACTCTTACAAGAGTTTGATATTGAAATCCGAGATAAAAGAGGAGCAGAAAATCTCGCCGCTGATCATCTTTCTCGTCTTGAAAATCCCGAATTAGAAGTTCTAAATGAATCAGCCATACAAGACAACTTTCCTGATGAATATCTATTGAAAATAGATTATAAAGAAATCCCATGGTTTGCAGACTATGCAAACTACTTAGTTTGTGGATTCCTTGAAAAAGGATTATCGTACCAAAGACGAAAGAAATTCTTCAGTGATATAAAACACTATTTTTGGGAAGATCCACATCTGTTTAAAAGTTGTCCCGATGGAATAATACGCCGATGTGTATTTGGAGATGAAGCTAGTAAAATATTAAACCATTGTCACACAGGACCAACAGGAGGGCATTATGGGCCTCAACTAACAGCAAGAAAAGTTTATGATGCTGGATTCTATTGGCCTACAATTTACAAAGACGCACACCTTCTTTGCAAATCCTGTGATGCATGTCAAAGGGCCGGAAAAATAAATCAACGTGATGAAATGCCACAAAATGTCATCCAAGTATGTGAAGTATTTGACATTTGGGGTATTGACATTATGGGTCCATTTCCAAAATCTCATAATAATCTATATATACTCGTAGCCATTGATTATGTATCTAAATGGGCGGAAGCACAAGCTCTCCCAACTAACGATGCACGAGTTGTAGTCAACTTTTTAAAACGTCTTTTTGCAAGGTTTGGAACACCGAAAGCTTTAATAAGTGATCGGGGTACTCATTTCTGTAATAATCAACTTGAGAAAGTTCTTAAAAGATATGGAGTAACTCATAAAATCTCCACCGCATATCATCCACAAACAAGTGGACAAGTTGAAAATACCAACCGAGCCTTAAAACGTATTCTAGAGAAAACCGTAGGATCAAATCCGAAGGAATGGTCCATTAAATTGGAGGATGCACTCTGGGCTTTTAGAACAGCCTACAAAACTCCAATTGGAACCACACCTTTTAGACTTGTTTATGGAAAAGCATGTCATCTTCCAGTAGAAATTGAACACAAAGCATTTTGGGCTTTGAAGACATGTAATCTTGATTTACATGAAGCCGGACGTCTACGATTAAGTCAACTAAACGAATTAGAAGAATTAAGACATGAAGCATACGAAAATTCGTTAATCTATAAAGAAAGAACGAAGAAATGGCATGATAAAAGAATCAGAAGTTCAAAAGAATTTAAAGAAGGAGACAGAGTTCTTCTTTTTAATTCACGATTCAAGCTATTTCCTGGAAAATTGAAATCAAGATGGTCTGGACCATTCATAGTCAAAAGAGTTTTCCCATACGGAACGATAGAATTAATAAATTCAAATGGGATTGAATTTAAAGTTAATGGTCACAGAGTTAAACATTACATACATGGTCCGATGGAAGTCAACAACGAAGTTAATCACAATTTCGACACCACAGCTAACTAAGTGTGGGGAGAATCAAGTCTTTAAAAGATAATATGTATTTCTGTTAGAGTTAGATTGTCTGTTTTCGTGTAGTTCTCGAAAATGGAACCCGAATGGTCTTTCCCTAGCAGACCCTAAAGAACTAGTATTCTCCCCCCATTCTGAATTTTTATTTTTTTTAGGTTTTTACAAAATGAAGACTGCCTGTGAACTAAACCATGGTCTAATGCTACACGCTTTGATCACTAAAAGAAATAATGACATACTACCAAGTGAAATAGTATCAGTAATCAGAGAAAGAATGGACGGAGTTAGAAAAGAATCCAGATGCGAAGATAATAAGTTACAATTTGGTAAAGGAAAATCAAAATCCGCAGCGAAAAGAAGAGCACGACACCTAGAACGATGTCACAAATGCGGAAAATGGTCACATGGAGGTAAATGTTCAAATAATCAAACCTATTCAAATACCGAATTTGTTACTTTATGCAGAGACGGACCGTTCATATGTTTAGAAGAAAAGACACTGAATGCTCGAGGTTACGCCTATGTAGCCATGGAAAACCAATTAAACCGACTATCTTATGAATGGGATAGATCATATAACTAAGAAATCTATTTCACAGGTATGTCTGTACAGTTTTTATTTTATTTTTAACCTTTTGATAATAAACGCTAATTTGTTCGCTAAAAAGTATTAAATTGGTATTGAATAAAATTAGGTTTGGCGACCGAAATTATTGATATCATTCAAAAATTTATTACATCACTGCGAAATTTAACGTTTATTCTTAAGGTATAAATATCTTTAATCAATCAACCCAAAATATTTCAAAAATTCGTCATGAGTTAAATTAGGTCTTGGAACCGAAATTACTTTACCGAAAAGAGGGGCGCATATTTTTGATAATATTTGATTGATTAAAGTGGGATAAAAAGACAAAAAGTTTTTTAATTTTATTTTTACCATGTTTTTAAAATTAATATTTGAACCCTTTATAAATATTGTAAACTTTGTAAAATTAATATTTTTAAAATTATAAATATTTGAAAAAATTAATATAAGTTTGGTGTGAATTTATAATATGAATTTTTAAATTAAGTTTGGTGTGAACTTTTAATTTTTAAAATATGAATTTTTAATTTTATGCATTTCAAATTTTAAGTTTGGTGTGAATTTTTAATATTAATTTTGAATTTTATATTTAAGTTGTGTGAATTTAAAAACAAAAATTTACTTTATCTCATTAAGTTAAGAATATGATTTTTAAAATTCGTCGTAAGTTGAAGACTAGGTCTTTGAACCGAAATTGCTTTACCCGAGGGAGGGACGAGAACTTTTATTATCATTATTTTTAATCTTATTGAATTAAAGTATGCCAAAAACATTGAAAAAACCCAAAAATCTTAGCTTTTAAAACAATCCCTACAAAAAGACAAAATTTAAAATTTTATCGAGGGACGGACTAGGACATCGATCCGAAACGACCTCGTCCTAAATAACAAGAGAAACAAAATTTTAAAATTAATTACTTAATTGTTTTATAAGTTAAAGATTATAAAAAAAAAAAAAAAAGCAAACTCCGCGACTCGCGGAGTTTGAAGTGTCCAAACACCGCGAGTCGCGTGAGGACCGATTTACAGAAAAAAAATAAAACGCACAAACTGATCAGTCCACACCCCCAAAACAGAAAATAACTGCGAAATAACCCACGAAAAACCCGAAAAAAAACCCCCAAAATCACAATTTTTAACCGTTAATCACCAAATCTTTTACTAAAATCATGTTGAGAAGGATGCCATCTAGGAATTACTCAAGAAAAACGGTAAATTTCTACACCTAAACACCATTTAATCCGAAATTTGGTGTTCTTGAGCAATTTTTTTTCAAATTTGATTTTGATGCTTTTTAGTGTAATTATGCTTAAATTGTTTATGTATTATGCTTGTATAACCTAGATTGATGCTGTTTAACATGATTAGAAGCCTTAAACTTCAAATTTTGAGTAATCTAGGGTTTGTGTTCTTGAGCAAATTTGGGGCTTTTTACTATAAACAGGTTATGGCCGATTTTTGTCATGAATTGTTGCTAAATTGAGTAGTGTAACATGTCTAGGTAGTTAAATGATCCAAACTTTGAGCCTAAACATGATTTTGAGAATTAAAGTGGACTTTTTCAAGTCTAAAATTCATGAACTTGATTTTTGAGAGATAATGCCATTTGAGACTTGTTTAATTGCTAGTAATGATTATTTTGACATGTTATTTGAGTTAAATACTTATGAACTTGGCGAACATTTTCGTATATGCTTATTTGAAAAAGTGTAGATTTGATGAAAATATGAAAATAAGCTTAAGTTTGATATAAATTGATAATGTCATTGTAATTATTTTGATTGATGATTTTGCTGACACTAATGCATATTTGGATGCACAAAATTTGTGTTTGATGTATTTTGCAGACTGAAAGGGGTGAATCTTCATCCCAAGCCCACAATGCTCCTGCTGAGAATGCGGAATAACAGGAGGTGGATAACTACTACAAGCAGGATATACCTCATCCAGTCATGACCTTTTCTGACATGCACTTGGAAGAGTTGCACCCGAACCTGAGATTTGACAGACTTTGGATAGATTATCCAAAATATCAAAGGGGTTTGCATACTCTTCATTCTAAGGTTGTTGAGGTACCGAGGGTCATAAAATGGGGACCCTTAGAAGCTGTAGAATTGGCCGGGCCAATTAGGGAATTACTTGTACAGAGGGTAAAACAACGCATTTTCAAAGACTGACATTAAGTTCAGCAAAAGCAACTAATTTTGACGACAAGATGCAAAATATATGTGAAATAACAACAAGACGGAATGAACAAATGATGTGCACCATTTATCATTCAGCAAACAAACGCCAATATATTTGGAAACTTTGGTAAAAATTTAATCATTTTCACACAAATCACCCTCAATAATTTAAATTGTTACTGATTTCTTGCAAATGAGGGCATTGCAAGATCTTAAGTGTGGGAAGGGGTTAAATTCTTTCGGATTTTAAAATTTTTATCTTAAACACTTGGTTACCATTAAAAATACTAGTAAAGCAGTAGTTGTATTAGAATCTAGTGCTCTCTGATAATAAAGAATAGCCCTAGTCTTATATACTGACTACCCAATTCTAGTAAAATTTTTCAAAATTTTCAATTAAATGAATTCAAAATCATGTTTATACATATTTATGAACGATAAAACTAGGTTTTAACACCGAAATTATTGTTACCTCGGAAAGGACATAAATTGAGAAACAAACTAAAATGTTAAAATTCATTTAAAATGGAATAGAGGACGATAAAAAGGAAAATAAAAGCCAAGTGTGGGAAAATTTACCAAGTTATCTTAAACATATGTCACATATATCTGTAACAAATAACTGAAAATACTTTTGCTTTGGACTAAACTAAACTGTTTTACCAAAT
Source organism: Rutidosis leptorrhynchoides (assembly GCF_046630445.1). Classification (NCBI taxonomy): domain Eukaryota; kingdom Viridiplantae; phylum Streptophyta; class Magnoliopsida; order Asterales; family Asteraceae; genus Rutidosis; species Rutidosis leptorrhynchoides. The sequence goes on along the minus strand of NC_092335.1, from coordinate 18,105,452 downwards.
GAAAGAAAAGAAAAGATGGATCTACACAATGAATCAATTCCATCATTAAAAGGAAGTAAAGTCTTCCGAAAAAGAAACGCGCTTCTTGATCTAGGTCATGAAGTTGTCGTCCAGGCCAGCTGTAGGTTGACGAAAAATCCAGAAAAGTCATCACTAAAATCAGCAGGAAATCCACGGACCTCAGCATTAAATAGGGTCGCCAAGTGGTCAGATTTATCCTAACCATGAGAAGGATTTATCTTGTAAAATGGGGGGGGCACCATGCAAATTAGCTGGATAAGACTAATGAATCAGATCCCCAGAAAGGATAATCTCCTTAAAGATTAAAAATCAGCTTTTAAGACTGATATTACTCAATCCTAGAGATTGACCTTAAAGATTGAGAATTACAAACTCATGGAATTCAATGATATCTAAACTCGAGCTTGAACGAGAAAATATTTTGATCAAAATTACAAACCGATTTGTTTTATGAAAACCCTATTTTCAATGCGTTCATTACCATTGAACGTAAAATCCTAGGAATTCACCTGGAATTCATTAGGTCACCTGAACCAAATCGGGTGTCAACCGTAAGAACGGTGGTTGCATAGTGGTCAAAGACAGGACCTTGTGCCATACCGAAAAATCATAAGGGTGAGCTTTACTATTGCTCCTACCAAGGATAGTAATTGCGTCCGACACGTTATAGACCATAATTAAAAGCATGTCAGGGGACATTGCCTTAACAGTTGCTTGTTCAACGTTTTCCTTTACAACCAGACGGTAGTTTACCGAAAGGTAATATACGGGACAAGTAAACTGGACGTGTTGCTTTCCAAATACAAGGTTAGCAAGTGGGTGACACAAAACCGCAAGTTTTGAGCTAAAAATTTTCAAATCTGAAACCCACCAAACCCACAAAAATATTTTGCAAACACCGGTAAAGGGTTATTCCGGAAAACTTATCTAGGATAAAAACTAGATTTAATTTTCAAAAGATCAAATGTTTTCATAAAGATCCAATTTCCTTAATGGATCTAAATTTTTATAGTCATGTGGAACTGTACACCATATCGTTACTACCATTGTTTATACCGCCGTATAGAAATCACTGATGTACAAAGTGTGAAGAATAAAGAAGTGATTCTTGTATTTCAAGACGATATTGCTTGAGGACAAGCAACGCTCAAGTGTGGGAATATTTGATAATGCTAAAAACGAACATATATTTCATAGCATTATTCCTCAAGAAAGACAAGCTTTTAGTTGCAATTGTTCTATTTACAAGTGATATTCGTTTAAATAATAAAAGGTGAAGACAAAAGACAGATTCGACGAATTGAAGACGCAAACGACCAAAAAGCTCAAAAGTACAAAAGACAATCAAAGAGGTTCCAATTATTGATAAGAAACGTCTCGAAATTACAAGAGTACAAGATTCAAAACGCAAAGTACAAAATATAAAATTGTACGCAAGGAAGTTCGAAAATCCGGAACCGGGACCAGAGTCAACTCTTAACGCTCGACGCAACGGACTAAAAATTACAAGTTAACTATGTATATAAATATAATATAATATATAATTAATTATATTAATTATATATATATTATATTTATAAATACAAACCGTCGGCAGAGAAAGACTCCAAAGTTGTGAGCTGTAATTTCATTCTCCGCGACTCGCGGAGTTTGAAGGCAAAAATGCCGCGAGTCGCGGAGCCCCAAATTCAGAAACCCCCTATAAAGCTCGCGCATTCTGATCGTAAAATATCATCTTTTTCTTCTTCTCTCATATATACGTAAAATATATATATATATAATTTATATTTTAATTTTAATTTTAATTATAATTCTAATAATAAGGATATGTTAGCGAATGTTGTAAGGGTGTAAGTCGAAATTCTGTCCGTGTAACGCTACGCTATTTTTAATCATTGTAAGTTATGTTCAACCTTTTTATATTAATGTCTCGTAGCTAAGTTATTATTATGCTTATTTAAAACGAAGTAATCATGATGTTGGGCTAATTACTAAAATTGGGTAATTGGGCTTTGTACCATAATTGGGGTTTAGACAAAAGAACGACACTTGTGGAAATTAGACTATGAGCTATTAATGGGCTTTATATTTGTTTAACTAAATGATAGTTTGTTAATGTTAATATAAAAATTTACAATTGGGCGTCCCTATAAATTACCATATACACTCAATCGGACACGATGGGCGGGGTATTTATATGTACGAATAATCGTTCATTTAACCGGACACGGGAATGGATTAATAGCCACTAGAATAATTAAAACAGGGGTGAAATTATGTACAAAGGACACTTGGTATAATTGATAACAAAATATTAAAACCTTGGGTTACACTCAGTCGACATCCTGGTGTAATTATTAAACAAAGTATTAAAATCTTGTTACAGTTTAAGTCCCCAATTAGTTGAAATATTTAACTTCGGGTATAAGGATAATTTGACGAGGACACTCGCACTTTATATTTATGACTGATGGACTGTTATGGACAAAAACCAGACGGACATATTAAATAATCCAGGACAAAGGACAATTAACCCATGGGCATAAAACTAAAATCAACACGTCAAACATCATGATTACGAAAGTTTAAATAAGCATAATTCTTTTATTTCATATTTAATTTCCTTTATTTTATATTTAATTGCACTTCTAATTATCGCACTTTATTTATTGTTATTGTATTTAATTGCACTTTTAATTATCATACTTTTTAATTATCGCAAGTTTATTTTATCGCACTTTTATTATTCGAAATTTCATTATCGTTATTTACTTTATGCTTTAATTCAAGTCTTGTATTTATTTTTAATATTTTACATTTGGTTTTAACTGCGACTAAAGTTTTAAAATCGACAAACCGGTCATTAAACGGTAAAAAACCCCCCCTTTATAATAATAATTTTACTTATATATATATATATATATATATATATATATATATATATATATATATATATATATATATATATATATATATTTGTATTTTTATAAAAGTAAACTAATATAGCGTTAAGCTTTGTTTAAAAAGATTCCCTGTGGAACGAACCGGACTTACTAAAAACTACACTACTGTACGATTAGGTACACTGCCTATAATGTTGTAGCAAGGTTTAAGTATATCCGTTCTCTAAATAAATAAATATCTTGTGTAAAAATTGTATCGTATTTAATAGTATTCTCTGCTAAAATTAATAACTATTTTATACCACTCCGCTACTACATTAGTTGTAACAATGACCCGGGAACCTCTAAACCACCAGGTTTTTCTAAACCAATGTGGAAAACGACGGCTCGTATTAGGGGAACATCATATATCCCTAGAAACTTGGCAAAACGAACCAAAACCGAAGAAGAAGAAACAAGCGAGTCGGAATAAGATAGTTGTATTCGTGTGGTGTAATATATGTAATATAGTGTGCTTATGCTTTATGATATATGTAAAAATTGCTTGTATTAATAAGTATTTTTTTTTATGAATCTAACTCTTGTCTATTTTACAGTATAAAAACACAAAATGGATAGACAACCCAATATTTTAAGAGACCTACCCGGAGACATGATTGATGAAATCTTGTCTAGAGTCGGTCAGAATTCTTCGGCACAACTATTTAAGGCGAGATCAGTTTGTAAGACATTCGAAGAACGTTCCAAGAATGCCTTGGTTTATAAAAGGCTTTCGTTCGAAAGATGGGGGATATCACATTGGGAAATCCATAAGTTACGATGTGTTTACTTTGACGCATATATTGCGGGGAACCCAAATGCTATTTTACGCAATGGGTTAAGAAATTATTTTGACTCAATATATCCGAATATTGGACTTCGTGATTTAGAAAAAGCGGCTAACATGCAACATAAAGAAGCATGTTATGCTTACGGATTAGTAATGTTCGCTTCTCACCAAAGTGAGAACAAGAACATCGGGCTACAACTATTAAACAAAACGTTCCCACAAGTGACGGAGTCGGTAATTGGGGTAAGAAATAAGGTTTTTAGATTGTTACGGGACTGTTGGACATTACGTAACCCTCGTCCCTTTGACGACGTTACAACACGCTGTCTTATCAACAGCCATAACGGTTATGTTCCACAAGACCAAGGATGGGAAGTAGTCCTAGTAAAACCAGAATGCATGACTTGTTTCTGGACGTATGAATTACGTGTCTTTATTGCCTTTGCTGAACGACTTGTGTACTAGCTAGAATTATCTTCACAACTATATTGTATCAAAGTTATTGTGTGCTATATTTCATGCTTTATGTAAAATAAGCGGTATTGTAAGTTTGTAAAATATTGTATAAAAAGTTTGAACGCGAAATATTATTATCATCAGTTTTTCATATAGAATTGTAGTAGTTGAATTGTATATTAGCTACTAAGTATGAACTTAACGGGTAGGTACTACCCGAATTTAAACTTATAAAACGCTAATATGAAGAAAAAGCTTTTATAAATGAGTTCATATTATGCTACGAAATACTATTAACTACTCTTAATATTCTGTATGATTAACTTGTTCCATTTGACTATTTTGAAGGAAATGGCACCGACTACTCGACACACCGTGAATATGAATGAAGAGGAATTCCGTACTTTTCTAGCTTCAAACATAGCCGCAGTACAGGCTGCACTACATACCAACAATAACCTTGGATCTAGCAGTACAGGAAATCATGTAGGATGCACCTACAAAGAATTCACTGCCTGCAAACCTTTGGAATTTGATGGAACCGAAGGACCGATCGGATTGAAATGGTGGACCGAGAAGGTCGAATCGGTGTTTGCCATAAGTAAGTGTACTGAAGAGGACAAAGTGAAGTACGCTACGCATACCTTCACAGGTTCTGCGTTAACATGGTGGAATACCTATCTAGAGCAAGTGGGACAAGACGATGCGTACGCACTACCGTGGTCAGCATTCAAGCACTTGATGAACGAGAAGTACCGTCCCAGAACAGAGGTTAATAAGCTTAAGACAGAACTTAGAGGGTTACGAACACAAGGATTTAATATTACCACGTACGAAAGACGATTCACAGAATTGTGCCTATTGTGTCCGGGAGCGTTCGAAGATGAGGAAGAGAAGATCGACGCGTTTGTGAAAGGATTACCGGAAAGAATCCAAGAAGATATAAGTTCACACGAGCCCGCCTCCATACAACAGGCATGTAGAATGGCTCACAAACTAGTGAACCAGATTGAAGAAAGAATTAAAGAACAGACTGCTGAAGAGGCCAATGTGAAGCAAGTCAAAAGAAAGTGGGAGGAAAACGGTGATAAGAATCACCAATACAACAACAACAGTAATTACAACAATAATCGCAACAATTATCCCAACAATCGCAACATCAATCGCAACTACAACAAACGGCCCAACAACAACAATAACAACAACAACAACAACAACAACAACAACAACAACAACAGCAACTACAACAATCATCCCAACAACAATAATAACCGCAACAACAACAACAATCAGAAGCAGCTATGCCAAAGGTGTGAAAAGTATCACTCGGGGTTCTGCACCAAGTTTTGCAACAAGTGTAAAAGAAATGGTCATAGCGCGGCGAAGTGTGAGGTCTACGGACCAGGGGTTAATAGAACGAAAGGAACAAATGGTGTCGGAACGAGTAATGGCGGAGCAAGTAGTGTCGGAGCAAGTTATGCCAATGTAGTTTGTTATAAATGTGGAAAACTGGGCTACATTATTAGAAATTGCCCGAACCAGGAGAACACGAATGGACAAGGCCGCGGAAGAGTTTTCAATATTAATGCGACAGAGGCACAGGAAGACCCGGAGCTTGTTACGGGTACGTTTCTTATTGACAATAAATCTGCTTACGTTTTATTTGATTCGGGTGCGGATAGAAGCTATATGAGTAGAGATTTTTGTGCTAAATTAAGTTGTCCATTGACGCCTTTGGATAGTAAATTTTTACTCGAATTAGCAAATGGTAAATTAATTTCAGCAGATAATATATGTCGGAATCGAGAAATTAAACTGGTTAGCGAAACATTTAAGATTGACTTGATACCAGTAGAGTTAGGGAGTTTTGATGTGATAATCGGTATGGACTGGTTGAAAGAAGTGAAAGCAGAGATCGTTTGTTACAAAAATGCAATTCGCATTATACGAGAAAAAGGAAAACCCTTAATGGTGTACGGAGAAAAGGGCAACACGAAGCTACATCTTATTAGTAATTTGAAGGCACAAAAACTAATAAGAAAAGGTTGCTATGTTGTTCTAGCACATGTCGAGAAAGTACAAACTGAAGAAAAGAGCATCAATAATGTTCCCGTCGCAAAAGAATTTCCCGATGTATTTCCGAAAGAATTACCGGGATTACCCCCACATCGATCCGTTGAATTTCAAATAGATCTTGTACCAGGAGCTGCACCAATAGCTCGTGCTCCTTACAGACTCGCACCCAGCGAGATGAAAGAACTGCAAAGCCAATTACAAGAACTTTTAGAGCATGGTTTCATTCGACCAAGCACATCACCGTGGGGAGCTCCTATTTTGTTTGTCAAGAAGAAAGATGGTACATTCAGGTTGTGTATCGACTACCGAGAGTTGAACAAACTTACCATCAAGAACCGCTACCCACTACCGAGAATCGACGACTTATTTGATCAACTACAAGGCTTGTCTGTTTATTCAAAGATTGACTTACGTTCCGGGTATCATCAAATGCGGGTGAAAGAAGATGATATTCCAAAGACTGCTTTCAGAACATGTTACGGTCATTACGAGTTTATGGTCATGCCATTTGGTTTAACTAATGCACCAGCTGTGTTCATGGACCTTATGAACCGAGTGTGTGGACCATACCTTGACAAGTTTATCATTGTTTTCATTGATGACATACTTATTTACTCAAAGAATGACCAAGAACACGGTGAACATTTGAGAAAGGTGTTAGAAGTATTGAGGAAGGAAGAATTGTACGCTAAGTTTTCAAAGTGTGCATTTTGGTTGGAAGAAGTTCAATTCCTCGGTCACATAGTGAACAAAGAACGTATTAAGGTGGATCCGGCAAAGATAGAAACTGTTGAAAAGTGGGAAACCCCGAAAATTCCGAAACACATACGCCAGTTTTTAGGACTAGCTGGTTACTACAGAAGATTCATCCAAGACTTTTCCAGAATAGCAAAACCCTTGACTGCATTAACGCATAAAGGGAAGAAATTTGAATGGAATGATGAACAAGAGAAAGCGTTTCAGTTATTGAAGAAAAAGCTAACTACGGCACCTATATTGTCATTGCCTGAAGGGAATGATGATTTTGTGATTTATTGTGACGCATCAAAGCAAGGTCTCGATTGTGTATTAATGCAACGAACTAAGGTGATTGCTTATGCGTCTAGACAATTGAAGATTCACGAACAAAATTATACGACGCATGATTTGGAATTAGGCGCGGTTGTTTTTGCATTAAAGACTTGGAGGCACTACTTATATGGGGTCAAAAGTATTATATATACCGACCACAAAAGTCTTCAACACATATTTAATCAGAAACAACTGAATATGAGGCAGCGTAGGTGGATTGAATTGTTGAATGATTACGATTTTGAGATTCGTTACCACCCGGGGAAGGCAAATGTGGTAGCCGATGCCTTGAGCAGGAAGGACAGAGAACCCACTCGAGTAAAATCTATGAATATAATGATTCATAATAACCTTACTACTCAAAGGATGAAATACCCAAAGGAGTTTTAAAAGAGGGAAATTTAAAGGATGAAATACCCAAAGGATCGGAGAAGCATCTTAATATTCGGGAAGACGGAACCCAGTATAGGGCTGAAAGGATTTGGGTACCAAAATTTGGAGATATGAGAGAAATGGTACTTAGAGAAGCTCATAAAACCAGATACTCAATACACCCTGGTACGGGGAAGATGTACAAGGATCTCAAGAAACATTTTTGGTGGCCGGGTATGAAAGCCGATGTTGCTAAATACATAGGAGAATGTTTGACGTGTTCTAAGGTCAAAGCTGAGCATCAGAAACCATCAGGTCTACTTCAACAACCCGAAATCCCAGAATGGAAATGGGAAAACATTACCATGGATTTCATCACTAAATTGCCAAGGACTGCAAGTGGTTTTGATACTATTTGGGTAATAGTTGATCGTCTCACCAAATCAGCACACTTCCTGCCAATAAGAAAAGATGACAAGATGGAGAAGTTAGCACGACTGTATTTGAAGGAAGTCGTCTCCAAACATGGAATACCAATCTCTATTATCTCTGATAGGGATGGCAGATTTATTTCAAGATTCTGGCAGACATTACAGCAAGCATTAGGAACTCGTCTAGACATGAGTACTGCCTATCATCCACAAACTGATGGGCAGAGCGAAAGGACGATACAAACGCTTAAAGACATGCTACGAGCATGTGTTATTGATTTTGGAAACAGTTGGGATCGACATCTACCGTTAGCAGAATTTTCCTACAACAACAGCTACCATTCAAGCATTGAGATGGCACCGTTTGAAGCACTTTATGGTAGAAAGTGCTGGTCTCCGATTTGTTGGAGTGAAGTGGGGGATAGACAGATTACGGGTCCGGAGATTATACAAGAAACTACCAAGAAGATCATCCAAATTCAACAACGGTTGAAAACCGCCCAAAGTCGACAAAAGAGCTACGCTGACATTAAAAGAAAAGATATAGAATTTGAAATTGGAGAGATGGTCATGCTTAAAGTTGCACCTTGGAAAGGCGTTGTTCGATTTGGTAAACGAGGGAAATTAAATTCAAGGTATATTGGACCATTCAAGATTATTGATCGTGTCGGACCAGTAGCTTACCGACTTGAGTTACCTCAACAACTCGCGGCTGTACATAACACTTTCCACGTCTCGAATTTGAAGAAATTTTTTGCTAAAGAAGATCTCACTATTCCGTTAGATGAAATCCAAATCAACGAAAAACTCCAATTCATCGAAGAACCCGTCGAAATAATGGATCGTGAGGTTAAAAGACTTAAGCAAAACAAGATACCAATTGTTAAGGTTCGATGGAATGCTCGTAGAGGACCCGAGTTCACCTGGGAGCGTGAAGATCAGATGAAGAAGAAATACCCGCATCTATTTCCAGAAGATTCGTCAACACCTTCAACAGCTTAAAATTTCGGGACGAAATTTATTTAACGGGTAGGTACTGTAGTGACCCGAACTTTTCCATGTTTATATATATTAATTCAGATTGATATTTACATGATTAAATGTTTCCAACATGTTAAGCAATCAAACTTGTTAAGACTTGATTAATTGAAATATGTTTCATACAGACAATTGACCACCCAAGTTGACCGGCGATTCACGAACGTTAAAACTTGTAAAAACGACATGACGATATATATATGGATATACATATGGTTAATATGAGATTATGATAAGTAAGTATCTCTATAAGTATATTAACAATGAGTTATATACATATAAACAAGACTACTAACTTAAGGATTTCGAAACGAGACATATATGTAACGATTATCGTTGTAACGACATTTAAATGTATATATATCATATTAAGATATATTAATATATCATAATATCATGATAATATAATAATTTAACATCTCATTAGATATAATAAACAATGGGTTAACAACATTAATTGAGATCGTTAACTTAAAGGTTTCAAAACAACACTTACATGTAACGACTAACGATGACTTAACGACTCAGTTAAAATGTATATACATGTAGTGTATTTAGATGTATTAAAATACTTTTGGAAGACTTCAAGACATATATCAAAACACTCATACTTAACGAAAATGGTTACAGTTACTTTCCCATTCTTTTCTTTCATCAAGAATTCTAGTCGTATTCTTACCCGTATTATACACAGCTTCAAAACGTACTTACTATGGGTATATACCAATAGGAACTAGCATGGGATTCCACTCTTGATTATGTCATGTATGACTAATCAATTTTAACTTCTACCATGAGCTAGTCAACTAACTAGAACTCCTTTTAACCCCACTCACCACTCACCAATTACCACTCATCATTCACTCCATTTCACTTCCAATTCTCTTTCTAATTCTCTCTCAACACACACACACTATTATGAACGTATTTTTCTAGTAGTTAATCATCATCTTCATCAAAAATCACTTCAAGAATCAAGCTATAATCATCATAGGAAGAACACTTCAAGAACACTTCAAAAATCCCTTCAAGTTTACTAATTTACTTCCAAGCTTTCTAATCCATTCCAAGTAATCATCTAAGATCAAGAAACCTTTGTTATATACAGTAGGTTATCTTTCTTATTCAAGGTAATATTCATATTCAAACTTTGATTCAATTTCTATAACTATAAACTATCTTAATTCGAGTAAAAATCTTACTTGAACTTGTTTTTGTGTCATGATCCTACTTCAAGAACTTTCAAGCCATCCAAGATCCTTTGAAGCTAGATCATTTCTTGTCACTTCCAGTAGGTTTACCTACTAAACTTGAGGTAGTAATGATGTTCATAACATCATTCGATTCATATATATAAAACTATCTTATTCGAAGGTTTAAACTCGTAATCACTAGAACATAGTTTAGTTAATTCTAAACTTGTTCGCAAACAAAAGTTAATCCTTCTAACTTGACTTTTAAAATTAACTAAACACATGTTCTATATCTATATGATATGCTAACTTAATGATTTAAAACCTGGAAACACGAAAAACACCGTAAAACCGGATTTACGCCGTCGTAGTAACACCGCGGGCGGTTTTGGGTTAGTTAATTAAAAACTATGATAAACTTTGATTTAAAAGTTGTTATTCTGAGAAAATGATTTTTATTATGAACATGAAATTATATCCAAAAATTATGGTTAAACTCAAAGTGGAAGTATGTTTTCTAAAATGGTCATCTAGACGTCGTTCTTTCGACTGAAATGACTACCTTTACAAAAACGACTTGTAACTTATTTTTCCGACTATAAACCTATACTTTTTCTGTTTAGATTCATAAAATAGAGTTCAATATGAAACCATAGCAATTTGATTCACTCAAAACGGATTTAAAATGAAGAAGTTATGGGTAAAACAAGATTGGATAATTTTTCTCATTTTAGCTACGTGAAAATTGGTAACAAATCTATTCCAACCATAACTTAATCAACTTGTATTGTATATTATGTAATCTTGAGATACCATAGACACGTATACAATGTTTCGACCTATCATGTCGACACATCTATATATATTTCGGAACAACCATAGACACTCTATATGTGAATGTTGGAGTTAGCTATACAGGGTTGAGGTTGATTCCAAAATATATATAGTTTGAGTTGTGATCAATACTGAGATACGTATACACTGGGTCGTGGATTGATTCAAGATAATATTTATCGATTTATTTCTGTACATCTAACTGTGGACAACTAGTTGTAGGTTACTAACGAGGACAGCTGACTTAATAAACTTAAAACATCAAAATATATTAAAAGTGTTGTAAATATATTTTGAACATACTTTAATATATATGTATATATTGTTATAGGTTCGTGAATCAACAGTGGCCAAGTCTTACTTCTCGACGAAGTAAAAATCTGTGAAAGAGAGTTATAGTCCCACTTTTAAAATCTAATATATTTGGGATGAGAATACATGCAGGTTTTATAAATGATTTACAAAATAGACACAAGTACGTGAAACTACATTCTATGGTTGAATTATCGAAATCGAATATGCCCCTTTTTATTAAGTCTGGTAATCTAAGAATTAGGGAACAGACACCTTAATTGACGCGAATCCTAAAGATAGATCTATTGGGCCTAACAAACCCCATCCATAGTACCGGATGCTTTAGTACTTCGAAATTTATATCATATCCGAAGGGTGTCCCGGAATGATGGGGATATTCTTATATATGCATCTTGTTAATGTCGGTTACCAGGTGTTCACCATATGAATGATTTTTATCTCTATGTATGGGATGTGTATTGAAATATGAAATCTTGTGGTCTATTGTTACGATTTGATATATATAGGTTAAACCTATAACTCACCAACATTTTTGTTGACGTTTAAAGCATGTTTATTCTCAGGTGAATATTAAGAGCTTCCGCTGTTGCATACTAAAATAAGGACAAGATTTGGAGTCCATGTTTGTATGATATTGTGTAAAAACTGCATTCAAGAAACTGATTTCGATGTAACATATTTGTATTGTAAACTATTATGTAATGGTCGTGTGTAAACAGGATATTTTAGATTATCATTATTTGATAATCTACGTAAAGCTTTTTAAACCTTTATTTATAAAATAAAGGTTATGGTTTGTTTTAAAAATGAATGCAGTCTTTGAAAAACGTCTCATATAGAGGTCAAAACCTCGCAACGAAATCAATTAATATGAAACGTTTTTAATCAATAAGAACGGGACATTTCAGTTAAACCGAACGTACGAACCAAACTTTGGAAGATATGCTACGGGTGCATTATTGACTTCGGTGGTAGTTGGGATGAGCACTTGCCTTTGGTGGAATTCTCGTACAATAATAGTTATCATACTAGTATTGGGATGCCACCATATGAGATGCTTTATGGGCGTAGGTGTCGATCTCCCGTTTGTTGGGGAGAAGTGGGTCAAAGGGAAATCGGGAGTACCGATTTGGTTTTGGAGACGAATAACAAGATCGATATTATTCGGGAACATTTGAAAAAGGCTCAAGATAGATAAAAGTCGTATGCCGACAAACGTAGACGAACGATCGAATTTCAAGAAGGCGACATGGTAATGCTTAAGGTTTCGCCATGGAAGGGTATTATTCGATTTCGAAAACGAGGAAAGTTGGCTCCTCGGTTTATTGGGCCGTTCAAGGTTTTAGCTCGCGTTGGTGAAGTTGCATATCGATTGGAATTACCCGAAGAGCTTGCGGGGATCCATAACACGTTTCATGTTTCCCATCTTCGTAAGTGTCTTGCGGATGATTCTTCATGGATGCCATTAGACGAAATTGAGCTAAACAATATGTTGGAGTATGTGGAAGAGCCGATTGCTATACTCGATGAGAAGGTCAAAAGATTGAGGCATAAAGAGGTTAGGACCTATAAGGTTCAATGGCGACGGAATAAGGGTTCCGAGTTTACATGGGAACCCGAAGAGTTTGTGTTGGTTTATCTTCCCGCTTGTCATGCGGCTTGGATTGCGAGGACGCAATCCGAATAAGTGGGGGAGAGTTGTAAGACCCGTGTATTTATTGTAAATAGTGTATATATGTTAACAAAGTGACGGGGTACGTTTTATATTTAAAAAGGAGCAAGGAATCAGAATTTGCCCAGGTGCGCGCCGCGCGGCCTGGGGGCGCGCCGCGCAAGTACGCGCAGACAGCTCCTTTTGTTTTATTTAATTATAAATGAGGGCATTTTGGTAAAAACACATTAAGGCCGGATTTAATGCTTGGGATCTGATATTGGAGTGTCATTTACTCCAAAATCCACCAACCTTATCCCTCCAATTCAATTTTAGAGAGAGAGTGATTGTAGAGTGAGAAAGCTCACTTTGAAGGAGAAGAAGTTGCTCTCGGGTTTTATCGCAAGCTTTAAAGTTGTTCATCTCGTCATTTGCTACGTTTTGATAGTTGTGGTATGTCCTAACTTTAATTTCTTACTTTGATTTTGTGTATGGGTTAGGGTTTGTGTTGAAGATGAACACTAAGACCCATTTGTAGGTAAATTGGGTGTTCTTGAGTAAATTGGGTCATGTAGACTCAATAATGGGTTAGCTAGGGTTTTAAAAGTATAATTGTTGTTAATGAACCCTAATTGGCTAATAAATTGTTAGAACACTTTAATGATGTGTAAATGGGTGTTATTTGGGTGTAGATGACCCAAATGGGTGTATTGACTTTTAATTGGGTCAAATGGGTCAAAATAGACCAAGGTTGGTTAAGGTTAGTGATTAGTGTTAAAACCTAGTGATTTAATGTGTATGAAGGCCTTGAGTGCCAAGGGTTAGGGTTTTTGGTGAAGATGACCCAATTTAGGGTTAAGTGTCCAAATGGGTCGAGATGACCTAGGAATGGTGTGTAATGTGGGTTTGGATCAAATTAATTGATTTATCATATGCTTGTGAAATAGGTACGTTACCTTGGAGTTCAAGCTTGGTCTAATAATCACCAAAGGCGTAAGGTGAGTGGAATAATTATGCGTTCATGTATATGGCGTATTTATTTGTAAATGTTATGGTATGAACCACGTGCCGGTAGTACCATAACATGTGTGTGATGTGGATTGTGAGTGTGAACCACGTGCCGGTAGCACTATGATGATAATGATGTGAACCACGTGCCGGTAGCATCGAGTGTGAACCACGTACCGGTAGCACTATAAAATGAGGCGTGAACCACGTGCCGGTAGCGTCGAAGTGTGAACCATGTGCCGGTAGCACTATAAACGAGTGAGACTCAAATGCGTATGGTATGAACCACGTGCCGGTAGCACCATAGCGTTATGGTTAACCATATTGTGTTGTGATTGTATAGCATGTTATATATATATATATATATATATATATATATATATATATATATATATATATATATATATATATATTGTGATGAGTACATGCTAATGTGGTTTTGGGATGGTGTACGACTTGTTAGTATTTACGAGTATGTTGATATACTAATTGTGTTACAAGTTCGTATGAGGTATTTGGTATTGTGAATGCGGATAGATAGGTTATATATATGTATGTATAATTATTGCATTCACTAAGCTTTGCTTACCCTCTCGTTGTTTACCATTTTATAGGTTCTGGTGTGGATAAAGGTAAGGGCATTGCTTTGGTTTAGAGATCCCGTCGTTGACTAGGGATGCTTTTGGGAAGCGTTGAGTTTTGGAGTTTGACCGATAGATGGGTAGTTTAATCCCAAACGCCATGCTCGTAGTGTAGTTTGGAACTTAAAATTTTGTGGTCGAAACTCTTGTAATTTGTATTAACTTGGTATTTTGGGTCGTGTGGGCCCCACTTGTGAAACTTCATTTTTATGTTTGAAACGTACTAGTTTTACTTATATGAATGCGTGACTAAAAGCGTTATGGCTAAAAATGCCGGGAACCACTCGATCTTTTTCGAAATTAAAGACTTTTGGGATTGACCACTTCGGCGCGCCGCGCGGCCTTCCTGGCGCGCCGCGCCAGTTGCTGGACAGTTAAATTTTTTTTTTATTTTGTATTTTCACGTGGTTTGTTCGCGGGTTGGTTTGGGATGTTACATAGATCTAGACTTTTGAGTCTAGGATCTTCAAGATCTAACTAAGAACTATGTTCTACAACTTAAGATCTTGTTTATTTAAGTTTACTTTCAAGTTTGTAGCTTAATATTTCTTTTATAACTCATGTATGTGTCGGATCTAAGATCTCGATGTAACTTTGGTTCATCAAACTACTTACAACTCTTAAGTGAGTTGTGCTACATATCTTAGACTTACACTAGTGTCATGATGGTCAAAACTTGGTAAAGATGATGCAAACACATCAACGAGTTGTACACTTGAAGCTATACGCATCAAGGATGAGAACCGTGATGAGCATCAAGTACCAAGAACCCACCGGAACACCTTGTTTACTGTTTTCTTGGTCTTACCAGACCACCTGGGCTACTGAAAAGTTGATTTTCAGCTATATCAGTTCGAGTAGATGATTTTCCATTTAGACCTCGTCTTAATCCGAGTTACGGTTTAGGATCTATGGCCTCCCGAAAGTCACTACACCCTATTAACGTTGTGCTGAAATTTCTGACCTACTCGCACTTAAACCATCACCACGGTCAAACGAAGACGATTTTGGTTTTGGAAATTGGTCAGTACCTAGGGGACTCATATACGGAGCCATGGCCACTGGTCTCACCTCATTTCAGTTTGTATAGAGGCCGTGACGGCTGAACGAAGTCAGCCTTTGTTTTAAACCCTTTTCTTGAATGAAACTTACTCTATACTTTTTGTTTGATGATGAATGATGATGATACTTAAGACCTAATTTACATACTTTTTAACCTTTGGGATGATTTACTGACTTAGTAACTTTTGACTTAGGTTGAGGACCTTTCGGACCAACTACTTGCTTACGTATCTCGAATCAACTTAACTACTTTACACTGTGAGTTATAGTATCCCTTTTTACTTTAACTATTTTGGGAACTGAGAATACATGCGCGTTTTACGTTTTACATACTAGGCACGAGTACTTAAACTTATTATATGTGTGGGTTATACAACGGCATAAACTTTCCCCTTAGCTCGGTAACGTTTAGTCATTGGTCTTTGAACCGGTGAACGCGAATCTTAGATATGGATCCATAGGGTTTGACATCCCCACTCAGGCTAGTAGCGCTAGCATTTAACGGGTGTTTAATACTTCGTGAACATACGCACACGCCAAGTGCACTTTTAGGGGGTATTATTATTACGTTAAGTTAGTTACCGGGTGCCCACGGATAAACATATAGTTTATCATACTGATTTAAACTGCTGGTTGAAGCACTGAAATCTCGTGACCTACATTACATTATTGATTACGAACAAACTATAGCTCACCAACATTCGTGTTCACTTTTTAAGCATGTATTTCTCAGGTGCTTAGACGTTGTTGCTTCCGCTGTTAGACTTGATGTCTTGGTGTTACAGACTTGATGTGTTAGACTTCCGCTGCATTACTTAGAGATGTCTCAATCATGGAAATTTTATTTTACATTCGTAACTTACGTTATTTTCAAACAATGGCTTTGTAACAACCTTTGGGTCACGTACTTATGTTTATGCTTCTATTCATAGGAAGCACGTTATCTTTTGTAAAACGCTATATTTTCATGAATACTAAACTGGTTTTCAAACAGCATATAGTGTTTGACCTTGTAATGATCCTGCTGTTGATGATCCGTACACGATGGTTTTTGTACGGGGCGTCACATTATACCTACCACCATAAACCATCCATTTAGACACCTAAAGGGGACTTCACCAATTACCACTACATGTGGTAATCTCGACCCATCAAACAAGTACAATTTAACCTAAATTATACTTGGCACCATTTAAACCAACATAGGTCTTAACACGAAATTACTACTTAGGTAGTAATCATTTCAAACGCTATTTAACACTTAACAAAAGTGCTTATCATCCAATTAATCCAAAATTAGTGTCATTACCAAATTTGACCCAATTCAATTCAATTCACCCATTTGACATAAGTCTCGAAAACATCCTTAATCACTAACGGCTAGTGATTAACTTTCCAAAACACCATTTAACGCATGAACCAAGCACTTACATACTTGATTCTTCAAATCTTGACTCAAAACTTAGTTTGACACCAAATCAAGGTTAACACCCATTTTGTCATACAAACATGTTCTTATAAACATCTAAACACTAACACACTTACAAGCTAGTGATTTAACACCCAAACCATGAACAAATTTGTCCTCAAACCCTAAACCCACAATAATCGGGTTTACTTACACAATACATATAGCAAAACCCCAAAATTCATGAGAAATGAGGTTTAGAACCCTAACAAGCTCAAACCCTAACAAGAACAAGAAGCTTAACAATTAAATCCGGAGTTAGAGCTTACCAACCATATCAAAACGTAGCCAAGAACGAGATGAACAACTTTAACACTCGAGCTTTTGATCGATTCAAGCTTCTTCTTCTCCAAAACCCCAAATCTCTCTCTAGAACTCTCTCTCTCTCTAAGATTGATGAGAGTGTTTGTGGATGTGAAAGTGATCCAAAATTGGATCTAAAACTGCTAATATGGCCACAGAACCGTTCTTAAGTGAAAAGACCAAAACGCCCTTCATTTAACTCAAAAGTAGAAAAAACAGAAATCTGTCGCCAGGCAGAGTGCGCTGCGCGCACACTTAGAGTGTGCGGTGCGCACACACGTCTAGACAGATTCTGAGCTCCAGGGACTAATTCTGACAAGTCCTGATTCTGATGTAAATTCTGAAAATGCAGAAGTGTTAGGTAGACCTTTTGTGGCGCTTTCTGGTGCACTCATTTTCTGACACTTTCAGGAACATTTCCTGACGCACAAAATTCAGGGTGTTACAACTCTCCCCCACTTAGATTGGATCACGTCCTCGTGATCTGTACCGAATACTAGAAGTTAAGCACTTCCCTTTTGAACACTCTCGCTTCCAAATGCGGAGTCACACATGTAGTAATCACGTATCCGACGAAACACAATCAAGGCCGACGTCCAATAACATCTTACGTAAATTCTAAGATCTCACCACACGCTAATAATCACTAGCGTGCACTACCGCAACAAGCAATATCTCATACACTCAACGTCAAAATACGGAAAACACCATTATCCCTGCCAGTTCTCTCGACTAAAACTCGCAACAAGCTACATCTATAACTACATCACCCAACGCGATCTACTAGGTCCACTACGCCGTGAACCAAGTCTTGCATTAATCCTAATCGAGAAGGATTCATGCCGCATCGAAACTCAGTACTTTCAACGGTCCATAACCGTACCACTCAACGATCGCACATCCGCTTATGTGCAAACATTTGTTTTCCACCCCAGAAAACCCGTGATTCGCAATTTTACAAGTCGATGCCAACGGGGCAATCGACACGCTCCTTCCGACTAGTACGTCTTACAGTCACCACGACCGGGTTATTCCTTCAACAAAGAAATTTTGGTATCCCCAAATATTCACACTGGGAACACAAACTTTCCCATCAATCGGTCCGCACACGACCACCAGTCTCTGGACTAATCCAGGGCGACAATAATACACCACATGCTAAACAATACATCAACACTCGACACAGGGTTTCTCCTCCAAACCCTACAACACAATCACACGAGACGGCTTACTAGTACTAGCATGGAGACTATTCATATACTAGAATCCGTCAACAACGAATTATCATCATAACAATTCGCGATTTGCCACACGACCCACAAAATTATTCACCCATACAGGGTGAATCCTCCTATCCAGACCGTCCGTTAAGGATGGCCTCGAAATTTAAATGCAACCAACGGGTCGCATCACTAGGGAACACACCCTCGCAACCAAACAACATCCACGTGCCTCTACGCGAGATAATCGAAATCGACACTCTCCGCCACACAATCGTCCATAAAGTGGAATAGTCCACTGACGATCTCCACGATTACGTTTCCCGACTGGGAAAATACAGTATCCTTCGCGATAACAAACTCGTACCGATCCAATAGTATTATCCGAGTTCACGACAACCCAGATTTCCACTATGAGAGCACCCGCAATGACAGCTTCATTCTCTCACTCCAGAATCTCAAACTTCACATTTGGTCTCATACCGCACATTGGTACTACACAACCACCTTACATAAGAAGACTTACACTTCCTTTCACCCTATCATCAGAATCTTCACGGATAACATTTCAGAATTGTAACTCACAATCGTAAAGCATGATCTCGAGTCGACATCAATAACCCATCACTCTTCCTCGTTAGGAACTCCGAGTACCTATCGAGGCTTAGCACGGTACACTCTGACACTTCACTATACATAATACCACCGGAGCTTTCTCGGGCGGTAGCAATAACTCCCCCACTTAGGATTCAGCTCCACATTCTTACCACCAAGATGGTAACATCCCGCGGAATTGTAACTCCAATTCACACATGACCATTCTCATCGTTGGTCATATACTCCAAATCACCATGTATTCACTTCAGGCTCTCAGAGCCGACGTACCATTCACTTGAAATGTTGTACACGCGAACTCCATCAAAAGTCCCACATACGCCTCTAATCCTAGGCATATGCCACTCCGCTTAATCAGTCGTGCATTTTAGTCAGGATTACCCGACCTTCCACCCAACGAACCTTTATCAACAATTACTCACTCTCATGGAGAAGAGTGACCAATCCGACACAATAATTGCGTAGAGCGCAATATTGACACTTCATCATAACCTTTGGCCTAACCGAACATTAAGTCCATCACCAGCTCACTGGTCGTCTTTACCCGCCTATTACTTAAGAGCAACAAGATTCGCTCATCTGTCACTTCATAAGAAGTATTTACCGCAATGCTCTTAAACTTCGACTTTCGCAACCGTCGAATTACCATCACCCGTCGGTCACTTTTGTAATCTCCGCTGCTTCCAAAGACATCTCAAGGACACCCTAAGCACAAAACGATCACACCATCACCGAAGTTGAACATTACACTAGCAGGTATAAGGAGGCACCTGATGCAGTGTCATGCAGACTCCCACCGCAACCTATCGAGATTTAGAAACTCGACCTTTGGGTTCCATACACCTGATGTCACCTATCTCTTCACAATAATGACCCGAAGTCATACCTACCCGAAAACCTTACCGTTTATTGTCTTTTTAAAAGTTCCTAGCGATCACACGCTACCTGCAATTTCTGCAAGGCCAAACGATATAGCCTAGCGAAATCTTCCGTCTAACACTAAGAGGTGCTTGGAAACACCAAGTCTTACACCCTTCCACACATCGACACAACCACTACTACTAGGGATATTCCGTTAGGAATGTTACCCTATAATCCACAATACACTAACACATCGTCGTCATACGGGTCCCACTCACATGAGTTTAACAACCCGAAGACTCCTCGACTCGCAAATTCCAAGGCGAATCACAACTAGAACTCTAACACGATTCTCTAACCACACACTCTACCGAGTGTAACTCAAACTACAATCATTAGACTTGTCGCATTCCATTACGGAATTCAAGTCTTCGTCGAACACACACGCACACCACTATGGGTTATCCAAGTTACGATGGGTAACCACAACCAATGACAATCTCAATAGTGCACCCACTACTTAGGGTGACTACGCACGCTCCGAACTCGTGAGTTTGCTCACTTACCTTAACTAACCGAATCCACCGTAACAATTTCCGACTCACAACAAATCCGGTGTGACAACAAGCACATCACCCGATGTGACGACTCGGATTTTTCCGACTACTTGATTATACTATCTACATGATTTAATAATTCCGACTTGATAAGCAATGAATTTTAATAAGTCTTGAAACTCCAGAAAGAGTTTTACACAAGCTTTTGGTCACCCTTTTATTCCTACGATTCACGAACGTCATAACTTGTATTAATTATATATATGTACATATATGTATATATATTTAATTTGAAAATATGATAATTAAATATCTCATTAAGTATATTAACGAGGTATTATATATACATTTTCATACTACTAATTTAAAGAGTTTTTGAACAGTATATATGTTACTTTTTAAACGACGAAATTAACTTATGTTAAAATGTATTTACATACAAAGTATTATGTTAAAATGTATTTACATACAATGAGTATAAATACACTTAGTAATATAAAAATACAGATAAGGGATAGCTATATTCGTATTTTCGTTCATTTTTCTCAAGAATGCTACTTGTATGTATACGGTATTTATACGGTATTTATACGCGTATTATACGCAGCTTCTAGAAGTATTTACTATTGGTATATACCAATAGAAATCTGCATGATTGATATATTATGTCATGCATGACATTATCAATCTTATTATGTCATGCATGACAACATCAATTTAACTTTACTTGATATTAGTCAAAAAAAAAAAGACAACATAAGTTGTCTATAAATACCTTAAAACGTTTTTATGCATACACCCATTTTTCCATTCCATTTTCTCATTCATACTCTCTAAATTCTCTCTCAAAATACTCCCATCTTCATACTAGATCATCCCCAAGCATTTTCTTCATCTTTTAGCTTCAAAAACAATCTATAATCATCATATAAGAAGCAATCAAGAACACTTACTTTGATTCAAGTTTTGCTTCCAAGTTTGGTATCTTTAAGAACCAATTCAAGGAGTTTTTCAAGCTCTAGAAATCCTCTTCATATTCAGCTACTTATCTTTCTTAAATCAAGGTATTAGCCTTACCAAAACTCTTGTTCAATTCATATGATTATAGCTATATATATATAAGAATTCATAACTAATAACTACTAGAACATAGTTTAGTTAATTTTAAACTTATTTGGAAAACTAATCTAATCTTTCTAACTTAACTCTAATAACACTTATTTATATGTATTATGATGTTATATTAAGATATTATAAGAACTTATAACTTGCACATATGAAGAACACCTTAAAAACTATATTAACCATATCCTTGCTAACTTTTTCTATATCCTATATATATTTGGACATGTTATCATTAGATTCCGAGATTGTATATATATAATAATCTTGGTACGTTCTATGACAATACGTAAACAATACGTTTTGATAAATCCTAAGTCAATACGTCTCTGGATTGATGCATGACAATATGTACACAATACGCCGTGGGGTAATTCTAAGATTATATATATATAACGATTATTGGACTGTTGGACTTTTCGGACTATTTTGGACTTTTCGGACTATTTTGGACTACTAACATAAAATGTTAAAAATTATTATATAAGTATTCTATGAACTTGCTATATTAATTTTGTTCACATGTATTATTATCTGAATCGTTATTATTGTTATAGGTTCGTGAATCCAAGGACGTCGGCTGTATTTTAATAAGTTGGAAACTTGTTAAAACTATACTTTTACGACAGTGAGTATATAGTCCCATTTTTAACTCTATAAATATTTTGGGATGAGAATTCATGCAGCTTTTATTTTTCAAAATAGACACAAGTACTTAAATATTTATTCTATGTTGAGTTGTACCTTTGTATATATCCCTAATAGTCTGGTAACTATTTGTTACATATGGTTAATATGTAAGCGCGAATCCTATTGATAGATCTATCGGGTTTGACAACCCCACTCGGGCTAGTTAGCACTAGTTCATAACGGGTGTTTAGTACTTCGTTTTACTACACTTGGTACGGTGTAGAGATAACTTTGAAAAGGGAATATGCACGAAAAACATCTGTTAAGTATAGTTACTGGGTGCTCAACAACATATAGAATATCTTTTACAGAAACGTTTATAACATGAAATCTTGTGGTCTATTATTATATCTTATGCTGGCTTAAAACCTATATCTCACCAACCTTTGTGTTGACAGTTTGAGCATGTTTATTCTCAGGTCTTTAAAAGTCTTCCGCTGATCGCTTGCTTATGGTGTTGCATGGCGTCTTTCATGCTTGTGTTTAAAGAAAGTTGCATTCTAATAAACGTTATCTTTGTCATGTAATATATTTAGCTATTATGCCCACGTTGTAATATTCCAAAACTTATGTATTCGGGGATCATTTCTCAAATGATCGCCCACATGTTTAAAACTTTCATTTATGTATGAAAGGTTTGGTCGTTATGAAATAAGAATGCAATATTTTATAAAACGTATCATATAGAGGTCAAATACCTCGCTATTGAGATCAATGAATAACGTACCTCGTTTATAGTAATATGGACGGGTCGTTTCAGTTGGTATCAGAGCAGAGGTCTTAGCGAACCAGAAATTGCATTAGTGTGTCTGACCGGTATTTGTTAAGATGCATTAGTGAGTCTGGACTTTGACCGAACTTGTTTTTGAAAACTATTGCTTATCATTTTTGGTCGAAAAATGAATATTATAGCATGTAAATATTATGTGATATATTTCTAATGTGGTAGTTAATGTGTGATAGATGTCTACTTCTAGCATCAATCTCATTATCACAATCAGTGACTCCGAAGATGAATCTCCAGCAAAAGTACCAGTCATCGACTTATCTGATAACGACGATGATCCGAAGGAAATCATCTATATAACTGATGACGATGATGACCTGGAGTTGGACGCATTTTGGGAAGATTCACAAATCCCAGAGGAACCGAAGGAGGAACCTGAGGAGAACGAAGTAAAAGAAATTACAGAGGCAGAATTTAATAAGGAAAAGGAACTTGTGGTCCGCCCACCAGAATTTCCTGATCCGGAGTATAATAAAAGATTTATTGCTAAAAGTGAACCAAACACTTCTACCCCTAGTCATCCTCCTATTATTAACTCTATTGAGGCACCATCCCGACCAAGGTACAAACGTACCGCTAGAATGAAAACGATGTCAGTAGCTGAGACGCGAAAACTCTTTGGTTTCCCAGATCCCGCAGATTTCCCAGATTTGTCCCAAAACAATAAGAAGTCTCGTCATTTTTAATCTGTCCCAGCAGCTACCATACTTCACGCCTTGTATAATAGTTATCGTGTGCTATATTTTATCTTACCTATGTTTTATGTAAAATAGTGGTATTGTATTTTGTAAAATATTGTACCAAAAGTTTAAGCGTGAAGTACTAATGTATTAAGTTTTTCATGATAGAATATTATCTTGATTGTAGTAGTTAATTTGTGTACTAGCTATTAAGTATGATGTCATAACCCGTCCTTAACCATAAGAACGTGTTAGATAACGTATGATTTCATTGCGAGGTATTGACCTCTATATGCGACATTTTTAAAAGAACAACTGCATATATTTTACATTACAAACCATAATTCTTATTTTGATACAAGCTTTAGACAAAATAAAGATGATTATCGTTTAGCGATAATCTTAGACTTACAAACTTTACATGTGATGATAACAATACGATTTCTAGCATATTTTACATTACAAATCCTCCGATATGCAGTTTTATTTTTGACACAAATATGCATACTCAAGATCTTGTTTAAATTCAACATGTTGCAGCGGAAGCTTCTAATTATCACCTGAGAATAGACATGTTTAAAACGTCAACATAAAGTTGGTGAGATATAGGTTTAATGCCGGCAGCGATATAAATATAGACCACAAGATTTCATATATAAACATTTTAATAAAAATATTCTAAGTGGTTGAGCACTTGGTAACCATACTTAACATTTAATCACGTCGCATATTCCCTTTATTATGAAATCTTACTACACCGTACCAAGTGTAGTCACAAAACGAAGTACTGTGCAACCGTTGAATACTGGTCGTCCAGTCCGGTTGGGGTTGTCAGGCCCGATAGATCTATCAACAGGATTCGCGTTTACAATACCGCTGTAAATAACAGTTACCAAGCTACAGGGAAGTATGCCAGTGGTACAACTCAACGTAGAATATATTTTTCAGTTACTTGTGTCCATAACGTAAAACATAAAATACATTTATTCTCATCCCGAAATACTTAGAGTTTAAAAGTGGGACTATATACTCACTTTCGTCTTGAAGATATGTAATTTCGACTTGGTCTCCGATTGATATCACGAACCTATCCATATATAGTTTATCAATATATTTATATTTTAAACAATCGTCACATATATATACTTTTTATAATTTTAATAGTTTTAATAATTTCTTAGTCCGTAGTTAGCAGTCCGATGTTAGTAATTCAATTTTAATGGTTCATTTTTAGGTGTTTAATAAACCCCCAATGAAATAAATAAAAACCCCCATCGTATATGTATTGGTCGAGATTAATCTTGACCCACGGTACCGGTGTTGTCAAATGACGTGTTGCGTACATAAAGTACCGGTGTTGTCAAATGACGTGTTGCGTACAATCATGGGATCTTATGATTAATCTTCTCGTATTGTTTACGGGTGATCCTGAACCATATAAAATTAAATTATGAGTACATATATATAAAATATCATGTTATTTTAAAAAGATGTGATTTATTTAATTTTCTCCAATTATTTTCGTAGCTAAACTAGTCTTAGATATCCGATCTCGTTTTGGTCATAGTTTCTTCGTTACAACTCCGTTTTCGTTGATTCAACTTGCCACTTCCTTGGATCGAGTCCCTATTTAAGACTATGAACTGTAAATACCTTAGTTTGTATTCGAAATCACAGGTCATAGGTCAAACTTTAGTGAAACTTATGAAGTTGATCATTTTCCATCATGTAAACAACCTTAAATGATTATTTTTCTAAAAATACTTATACTTTGAGTTAAATCATGAAATTTTTATGTGTTATCATATTCATAGTAAAAATCATTTTTCCAGAAAATAAACCTCCAATTCAAAGTTTAAGATGGTTTTTAATTATCCAACCCAAAACAGCCCCCGGTTGCACTCCGACGTCGTAAAAACAGTTTTTAAGGTGTTCTTTGAAAAACCAAGTTATACCTTGTTAAATTAGCATATATTTAAGTTATATTACAGGTCTTGAATTATTTTAAAAGTTAAGTTATAAGGATCTATTTAGTTTGCAAACAAGTTTGAAATCATTCAAACTATGTTCTTGTTGTTAAAATTGTATACCATAAAATAAGATAGTTATATATATATATATGAATCGAATAAGGTTATGAACAAAGTTACTACCTCAAGTTACTTGGACAAGATTGCTGTAAGAAATAAGAAAAATCCTAGAACCAAAGAGTGGTGGAGTTGGATTGAAGATTGGAAGCAACTTAGGACATAAACTTGAAATGAAAGTAGTATTTTGTAGTGTTTTTGTTTGATCTTGATATGGTGGTTATTAAGGTGATTCTTGAGAGGATTTTTGCTGGATTTCTTAGGGATGCATGAGGCTTGTAAGTGTGTGTTCCTAGCTAGAGAAATGATGTAGTAAAAATTGAAAAATGGATGGGGTATATAAGGTTAAAATTTCGTGAATGGGGGGGGACAAAACAAGATTTTTATGTTGTAATCTTGTGAAATTTTCCATGCTAGCATCCAATCAAGGTTACCTCTCTTGGAGGGCAGTAATATGGCTGATTTAGATGTTGATTTGATGTGTATATACCAATAGTAAATACGTATAGAAGCTGGGTATGATACGGGTACATATACCCTTGATATACGTATAGAAATCTTGAGAAAACGGAACGAGGACTCAAATATAACTATCTTTTGTAAATACACTTATATTGTTTTATGTATTTAAGTCCTTAAAAAGTGATTAAATACATTAATTATACGATATATGTATAAACATTATAGGTCATAAGTATTTATGTCAAATAACGTTACGTATGGTTATCGTTTTGAAAACTTAAGTTAGTAGTTTCAAAATATACTTATAACTTATTGTTATTAATACAAAATGAGGTATTAAAACATCCTTAGATCATGTTAAGTATGTATATATACATATATATACACAAACGTATAATTATCATATATTATATAGTTCGTGATATCATCGGTCAAACTAGACGGTCAAACGTTGTGTAAAACTCTTTTCGAAAACATAAATCTCAACAATTTGAATTTCTTATCATGTTGGTAAGGTTTAATTTATGTAAATATTAATCTTATAAGTATAGAATGATCAAAAAAGTGCGGGTCATTACAGTACCTACCCGTTAAATAAATTTCGTCCCGAAATTTTAAAATTGTACCTATTTTGCGTCATCGGAAAACAAGTGTGGATACTCTTGTTTCATTTGATCCTCTCGTTCCCAAGTAAACTCGGGACCCCTTCGAGCATTCCAACGAACCTTAACGATCGGTATGTTGCTCTGCTTGAGCCGTTTAACTTCACGATCCATGATTTCGATTGGTTCTTCGATGAATTGTAGTTTCTCGTCGACATGGATTTTTTCAAGAGGAATGGTGAGGTCTTCCTTTGCAAGACACTTCTTAAGGTTTGAGACGTGAAAGGTATTATGTACTCCGGCGAGTTGTTGCGGTAACTCGAGTCGATAAGCTACCGGTCCAATGCGTTCGATGATCTTGAACGGGCCTACATATCTTGGGTTCAGTTTACCCCTTTTTCCAAAACGTATTACACCTTTCCATGGTGACACCTTTAACATAACCATGTCACCGATATGAAACTCTAATGGTTTCCTTCGGACATCGGCGTAGCTCTTTTGGCGACTACGGGCTGTTTTCAATCTCTCCTTGATTTGTACTATCTTTTCAGTAGTTTCTTGTATGATCTCGGGACCAGTTAATTGTCGATCTCCTACTTCATTCCAACAGATAGGAGATCTACACTTCCTTCCATACAGTGCTTCGAATGGTGTAGCTTTAATGCTCGCATGATAACTATTATTATACGAGAATTCTGCTAACGGTAAATACTTATCCCATCCGTTTCCAAAATCGATCACACATGCCCTAAGCATGTCTTCAAGAGTCTGAATTGTTCTTTCACTCTGCCCGTCAGTTTGCGGATGATATGCGGTACTCATATCCAAACGAGTTCCTAGGGCCTCCTGTAGTGATTGCCAGAACTTTGATGTAAATCTACTATCACGATCGGATATAATGGAAATAGGTATTCCATGCCTTGAAACTATTTCCTTTATATATAATCGTAATAATTTCTCCATTCTATCTATTTCTTTTATAGGCAAGAAATGTGCAGATTTGGTAAGACGATCAACAATTACCCAAATGGTGTCATATCCCCAGGCAGTCTTTGGTAACTTCGTGATGAAATCCATGGTAATACCATCCCATTTCCATTCTGGGATTTCTGGTTGTTGAAGTAACCCTGACGGCTTCTGGTGTTCTGCTTTGACCTTGGAACAAGTTAAACATTCCCCAACATATGTTGCAACGTCTGTCCTTAAATTAGGCCACCAATAATGTGTCTTAAGATCTTGATACATCTTTCCAACTCCAGGATGTATCGAGTATCTTGTCTTATGTGCCTCGTTCAATATCAACTTCCTTAATCCCCCTAACTTCGGTACCCAAATACGGTTTGCAAAATATCGAATTCCGTCTTCCCGTATAACGAGTTGCTTCTCATACTTCTTCATTATTTCATTTCTTATGTTTTCTTTAGTAAGTGCTTCTCGTTGAACTTCTTTGATTTGTGAGTTGAGATTCATGCGAATTTTTATATTCATTGCTCGTACTCGAATTGGTTCTCGTTCCTTTCTGCTTAGAGCATCGGCCACCACGTTCGCCTTCCCGGGATGATAACGAATTTCACAATCATAGTCGTTTATCAGCTCAACCCACCTACGTTGCCTCATGTTCAGCTGTTTTTGATCGAAAATATGTTGAAGGCTTTTATGATCAGTAAACACAGTGCATTTAACCCCATACAAGTAGTGTCTCCATATCTTCAATGCAAACACGACTGCTCCCAGTTCTAGATCATGCGTCGTATAATTCCGCTCGTGAATCTTTAATTGTCGGGATGCGTATGCAATAACTTTATTTCGTTGCATAAGAACACAACCAAAACCTTGTCGCGAAGCGTCACAATATATTTCAAAATCATCGTTCCCTTCAGGTAACGATAAAATAGGCGCCGTAGTTAACTTCTTCTTCAGTAATTGAAATGCGTTCTCCTGCTCCGAGGTCCATTCGTATTTCTTCCCTTTTTGCGTTAATGCTGTCAACGGCTTAGTTATTCGGGAAAAATCTTGAATAAACCTTCTATAATAACCGGCTAAACCCAAAAATTGGCGTATCTGCATTGGTGTTTTAGGAGTCTCCCATTTTTCAATGGCTTCAATTTTTGCTGGATCAACCTGAATTCCTTTGCTACTAACAACGTGGCCAAGAAATTGCACTTCTTTCAACCAGAAAGCACACTTAGAAAATTTAGCGTATAGCTGTTCTTTTCTCAACAACTTTAATATCAACCTTAAATGCTGCTCATGCTGTTGCTCACTCTTGGAATAGATAAGAATGTCATCAATGAAAACGATAACAAACTTATCTAAATACGGACTACAAACTCGATTCATGAGGTCCATGAATACCGCTGGCGCATTCGTCAATCCAAACGGCATGACCAAAAATTCGTAATGACCATAACGTGTCCGAAAAGCAGTTTTCGGAATGTCCTCTTCTTTGACACGTAGTTGATGATAGCCCGATCTTAGGTCGATTTTCGAATAAACACATGATCCATGGAGTTGATCAAATAAGTCGTCAATTCTCGGTAGTGGATACCGATTTTTGATAGTTAACTTATTTAATTCACGATAATCTATACACATCCTATAAGATCCATCTTTCTTTTTAACAAATAGAATCGGAGCTCCCCACGGTGAAGTACTTGGTCGTATGAATCCACGGTCCAGTAATTCTTTTAACTGATCTTGAAGTTCTTTTAATTCGGACGGTGCAAGTCTATATGGAGCACGAGCCACTGGTGCAGCTCCTGGTACTAAATCTATTTGAAATTCTACAGATCTAAATGGAGGTAATCCCGGCAACTCTTCCAGAAAGACTTCAGGAAAATCTCTTGCCACAGGCACGTCATTGATGCTCTTCACTTTTTCCTTCGTTTCGACTTTATTAACATGTGCTAAGATAGCATAGCACCCTTTCTTCAAGCACTTTTGAGCTTTCAAATAACTAATGAGTTTTAGCTTTGAGTTACCCTTCTCTCCATAAATCATTACTGGCGTTTTATCCTTACGAGGAATGCGAATTGCCTTCTTGGCGCACACAACTTCAGCTCCTATTTTGGACATCCAGTCCATGCCGACTATTACATCAAAACTTCCTAATTCTACGGGTATCAAGTCAATTTTAAACGTTTCTCCGGCTAAATTTATTTTACAATCACGGCAAATTTTATCGGCTTTAATTAGTTTACCATTATCTAACTCAATCATGTACTTAGCATCTAGAGGTAATGATGAACAATTCAATTTAACGTAAAAGCCTCTACTCACGTAACTTCTATCGGCACCAGTATCATATATAATAGATGCGGATAAGTTATTAATGGTAAACGTACCCGTAACAAGCTCCGGGTCTTCACACGCCTCTCTAGCATTAATAACAAATGCTCTTCCACTTGCAGATCCATTATTCTTCTCTGGATTCGGACACTGGCTCTTATAGTGACCTTGTTTTCCACACCCATAACAAGTAATGGTAGCCAAAGTAGTTCTATTTGCATTAGTGGCAGGAGTCTTGGTACCATTTGTATTTGTAACGAGAGCCCTACAATCTTCAGCAAGATGACCCTTTCGATTACATTTGTTGCATACCACATTACAGTAACCAGAGTGATGTTTGTGGCATCGGTTGCATAAAGGATTTTGTCCTTTATAACCAAAGCTTAAACCACTACCCGCACCTTGCGTGATTTCTTGTTTCTTAAAAGATTGTTGTTGGTAACCTCGATCATAATTTCCATTCCACTTTCTTTTGTTACCTGATACCTTTACATCAGTATTGGATACTTTCTTATCCATGATGACCTGATCCATTAGCTCGTTTGCCATGGTTATAGCTTCATGAATTGTCTTAGGTTTCGATGCTGTAACATTTGCCTTGACCTTTTTGGGCAAACCATCTTTGTACATTTCAATCTTCCGTTCTTCGGTTGGAACCAATTCAGGACATATCAAAACTAATTCCATGAATCGCTGATTGTAGTTGGTGATTTCAGTACCAACAACCTTCAGGCTTCGTAATTCATCTTCCAACTTCCTAACCTCGTTCCTTGGACAATACTCGTTGATTAACATTGTTTTGAATTCTTCCCAAGGAGTATCATAAGCTACATCTCCTCCTACAGCCTTCACATAATTTTTCCACCACGTGAGTGAACTATCTTGTAAAGTGCACGATGCATACTTGGTCATGTCCTTTTCAACACAACCACTTATTTTAAACACAGTCTCCATCTTTTCTATCCACCGGG
Source organism: Rutidosis leptorrhynchoides (assembly GCF_046630445.1). Taxonomy (NCBI): domain Eukaryota; kingdom Viridiplantae; phylum Streptophyta; class Magnoliopsida; order Asterales; family Asteraceae; genus Rutidosis; species Rutidosis leptorrhynchoides. Next base: position 18,073,838 of record NC_092335.1, on the reverse strand, counting down.
TTAAACCGATCGGTCCTTCTGTTCCACTGAATGATGAGGGCTTGCAAGCTTGAAAAGTTTTGTAGGTGCATCCTACACGAGGATTTGGGTTAACTGCAGCACCTCTTGCAGCCTCGACCCATAACATTCTGTCGTTCACTCGCTGATTGATGAGTTCCTGGATTTCTTGTTCCGTCATTCGGTTCAATCGCGCCATATTCTTCTATAAGAATGAAAAGAAAATAATTATTCACATGGAATATTATAGATGTAGTGTATTAATAATATGAACCAGGTATTATTATAAAAGCCTTTTCTTCTTATTAGCGTTTTATAATTATATCTAGGGTAGTACCTACCCGTTAATGTCCATACTTAATAGCTTAGTACAGAATCAATTACTACCATCTAAGTAATACTTAACCATGGAAAATTATTGCATTTCACACTTCACTATTTTACATATGCTTATCTTACATCGAACATTAAGCAAACCACACTAATAATATTATACAAAACATTATATGATCCCATGGTTTAATACAGCAGCGCATCGTTTGGTCTATTTTCTAGGACGTTTAGGTTCAAAGAATCGCTTAACGCTTATCCTGGCTGTCTGCCTATATTTTGGCTGTGGGGCTGAAGAACTGGATGCCGGAATAGAATGAATAGGAATAGCGGGAATAGGGGTGGTAGTGTCTAGTGGAGTTGGTGCCACATCATTCTCACTAAACTCGGGATTTGAATTTTCTAATTCATTAGCCTTTCGTTTCTTTCCTAGTTCGAACTCGTCTTTTGTAATTTCCTGTATTTCTTCCTCGGGTTCACTTTCCTCCTCGGGTTCACTTTCCTCCTCGGGTTCACTTTCCTCCTCGGGTTCACTTTCCGGGTTCTCTATAGTTGGTTCATCCGGAATTTGTGAGTCTTCCCCAAAGATATCATTTTCGTCATCGGATAGGTTAATGACTGGAACACCATCTGAAGATTCTGGTTCGGAGTCGCTGAATGTGATAACAAGTTTTGAGCCCGACATCTATCATACAACAACTAACCCATTAGTACTACATAATATTTACATATAAATTTTAACCAACAATAATAAGCAATGGTTTTTAAATCAGACCCGGTCAAAGTCCAGACTTACTAATGTATCCTAACGACTTATCGGTTAGACACACTAATGCAAACCTGGTTCGCTAAGACCACCGCTCTGATACCACATGTCATAACCCGTCCTTAACCATAAGAACGTGTTAGATAACGTATGATTTCATTGCGAGGTATTGACCTCTATATGCGACATTTTTAAAAGAACAACTGCATATATTTTACATTACAAACCATAATTCTTATTTTGATACAAGCTTTAGACAAAATAAAGATGATTATCGTTTAGCGATAATCTTAGACTTACAAACTTTACATGTGATGATAACAATACGATTTCTAGCATATTTTACATTACAAATCCTCCGATATGCAGTTTTATTTTTGACACAAATATGCATACTCAAGATCTTGTTTAAATTCAACATGTTGCAGCGGAAGCTTCTAATTATCACCTGAGAATAGACATGTTTAAAACGTCAACATAAAGTTGGTGAGATATAGGTTTAATGCCGGCAGCGATATAAATATAGACCACAAGATTTCATATATAAACATTTTAATAAAAATATTCTAAGTGGTTGAGCACTTGGTAACCATACTTAACATTTAATCACGTCGCATATTCCCTTTATTATGAAATCTTACTACACCGTACCAAGTGTAGTCACAAAACGAAGTACTGTGCAACCGTTGAATACTGGTCGTCCAGTCCGGTTGGGGTTGTCAGGCCTGATAGATCTATCAACAGGATTCGCGTTTACAATACCGCTGTAAATAACAGTTACCAAGCTACAGGGAAGTATGCCAGTGGTACAACTCAATGTAGAATATATTTTTCAGTTACTTGTGTCCATAACGTAAAACATAAAATACATGTATTCTCATCCCGAAATACTTAGAGTTTAAAAGTGGGACTATATACTCACTTTCGTCTTGAAGATATGTAATTTCGACTTGGTCTCCGATTGATATCACGAACCTATCCATATATAGTTTATCAATATATTTCTATTTTAAACAATCGTCACATATATATACTTTTTATACTTTTAATAGTTTTAATAATTTCTTAGTCCGTAGTTAGCAGTCCGATGTTAGTAATTCAATTTTAATGGTTCATTTTTAGGAGTTTAATAAACCCCCAATGAAATAAATAAAAACCCCCATCGTATATGTATTGGTCGAGATTAATCTTGACCCACGGTACCGGTGTTGTCAAATGACGTGTTGCGTACATAAAGTACCGGTGTTGTCAAATGACGTGTTGCGTACAATCATGGGATCTTATGATTAATCTTCTCGTATTGTTTACGGGTGATCCTGAACCATATAAAATTAAATTATGAGTACATATATATAAAATATCATGTTATTTTAAAAAGATGTGATTTATTTAATTTTCTCCAATTATTTTCGTAGCTAAACTAGTTTTAGATATCCGATCTCGTTTTGGTCATAGTTTCTTCGTTACAACTCCGTTTTCGTTGATTCAACTTGTCACTTCCTTGGATCGAGTCCCTCTTTAAGACTATGAACTGTAAATACCTTAGTTTGTATTCGAAATTACAGGTCATAGGTCAAACTTTAGTGAAACTTATGAAGTTGATCATTTTCCATCATGTAAACAACCTTAAATGATTATTTTTCTAAAAATACTTATACTTTGAGTTAAATCATGAAATTTTTATGTGTTATCATATTCATAGTAAAAATCATTTTTCCAGAAAATAAACCTCCAATTCAAAGTTTAAGATGGTTTTTAATTATCCAACCCAAAACAGCCCCCGGTTGCACTCCGACGTCGTAAAAACAGTTTTTAAGGTGTTCTTTGAAAAACCAAGTTATACCTTGTTAAATTAGCATATATTTAAGTTATATTACAGGTCTTGAAGTATTTTAAAAGTTAAGTTATAAGGATCTATTTAGTTTGCAAACAAGTTTGAAATCATTCAAACTATGTTCTTGTTGTTAAAATTGTATACCATAAAATAAGATAGTTATATATATATATGAATCGAATAAGGTTATGAACAAAGTTACTACCTCAAGTTACTTGGACAAGATTGCTGTAAGAAATAAGAAAAATCCTAGAACCAAAGAGTGGTGGAGTTGGATTGAAGATTGGAAGCAACTTAGGACATAAACTTGAAATGAAAGTAGTATTTTGTAGTGTTTTTGTTTGATCTTGATATGGTGGTTATTAAGGTGATTCTTGAGAGGATTTTTGCTGGATTTCTTAGGGATGCATGAGGCTTGTAAGTGTGTGTTCCTAGCTAGAGAAATGATGTAGTAAAAATTGAAAAATGGATGGGGTATATAAGGTTAAAATTTCGTGAATGGGGGGGCGGACAAAACAAGATTTTTATGTTGTAATCTTGTGAAATTTTCCATGCTAGCATCCAATCAAGGTTACCTCTCTTGGAGGGCAGTAATATGGCTGATTTAGATGTTGATTTGATGTGTATATACCAATAGTAAATACGTATAGAAGCTGGGTATGATACGGGTACATATACCCTTGATATACGTATAGAAATCTTGAGAAAACGGAACGAGGATTCAAATATAACTATCTTTTGTAAATACACTTATATTGTTTTATGTATTTAAGTCCTTAAAAAGTGATTAAATACATTAATTATACGATATATGTATAAACATTATAGGTCATAAGTATTTATGTCAAATAACGTTACGTATGGTTATCGTTTTGAAAACTTAAGTTAGTAGTTTCAAAATATACTTATAACTTATTGTTATTAATACAAAATGAGGTATTAAAACATCCTTAGATCATGTTAAGTATGTATATATACATATATATACACAAACGTATAATTATCATATATTATATAGTTCGTGATATCATCGGTCAAACTAGACGGTCAAACGTTGTGTAAAACTCTTTTCGAAAACACAAATCTCAACAATTTGAATTTCTTATCATGTTGGTAAGGTTTAATTTATGTAAATATTAATCTTATAAGTATAGAATGATCGAAAAAGTGTGGGTCATTACATATGAACTTTAACGGGTAGGTACTACCCGAACTGCAATTATAAAATGCCAATAAGAAGAAAAGAGGCTTTTATAAAAATTAGTTCATATTATTAGTATGCTACAAAGTACTATTAACTACTTATAATATTCTATATATGATTAATTTATATCATTTGGCTATTTTTGAAGGAAATGGCTCCAGTTAACAAACAGCACATGAACATGAGCGAGGAAGATTTCCGTAGTTTTCTTACTGCAAATGTAACTGCGGTATTGGATGCACTTAACAAAAACAACCAGTCAGGGTCTAGCAGTGGAACTCATCATGGTACAACAGAAAACCGTGTAAGATGTTCCTACAAAACTTTCATGAGTTGTAAACCCCATGAATATGAAGGAACGGAAGGTCCAGTTGGACTAAAGCGTTGGATTGAAAAAGTAGAAGCTGTTTTTGCTATAAGTAATTGTGCAGAAGAAGACCGCGTAAAATACGCTTCTCATACTTTCAAAAATAACGCTTTAACATGGTGGAATTCCTACCTAGCAAACGTGGGGGAGAATACTGCTTACGCCCTACCTTGGGCAGCATTTAAACACTTGCTGTGTGAGCATTATCGCCCCCGGAACGAGATGAATAAATTGAAAGCATAGTTGAGGGAATTGCACACCAAGGGTGATAACATCACTGCCTACGAGCAACGGTTCACAGAGCTAGCGTTAATGTGTCCTGGAGTATTTGAGGATGAAGAAGCAAAAGTTGAACAGTTTGTGAAAGGATTACCTGAGATAATCCAAGAAAATGTAAGTGCATCTAATCCAACAACAATGTACGAAGCAAGCAAGATGGCCCATAAGTTAATGGACCAAATCAAAAAAAGAAACAAGGAAAAGGCGACTGCCGAGGCCAAAACAAATGACCACAAGAGGAAGAACGACAATCGTGATAGGAATCACAACTATCAACCCCACAACAAGAAGCAGGAAGTCTCGCAGGGTGTGAGTAACGAGAGGAACCAGAATACCTACCAGGGGAAACAACCCCAATGCCAGAAATGCAAGAGACACCACTTTGGGAATTGCACGATGGTGTGTAAAAATTGCAACAAAGTAGGGCATCAAATTCAAAATTGTAGGTTTCCTCTCACAGATGTTAATAAAGCCGCTCTTGAAGCTGTTGTTTGTTATGGGTGCGGGAAAAAGGGCCATTACAAGAACAAGTGCCCGAACCAAAAGAGTGAATATGGTACAGTCCGTGGAAGGGCATTTAATATAAATGCTAATGATGCACGAGAAGACCCGGAGCTTGTTACGGGCACGTTTACTATCGATGAATTACCTGCCTATATTTTATTTGATACTGGTGCCGATAGAAGTTACATAAGTAAAGAATTTTGCTCTAAACTAAATTACCCCTTAGTGCCCCTGGAGGATCAATGTATTGTAGAATTAGCAAATGGTAAACTAGTTAAAGCTGATAAAATCTGTCGTAAACGTAAGCTTAAATTAACTAGTGAGACATTTGTAATTGATTTGATACCTGTTGAGTTGGGGAGTTTTGATGTAATTATTGGTATGGATTGGATGTCTAAGATGAGAGCGGAAGTTGTTTGTTATAAAAAGGCGATTCGTTTTCCCTGCGTGAACGGGAAACCATTGATGGTGTTCGGAGAAAAGGGTAATCATAAGCTAAAATTTATTAGCTGTTTGAAGGCCCAAAAGTGCATAAAGAAGGGATGCTATGCTATCTTAGCACATGTGAAGAAGATCGACACGAAGGAGAATAGCATTAGTGACATGCTTGTGGTAAGAGATTTTCCCGAAGTATTTTCGGAAGAATTACCGGGATTACCTCCGCATAGATCTGTAGAATTTCGAATAGATCTAGTACCGGGAGCTGCACCGGTGGCTCGTGCTCCGTATAGACTCGCACCGTCTGAAATGAAAGAACTACAAAGTCAGTTGCGGGAATTGCTAGATCGTGGATTTATTCGACCGAGTACTTCACCATGGGGAGCTCCAATCCTGTTCGTTAAGAAGAAAGACGGATCCTTCCGAATGTGTATAGACTACCGCGAGTTAAACAAGCTAACTATCAAGAATCGGTACCCATTGCCGAGAATTGATGACTTGTTTGATCAGCTGCAAGGATCACGTGTTTACTCCAAAATTGACCTAAGATCGGGTTACCATCAGTTACGAGTAAAAGAAGAAGATATTCTGAAGACCGCATTTAGAACACGCTACGGTCACTACGAATTTTTGGTCATGCCGTTCGGATTGACAAACGCACCTGCTGTATTTATGGACCTCATGAATCGAGTATGTAGTCCGTATTTAGATAAATTTGTTATCGTCTTTATTGATGACATTCTTATTTACTCCAAGAACGAGCAAGAACACGAGCAACATTTAAGGTTGGTGCTGGAACTGTTAAGAAAAGAACAGTTATATGCTAAATTTTCTAAGTGCGCATTTTGGTTGAAGGAAGTACAATTCCTTGGTCACATCGTTAGCAGTCAAGGAATTCAGGTTGATCCCGCAAAGGTCGAAGCCATTGAAAAATGGGAAACCCCAAAGACTCCGACACATATACGCCAATTTTTGGGCTTAGCTGGTTATTATAGAAGGTTTATTCAAGATTTTTCCCGAATAGCCAAACCATTGACCGCATTAACACACAAAGGGAAGAAGTATGAATGGACCTCAGAGCAGGAAACTGCATTCTAGCTATTGAAAAAGAAACTAACTTCGGCGCCTATTTTATCATTACCTGAAGGAAACGACGACTTCGTGATTTATTGTGACGCGTCGCGACAAGGTTTTGGTTGTGTTCTCATGCAACGAACAAAGGTTATTGCTTACGCCTCTCGACAGTTGAAAACTCATGAACGGAATTATACGACACATGATTTGGAGTTAGGAGCAGTTGTTTTTGCATTAAAAATGTGGAGACACAACTTATATGGGGTCAAATGTACAGTGTACACTGATCACAAAAGTCTTCAACACATATTCGATCAAAAACAATTGAATATGAGGCAACGACGATGGGTTAAGCTAATAAACGACTACGATTGTGAAATTCGTTATCATCCCGGGAAAGCAAATGTAGTAGCTGATGCTTTAAGCAGGAAAGAAAGAGAACCAATTCGAGTACGAGCAATGAATATGAAAATTTGTACGAACCTCACCTCACAAATAAAAGAGGCTCAACGAGGAGCTCTTACTGAAGAAAACTTTGGAAATGAGATGCTCAAGGGTTTAGACAAGCAACTCGATATACGAGAAGACAGAAGCCGGTATTTTAATGGACGCATTTAGGTACCAAGGTTTGAAGGGTTAAGAAAATTAGTTTTGGACGAGGCGCATAAGACGAGATACTCGATACATCCCGGAGCTGGAAAGATGTATCAAGATCTTAAGGCACATTTCTGGTGGCCTAATTTAAAGGCAGATATTGCAACATATATAGGGGAGTGCTTAACTTGCTCCAAAGTTAAGGCGGAACACCAGAAACCGTCAGGGTTGCTTCAACAGCCAGAAATCCCAGAATGGAAATGAGAATGTATAACCATGGATTTCATCACGAAGCTACCAAAGACTGCATGGGGTTATGACACCATCTGGGTAATTGTCGACCGTCTCACCAAATCTGCACATTTCCTGCCTATGAAGGAAATGGATAAGATGGAGAAATTGGTACGATTATACATGAAGGAAGTCGTTTCAATAAATGGAGTACCTATCTCCATTATATCCGATCGCGACAGTAGGTTTACGTCAAGGTTCTGGCAATCACTACATGAAGCTCTAGGAACTCGTCTGGATATGAGCACTGCATATCATCCTCAAACCGATGGGCAAAGCGAAAGGACCATTCAGACTCTTGAAGAAATGCTTAGAGCATGTGTGATCGATTTTGGGAACGGATGGGATAAGTATTTACCATTGGCAGAATTCTCGTATAACAACAGTTATCATACGAGCATTAATGCTGCACCATTCGAAGCACTTTATGGAAGAAAGTGTAGATCCCCTATCTATTGGAATGATGTAGGTGACAGACAACTTACTGGTCCTGAGATCATACATGAGACAACTGAAAAGATTGTGCAAATCAAGGAGAGATTGAGAACCGCTCAAAGTCGTCAAAAGAGCTACGCTGATGTTCGAAGAAAGCCATTGGAATTTTAGGTTGGCGACATGGTTATGTTAAAGGTGTCACCTTGGAAAGGTGTGATACGCTTTGGCAAGAGGGGTAAACTTAACCCAAGGTATGTAGGGCCGTTTAAAATTATCGAACGCATTGGACTGGTGGCCTATCGACTTGAGTTACCTCAACAACTTGCCGGGGTACATAACACCTTTCATGTTTCAAACTTGAAGAAATTCCTTGCAAAAGAAGACCTCACTATTCCGCTCGAAGAAATCCAAATCGATGAAAAGTTACATTTTATCGAAGAACCCGTTTAAATTATGGACCGGGAAGTCAAGCGACTCAAACAAAGCAACATACCGATTGTTAGAATCCGATGGAATGCTCGGAGAGGACCTGAGTTCACTTGGGAACGAGAAGATCAGATGAAGCAGAAGTACCCACATCTGTTTACTGATATCATACGTTGAATAGGTACTACTTTAAATTTCGGGACGATATTTCTTTAACGGGTAGGTACTGTGACGACTCGAATTTTTCCGACTACTTGATTATACTATCTACATGATTTAATAATTCCGACTTGATAAGCAATGAATTTTAATAAGTCTTGAAACTCCAGAAAGAGTTTTACACAAGCTTTTGGTCACCCTTTTATTCCTACGATTCACGAACGTCATAACTTGTATTAATTATATATATGTACATATATGTATATATATTTATCTTGAAAATATGATAATTAAATATCTCATTAAGTATATTAACAAGGTATTATATATACATTTTCATACTACTAATTTAAAGAGTTTTTGAACAGTATATATGTTACTTTTTAAACGACGAAATTAACTTATGTTAAAATGTATTTACATACAAAGTATTATGTTAAAATGTATTTACATACAATGAGTATAAATACACTTAGTAATATACAAATACAGATAAGGGATAGCTATATTCGTATTTTCGTTCATTTTTCTCAAGAATGCTACTTGTATGTATACGGTATTTATACGCGTATTATACGCAGCTTCTAGAAGTATTTACTATTGGTATATACCAATAGAAATCTGCATGATTGATATATTATGTCATGCATGACATTATCAATCTTATTATGTCATGCATGACAACATCAATTTAACTTTACTTGATATTAGTCAAAAAAAAAAAAGACAACATAAGTTGTCTATAAATACCTTAAAACGTTTTTATGCATACACCCATTTTTCCATTCCATTTTCTCATTCATACTCTCTAAATTCTCTCTCAAAATACTCCCATCTTCATACTAGATCATCCCCAAGCATTTTCTTCATCTTTTAGCTTCAAAAACAATCTATAATCATCATATAAGAAGCAATCAAGAACACTTACTTTGATTCAAGTTTTGCTTCCAAGTTTGGTATCTTTAAGAACCAATTCAAGGAGTTTTTCAAGCTCTAGAAATCCTCTTCATATTCAGCTACTTATCTTTCTTAAATCAAGGTATTAGCCTTACCAAAACTCTTGTTCAATTCATATGATTATAGCTATATATATATAAGAATTCATAACTAATAACTACTAGAACATAGTTTAGTTAATTTTAAACTTATATGAAAAACTAATCTAATATTTCTAACTTAACTCTAATAACACTTATTTATATGTATTATGATGTTATATTAAGATATTATAAGAACTTATAACTTGCACATATGAAGAACACCTTAAAAACTATATTAACCATATCCTTGCTAACTTTTTCTATATCCTATATATATTTGGACATGTTATCATTAGATTCCGAGATTGTATATATATAATAATCTTGGTACGTTCTATGACAATACGTAAACAATACATTTTGATAAATCCTAAGTCAATACGTCTCTGGATTGATGCAAAACAATACGTACACAATACGCCGTGGGGTAATTCTAAGATTATATATATATATAATGATTATTGGACTGTTGGACTTTTCGGACTATTTTGGACTACTAACAATGGACTACTAACATAAAATGTTAAAATTTATTATATAAGTATTCTATGAACTTGCTATATTAATTTTGTTCACATGTATTATTATCTGAATCGTTATTATTGTTATAGGTTCGTGAATCCAAGGACGTCGGCTGTATTTTAATAAGTTGGAAACTTGTTAAAACTATACTTTTACGACAGTGAGTATATAGTCCCATTTTTAACTCTATAAATATTTTGGGATGAGAATTCATGCAGCTTTTGTTTTTCGAAATAGACACAAGTACTTAAATATTTATTCTATGTTGAGTTGTACCTTTGTATATATCCCTAATAGTCTGGTAACTATTTGTTACATATGGTTAATATGTAAGCGCGAATCCTATTGATAGATCTATCGGGTTTGACAACCCCACTCGGGCTAGTTAGCACTAGTTCATAACGGGTGTTTAGTACTTCATTTTACTACACTTGGTACGGTGTAGAGATAACTTTGAAAAGGGAATATGCACGGAAAACATCTGTTAAGTATAGTTACTGGGCGCTCAACAACATATAGAATATCTTTTACAGAAACGTTTATAATATGAAATCTTGTGGTCTTTTATTATATCTTATGCTGGCTTAAAACCTATATCTCACCAACCTTTGTGTTGACAGTTTGAGCATGTTTATTCTCAGGTCTTTAAAAGTCTTCCGCTGATCGCTTGCTTATGGTGTTGCATGGCGTCTTTCATGCTTGTGTTTAAAGAAAGTTGCATTCTAATAAACGTTATCTTTGTCATGTAATATATTTGGCTATTATGCCCACGTTCTAATATTCCAAAACTTATGTATTCGGGGATCATTTCTCAAATGATCGCCCACATGTTTAAAACTTTCATTTATATATGAAAGGTTTGGTCGTTATGAAATAAGAATGCAATATTTTATAAAACGTATCATATAGAGGTCAAATACCTCGCTATTGAGATCAATGAATAACGTACCTCGTTTATAGTAATATGGACGGGTCGTTTCACCCGAGACCACTATATCCTAGGAACCAATAAAAGATTCCTACTCGTCCCGATTCTACCCCAACCATGCCACGTTTCCTCCGCTCGGTACTCGTCATGTCATGCTTGGTGCCAAGATACACGGTTGTAATAATGGTGATCGGTCACTATTACAATTGCGTACCTTACCATTTTCGCATAGTCACGTAAAGCACTTTACCCGGACTGACGCGACATTCACACAAGATAACACGCGATAACTCCTAGTACCCGAATGACCAAAGTCCTTACCGCGAACTTGATCACTTAAACCGCTAAACCTTCGAATCTCTGCAATAGATTCATCCCTAGGACACCGTATCAAGTAGATATCAGTATATATATACACCTATATACAATGTAATAATAAATGTACATAAGTACACCGCACAACGAGTCAACCTACAACCTAGGTGACTATCACTAAAACAACGTTCAAGTTTGCCTACTTACATTAGGCACTATCCAACTAAGGCACTAATTTAGACACGAAATAAGGCCCCACATAATCACACTTTGGACAAACAGAAGTCCTAGTTAGTCACCTACTCTAAGGCACTAACAAATCTCAATCTGACCCGTATTCCAACAAGTCTCGCAAATAATACGTAACTGTCAATAAGTCTAAGACTAGGCACCTATTCCAAGGTCACCTAATTCCCTTAGACTATGCTCTGATACCACTTGTAATGACTCAACCCGTTATCCAACCGAATACGCAGCAAATTTTTATTTTTTTTATATGACAGAAGGGTGCGCGGCGCGCTCCACTGCCTGTGCGCGGCGTGCACAAGGCCTGGTCAGCTTCTGTCAGAAATTTCCAATTTTCAATTAAAGATCTCCCACTTCCCGACACTTTTAGATGAAACGCTTTTCACAATATATAATAATAGATAAAACTAACACGTTCCAATAATAAAATGAGTTTTACAACACCGGGCCCACATCGGCCGTTTTACGACTTTCGTACAAAATACAAGTTTCAATCCCAATTTACATTTAGATGAGATAGGACTCTATAACCCAACCCGATACCAAGAGCATAATCCCGGGGACTACCAAATCCCCAATCCGCGTCCGTATATCCAAAAGCTACCCCATCGAGCCCAAGCGCTTCTATGCAACTAGTCTAACAACTAGCTAGCCTCATAACACAATACCTGAAAAAAGGTAAACAACGAGAGGGGTAAGCCTAGGCTTAGTGAATGCAATAATTATACATATACATATATAATATACCTACTTGCAATCACTTACACAATGCCGCATACAAGCTAGCAATTCAACAACCATGCAAACATTATGCATAAACTATCATTCGCAAATCACAATAAGCTAGCAACATCAATAGCATATAGTTCACAATTAAATATGCTAATACAAAATTCACACAACCATGGTTAACCAATCGTACAAAGGAATGGTACTCGAATTTCCCATCGGTGTTCATAACAACCGTTAGCGTACAACAACATATATCACTAACCCTTGGCGGAACGACAACACATATCCGTTCATAAAACCGTTAGTGTACAACGACATATATCACTAACTAGGACAACACATATCCGTTCATAAAAGCCGTTAGTGTACAACAACATATATCACTAACTAGGACAACACATATCCGTTCATAAAAGCCGTTAGTGTACAACAACATATATCACTAACTCGGACAACACATATCCGTTCTTAGAAACCGTTAGTGTACAACAACATATATCACTAACTAGGACAACACATATCCGTCCCTACAAATAAATACATTATATACATACATGTATACTTATTCCACTCACCTTGAACTCGAGCAATACAAACCATGCGTGAAATCTCCACCAAACGCAACCGAGCAAGCTTTTACCTATAATACGCATATAGGTATACAAACAATCAACATACATTCTTTACAAGAGAATTCGACTTCAACACCCCTTAACCAAGGGTTTATACCTACCACCACAAACCGCCCATTTAGACACCTAAATGGGACTTCACTAATTACCACTACAGGTGGTAATCTCGACCCATCAAACAAGTACAATTTAACCTAAATTATACTTGGCACCATTTAAACCAACATAGGTCTTAACACGAAATTACTACTTAGGTAGTAATCATTTCAAACGCCATTTAACACTTAACAAAAGTGCTTATCATCCAATTAATCCAAAATTAGTGTCATTACCAAATTTGACCCAATTCAATTCAATTCACCCATTTGACATAAGTCCCGAAAACATCCTTAATCACTAACGGCTAGTGATTAACTTTCCAAAACACCATTTAACGCATGAACCAAGCACTTACATACTTGATTCTTCAAATCTTGACTCAAAACTTAGTTTGACACCAAATCAAGGTTAACACCCATTTTGTCATACAAACGTGTTCTTATAAACATCTAAACACTAACACACTTACAAGCTAGTGATTTAACACCCAAACCATGAACAAATTTGTCCTCAAACCCTAAACCCACAATAATCGGGTTTACTTACACAATACATATAGCAAAACCCCCAAATTTATGAGAAATGCGGTTTAGAACTGTCACACCCCCAAATAGGGCCAGGGGTATTTGTGACCATTCATATCATAACACATCTGTATAAACGAGAACGACTCTATATGAGACGTTTTGAATAAAACATTTATTAATAAAACAGCGGAAGCATTAAAAGTTTTTACATGCAAAGTAGATGTAATGAAATGAAGACTCCATGCAGCAGCATTCAATACATCATGTAGCATTCATAGCAATCACCTTATTCGTTACCTGAGACAAAACATGCTTAAAGTGTCAACCAAAAAGGTTGAGTGAAATTCATAGGTTTATATAATATGCATTAGACCACAAGATTTAGTTTAAGGTTGATTGATACCAAATATATCAATCGAAAAGTGTTACTGCAGTTTGTAATATCGCGACTAAACAAAGTTACCCCGTGACACTTGTTATTCATGTCATTGAATCATTATTATGTAGCCAAAGACCAACGGTCAACTGGCTAGAGACGTCACTCTCAGTAGCGCTACTCACAATAACTAAGTTTGCATCTTATACCTAAGCAATTAACGATATTACAGTGGGGATTTGCATGACAAAGCACGACACCACAATAACATTTTAGTACTTGTGTCTAAACGTAAAACAGTTATAAAGCAAGCATGTGTCTCACCCCAAAAGTTATAAATAGTTAAGTAAAAAGTAAAAGTGGGGCTATGAAATTCACCTTAAATAGAGGTTAAAGTATTCCACACAAGAAGGAAAGTAAAGCAAGTAAGTGATCTGGATATCAACCTAGAGGTATAACGTTTGATTAGTTAATGTCTAACTGACATAAAGTATGTTTATTAATATAGCAACTATATTGACAGTGACGGTTTTCGAGAAAAGTTCCTATTTCTCAAAAGTTTCTATTTTTGGAAACCTACTATTTATGGAAAGCTTCCACTTATAGTAAGCTTCTAGTTTAAGAATGTTCGGGTTATAATTCTTAACAAAGATGTTGTACAATCTCGTCTAAACTTCGTTGCTAACATGCAAGTCACTCGAATGATCTATTGTTACCGAGCGGCCCAGGATCTCTTGACCAGAATCTAAGTCTTGGCATTCGTGATCCACAAGCGTCCCATAATGGTAACAAGGATCACCCTAGGCCACAAGTACCGGTGATGTTTGTAGTCTTTGTACGCTATCTTTAATTATAACCTTCATGTTAGGTGCGTATATATATATATATATTCATTAATTCGATTTTAATTAAAATTCCTATATATTAATTCATAAAAATACTTTTATAATTTTTAGTAACATATATTACTAATTATAACATGTTATTTATTTTAATTTTAATTACATATAATTTATAACATTATTTACATGTTTCGGTAAAAAAATAATAAACCGAAGTAAATAGTAAAAAGTAAAAAGTAAAAAGTAAGAAAAGAATACTTACTAGTAGTAATTCTTCAAAGAGAGAATGAGAGAAATTTTGGTGTGAGTTTGAATGAGGAATGAGGGATATTTATACTTGCAAAAAATTAGGTAAAAAGAATAAAATAATTAAAAAAAAAATTTTAATTCTTAATGGGATTTTAAAATTTAAAAGTATTAAATGTTAGGTCATGGAATCAACTACAAAATAAAATAATAAAAGTAGTAGTCCATTATAATTTTAAAATAAAAAGTAATTTTTTTTTAAATTTTATTATTTTTTTTAAATACGAATTTTTGTGTAAACTATTAAATTATTTCAGTATCTTACAATTTTAATACATAATTATGATTTATTTCGTTATTATATATATGTTAATTAAAAATTATGATTTTAATTTAATTATGATTATTATTACTTTTGGTTTTTATTAGGTTTACAAAAGTCATTACATTTTTTTAATTGTATTTATTATATTAAAAGTAATATAAAGTTTATATACTTAGATAATTTAAATTATGTCAAATTATATAAATTAATATCATATTATTTATTTAAGCGTACGTTATTGACTAAAAATTACTATTCGGTCAATGTTTAATTGTATATAATAACCCTTAAATAATTAATACATATAGTCAGGCAGAAAACCCTAGGGTCAATTCAGTAAATTTAGAAGCCGAAAAATGAGGGTTGTTATAAGAACCCTAACAAGCTCAAACCCTAACAAGAACAAGAAGCTTAACAATTAAATCCGGAGTTAGAGCTTACCAACACTATCAAAACGTAGCCAAGAACGAGATGAACAACTTTAACACTTGAGCTTTTGATCGATTCAAGCTTCTTCTTCTCCAAAACCCCAAATCTCTCTCTAGAACTCTCTCTCTCTCTCTCTAAGATTGATGAGAGTGTTTGTGGATGTGAAAGTGATCCAAAATTAGATCTAAAACTGCTAATATGGCCACAGATCCGTTCTTAAGTGAAAAGACCAAAACGCCCTTCATTTAACTCAAAAGTAGAAAAAACAGAAATCTGTCGCCAGGCAGAGTGCGCTGCGCGCACACTTAGAGTGCGCGGCGCGCACACACGTCTGGACAGATTCTGAGCTCCAGGGACTGATTCTGACAAGTCCTGATTCTGATGTAAATTCTGAAAATGCATAAGTGTTAGGTAGACCTTTTGTGGTGCTTTCTGGTGCACACATTTTCTGACACTTTCAGGAACATTTCCTGACGCACAAAATTCAGGGTGTTACAGTTCCCCATATTTTTCATAAGTAGGTTGTAGAAATGGTTGATTTGTCTTGGTTTGGTGACGAGAGTAGATTCGTTTTCCATGAAAACTAGATTTGTGAGTTTGAGTCACCTTGGGCATCTCTGATGAAGGAACCTGCTTCTCATTCTTACAAGAAGAACATATTGATTCTAAAATATGTGGCTTGTTGAAGTCCGAAATTTCAACTTGTATACCCATCGACACCATTGTTGGTTTTGGTGTTGGTGTTGATTTAACATCTAACTCATGTTGTAAATCAGAAATGCGTTTTTCAATGTCATGAGTTAATGTTCGGTTAAGAGTTTGAGTATGATCAGCAACAGTGCGAAGTTGTAGAATGGTCTTTGAATCAAGCTCACGTTCGGACTTGAGATGACTACTTTCTTCTTGAAGAGTCTGAATTATCTTATTTTCTTCTTTGAGATGAACAATTTTCTCTTTGAGTTGATTATTCAGTGTCTCTAAATTGAGTTGTTCTTTGTCGAAAGAATCTCTTTGACTTTGTAATTCTGATTGAAGCTTTAAAATTTGTTCTTTCAACTGAAACTCATTCTTTGCAAGCTCGTGTATTCGGTTAGCCATCTTTAAAAATTAAGATTTCAACTCATAATTCGTTTTTCACTGAATAGTCAATTCATTCTCCTGCATGAGAATCCGCTTTTTCATGCTTTTTCTTTCAATTATTTCTTGCCGAGCTTTTGATTCCAGATAATCATCATAGATCTCGAATGTACACCTCCAATCCTTAATTCTTTCTGAATTCGGACCTCTCATCACACATGTACACAAACTCTTGAGATGTTTTAGTTCTTGATCTCATGTTGGTATTGGAGGTTCTTTGGATGTTGAACGATTTGCGTCTTGTGAAAGAGACATTTTCGAATAACTTGAGTAAACTTCAGAAAATTTCGTTAGAAATTTTAACGAGAATCCTTAAATTTCTTGACTCCGCTAATCCTTTCGTTAGTACATAACTGAGAAAACTATCTCATAGTTAACTCTGTTAGTCCTTGTAAAATCCTGGAAATTTGAGGACTGATCCGTAACTTTTACAAATTTAGAGGGCTAAATGGGAAGTTCAAGGGTTTAAACAAGTCAGGCTGGTTCAATTTTAAAGGGGTCGGGTTCAAATTGGAGAGGGGTTCAAAATGAATTTAGTCACAAAGGTGACCAAGTACGTCCAATTGAATCTTGTTGGTGAGTGAGGGTACAAGAGGGACAAGCACGTGGGGTCCACTTGCAGAAGTTCTCAATATTTACCAAATGTGCCATCGATAGTTTTGTCCAGATTGTTGTTACTGTTTGTCTTCTTCAACACAAACAGACGAGTCATCAAAAAAAACTTGAAATTCGAATTTTCTTACAGCTAAACAGTACGCGACACTTGTTCACTCGTATATTTGAAGACTCAATCGTATATTTGAGGTCTCCACTCGTACAGTCGTACGTTTGAAGCTGCTCTTGGTGGTTTTTAATGTCGCCGGAGATGGTGGCGGCTAGCGGCGGTTTATGGTGGTGCAAATAAAAAAACACCTCAAAACAGAACCAAACTTCACCAAATTAAGCAGAAAGCTGCGTATGATAATGAAAAACAATTCTCCATATCCATCTTTGCCAAAATAACATCAAATTTTCAATACAAATCGTTTTTGTTTCAAATATTTTCGTATCAAAAATTTGTTCAAAACCGGGTCAAACGAACGAATTAATTCATGAAATTTGTCACGCAGTATCACCAGATGATGAGGAAGACTTCTGTGATTTTAGATTTCTCTAATTCATACTAAATCATCAAAAGACCAAAAAGTCAACAAAAGTCAATCCGATGAACTGTGATGGAATTCAGATCTGTTTACACAAATTCATGAACTCGGATCGATGTAGACTAGCTACTTACGCTCTGATACCAATTGTTTACACTATATTTGATTTGAATTCGTGTTTGTATGTATATGTATCTATATGTGTAGGTAAAATATATACGAAACTGAAACGAGTAAATAAAATCACAACAAATCACTCAAATAATATAATCGGATCATAAACATGTATAATAAATAATCTGAATAAGAGCACAGAATTAAAAGATCTAACCAAATTAAAGGTTGAACCGGGCTTGTGATTGACACAATTCCCTTAAACAGATTCGTCGTCTATTCTCAGGGTACACCGGTCCGAAGCAGCGTACTGCCGGACTTGAACACTTGCTTGGAAGGTAACCGGAACGGAGATACCTTGTTACGGCTGAGAGGGAAAAACTAATTGTGTTTGTGCTATTAGTTTTTGGTGTATCTTTCAACAAAGCCTAAAGGCTTTATTTATAGTGGAGAGTAAGGCCTTAAGTTTGTTCCCACTTTCGATATGGGACAACTTCCACTATACTTATTCTTCAAGTTAATTTTGCACCAAACTAACAACTTTGAGACTCGATATCTCATTCACCATTAATCCATTTTGGACACACTTTAGTTGGTTATAAAGCCCCCGTCAAGGACTACAAAACCCACTAAATGGTTATCAATATATGTCACTCGACCATATAATTATTTGTGTCCAAAGTAGGTGAAAATACAAGCTTGTTTTTAACCAATTTTTCCAACAATCTCTCACATGAATGGAGATTGATCTCAGAAACAACAATATTTCGATTAAGTTTCAACGGTTGAATCTTGCATACGGTAAGTTGGTGTTACCCTTTGAACTTTCGCTTGTGAAAACGCACTTAATTCGAAAAAGCTTTTGATTGTCTAGATTGGGATTTCCGTAGTTCCATAATGAGTTTGATGGGGTTTGGGTCTAAATGGGTAAAATGGATACAATCATGTCTTAATTCGACCTCTATTTCTGTCCTTATCAACGGCTCACCTACCGAACAATTCTTCCCCAAAATAGGAGTAAGGCAAGGTGATCCACTCTCTCTCTTTCTTTTCATCATTGCGGGGGAGGGCCTAAACCATCTCTTAAAAGTCGCATCGTGTAAAAATTCAATTAATGGTGTTGAGGTTGGAAATGATAAGGTGGTCGTATCCCATCTTCCATATGCGGAGGACACTATCATTTTTGGGAAATGGAATAAGGGGGAAGTAAGAAATATTCTAAAAATCCTTAAATGTTTTGAACAACTTTCGGGCCTAAAAATCAATCTAAATAAAAGTTGTGTCTATGGTGTTGGTACTACTAATGTCGAATTAACAAATATTGCCACTTGGTTTGGTTGTAAAGAAGGATGTTTCCTGTTTAATTATCTCGGACTTCCAATCGGATCTAATCTCAAAAAGCATAATAATTGGACACCTATCTTTGAAAAATTCTAAAAAAGATTATCCGATTGGAAAGCCAAAACCATTTCCTATGGCGGACGTTTAACATTCATTAAAGCGGTTCTTAGTAGTCTCCCACAATACTACTTCTCTCTTTTCAATGCCCCGGTGAGTGTAATCAAAGAACTTGAAGGTATGCGTCGCGATTTCTTTTGGGGCGGGTCTTTTGACAAAAAGAAAATGGCTTGGGTCAAATGGAACCAAATACTTTTACCTTACGAGCTTGGTGGTTTAAACGTTTGTTCTTTAAAATTTAAAAACCTCTCCCTTCTTTCTAAGTGGTGGTGGAGATTTCTCACTAATGAAACATGCTATGGGTAAGGGTAATAAAAAGTATTTATGGTCATGGAGGCGGTTTAAGTTGTTGTTCCCCCGTTCCCGAAAACAAGCTTAAAAAATTTTCGGGTCGCACTTGGTTTAACATTATCAAAATTGAACACTCCCTAACCAAGTTAGGG
Source organism: Rutidosis leptorrhynchoides (assembly GCF_046630445.1). Lineage (NCBI taxonomy): Eukaryota > Viridiplantae > Streptophyta > Magnoliopsida > Asterales > Asteraceae > Rutidosis > Rutidosis leptorrhynchoides. Next base: position 18,053,587 of record NC_092335.1, on the reverse strand, counting down.
TGTAAGTTATCTAATGCGTTTGTTAAGAATGTAGGCAACGACTCGGACACTAAATTTTGGATCGACAAGTGGATAAGTGATGCTCCCCTCCGCGATAAATTCCAACGATTATATAGATTGGAATCCAATAAAGACGCCACAGTAGCCATGCGTTTAATCAGCACAGGTGAACATACGAGCTTTAATTGGGCCTGGACCCACCCCCTAAATGGAGGGCAGAAGACGAGCTTGGATCACTATTATCCCTCCTAAACTGTTTTGCTTTCTCGAATGACTCTCATGCGTCCTGGACATGGAAACATAGCACCAATGGACTCTTCTCAACTGATTCGTGCATGCAACTTTTGAGTACTGCAGCAGCAGCGAATTTCCCTGCCCCAGATCCCACGGTTTTTAATCATTTAGTTCCGTAGAAAATCAGCATCTTCGTATGGCGTGCGAAACAAAACAAACTACTCGTTAGAGTAGAACTTGATAAAAAAAAGGTATAGATTTGCACTCTATAAGATGTCCTGTATGTGATAACGGGATTGAAAACCTTGAAAATACACTGATATCCTGCTCCAAATCCTCGAAAATTTGGGATAGAGTTCGTAAATGGTGGAATCTAGATTCAACATTTATTACTACTCTCACGGATCTTGCCACTTGCCCGAACCTGCGTTTAAACACGACTCTAGGATCTAATCTTTGGCAAGCTATCGTTTGGATCACTAGTTATTTTATTTGGCAACATCAAAATAATCGAGTTTTCAACATCACCAACCAGAGTTCCTTAAAAATTGTATCCGATATTCAAGCAAAGAGTTTTGAATGGATAAATTGTCGATGGAAAAAAGGATCCCTAGATTGGCAAAAATGGATCGCCAACCCAAGATGGTTTGATGCTTCACGCTCCAAAGAAGGTATTGGCTAAATGCAGGTTTTTTATGCCGGACACTCATGTCTCTCTCCTGTGTACGAGGCTAAGTGGGGCAGCCAACATATGCTATGTCGCTGGCTTACAGCTCTGTATTTGTATGTCTGTTCCGGCTTGTGGTTTCAAGTTGTCCTCGTACATGGGAGGGCTCATGAGAATAGGGCTTTTTCCTGCGAAAAGTTTTAACCAATACATTCTCTCTCACAAATAGCATGTTCATATTTTTTTTCTTCGAGTTCTGTTTTTAAGGCTGTATATATCCTCGTGTTTGATGTATATTCTCGAGTTGTAATTTTAGTCGTAGTTTTAGTGGTTGAGATGTAATAGGATCCTCTGTTCTCTTGTTGATTTTAATAAAGTTTGGCTTTTAAAATATATATATATATATATATATATATATATATATATATATATATATATATATATATATATATATATATAATTTTCCACATATAATTACAGAAAGTGTTTAGAGTTGTTTAAGATAAGTCAACAAGTCTTCTAACCCCTGCTTGGGTTTAAAGGATCTTGCTCAAAAGTTTTTCTCAATTTTAAACCATGTTTTTTTATAATTTCCATCCAATCATCAATTTTAAGGTAACAAAAAAAATATTTATTTAGATTATTTAGCCATTTGGCTTAATTTACACATTAAGCTTTCAACACTATTTACATAAGTCCTACTTGTTTGACGATAAAATCAGGAGATTATAGCCTCGGGCGTCTGGCTAACTTATTCTACCATATAAACCATCAATTTCATCATCAAGCATAAACTATCAACTTTGACTGAAATAGTCAACACTCATACGGAGTAATTAATTAGGTTTTCATACCTCAACTTATTATTATTGGAGAATTATCAACAGTTGAGGTGTTCTTTGTTTGCTTTAGCATCAACCTTGCCTATCAATTGTTCAAAATTTCATGAATTTAGCTTTTTGTTCTTTTGACATTCACGTTCAGTTGATGAAATGAGCGTATAGAGATAACATTGGGCGTTTTAATCTAGTTTAGCTCCTGCCACAATTGTTTGTGATATTTTTCAATTTCAGTCCCTCATCATTCAGTTATTACCCTTTCGGACACCAAAGTCAATTTGACTGGATTTTCACTAACATAACATACCAAGTGTAACAGTTTGGATTATGGATCTGCCTCACGATAATCAACAGAGATGAATGGAGTACACAACACTCCAATTAATGATATTCGTTCGAGAAAAAAACCATATATAGTAGCATATAATGGACTGACATTTACAAGTTAAGTATAATATTAAAGTTTTTTTTTTTTTTTTTTTTTTTTTTTTTAACGAGGAACCCCACTATGGGCCAGAGCACATTGGCCCCCCCACCGCAGGTAAACCCCAGGTAAACGGCAAGCCAGCCCTCCACCGCTACCAGGTAAGGCATTCTCCAGTTTGGTCATTAAATGCGGGCACCCCTTAGGATTGAACCCGAGACCTCCCCTTCACTGAAAGTGCTGGTGGCCACCCAGGCTAGGCCTGGATGGTTAGGTTTATTGTTTGTTCATGTAAAACATTATTTTTAATCATTTTGTACAACCTAAGCTTTATTTCCAGATGTAATTTTAAAAGATGTCATAAAAAATGCAACATGTGTCATCCCACAAAGCAAGGTATTTTAGTTTTGAATGCGTAAGTTGTAAGCACAGTTTAAAGTCGTAGAACCCATCCATTACGCATATAAAAATAAAAATTAATAATAATATAAATTTGGCTTTATAATTGATTCTATATAGAGTATTGAATCTAAATTTTCGATCAACAAGTTATTAACACTTGTAGTGAAGAACATAGAGAATGATATTTTATGCTAATTAGAAATAGAGATATGAAGCACCAACATAAGAAATGCGTCGTCACTAGTCAGCAATTGACAAGAACTGATCATTAGCACACGTAAAGAAATAAAATATTAGTATAATCAACAAGTTAGTGTGTATAATGCTCGAACAATGACACACCCATCGGTCTCGTGATGGCAACAAGGTCGCCCTTGAATCTAACAAACTTTCAAAATTGAAATCACAATCGAGCACATTCCTCCACTTACAACATTGATTCATAAAACGAACTTACAAACTTGCATATAGTAGTAAAGTAATCAAACAAGATGAACTGTTAAATGGAAAACTTTAATACATTCCCACCTTATACGTACACGATAACTATCCACTACAATATGCATAGGACTTTCCTATAACAATTACATAAGATATAAGATTGACCTGCTTATGAACGTTGGCGTGCATAAAACCTAGTATAAAAAAACAATGTAAATGTTTTTGGCTGAATTGTCATCAGCTGATTAACTATTGCCGGTTACCAAATTTATAATATATGACGTCCACATGTCATTATTGATTATTGATTATTCAAATAATACTCCCTCAAATTATGCATAACATATCAACCGAAAACCTACTTCTCCGTTTCTTTTAGGAGAAGTTATATCAAATTCATCTCTTGATTGCGATTTAGATTTGAGTTTTAGGCCACATGCTATGGACCGTGACCCGGGTTCCCCAGCCACCGCCACCACCTGACCACCACCACCAGCAAATCGCCACACCCGTCGCCAGGGGGCTGCAACGAGTGTAACCGATGAAAAGTGGGGTCCACTTCAATTTTTTGAAATTTTATCCGTTGCTTTTTTTTTTCTTTTTCTTTTTTCCAACCCATTTTATATATAAATACCCCAGTACTTAAACAAAAACATACATTAACTCTTTCAAATTTTCACTCTCAATTTTTATACACAAAAATGGTTTCCACAAACACTGTTACGTTCGAGATTCACGGCGGCGGGTTGTTTTCCGATGACATGGACCGCTACGTCGGGGGGGGGGGGGGGGGGGGTCGATTATGTAGATGTGACGGTTACGGGCCTTCGAGTTGGCGACTTGTTCGATTATTTAAGGCAAAACGCTCATTGCGATGAGATTTCGCTTTTTGCATACTGGAATAACGAAAACAAGGTCTTCGAGTGGCTCGAGGATAACGATAAATGGGCGTGGCTACTCGGAACCGCAATAATCAAATCCGCAAATGTCGTGGTGTATACGAAACATATTTGGGACGAGCTTCCTCACGAAACCGATGGTAGTGCGAATGGTTATTATACCGATTAATCGGTATTTTGTTTATGTACTAGTGTTTTTTTATGTACTCGTGTAATAACCATCCGCACTACCATAAAAATGGAATGAAAAACTTCAATACATTCCTGCCATTATAAATACTATCGGCTACAAAATGCAGGGCCGGTCCTATGTTTATTGGTGCCCTGAGCGGGTCGAAAAAGGGGTCCCCCTATAGACAAATAATACGCTCACTTTTAGGGTTCGGAACATAGTCAATCTACCCCAAATTTAAGAAAGTTGTGAAAATCTAACCGCTTTTAGTTAAGATTTCCCCCGACAATCTCTTGTAAACAATCACAAATTTGTTACATGCTTATCTTTATTTGAATCTGAAATATTTGTTTGTTTATTTAAGATTATCAGTCACTTGTTACTTGTTAGTGTTCCATTGCAAGATCACATATCGCACACACATACATATTACTTACTCGCAAGATCACATATCACACACACATACGTATTACTTACTGTGTACAGCAAACACCACACACATATACACTACGCGTGCATATTGCTCCAGTGACCGATCAATTAGATTTGTAATATTACATGTTTAATTAGTGAAATATGAAAATATGATGATTGGTTTTACTTTTTTATTATCATTCTTATTACTGTTTTAAAGAAATTACAGCTCCTTTTTTCCTATTTACACATATACATCAACATTTACATATAAACCAACTGTGATCCCTCATCATGCTATATATTAATATATTATGTGTGATAGTTTGATATTCTAGCCAATTAAAGTTCATTTACAGTTTGTTAGTTTGCTTCTTGTGTATCCCACATGGGATAGGTGAGGGAAACCAACAAAGCATAGTTGTTTATAACATGTTCCTCACATTGTTCATTTTCTGATCACAAAACTGCATCTCACCCTAATTCAATATGATGTCCCTTCATTTGCCTTCTTGAATGTGTGCCGGTCTTTCTTTCATTCTTATTTGCTTTTAAAAAACTTAATATTGTGTTTTGATTTCTATAAAATCAATTTTTTTTGTTGATTTGTTAAAATTAGGGTTTTATCTTTTAAATATCTTCACTTAAGATGAAATTGCAAATGTTTATGCATAAAGCTAGCCTTACACACTGTCATACAGTATTAAACAATCAAGATGAATGATCAATATGTTCCTGACTTTACGGACATCTACTTGATAACGATCCACATGAATATGCATACGATTTCCGTGGATAACAATTATATAAGATTCCAACTTATGAATGTAATCCACTCCTAAAACCTGTAAAATAAACCGTCTATAACTATAATGTATTGGAATAGTAATAGTGTATTGTAGTAGAGAAAGCATATGAAAGAAGCTTTTAACCCCGGTGAACCACATTGGTGGCATTAAAATGGTTAGGAAAAGTAATATTTGAACATACATGTACACTGTACTCATAATCTGATTTGAACATACAAGTAATCATGGTTGTTTTTTCGAATTCAGCCATAGCTACACGGTACAGAAACAGTGGATTCAAAACATTATAATTCAACGAAACTATTATGGAAGAGTAAAATTAAGAACAAACGCAAACTTTACCTTTTAAACTTCCGAAAGAGCACAACCACTGTTACGTATATATGATCCTTTATGAGACTTAATGATGCAAAAAGTAAATGTCTGCATCGACGACTGAGAAATATAACACCACAAATTCCCAAAAATCCAACTGCAAATCCAGAACCCATACCCATGTAATATGATTTCCAAAAGTCATCATCTCCATGTAAGTCATCGTCCTCTTCAGCAACGGTAGTGGCAGGCGTAGACCCAGATATTGGTAGGAGAGGAGGTCCGTAAAGTAGTGGGTTACCTTCATAGGAGGATGAATTAAATCCTTGGAGTTGAGTCCCTGTTGGTATTTTTTCGGAAAAGTTATTGTATGAGAGGTCAAGATAACCTAAACTGTGCAATTCTGAAAAACTTGAGGGAATCTTTCCAGAAAATTGATTTCTTGACAAATTAAGAGAATCAAGAAATTTCATCAAACCAATATCTTTTGGGAGGTCACCATGCAGTTTGTTGAATGAGATATTGAAGGAGAGTAATTCAACAAGACAAGTAATCGCAAAGGGAAGCTCCCCAGATAAGTTATTGTTTGAAAGATCAATGCTCTTTAATAGCTCCAGATTACTTCTTCCGAATGATCTACGAGTTCCTTTCCATACAACCAATGCATTGTCAGCGAACTCTTGTTGTACAGTATCAACATGATACGAAATAAAACGAAAATAAAAAGGACGACGACATGGATAATGATGTGGAATCAAACCACGCAGAAAAGGAGGATACTTGGTCATATTTTGACGATACGAGTAATAAGAATGATTAGTCAAATCATCTCCAGACCTTTTACTAGACATAGATGTTAAGTTAGCAAGGCAACGAGGAAGATTACTGATGTGCGTAGAGGTGTATACGAAATAGTTATATTTTTACTACGAAATACGACGAAATATGATACAAGTTTACACAAGTTATTTATTTATTTATAGAGTAGATATACCTAAACTCTGCTACAACATTATAGGCAGTGTACCTAATCGTAGAGTAGTATAGTTTTTAGTAAGTCCGGTTCGTTCCACAGGGAAACGACTTATTTTACCCTATATTTTAAACAACTATATTTGTACAAAATATATATTTATATATATAATAATAATATAAAAGGGGGTTTACCGTTTAATGACCGGTTTGTCGATTTTAAATTTTAAGTCATAATTAAAACCTAATGAAAAATATAAGTTGCGATAATTAAAAAGTACGATAATTAAAAGTGCAATTAAATACAATGACAGTAAAGGAATTATGCTTATTTAAACTTTCGTAATCATGATGTTTGACGTGTTGATTTTAGTTTTATTATCATGGGTAAATTATCCTTTGTCCTGGATTATTCAATATGTCCGTCTGATTTTTGTCCATAACAGTCCATCAGTCATAAATATAAAGTGCGAGTGTCCTCGTCAAATTATCCTTATATCCGAAGTCAAATATTCCAACTAATTGGGGACTTAAACTGTAACAAGGTCTTAATACTTTGTTTAATAATTACACCAGGATATCGACTGCGTGTAACCCAAGGTTTTAATACTTTGTTAACAATTACGCCAAGTGTCCTTGTACATAATTCACCCCTGCTTTAATAAGTCCATTAACTATTAATCCATTCCCGTGTCCGGTCAAATGAACGATTATTAGTACTTATAAATATCCCGCCCATCGTGTCCGATCGAGTGTATATGGTTATTTATAAGTACGTCCAATTGTAAATCTTTATATTAAATTAACAAACTATCATTTAATTAAACAAATATAAAGCCCATTAATAGCCCATAGTCTAATTTTCACAAGTGTCGTTCTTTTGTCCAAACTCCAATTATGATACAAAGCCCAATTACCCCATCTTTAATATTTAGTCCAACATCATGATTACTTCGATTTAAATAAGCATAATAATAACTTAGTTACAAGACATTAATTTAAAAAGGAGAACATAACTTACATTGAGTATTTATCGCGTAGCTTTACACGGACAGAATTTCGACTTGAAAACCCGTAAAATAAACGTTACGCTACCTAAACTTGCAGAAATGTAACCACTAAATTAACCTACTCCTACTCCTAAAACTAAATTACATAAAATAAAAATTAAAAACTGAATTTGAAAATATAAAAGAGTGTCTTTGAAGCTCGAGCACAGGCCTGGTATTTATAGCATTTTGGCCTGCTACAGTAACCCATGCGATCGCATGGGTTTTATGCCTATTTCCCATGCGATCGCATGGCCGCCAGATCCAGCTCACATATTTTTTGTACACTAGCTTATCGACATATTTAATAAATATATATAATATATATATATAATTTTATATAATTATATATATATATTATATTATATTCTTATGCATAGTTGACTCGTAATTTTGGCTCCGATGTTTCGTACGTTTATGCCCGGTTTATGTCTCGGTTCCGGTTTCTCGAACGTCTTTTCGTACAATTTAATATCGTGCAATTTGCGTTCCGCGACTTGCGTTCTTGTTAATCTTTAGACGTTTTTCTTCAATAAATTAAACCACTTGGAGTGTAACTTGTACGTTTGAGCATTTTGGACATTTTCGCCTTTTAAATCTTCGTTTTCGACTTTAAATCTTCGTTTTCGAGCGATCTTCGTCTTTCGTCTTCACACTTATTTATTTTAAACAATTACAACTAAAAATAAGGAAATTACAATTAAAAACATTACATTTTGGAATGATATTGCGACTAAATATATGTTCTTTTGGAGCAATATCAATTATCCCTACACTTGAGCGTTGCTTGTCCTCAAGCAATACAGAACTTGAAATTAAATCACACGAATCACTTCTTTATTCTTCACACTTTATACATTAGTGATTTTGATACGGCGGTATAAACAATGATAGTAACGATGTGGTTTACAGTCCCACATGACTATAAAAATTTAGATCCTTAAGGAAATTGGATCTTTATGAAAACATTTGATCTTTTGAAAATTCAATCTAGCTTTTACCCTAGATAAGTTTTCCGGAATAACCCTTCACCGGTGTTTGCAAATTGTTTTTGTGGGTTTTGTGGTTTTCAGATTTGAAAATTTTAGCTCAAAACTTGCGGTTTTGTGTCACCCACTTGCTAACCTTGTATTAGGAAAGCACACGTCCAGTCTACTTGTCCCATATATTATCTTTCGGTAAACGACCGTCCGGTTGTAAAGGAAAGCGATGAACAAGCAACTGTTAAGGCGATGTCTAATGACATGCGTATGATTATGGTCCACAACGTGTCAGATGCAATTACTATCCTTGGTAGGAGCAATAGTAAAGATCACCCTATAGTTTTTCGGTCTGGCACAAGGTCCTGTCTTTGACCATGCTATGCAACCACCGTTCTTACGGTTGACACCCGATTTGGTTCAGGTGACCTAATGAATTCCAGGTGAATTCCTAGGATTTTACGTTCAATGGTAATGAACGCATTGAAAATAGGTTTTCAGAAAACAAATCGGTTTTAATTTGATCAAAATATTTTCTCGTTCAAGCTCGAGTTTAGATTTCATCGAATTCCATGAGTTTGTAATTCTCAATCTTTAAAGTCAATCTCAAGAATTGAGTAATATCAGGCTTAAATGCTGATTTTTTAATCTTTAAGGAGATTATCCTTTTCTGGGGGTCTGATTCATTAGTCTTATCAAGCTAATTTGCACGGCGCCCTCCCCATTTTACGAGACAGAACCTCTCATGGTTAGGATAAGTCTGACCACTTGGCGACCCTGTTTGATGCTGAGGTCCGTGGATTTCCTGCTGATTTTAGAGATGACTTTTCTAGATTTTCGTCAACCTACAGCTGGTCTAGACGACAACTTCTTGACCTAAATCAAGAAGCGCGTGTCTTTTTCGGAAGACTTTACTTCCTTTTAATGATGGAATTGATTCATCTTGTAGATCCATCTTTTCTTTTATCTTTATTATAATATTGCGGGTAAAACAGTCAATTTAGTCCAAAACAAAAGCACCTGCAATAACTTTACAGAAACATGTGATAGATAGTTTTTTAATTGAATAACTTGGTACATTCTCCCCACACTTAGTTTCTTTATTTGCCTTTTTATTCTCCTTTATTCCATTTTAAATAAATTCAAGTGTTTTAGGGTGTTTCTCAATTTATGTCCTTTCCGAGGTAACGATAATTTCGGTATTAACACCTAGTTTTCATCGTTCATAAATATGTATAAACATGATTTTGAATTCATTTATTTGAAAATTTTTAAAATTTTCACAAAATTTGGCAAATAAACCAAGTGCAAACTCGAGAGAATTTATAACCCTTCCCCACACTTGAGATCATGCAATGCCCTCATTTGCATGAAATCAGACTATAATTATAAATTCACGAGGGTGATAAGTGTAGAGATTAAAAATACCCAGTTTGTAATTACAAAGCTCGTCGAATGATAGATGGCGCGCCTCATCGTTCATTCCTTCTTGTTTTATCACACATGTTTTTATTAAAAAAAACGGTTGCTTTTCTGAACTGTTTGCTAATCTTTGAAAATGCGTCTTTTACCCTAACTTATTATGCATGTTTATTAACGAGTTATGCACTAACCCGAACCCCGAATTTAACGTTAAGTGGGGTTAGACTTCCCCATACTTAGCTGACGACATGTGAAGTCGGTAGAATAAGTTCCACGAATTAAAATAGTGAGCCAGTTATTTACATCTCGGGTGGTATAAAATATATCAATGGTTTTAAAGTTTAGACCCACCCGATCGTCACTACTTAATTCTTTTTTAAGTGTAGCTTTTAGTAAATGGATATGTCTCTTTTCTGGTTCTTGGTCAAATGGATCGATATACACTGACATACATATTTCTATAGGGTGGACAATTCCTAACATTTTCTTTCGTTCATTCTCGGGATCAAAGTTTTCACCTCTATTACCCAATTGGGTGAAATCCGAGGTGTCATTATCTATTACAGCTTGTAGTTCATTTTTGGTAGATGACTCGTTTATTGAGAATATTGGGTTGGAAGGTTGTGGAATGATGAATTTCGGGATCGAAGCAAATTCTTCTTCATTAATGGTACTTATCGGTCTCACCATTTTGGTCTCGGGGGTAAAATTTTCAACGTTATCGTTTTCCCAAGAGTACCAATTTGTCACCCTTACTTCTTCTTCATTCATTGATTGATCGATGATTTCGTCGGTAGAGGCTAATGTGTCGATATGTTGTGAAATTGGTAAGACTGAATAAAAAATATCATCAGGATAATTGGTGATTTCGGAGCTCTCGAATTCATCAAAATTCGATGATATGAGATTTTCTTGCACAATACTCCTCAGATCAGCAGGTGTGTAATCCGATAGAGTTTCAGCTTGTCGATTTACAAACTCTCTCATTTGTTCATTTTGAGCATCGAGTTCTTCGAGTTTGATTTTCATATTGTCTAAAAGATTTTCAGACACATAATTTTCCTCGTCTTCTGGTTGTTGAGTTTGGATATATTCTTGGGAATAATCCCAATTTGAATTGTATTCTTCATAATCGTTCCATTCAGGTTCCGTGGGTGCGTAAATTTCCATAGGAACGTAATAATAACATTCCCATGTTGAGTGATAATCTCCACAGATTTCACAACCAGTTATTGTTTCGTCATTCGTGATCCAAGATTGACCGAATGAATTGTCATCAACACCTGTTTGAGAGTATTGATGAAATTGATTTCGGATGTCATAAAGAGTTTCCAAGGTATTTTCGAGATTTTCCATAATGCGCTTATTACCAAATTTTAGCTACAATGTGGTGGATTTACTAACAAAAAATTATATAAGTTATCAATTTAATAGACTTTTCTGCTTTTGCCCACGTTTCGAATAGCCAAAAGATGTAGCAGGGAGCCAGAACCCTTTAAATCGGAAGTTCACAACTCAGCCACTAACAAATCCAACTATTACTACGAACCAAAAAATTTGGATGTCTATCAATTTAACCGCTTAAAATAATTTTTCGTTTTTGAAATTTTAAAGAAGAAATAGAAAATTCTATGTCCTAAAAACTAGATCGTCGAGAAATAAGAAAGAAAAAGAAGCGCGTCGAAAAACGTCAAAAACTAAAAATAAGAAAGAAAAACGTCGAAACTTAAAAGTCTAAAAATTAAATCTAAAAAGTTGCGCCTAAAGGTATTAAAACTTAAATGCAATTCTAATCAGAAAACGGCAATTACTTAAAAGGCACTAAAATATATAAACGGCGTCGCAAAATTCTAAAGCGCCTAAATCTTAATTTAAAAAAAAGCACTTAAGGAATTTTACGGCAAAGCCTAAGAATCTAGAAATATAAAAAAATAGCTACAGCAAAATACTAAACTTAAAACTATATATTACGAGCGACAAATATACAAATTACGATTAAAAAAATATATATATATAATTTATAAAAAAAATAAACTAAAAAAATAAAATTACAAATTTATAAAAATATTATTTTTATATTATTATTTATTAATAGTATTAATTTTTAAATTAATAAAACTAATTAAAACTTAAAATACAAATTTAATTAAAACTAAAACTAAATATTATTAAATTAAAACCTAATTAATAATAATAATTTAATTAAAAACCCTAACGTGTAATTAATGTCCTAGGTTGGCCCTGTCAGGTCAGCCATGCGACCGCATGGTTTTACAACACCCGGCTCATGCGATCGCATGGGCCTGGGTTCCAATTTTTTTTTTTTTAAATTTTATATTGTTTTTCTAAAAATTATATTCAATTATATTTTTACAAAAATAAATTAAAAATATTCCGTTTCGCCGATTCCCCGGCAGCGGCGCCAAAAACTTGATGTGCGTAGAGGTGTATACGAAATAGTTATATTTTTACTACGAAATACGACGAAATATGATACAAGTTTACACAAGTTATTTATTTATTTATAGAGTAGATATACCTAAACTCTGCTACAACACTATAGGCAGTGTACCTAATCGTAGAGTAGTATAGTTTTTAGTAAGTCCGGTTCATTCCACAGGGAAACGACTTATTTTACACTATATTTTAAACAACTATATTTGTACAAAATATATATTTTTATATATAATAATAATATAAAAGGGGGTTTACCGTTTAATGACCGGTTTGTCGATTTTAAATTTTAAGTCATAATTAAAACCTAATGAAAAATATAAGTTGCGATAATTAAAAAGTACGATAATTAAAAGTGCAATTAAATACAATGACAGTAAAGGAATTATGGTTATTTAAACTTTCGTAATCATGATGTTTGACGTGTTGATTTTAGTTTTATTATCATGGGTAAATTGTCCTTTGTCCTGGATTATTCAATATGTCCGTCTGGTTTTTGTCCATAACAGTCCATCAGTCATAAATATAAAGTGCGAGTGTCCTCGTCAAATTATCCTTATATCCGAAGTCAAATATTCCAACTAATTGGGGACTTAAGCTGTAACAAGGTCTTAATACTTTGTTTAATAATTACACCAGGATATCGACTGCGTGTAACCCAAGGTTTTAATACTTTGTTAACAATTACGCCAAGTGTCCTTGTACATAATTCACCCCTGCTTTAATAAGTCCATTAACTATTAATCCATTCCCGTGTCCGGTCAAATGAACGATTATTAGTACTTATAAATATCCCGCCCATCGTGTCCGATCGAGTGTATATGGTTATTTATAAGTACGTCCAATTGTAAATCTTTATATTAAATTAACAAACTATCATTTAATTAAACAAATATAAAGCCCATTAATAGCCCATAGTCTAATTTTCACAAGTGTCGTTCTTTTGTCCAAACCCCAATTATGATACAAAGCCCAATTACCCCATCTTTAATATTTAGTCCAACATCATGATTACTTCGATTTAAATAAGCATAATAATAACTTAGTTACAAGACATTAATTTAAAAAGGAGAACATAACTTACATTGAGTATTTATCGCTTAGCTTTACACGGACAGAATTTCGACTTGAAAACCCGTAAAATAAACGTTACGCTACCTAAACTTGCAGAAATGTAACCACTAAATTAACCTACTCCTACTCCTAAAACTAAATTACATAAAATAAAAATTAAAAACTGAATTTGAAAATATAAAAGAGTGTCTTTGAAGCTCGAGCACAGGCTTGGTATTTATAGCATTTTGGCCTGCTACAGTAACCCATGCGATCACATGGGTTTTAAGCCTATTTCCCATGCGATCGCATGGCCGCCAGATCCAGCTCACATATTTTTTGTACACTAGCTTGTCGACATATTTAATAAATATATATAATATATATATAATTTTATATAATTATATATATATTATATTATATTCTTGTGCATAGTTGACTCGTAATTTTGGCTCCGATGTTTCGTACGTTTACGCCCGGTTTATGTCTCGGTTCCGGTTTCTCGAACGTCTTTTCGTACAATTTAATATCGTGCAATTTGCGTTCCGCGACTTGCGTTCTTGTTAATCTTTAGACGTTTTTCTTCAATAAATTAAACCACTTGGAGTGTAACTTGTACGTTTGAGCATTTTGGACGTTTTCGCCTTTTAAATCTTCGTTTTCGACTTTAAATCTTCGTTTTCGAGCGATCTTCGTCTTTCGTCTTCACACTTATTTATTTTAAACAATTACAACTAAAAATAAGGAAATTACAATTAAAAACATTACATTTTGGAATGATATTGTGACTAAATATATGTTCTTTTGGAGCAATATCAATTACCCACCAATCCATTATTAGAGAGGTCAAGGATATGAAGATTGTACAACCCACATATTTGGGTTGGTAGACTACCACTCAACATATTTGATCGTAAAACAAGAGCATATAGCCCCTTCACTCAACTCTTGTTGTACATTAACAACTTGACACGAAATAAAACGATAATAAAAATGACTAGGACATGAATCATGATATGGAATCCTACCTTGTAGAGAAGGAGGATGCTTGGTTACTATTTGACGATAAGAGTAATAAGAATGATCACTCATAACATACCCAGACCATTTACTAGACATAGATGTGAAGTTACCAAAACAACGAGGAACATTACCCACCAATCTATTATTAGACAGGTCAAGGATATGAAGATTGTACAACCAACATATTTGGGGTGGCAGGATACCGCTAAACATATTTGATCGTAAAACATGACAATATAGCCCCGTAAGTCTTTCACCTACCCACGCATGTATCTTTCCAAATAACTTGTTTTCCCCAAGATCCGCAAACCTCAGATTTGTACAGTTGCTCAAGGACACGGGCACTTCACCAACAAAGGCATTTTTTGCAAATACAATGCCTCTAGTTGATTCAAGAATTCAAAAGACAAAGGAATTTTCCCTGATAGATTGTTGTTTGATAAATCAAGGACAACCAGATTTGGGAATTTTGACCAACAATCAGGAAGACTCCCTGAAAATGAATTATTAGAGAGATCAATGAAAGTTAATTCCCCATGAATATAACACAAGAAAGAGAGGTTTCCTTTAAACTTATTTCCGGAAAGGTTTAACAATGCGAGTTTAGAAGGAAATAGTGGTACCCTACCTTCAAACTGGTTGTTACTCAAATCCAATCCAGGATACTGGTAAAAGTTTAATAGTAATTAATTTGGTAGCGTACCCCTTAATTCATTTGAAGACAGTTTCAGATATTTCAATCCAAGGTGTAGTTGGTCCCAGAACCTCCATAGGGACACTATCTGATATACGAGCACTGGAAATATCAAGATGTTCGAATATTGTTTTATTTTTGATCCACAATGGGAACGTAGGTCCTAGGTTGCAGGATTGCAATTTTATGGTCTTTAACTTGAAAGGAACTCTGAAAAAGGAGCTCAATTCAAAAGAAAATGAATTGAGAGACATATCTAAATAGATTAACTTGGAGAGATTAAAAAAGTGAAACGGATATGACACCATGAAGGGAGTTGGATGAAACATCTAGAGATTCAAGATTTGAAAGTTGACCGACACTATTGGGTAAATCACCACACAACTGATTACCGGAGAGGTCTAACTCTCGTAGGGACTCACATCCCGTGAAGTCAGGAATGCTTCCATTGAGAGAACTGTAAGCAAGCGACAAGCATGAAGCAACCCAATGATGACCATCCTGAAAAATTAGGCACGGACCCCCTAAGGAGGTTTCTAGATAAATCATGGTATTCTAACTGCTTTAACAGCTTTATTGACAGATTAATTTTACCTACCAAATGATAATCAGAAAGATAAAGACGGGTTACGTGACCAGTGTGAGTGTAACAAGCGACACCCCGCCATTTGCAACAATCCCTTTTTTCTTCTTCATTTCACCAATCATTTAGAGTATCATTTATGTCTTTTAAGTCTGCTTTAAACATCAGCAGAGCTTGTCTCTCCTCCTCGAAACATGATCTGGCAACCGTCATGTGGGCATCATCATTGAGCCCGAGAGTATGATCAGCAGCACTAATACATAATAATAGTATGCATAGCAGCCAATACACAATAACATGCATCATATCATATATTGTATCAACTATAAATGGAAAACTGAATAGAGCGTAGCTTACAACTCAGTTGTTGATCAAAGCTAGAAGGAATATAAACTTTAATTAGCAGCAGCACTGAGTTATAAAGTCGGTGTTGATCAACAAGGAAAGAGTGACCAGGTATCATTTTCGCCGAAAGAGTGTTTTGTGGATATCATTTTCGATTATGGGCCTATATATCAAAAGTGAAGCTGAACCACAAGGAAATTATCTGTTTGTTAATAATAACCATTCGGAAAGACAAGTCAATACAAAGTGACAAATTGTTTGAAGTGGTATTCAAAAATGGAAGACAACTAGTCCACTAGGCTTCTAACAATTTTGTATATTTTCCATCAAATCATTTTAAAGTGAAAAACGAAAATATTTTTAGATTATTAAACTGCTTAAGTAGAAAAGATATATCTCAACAATTTAAACGTTTTCAACCCATTAGGGTTGTTTTTAAGCAATTCACAATTTCAACGATGAATGCAATAATTCTAACTTGTTTGAAGTTAAAATCAGTAAATGATATAGGCTAAACTTATTTCACCATCTAACCATCACTTTCATCGCCAACACTCACAGAACCCTAGCTCACTTAGGTTAGAAATTCACATCTTCAAAGATAAATTATAGAAAGTCGAAAGCTAGAATGGCAGCCAACATTGATATATAAACACGACACTTGCAAGCTTTCATATAGTAAACAAGGGAAACTTATACAAACACGTACACAGTAACGATCCATGTAGAAAAATTATATATGACCTTCTTTTGAATGTAGGCATGCCTAAAACCTGTAAAACAAAGAATACATAAATGTGTTGTAATAATAGTGTTACAGTAAAGAACAGGTGCAATATAACATATTCTATATTTCTACGTGACTATAATGGAAGAGTTGAATACATAATAGATGCAATAGTTACCTTTTTAACTTCCGGAAGTTCACAACTACTGTTACATGAATCCAGTCCTTTGCGAGACTCAACGACGCAAATAACAAATGTATGCATCGACGATTGAGAAATATAAGACCACAAATCCCCCAAAATCCAACTGCAAATCCAGCACCCGTACCCATGTAATACGATTTCCAAAAGTCGTCATCTCCATATTTTTCATAGCCTTCCTTGTCAACAACGGTAGAAGCAGGTGTAAGTGGAAGAGGAGGTCCAAAAAGTAGTGGGTTACCTTGGTAGGAGGAAGAATTGAAGCCTTGGAGTTGAGTCCCAGTTGGAATTCTTCCAGATAAGTTATTGAATGAGAGGTCAAGATAACTTAAACAGTGCACTTGTGACAAACTTGATGGGATATTTCCAGAAAATTGATTTCTCAACAAGTCAAGCGACTCAAGAGATCCCAACCGACCAATATCTTTTGGGAGTTCGCCGTGCATATTATTGTGCGAGAAATTTAAAGAGACTAATTCAATAAGACGAGTGATATTGCAAGGAAGCTTCCCAGAAAAGTTATTGTTTGAAAGATCAATGCTCTTAACTAGTTTAAGATTGCTTCCAAATGATTGCTCTGTTCCTTTCCATGCAACTAATGCATTGTCAATGATGAACTCTTCAAATATTATAGGTAGGAGAGCATAACTAGGTAGCAATGCCTTATAACTTATATGATTGGACATTGATAATTTTCTCCGAGCACATCTATAATAACATTTACTACCCACAGAACGATAAAACATATACGAGGAATAATAATGGCTAGTAATATCACCGGGCAACGATTTCCTAGACATAGATGTGAAGTTACCAAAGCAATGAGGAACATCACCCATCAACCGATTGTTAGACAGGTCAAGGAATTGGAGATTGTACAACCAACATATACGAGAGGGTACACTACCGGTGGCGGTGAACATATTATATCGTAAAACAAGAACATATAATTCTGAAAGTCTTTCACCGATCCACACAGGTATTTTTCCAGATAATTTGTTTCCCCCAAGATCTACAAATCTCAAATTTGTGCAGTCTTTCATTGACACGGGTAGCTCACCAATAAACGCGTTTTTACGCATATACAATGCCTCTAATTGACTAAAAAAACCAAAAGATGACGGAATTTTCCCCGATAGATATTTGTTTGATAATTGGAGAACCACTAGTCTCTGGAAATTCGACCAACAATCAGGAAGGCTCTCTGAAAATAATTGTAAGAGAGATCAATGAAAGTTAAATTTCCCATCAACGATGCGAGTTTAGAAGGAAATAGTGGTACTGAACCTTCAAGCTGTTGTTACTCAAATCCAATCCGGGATACTGGTCAAAGTCTAAAAATAGTAAATTTGGTAGTGTACCCCTTAATTCATTTGAAGACAGTTTCAAATATTTCAATCCAAGGGGTAGTTGGTCCCAGAACCACTGAGGGACACTATCTGATATACCAGCACTGGAAATATCAAGATATTCAAAACTTGTTTGATTTTTGATCCACAATGGGAAACTAGGTCCCAACTTGCATGAATGCAATTTTATGGTCTGTAAATGGAAAGGAACTCTGAAAAGGGAGTTCAATTCAAATGCCAAAGAATTGAAAGACATGTCCAAATAGGTTAAGGAGGAGAGATTTATAAAGTGAAGGTCCGATATGACACCATGAAGGGAGTTGGATGAAACATCGAGATATTCAAGATTTGAAAGTTGACCGAGACTGTTGGGTAAATCACCACTCAACCGATTATCAGAGAAGTCTAACTTTTGTAGGGACTGGCATCCTGTGAAGTCAGGAATGCTTCCATTGAGAGAATTGTGGGCAAGCAATAAGCTACTCAAAGATGACCATACTGAGAAATTAGGAATAGATCCCCCCAACAAATTATTACTAAGATAAAGATCAGACAAGTTTGATGAAACATCGAGAGATTCAAGATTTAAAAGCTGGCCCACACTGTTGGGTAAATCACCACTCAACTGATTACTAGAGAGGTCTATATATCGTAGGGACATGCTACTCAACGATGACCATGGAATAGACCCCACCAAAGAATTATTACTGAGATTAAGATCAGACAAGTTGGAGAGACTCCGAATCTCATGTGGAATAGATCCCCCCAAAGAGTTACCACATAGATCAAGATAAATCAAGTTGGATAAATTTCCAAGCTCATGAGGAATGGGTCCACTGAGATTAGCATTAGACATATCCAAATGCTGTAAGTTGGTAAGGGAACCCAAAAAGTTTGGTATTTCATTGGACTGAAAATCATTTCCAGATAAATCAAGAGTTTGTAACTGCTTTAACACCTTTATTGACGGATTAATTTTACCTACCAAATGATAATCAGAACGAAGAAGTTCGATTACGTGACCAGTGTCAATGTCACAATTGACACTCCACCAATTGCAACAATCCATCTTTCCTTCTTCGTTGCTCCAGTCATTTAGAATGCCTTGTTTGTATGTCTATTAAGTCTGATTTTAGCATCAGAAGAGCTCGTCTCTCCTTGTCGATGCATGAGTTATAGAGTCGGTGTTGATCAATGAAAGTTCTCCTAAAGTAGGGTTTTGTGGATATCATTTTCGCTTATGGGCCTATCAAAAGTGAAGGTGAACCACGAGGAAATTATCTGTTTGTTAATAATAATCCATCTTTCCTTCTTTGTTGCTCCAGTCATTTAGAATGCCTTGTATGTCTATTAAGTCTGATTTTAACATCAGAAGAGCTCGTCTCTCCTTGTCGATGCATGACCCGGTAGACGTCATGTTGGCATCATCATTGAGCCCGAGAGTACGATCAGCATCACTAATAAATAATAATAGTACACATAGAAGCCAATACACAACAACAACAACATGCATCATATCATATAATTTATCAATTATAAAATGGATAATCGATGGAAGAGAGCGTAGCTTATAACTCAGTTGTTGATCAAAGCTAGAAGGAATATAAACTTTAATTAGCAGCAGCACTGAGTTATAGAGTCGGTGTTGATCAATGAAAGTTCTCCTAAAGTAGGGTTTTGTGGATATCATTTTCGCTTATGGGCCTATCAAAAGTGAAGGTGAACCACGAGGAAATTATCTGTTTGTTAATAATAATCATTCGGAAAGACAACAAGTCAATACAAAGTGACAAAGTGTTTGAAGTGGTTTTCAAAAATGGAAGACAACTAGTCCACTAGGCTTCTAACCATTTTGTATATTTTCCATCCAATCATTTTAAAGTGAAAAACGAAAATATTTTTAGATTATTAAACTGTTCAAATAGAAAAGATTTATCTCAACAATTTAAGCATTTCAACCCATTGGGGTTGATTTCACATAATTCACAATTTCCACGATGAATCCATGTAGACGCTGGGAGAGGACCTTAAAATCAACCTAACACGATCTAGAGGCGGAATAACACTAGAACGAGCTTAAACGAATATCTATGGGTTTTCGGGTTCGTACGAGTCAAACCAAGATTATATCTTGATAAACACGAAGCCTAGACTGACATTCTGTGGTATTTGGACATGAAGATTGACATTAAACCGGACTTAGATCCATTTGTATGAGTGTGTGTAAGTGTGTAAAAAGATTAACCAAACAAATGGAGATTAACATGGCTTAAATATCCCGGATTATATGTCGGTCGACATAGGTTGACAGTCGGTCGACTGACTATGTCAGTCGGCCGACTGTCGAGTAACAATTCACAATACATTTAAACGTTTAATAACATTACAGGTTATTACATGATCGAATAATACATTAACTTTCATTGGAACTAGGAATTACAAATTATGCACTAACAAACTCCCCCTAAGACCTAGTTCCTCATAAGTCTTCGATCTGCTTCAATCTCTGTACGGATCTGTAACCATATTGCTCAAGTAGCAAACTTTTGCAACACGAATGTACTGTTATGCTTGAAATCTATTCTCTGGCCTGTACAACATCCGATTGTAGTACAGTGTGAAGATGTCGGCTTCACAGCAATTTCTCAACCAAACGGGATCTAAAACCCGTATCGAATCGGTCTCATCTTCCTTCGTTTTGTCCAAAACAATGACTGCTTCCTCTGAGCGATCATCATAGTACCACCAGCGAAAACGTGGGCTAAAGTTCTGCGGCATTTTCATCACAGGAACTTTTCTCATATATTTTACCGGCTGGTATTTAACAATCTTTCTTCTTTCACCCGTTTTCTTGTTTGTTCGATAAGTGATCGTGGGAAATTGAGGTCTGAATCGGTCAAAGTTCTTTGACAAGAACGATCGTCTTATCTTCTTGCAAATAATATCAGGAGTTCCGACATAATCCCGATATAACATCTTGAGCCTAGCCACCTGCATAAATTCAAAGTACGGTAGAGTCTTGAACTCGAATCCATGTTTGATGTAGTCCACTCCGTACTCCTTCTTTATTGCGTATATATCAAACTCTTTGATGTAGGCCCAAGCAATGATTTTTCCTCTAGCCAAAAGATTCGTCGGCCTGTTAATGTAATTCAGCCATTCAGGCTCTGGCACTGGCTTCTCACAATATTTCCTGATCCTCAACAGGATCTTCCATTCAGCTTCTAGAACTTCTACCTTTTCTTCATTTATTTTGACCGGTAAAAACCCTGGAGGCAAATCTTCGGTCTTTTGTTTTTCTTCGCATTTACGGTTTAGAAGCTCTTCATTCATTTTGAAGTAATCTTGAAACGTAGGTAGATCTTTATCGTTATTACATTCGTACTCTGGAAAATCACCTATTGGTTCATCTTCAATAATTACTTCATCAAAATCGTTGTCGTTTTCATTTATTACGACAATTTCCTCAAAATCATCACTAGAATCGCAACGATTCTCAAAAGATGAGCTAGCAGTCGCGTCAGCTGAAGTACTTGCTTGTTGCTCTTGACGCACTAGCTCGGCCTGCTCCTCAGCGCTTAGATCCGGAGGGATCTCCCCTTCTTCTAAATCATCAAATACAACTGAGTGATTCAGACGATCCTGCTTTACCAAAAAATCACGTAAAGAATAATCAATATTTAGAGGAATTACTGACAGTGGGTTCTCGCTTGTGCCTTTAGCAAGATCCAAACCTAGCTCATCCTCGCCTTGATCGTTAAAATTACCAAAGTCTATATCCTCCTCGAGATCAACAGCCTCAATATCGAAATTATTTTCCCACTCAAGCACCTTCGACAGTGCCTTGCTCGCTGCAGTCTCGGCCTTTACAATCAGCAAATTCTGAGCATCAACTTTAGTTTGTAACTTCTTCATTTCAACCTGTTGATCTTCAACCTGCTTGGACAGTTTGGCAATCTCAGCATCCTTTCTTCTTTCTCGTTCAGCAGCTTCTTCTTTAAACTTTTCAAATTCAGAAGCCATATTTACAACCTTCTCGCTTAAAATAGAAACCGCAGAATCTTGTGAAATAACAGCAGTGGATGCAGCAGCATGAACTCCTGTATCAGATTCAGCACGTGTTAGTTTGAGATGGACACCCATGCCCGAATGGCAGTGGGTTTCCCATCGACACCAATAACTTGCACATCCATCCATTGACCCTTTGATCCTGATGGATCTTTGGACTTGTCAACAACCTTTGTCTCGGTTTTAGGTTTCCAAACGGTACGTTTTCCAACAAATTTCTTATAATAGTCATTCGTTTGAAAATTTGTGGTCACCCTTGACTGTACCCTTGTGGATGAATTAGCAACAGAATTTGACTTTGGTCTGTAAAAACCTTTTGAACTATTACTTGAAGTACCTAAGGAACTGGTACTAGAAGCATAGTGTTTGGTTTTCGTATCAGTGTCAGATTTTCTGATTGGTGTTTTCCAACTCTGTTGACAGTTAACAGCACAATGACCCTTTTTCCCACATTTATTACAGTTTTGAGTTCCTTGAGTAGGTGCTTTTGAACTCAGATTCTTATTGGGCAAAGACTGTTTCTTGGGTGACATAGGCTTCTCAACTTGATGTTTCAAGCCCGGTCGACGGTTAGGGTGTACATATTTAGGCACATTGTTAGTATTAGGACTCCTCTTATTAAATAGTTCTTCAGATGGTTGTGAAAGAACATATTCTTTATCTAGGTTGAGTCCCTGCTGATACTTAACAGGTGTCTGAAATATTTTCTTTCCATTAGAGTTCCTAGAGTTTACTTGTTTTCTAGGTGTGGGTCCTCTGCTTTCACTAGTCTTACCAGCATTCAATGGATTTTTCAAGATAGTGATAGGTTTGGATTTTGGTGTAACAATCTCAGAAACTTTTTCATACTCTGAGTCAGATTTACTGTCCTCCACTAAGCCTTCGACAACAGGCTTAGTACTGTCTGATTTTTCATTCTCTACAGGCTGAACACTTAGGTTTTCACTAAGGCAAGAATCTGAAGGTTTATTAATGTACTCATTCCTAAGAGGAGGAGGACACTCTTTATAACCTAAACCCTTTTTACCATCATTCTTGTTGTAGATAGTATAGTCAATGACATATGACATTCATTGCCAATTGTCATTTCTAGCCTTTTCTGACTCATACTTAATCTTAAACTCTTCCTTTTCTATCTTAGCACATTCAAGTTGATTTAAGTACATCATTATGGCCTTTTGGTCACCTGAAATTGTAGCTCTTAAATCATGAACTTGATTTTCTAGAGTTTTGATTGTCTCCCTGAATTCCCTTTTATTGTTAAACAGAGTTAAATTAGTTTCATATAGGTCTTTTACCTTAATATAAGCTGCTTTAACTATCCTAAGTTCCTGTTCTACTTCAAGACAATAAATACATCCTAAGGGGATATCATTCAGTTTAGAAACAATGCATTCAAGTTTAGCAATTTCTAACTTATGATCAGCACAATCGTTACATACCAAAGAAAATTCAGTTTGTACCTTAGAGTCACTTTATGTGTTTGCCATGAATGCATATTCCTTTTCTTCAGTCTCTGATTCAGGTTCAGATTCTGAACTAGAACTGGAACAGTCAGAATTACTCAACTCGACTGAAGTCTTGACATCATCTACCACAATAGTTTCACCATCTGATGAAGACGAACTACTGTAATCAGTCCATACATCGCCGTCATTGTGCATTGCGTATTTGAACTTCTCATACACTCTCTTGTTAAGAACACCTCTTCTAACATATCTGATCATTGCATAAGTTCGCTCAATTTTTGCTTCCATCTTGCAGATGTAACACATGCATTCATTCACAGTACCAACACAACCAGCTTTCTCTCTTTCTTGTTTCTCACTTTCAGTTTCTTCCTCGGTCTTAGGCATTCTAACAACATTAGCATGATTTTCTTCATCAGCAAACACTGTCCAATCACAACCTTCGTCTGAATATGTTGCAATTAAGCCTTTTGCTTTATCATTTCTGGTAGTATCACTGCTCGTTTTTTCAACTGGCACATTAACCTTTGTCTTATTATACTGTTTGTGAAATGGATTGTGAAAACCAGTTTTCTGTGGCCTGGTACATGTTCTTTTGAAGTGTCCTAACTCATTGCAATTAAAACATCTCACTTTTGACATATCAAAGCCTAACTTAGTATCTCTAGTAACACCTAAGCTCTGTTGACCTGTCCTTTTCAGAAATTTCTTCGCTCGTCTAATAACACTACCCATAGCCCAGAGGATATCCATCTTTTCAAGTTCATCCTCGTCAATCTGCTCATAATCTTCAGCTTCTAAATGAGCATTACCAATTTGACCACCAACCATTTCATTATAAGAATTAACTACCAAAGCAACCAAAGCCATATCTTCCTCTACAACTGCAAGGGACCTAGTTCTTAAATTCTCAGTGTTGAGAACTACGGTTTTTGGCTCCTGTCTAATGGTGGACTGAGTTGTACTAATAGGCTTACTTACTTGGGTTTGAAACATCACATTTTGAGCAAGTTGTGATCTATTTATAGCACTATCACTTGAAACAAACGCTGTTTGTAAGGGAGCATGAACATTACTCAATCCAGAAGTACCAGCTTTGTAAATTATAGGACTCTGCTGACCCTCAAGGCATTTCTTCTTGGTTTCTATATCCAAGTCCTTTACCATCAATTTTGATGTGAATTTATCTAGGGTAAGTGATTCACCAGCAGACGAAGCTCTGTCTTCTACCTGTTCAATAAACGTATCCCACTTGTGTGGTAAACCATCTGTTAATTGTTTGATAGCTTTCTATTCTGTAACTTCTACACCTAAGTTACCCAATTCAGAGACAAGATGACGATAACGAATGATTGTCTCCTCTAACGTTTCATGACTTAGAGCAGCAAACCTTTTCCATTCACTTTTGATTACTTTAGCTTTCTTTTCACGATACGCCTTATTTCCTTCTACACCTATCTTAATAGCATTCCAAAGAGAATATGATGTTAAGTGCATCTGATATTGATGATAAATATCACCATCTAAACCCTGAGTCAATTGAGCATAACATCTACATTCTAAGGCATATGTTTCTTTTTCGGTCACGCTATAATCTTCATAATTTTTACTATTACCATCAGTACCTAAAGGCTCTTTATATTCATGTTGTATCAAATCCCACATTCTAGGATCAAGGCCTCTAATGTAATTCATAAACCTAGACCTCCATCTAATGTAATCATTTGTATTATCAAGTCTAGGAGCACGATTGGCACTGCCTGATTCACTATCAGATAGTAAAATGTTTTGAACGCCAGAAGTAATTGCCATTGCCTGATCAGACATTGTTAAAAATTAATTAAGGTTGAATCTGATCCAAAGTCGGTCGATTGAGTGACAGTCGGTCGATTAACAGTTACAGTCGGTCGATTGTCAGTTACAGTCGGTCGATTGTCTATGGTTAATCGGTCAAAGTTCTGTTTACATTTAGTCAAATGGTATAACTATTCTAAATCGGTCGATGTTCCTTCAATCGGTCGGTTTAGAACAAAAGTCGGTCGGTTTAGAACGTAAGTCGGTCGGTTTTCAGACAATCGGTCGAACAAATTACAATCGGTCGAAATAAACTAAAATCGGTCGATTGACATCTAAATCGGTTGATTGACACCTAAATCGGTCGACTGTGATTTCTCTCAGAGCTAGAATCCAAAAAACAGGTTTTTTGACTTCTAAACGATTTCAAGCTCAAAATTTCGAACTAAAACAACTGACCAACACCTTAAACAACTTAGAATGACTTCTGCAAATACTCTAAAGCAATTAAAATCAAAAGTTTAACGTAAAAGTATACAAAATTCAATCCAAAACCAATTTTTGACCCAAAAATATATCAAGAACTCGTTTAAAACAATTGATTCAGCAAGCTAAAGCTCTGATACCACTTTGTAGACGCTGGGAGAGGACCTTAGAATCAACCTAACACGATCTAGAGGCGGAATAACACTAGAACGAGCTTAAATGAATATCTATGGGTTTTCGGGTTCGTACGAGTCAAACCAAGATTATATCTTGATAAACACGAAGCCTAGACTGACATTCTGTGGTATTTGGACATGAAGATTGACGTTAAACCGGACTTAGATCTGTTTGTATGTGTGTGTGTAAGTGTGTAAAAAGATTAACCAAACAAATGGAGATTAACATGGCTTAAATATCCCGGATTATATGTCGGTCGACATAGGTTGACAGTCGGTCGACTGACTATGTCAGTCGGCTGACTGTCGAGTAACAATTCACAATACATTTTAACGTTTAATAATATTACAGGTTATTACATGATCGAATAATACATTAACTTTCATTGGAACTAGGAATTACAAATTATGCACTAACAATCCATATAATTCTTACTTGTTATAAGTTAAAATCAGTAAATTATAGAACCCTAGCTCACTTAGGTTAGAATTCATACCTCAAGTTAGTTTACTGTTGACGAATTTTTTATGTTTAATGCGTTCACTGGTTGCTCTAGCATCAACTTTAGCAATTGGTTGTTCAAAATTTCATGAATTTAGCTTTGCTTTCTTCTTTTCTTCTTCATCTCTTCAACAGAGTTGCTAGTTAGGTGTTCTTGATTCGCTTAGATGAGATGATAATTAGGGATTTAATTCAACTTTAGCTCCAGCCACATTTGTTTGTGAAATTTGGCAGTTTAACTCCCCCATCATTCAGTCATCACCCCTTCTCACCCTAAAGTTATTTTGCTTGGCATTTTTTACAATCTTAAAAACAAAGTAACAAACCATTTTTGACATAATTTCACAAACTTACAAGTGTGAATTATGGTTTCACAAACATCGATAGAGGTGGCAGGTCGAGTTAACAATCATTTGGGTGGGTTGAAACACTTGTATTACAGTCTGATGTCAAAACGGATCACGTCAAATTGGGTAGATCCACAAACATTTGTATGTTTTGTTAATCAATCATCTATAATCTATATGTTCTTTAGTTAAAGATTTTTGTATAAAGTAGTTCATATGTTAATTAGGATAACAAAAACAGTACTTTATACAGATATGATATATATAGCATTAAATAAAAACAGTTTGCAGCCATTTTGAACGCTTTTGATAATGTTTACACTTGTGTTCGTTGAACTCAATTGAAATACATCTTTTTTTTTTCCTTTTGTTATGCTTGGGATGAAGAAACTATCACTGGATTTTTAACCGGTCCCACAAGCCACAACAAACTGCTAGAGATCCTTTTCCTTCACGACTTCAGACAAACTCAATCGTCTCAGGCGGCAGGCCGAATACTACTAATGGGTCAATTAAACGAACATTTTAAAGTTCAGTAAGTAGTTCAAGACTCCAAGTTCTTTAACAAATTCCCCCATCTATAACGAGAAACCTCAGGTAAATAATAGAAAGTCAAAAAAATAGGATGGCAGCCAACATTGATTTATAAAACGACACTTACAAACTTTCATACATTAGTAAACAATCAATCAAGATGAACTATGGAATGGAAGACTTTAATACATTCACGCCTTTACAAACACCGTACACGATAATGATCTGCTACAATATGCATAGTACTTTCGTATAGAACAAAATATTAAGATGACCTGCTTATGAATGTAGGCAGCATGCCAATAACCTGGAAGACAAACAATTTTTTTGTAAATATTTTGTAAAAAATAGTATTGCAGTAGAGAATAGATGCAATATAACATACTCTATATTTCAAAGTGACTTTTATGGAAGAGTTGAATACATAACAGATGCAATATTTACCTTTTTAAATTCCGAAATAACAGAGCAACTGTAACGTAAATCCAATCTTTGGCAAGACTCAATGATGCAAACAGTAAATGTCTGCATCGACGGTTGAGAATAATAAGACCACAAATCCCCCAAAATCCAACTACAAATCCAGCACCCATACCCATGTAATATGATTTCCAAAAGTTGTCATCTCCTCCATGTATGTCGTTGTCATCCTCCTCAACAACGATAGTAGTAGCAGGTGTATGACTGGACATTGGTGTGAGTGGATGTCCATAAAGTAGTGGGTTACCTTCATACGAGGATGAATTAAAGCGTTGCAGTTGAGGAGCAGTTGGTATTTCTCCAGACAAGTTGTTGAATGAGAGGTCAAGAACACCTAAACTGTCCAACTGTGACAAACCTGATGGAATTTCCACAAAATTGATTTCTCGACAAGTCAAGTGAATTAAGAGATTTCTAGAGACCAATATCTTTTGGGAGTTCACCATGAAGTTTGTTGAGGGAGATATTTAAGGAGACTAATTTGTAGACGTTTATTCTAAGGATCTTAGGTCGCTTGATAACTATCCTAGAGGCGGAATACACTAGAATAGTGTCGAATCGAGATATGGGTCGTTTCGGGATCGAATAGATCAAACCTAGAGTCAAAACTAGATTAGATCGATGCCTAGACGATATATTTCGGTGGTATATGGTGTTAGGGTTCGGCAGAGATGAAAACCTGTCGATTAGGGTGAATGGGACGAGTAACCTCAATCAAGAAGTCTAAACCCGTATATATACTGCAGGTCAGACACACTCGGTCGAGTGTGTCTCTCAGTCGGTCGACTGAGTAACACAGTCGGTCGACTGAGTAACACAGTCGGTCGAGTGTGTACACACACTCGGTCGACTGTGTGTGCAGATTAACATATTGATCGTTTAGCAAATTAAATACGCACAACCACAAATGTAACCAATAGTCACAAGTAAACATTATTACATAACCGAATGTATTAAACGTAAAGATACTCTACGGCTGGGGATTCATGCACCAACAAACTCCCCCTAAGACCTAGCCGTAGAACATAAAAATTCAGTTATCAATCAGTAAACGGATCTGTCACCCAGTTCTTCAGATAGCAAAGTTTCACAACTCTGCAGTATTGTTCAGCCTGCACACGATTTTCTGGGCGATACAGCATCCGGTTATAGTAAAGGGTAAACATATCTTCCTCACAACAGTTTCTTAACCAAACTAGATCTAGAACCCTTATACTATCATTTTCATCTCCTCCACCTTTGTCTAACACAATAACCGCTTCCTCTGAGCGTTCATCGTAATACCACCAACGAAAATGAGGACTGAAGTGCTGCGGCATCTTCCTCAAGGGAACCTTTCGTATATACTTCACAGATTGATACTTTACTATCTTCCTTCATACCCCTGTTTTCCTGTTCGTCCAGTAAGAGATCTTCGGAAACTGTGGTCGAAAGCCTACGAAATTAGGCGACTGAAATGATCTTCTTATCTTACGAACCAAAATATCAGGAATTCCAACATAATCCTGATATAACATCCTGAGCCTAGCAACCTGCATAAATTCAAAATACGGTAACGAAGTGAACTCGTG
The DNA here is from genome assembly GCF_046630445.1 of Rutidosis leptorrhynchoides. Classification (NCBI taxonomy): domain Eukaryota; kingdom Viridiplantae; phylum Streptophyta; class Magnoliopsida; order Asterales; family Asteraceae; genus Rutidosis; species Rutidosis leptorrhynchoides. The sequence continues at coordinate 18,023,691 of NC_092335.1, read as the reverse complement.
TGCATATTTGATGTAATCCACTCCGTGTTCTTTCTTGATCGCGTAGATATCAAACTCCTTGATGTAGGCCCAAGCAATAATCTTCCCTTTAGCACGCAAACTCTCGCAATGCTCAGTAAACTTCAAAAACTGCGGCTCCACCTTAGGCTTCATAACATACTGCCTAATCCGCATCAAAATCTTCCATTCTTCTTCCAAAACTTCAACCTTTTCTTTGTTGATTTTCACCGGCAAAAACCCTTCCGGTAATACACTTTCATGTTCTTTTTGTTCTTTTTCCTTGCACTTTCGGTTCAAAAGTTCATCGTTCATCCCAAAATAATCAGCAAAAGTTGGAAAATCATCATCACACCCTTCATACCGAGGATAAGGCTCAGTAGGCTCATCCTCAATAATCACCTCATCAAAACTGTCATCATTCTCATAAACAGCTTCTGTATCACTCAGATCATCATCAAACTTATGAGCCCCTGAAGTTGAAGCTTCAGTCGAGGCCTTTGATGCAGCGTCAGCAGATTTCCTAGCTTGTCGCTCTAGACGCTCCATCAACTCCTGTTCAGTCTCGGTGAGATCCGGAGGGATCTCCCCTTCTTCTAAATCAGTGTAAACAGTAGTGTGATTAAGACGATCCTGCATAGCTAAAAATTCAGAAACTGTTATTACTTGAAGAGGAGTTACATACAGTGGGTGATCCTCCGTATAGCCTTTAGCAATTTCAATAGCCCTTTCCTCCTCTTCTTCTTCTCCAAAAGTACCAAAAGGATATGGTTCTTCATCAACTTCTTCAATCACAATTTTCTTCTCCCACTCGTTTAATCTTTCAGTCAATTCTTGATTCCGAGTCTGAAGAGTCAAGATTTCACCAGCCTGACTTCCTACATTCTTCTCAAGTTCCTGAATTTTCACCTGTTGTCGATCAACTAACTCTCTCAACGCAGACATATCTGTTGCCGTCTTCTTCTTGTCCTGATCAGCAGCCTTCTGGAATTTAGCAAAATCAGCAGTCAACTGAATCAATCGCCGATTAACTATTCCAGTCAAATCACCAGTAACAACTTCAGGTTGCTGAGAAGTTTGAACTTGTTGAGTAGATGGAGTTTGTTGTTGTTGAGTGGGTGGAACTTGAACAGAACCACCAGCATCACCTGTAGCTTGAACCGTTGGAGCAACCTTAGGCTGAGACTTTGTTGTGGAAGAAGAACTTCCGTCCTTAACCACAATTTTCAACCGCTTCTGTCTCTGTCTAGTTGACACCTTAGGAGCTTCAGCTAACTTTCTTTTAACCAAATTAACTTGACTCTCATCAAGCGCGTTCACATCATCTTCATCGATCAATCGAGGACCAGTTTGCCTCGGCGGTGGCTGATTTACCTCTTCTTCTCCTACGATAGTGATGTCGGTTTCATCTCCAGAAGTACTATTTTCATGTCGGCAGCTTAAACCTTCCGGACATACGTATTTCTCATTAGCCAGATGACCGATCAACCCCTTCTCCGGAACCTCAACCCTGCTCTGCAAAAACCTATTGAAAGATTGATCATTCAAATGATTCTGCTTCAGTTCATCCTGAGGAATTTTCACTAACCCTTGAACTTGCTTCTCCAACATAATCTGAAGAAACCTCGGAAACACCAAATGAATCTTCCTTTTAACATTCAGAACCATTCCATCAAAAATAACTTGAGAAAAGTTAAAATCAGCATTCAAGACCAACGCGACAAACATAGAACTATACTTTGCAGTCATCTTATCAAAACCGCACTGCATTGGGCTCAAACATCTCAAAAGAACATACGTAAAGTATCTGTACTGCCTTGGGAGCTTCGTACGTTTCACAGCCTTGGTTATATCACCAGCATAACCACAACGCTTCAGACACCTTCTTACTTTTAGAACTGGTAAAGAAGTGGGCATATCATCATCATCAGGGAATCCCAAATCTTTCCTGATAGTCTGAGCAGAAATACGAACAATAGTATTGTTGACGGAGTTCAATATCACCTGTTTGTTATTCTCAGTAACAACTTGAGCAACCTCCCAGAATGTTCTCTGATGAGAATAGTATGGAGTACACTCAGCAGTTATAGCCTTGAAAATTCGGGAATGCTTCAAGAATGCAATAATTTGACCAAAACCTCCTCTTTGAGCTTCAGTCCCAGTGTCATCAACACAAGCAAGCACATTGGTATCTTCACGTCCGATGAGACCTGGTAGCTCAGAAGATAGCGGAATCTGTTGTTCTTCCACTTCCTCTTCCATATGATGTTGTTCTTGAGGCATTCTGAATAACTGTAAAACACTCAAAACAACATAACTAATAAGCATTTACCACCATGTATCATGGGGTATCAAGTTAATCATATGCATCAGTAAATAGATAATTATGTCAAACACAATAACTGATAAACATACAACTACATCGCTCAGAAGTCACTGTTTATTACAAGCCATATATTCAAGGCTAACAGACTAGCCTTATCATATTACACATGATTAAACATAAACACACGAAATCACAAGCATTAGAGTTATCCTACAATAACATCCTCTGGGACTGGCTTTAATTTGTAATTCGTGTCCTCAAATAGATCAAGCTCATCAAACAAATGATTTAACAGAACGGCATAGGGAAATGGTTTTCCCTCATCATCCATGATGTCCTTCATGATGTTAATGACAATCTGACTAAAATTCACCTTGATACGTTCCATAAGACAGTATAACAGAACAGCCTCTGTACCAGATAGCAAATCGTCAGATGGATCTCTAAACACCACGTTTCTTTTGATAATCCTCATGTTAGACACCAAGTCATCCCCAACATCACTATCTCTAATCTCAATTCTATTGGAACCAATCACATACCCTGGCTTGGTGATATGAGCAGCCACCCCACCAGCATCAAATTTGCTAGAAATCTTTCTAATATCTTTACTAGGGCAATAAACCTTGGCTCCCCAGTAATTCAATAGTAAGTGATCTGCGAAGTCATCTATGGTCCACTTATAGGCATTACCAAAGAAATTAGCATGAACATGCTTCTTCTCTATGGCCACACTAGAATAGAACTCTCGAATAAGCTTAGGACAGAAATGATTCCCTATCTGAAGAAATGTTAAACAATCCAAACCTTTCCACTGATCTTGAGTGATCTGTGTTGCAACAACTTTGGTCTCTACATGGATAGGCCTGTGTTTGGCCAAAGCTCTCTTACGTTTAAGATCATATATCCAAGTTCCACTTAACCTACTACTTGGACCTGACATTCTTAGAGCAAAACTATACAAAACATTCAGAATAACATGATACGAACTCAACAAAACAATCAGAAACAGCAAAATTCAAAAATTAGGGTTTTTATACACTCGGACGAGTGTGTATACACACACGATCGTGTGTATCTTCGAACGGTCGAGTGTGTGAACTCACTCGGTCGAGTGTGTCACACACTCGGTCGAGCGTGTTCATCAGATCTGAGAAATCCAACTTTGCATATCAATCAAATCTGTTGTTTTTGCTTCAAGATCTGGTCACAATAGCCTCTAAACATGCCGATTAACATAAACAAACAACTAATTTTAACAGATTAAGTCTAAAAAACATTCAATTCGTGTTTTGCATTTCGAAGACAAAATCAAAGATTATGAGCAAACGAAAATGAGTTATGATACCTTGTTAGTGGTGCTGTGATCACAAGAGAAAGATGTATCTAACACTAGAGATCAAAAACTCGTTATTTAAATTTGAAAAACTTGGTAAAATTCGACCCCAAAATCACACAAGTATTCTGAGCCGTTTGGGACTCAAATCCTTTTTATACCCCCAGACACACTCGGTCGAGTGTGTTGCCTACTCGACCGTGAATGAATACACACTCGGCCGAGTGTGTTTCAAACACATCACATTATTTCACCAAGTCAGTCGGTCGTGTGTGTGTACACTCACGCGGTCGACTGTCTTTAGGGTTGAAAACTTAGGAAATTTCGATTTCAATTCCACAACACCTTCCTTGTCCACTCCCCCTGGGACTGATCTCCACAGTATAAAAACAAACACACTTTGTTCCTTTAAGCTCTAAACAATTTATTCTCTAATTTAATGTAAAACAGAGGAAAAGGATTCCTTTCACAGTAAACCTTTCCGAGAACTGAGTCGTTAAGCTTACAAATATGAAACAGAAATGCACATGCAACTAACTTATGAATGCAAACATTCTCAGATATGCATGCACATGCAAATACACAAATCAAATTACAGTAAAACATCCCGTGTGTCATGATTAGCAATATTATAACAGACATATTCAATAACATTTTAACCTTTTAAATCTTCAATAGATCAACTTCTAACATCAGTTTCATTAAACAATAGCATAAGAAGAGTGTATGATGTTATCAGCACAGGAACAGGTAATACAGCTTATCATGAATCACACTACAGGGAGCATAACACATCTTTTTGAGAGTTGACATATCAAATTGATTAAATCTTTTTGATTTGGGGATCAGAACTGAACTATATTGACATGTTATTTCACAAATCATTCATTAACTTATTTGATAAAGCATATACAAAACAACCTTCAAATATGTCAGTAAACATTTACCAACTTTCACCCTAGACTTCGATGATCACGTTATATTAATTACTTTAACATCTTTCAATGTCAGATTTTGATCACAAAGTCAGTCCTCACTTGAGATCGCACGATTTATCAGGTAGAGCAATTGAGCACAACATGTTGACGCTGTCCTCTTATCACATCTATGTACTTTCAATTTGATTGAACAGAACCATCTCACGATGTTTCTAGCAACCCTGTCAGCCATGAGCTTCTACCTTAAACTTACACTTTTTGTTTCAGATAACATTGTGTGTCTCAAATTTATTGCATACTTTATCAAGACGCATACCGGCCGCTATAAACCCCATACTTAAACGGAAATCGTATGATGTATGATGTTTGATGGATGTAAGTGATATATATTTGAGTGATGGAACGCTAAAATACCTTCCAGAAGATATTCCCTCTATCCAGGTCAATCTATACAATCCCATACCACAGACAAAAGATGCAAAGTCCACCAAACGTGATGTGAACTGAATGATTTAAGTTCTCTATATCTGATGATCTGATAAATTCTCCCCCTCGGATGTAGATAACTAAATCATCCAAATAACTCTCCGATTGGAATATCTGTGGTCTCAGACTTAGATAACGTAAGAATCTTCGAAGCTGTACTCAATTCTTGATCCATGATTCTCTTGCAGTAATGTGGTGCATCATGTTATTTACAATCGTTAAATAAATAAACATAACATAACTTGCAAATTTTTTTTATTTTTTTATGTTGCCTTTTCTCCATGCAATACATAAATAAAACAAACAAAATAAATAAATAAATACAACTATACATGATGATGCACTACAGTCTTTGACTTTAGAAGTAACTGCACGGAAAACCAATCGTCTGATGTTGACATCTAGAACCCGATGACGTTGCATTGTACAAATCATTCTGTGTCTGTGATACAAGACTGCACTTCTCAACCTTTCAAGAGAAAACACCTCCCTTTGGGTACCCGACATGTGTGTTGTTGATCTTCGGTCCAAGTAATAAAAGTAAATAGAAACAAGTATGCATCCTAGACAAAGTATGCTCTGATACCACTTTGTTGGAGCTATTCGGATCTTCGGATCGATGTTCTAGCGAATCGTTGACTTTCAGGTGTCGATTGAGTCGAACCGGATTGTTTAGATCGGATTAGATCGACGCCTAGAGTCGTTATTCGACTTGGGTGGGTTTTTGAGACGGATCTTGATGAGAGGAATGGCTGGAACAGTTAGGGTTGTGAAATAAGCATTAGTCACAAATGAAAGCAAAGCTTTCATTATATACTCGACTGGGCCCGATAGTCGGTCAGGCCTGTTAGTCGTTCGTCTGACCCGTTTAACTTTAATCTTGTTTCGGTTGATACGAACTTGGGCCTTTATGCACCAACATAGTCCCCTAGGACCTAGTTCGATCAACATTCCTTCTTAACTCGGACTTGTATACCATCAAACTCCCTTGAGGATCAACATACTCCCCCTTGGATGAGGCATTACATTTAGCTTAACTTGAATTCCCTTATGCACCAATAAACTCCCTTATACGGCACATGTCTTCTCTCTTCATCAATAACCTTTTTATTTTCCAGTGATAATCGGAAGTCGATACAATTATCAGGAAATACCATCTGTTGAACCTTTGAGTAAAATCTCTTTAGATACTCGAAGAGTTATACTCAACAATCTTCAAAGCTCACCAGTCATCAGATTAACCCTAACTTATGACTGTTGTGACTTCAAGTTCTTCAATCTCTTCAAATCTTCTTAGAAGCAGCGGAATTTTAAGATTTGATATTGCTTGGCCCATAAATAATCAGACGATTCTGATTACCCCACAGTAACTTCTATTTCTTTCTAAAGCTTCATAACCTGCACATGTAAACATCACAAAACACAATGACATATATAATCATGAGCACGTTAGACATAATCAATCTCTCGTTTCTTTACAACGTAAACATTATAAACATTGAGACGATTAATTAAGCAGCTTTATTCCTTTCTTTCATGTACGCCATTCCTTCACTTCATCGGAACTCCAGAAGCTCCAACTTTAACTTCTTCTTGCAGTTAACATGGCTCGTACGTATATCAACTTTGACAAGATGTTGGTCATATCAAACATTTAGTTCAAACACACACTGGTTTAACCATTTTGACACAACATTTTTTCACAAACATTCAAAACAAATTGTTTAAACATTTAAACACATAGATTTTCAATCAACAAAACATCTTTTGCCTTTCACACAAACTCAGCTTCAGTCTGATACGTCAATTTGAACTCACATGAGTAACCAAAAAATAAATAAGACAGAAAATATTTTTGGATTTTCTAAAATTTATGCTAAAAGACACTAAAAATATGAATTTTTCATAGTATGAATGCATGTATGAAAAGTTGATGCAATTACACTAAAATACTAACAAACATTTTAACGGAAACAAAATCACATATTTTTGCGAGATGTTAATCTTAACATGGAATCAATACTAAACTATAGTAGCAAATCATCTTCGTTTAATTCTTAGGATAAAGTACCTACAGATTAAAACTCTGATTATAGATATCAAGTCACATTAAGCTTTCATATTCTTTCCTCATAGACATTTTGATAATCACGTTGATTAATTACTTTAACATATTGCTATGCTAGATTAGATCATAGAATCAGTCCTCATTTGAGATCGCACGATGTATCAGGTAGTCAATTGAGCACTAAAGTCCAGACGCTGTCCGTTATCACTAGCACATACTTTTGATCTAATTGATCAGGAGGTACTCTCACAATCTGTTGATTTCCTGAACAATTATTTCTAGAATATGCACACGTGATAATTAGGTGACTACCGTTCAACCGCTGTAAATCTTTCCATGATTTCCTCATCAAGATATTTACATGATTATGAGTGTGATCATCTCATTCTATGATTGAGTCATAAGGCTTAATAGTACTTGATATGAATAATCACTGATTTAATATATATTACTTACTATACGCGCCAAACGTTAAACATGCAAGTTCAGTAATACAGTCATCTCCCTAACATGTAGATCAAGCAACTCATTTTTTTTATTTTCTATTTTTATGTGTTTTTCATTTTATCATTTTTTTTTGTATTTTCTGATGTTACCATTTTCTCCCCCAAAAATACTAAAACCGCAAATCTTTTTAGCTTTTTGGATTTTATGCAATCAGAAGATAAAATGCAATGCAGAAATTTAAACTACCTAACATGCAAATGTAAACAAATACAATAAAGAAAACATAAAAAGAGTTGGTTACTCATTTGACGTTTCATTTCCGGGACGATATCAGACTGATTTTTGACACCAAATGACGTTTTTACACGGATTCTACAATGAATTATGTAGAAGCCAATAACATACGTTTCATTTCGGGTTGCATACTGAAGATATGCAAGCCATTTCCTGGGCATGTATGTGCGGACCGCCCCATTGATGATAATCCAGGTACTATCAGCAAGGTTAAACAAACATGACGACCTGCACAAAGCTTAAAAACAAAATTAGTTCAAAATGGGAACCCAAGCCCGAATGGCAGTGGGTTTCCCGTTGACACCAACAACCTGTAAATCCACCCATTTTCCCGTGGATCCCGACGGTGTTGTAATCACATCATCACCACTTGAACTACCACCTCCATCAGACTTAGCTTTCCAAACCTGACGCTTAGATGGCGACTGTTTACGATAAACAATTGCCGAGTCAAAATTAGGAGGTCTGGAAGTTCTGAAAGTTGGGGTGTAAGCACGTTTCTTAATAGGAGAGACTGAACGATTCTTGAAAAGTCTATTGTTCTTCCATTTTGACCTAGACAAATTTTCATTAAACGTTTGGTTCCGGTCAACCTTCCTATATGGTGTACGATAACTCTTTGGACAGTTCCATGCAACATGTCCTAATTCTCTGCAATCAAAACATGTTCTACGGTCAACAAATTTACCTGAAAAATGACCTGCTCTCCTGTCAAGTCTACATTCGTGACTCACAGTCCGTCTATGTGGAGGTATGTACCTATTTTTGACATTCGGAGTCTTGATGGGGACCTCAGGGATAGTCTTGTATTCTAGGTCTCCTTCCTCAATAACAGGCTTGGCCACTGGATTGTGATCAGACTTAACCTTGGATTTTGATTTAGACTTAGAGGACTTGGATTTAGTAGCTCTTATTGGTTTTAAATCAGGTCTATCAACAGGTTTTGACACAATCTCCTCAACTGTCTCATCATTAGAAAGAACTTAGTCAACAAACTTAGGCACACTGCTAGTCTTAGAACTCTTACTCTTAAAAAGTTCTTCAGGTGGTGGAGTAAGAACATACTCATTTTCTAAGTTCAGTCCTTTCTCATACTTAACAGGTGTTTAAAACACAAGCTTCTCCTTAGGATTCCTAGACTTCTCAACTTTTCTTGATTTTGGTTTCTTACTAGCACCAACCCTACGAGCATTCTCAGGATTTTTCAAAATGGTGATGGGTTTAGTCACAGGTACAAAAGGTTTCCCGTCTTTTTCGGTGTCGACATCAGTGTCGGACTCCGTCTCATAAACAACATCTAAGGGTTTCTTGCTCTCACCATCCACACATTTACTCTTAACCGGACTTTTCTCAGACTTACCATACTTCGGTTCTACAACCGGATCCTTACTCTTCTCAACAGTCTTATTGACATACTCACCCATAAGCAGTGGTGCAACCTGATTATAGCCTATCCCTTGGTTTTTAAGATGTTTCAACGTTTGTGTCACGTATGACATTCTCTGCCAATTATCAATCCTAGCCTTTTCTGATTCATACTTTAACTTGTATGAATCTTTTTCTGCCTTAAGTGCTTCTATCTGGCTCAAATACAGGTGAATCACTTTCTCATCATCTATAATAGTTGATTTTAAATGACCTACCTGATTCTCTAAGGACTTAATAACATCAACATACTCTTTCTGCTTATTAAGGTAGTAAAGAGCATCATCATAGTTCTTCCTATGTGTCTGATTTTCTAGACTCAATTTCTTAAGTTCAAGTCTAAGTTTCGGACAAGTTTCACACGTAGTAGGTATCTCATTAAGCTTAGAAACTACACATTCAAGTCTAGCTATTTCCTGTTTAAAATCAACACATTTAGAACAAACAGAAGTAGATTCATTGCATACCTTATCATTACTCGATGTGTTGGCCATGAATGCACAGTTGGTAGTCGAGTTCAAGACCTCAATTTCAGACTTCGACCCAGAACTGTCTGACACTATCTTCATCTTCTTAATGCCATCAGCAGCAACATTCACAATTGGCTCTTCTTCCCTAGCTGGATTTTCAATCTCAGTAGCAGCATCACCAAGATCACTTGAAGATTCGTCTTTAAAGCAACCACTAACCATCTCAACCTCATTCTTAAAACCAGATGCAGACTCATCGTTTATCTTAGAATCTTGAAGTATATTCCTTCTAGTACATTGCTCCAATTCCTTTTCTCTCAACTTGGATATAAACGAATTAAGAGTAAGAACATTGTTGCAAGCCCATGCTCTTGATTCAATCTGCTCAATATATGCATCCCATTTCCTTGGAAATCCCTCTTTTAGAACTTTTACACCTTTAGATTGCGTCACCTCGATTCCACAATTTTCCATCTCAGATACAAGATGACGATACCTCACTACCGTATCTTCTAAACTCTCGGTACTCAGTGCCGTAAATTTTTTCCATTCCTGTTTCAAGGCCTTACCCTTCTTTTCCTTCATTTCGTCACACGAGTAAAACATTTGAATATCTTAAAATCTGAAAAAACTGCCAAAAATAGACTTTAGATTTGAATTAGTGCGAAAAACTGATTAAAACGGACGTTTTGGTTAAAACGTATTTTAAAATTGGAACTTGTGCGGAAAACTAATTAAAAAGGATGTTTTGGTTCAAAACGGACTTTAAATTCGGAAACAGCGCGAAAAACTGATTAAATAATGATGTTTCGGTTCAAAACGGACTTTAAATTCGGAAACAGCGCGAAAAACTGATTAAATAATGATGTTTCGGTTCAAAATGGACTTTAAATTCGGAATCAGTGCGAAAAACTGGTTAAAAATGATATTTTTATAATAAAAATACTTAAAAATTGAAACTAGGAGGTTAAAAATGAAAAAAAAAAAAACTTAAAAATTGGTGAAAATGGTGAAAAATTGAACAACTTTGGACAAATGGCAGAACAGCCCCCTAACTATTTTGTCTTTTAGCGAAATTCTGACTCAGTTACGAAAAGTACACAAACAGTCCCTGATAAAAACTGATCCTATGCGCAGTCAGTCCCAAAACTTTCAGTAACAGCCCCTCAGTCCGTCAGAATGTTTTCAGCTTCGGTCCTTTTCTGTTAAAAATTTGACAGCACTTCGTCTCCTTCGTTAAAAATCTGAAAATTTACTAACTTCACACAATCGGTCGATAGAGTTAGACAATCGGTCGAGAGAGTGATACAATCGGTCGAGGGAGTGAGACAATCGGTCGATTGTCACAAAACGATGGTGTTCTTAAAGTATTTCCAGATTCCGGCGAGTTTAGTGGTGGTTCGTGGTGGTTCACGGCGGAGATGACTCAAAAACGTGAATTAGACCATGAAAAGTTGCAGATCGAAACGCTTTTTGATTCCTAACACTTCTACGTTTTTACTTTTTCTAAAAACACAATAAATCACACAAATCGATCGGACCTAAATATAGACTTTTTCGAACAAAAAATCAAGATTTCTCAACGAATACTCAACGAAAATTAGATCCGTAAATTGGAAAAGGTTTGTATGATCATAAGGAACGTTTTTCACTTATCAATTTGAACATTAACACCCAAAAATTCAGTTTTTCAATTTTTGTACCAAAAACGTGAAAATACCCAAAAAATTCAATTTTTTTAACAACTCAAAAACGATTTTTCGCTGGAAACGATTCGATCCTGCAACTCCAGCTCTGATACCACTTTGTAGACATTTATTCTAAGGATCTTAGGTCGCTTGATAACTATCCTAGATGCGGAATACACTAGAATAGTGTCGAATCGAGATATGGGTCGTTTCGGGATCGAATAGATCAAACCTAGAGTCAAAACTATATTAGATCGATGCCTAGACGATATATTTCGGTGGTATATGGTGTTAGGGTTCGGCAGAGATGAAAACCTGTCGATTAGGGTGAATGGGACGAGTAACCTCAATCAAGAAGTCTAAACCCGTATATATACTGCAGGTCAGACACAATCGGTCGAGTGTGTCTCTCAGTCGGTCGACTGAGTAACACAGTCGGTCGACTGAGTAACACAGTCGGTCGACTGAGTAACACAGTCGGTCGAGTGTGTACAGATTAACATATTGATCATTTAGCAAATTAAATACGCACAACCACAAATGTAATCAATAGTCACAAGTAAACATTATTACATAACCGAATGTATTAAACGTAAAGATACTCAACGGTTGGGGATTCATGCACCAACATAATTCAACAAGACGAGTGATCTCAAAGGGAAACTCCCCTGATAAGCCATTGTTTGAAAGATCAATGATATTCAATAGATCGAGATTACTTCTTCCAAATGATCTATATGTTCCTTTCCATGCAACCACTGCATTGTCAATGAAGTCTTCTTGTGTCCCAAACTGTGTATACGGCATACGCGGATCAAGATCAGAAGGAATATTACTAAAAGACTGACCATACGAGTGAGAATGATCAGTCTTAATGGCATCACCAGCCCTATTTGACATAGATGAAAAGTTACCAAAGCAGCTAGGAAGATTACCCACCAATTTATTATTAGAAAAGTCAAGGATACGAAGATTGTATAACCAACATATTTGGTGTGGCAGACTACCGCTGAATATATTTGATCGTAAAACAAGACCATATAGGCTCGTAAGTCTTTCCCCTACCCACACAGGTATCTTTCCAGATAACTTGTTTTCTCCAAGATCCACAAATCTCATATTTGTACAGTTGCTCAAGGAAATGGGCAGTTCACCAACAAATGCGTTTTTTCGCAAATACAATGCCTCTAGTTGATACAAGAGTCGAAAAGAGTGAGGAATTTTACTGGATAAATAGTTGTTTGACAAATCAAGAACCACCAGTTTTTGGAATTGCGACCAACAATCAGGAAGGCTCCCTGAAAACGAATTGTTAGAGAGGTCAATTAAAGTTAATTCCCCGTGAATATGACATAAGAAAGAGAGGTTTCCTCTAAACTTGTTTCCGGAAAGGTTTAACGAGACAAGTTTTGAAGGCAATAGTGGTACCCTACCCTCAAAACGGTTGTTACTCAAATCTAATCCCGGATACTGGTCAAAGTTTAAGGTTATATCAGGTAGCGTACCCTTTATTTCATTTGAAGACATATTCAAAAACAATAATCGAAGTGGTAGCACGTTCCAGAACCACCGAGGGACACTGTCAGATATTCCATTACTTGAAATATCAAGATGTGTGAACATTATTTGAGATTTAAGCCACACAAGGAAACTAGGTCCCAGATTGCAGGATCGCAAATTTATGATGTGGAATTGGGAAGGAAATCTAAAATGGGAGCTAAAATTAAAGGAAAATGAATTGAAAGACATGTCTAAATCGCTTAATTTTGAGAGATTTATAAAGTGAGGGTCGGATATCACACCATGAAGGGAGTTGTATGAAACATTTAGATTAGTGAGATTTGAAAGTTGGCCCACACTGTTGGGTAAATCACCACTCAACTGATTGTCAGATAGGTCTAAATACTTGAGAGAAGTTAAACCTCCAAAGAAAAAAGGAATTGATCCCACCAACAAATTATTTTCGAGATCAACATCATACAAGGTGGAGAGACTTCCAAGCTCATGAGGGTTAACACCTCCTAGTTTATTATATGAGAGGTGTAACTCGGTGAGAGATGTTAAAGCCCCAAAGGAAATAGGAATAGATCCCACCAATGAATTACGCATGAGATTAATATTTGACAATTTGGAGAGGTTTCCAAGCTCATGAGGAATAGATCCCACCAAAGAATTATCACTGAGATCAAGACTATACAAGTTGGAAAGACTTCCAAGCTCATGAGGAATAGATCCCACCAATGAATTATTACTGAGATTAAGATCAGACAACTTGGAGAGGTTTCCAAGCTCATGAGGAATGGGCCCACTGAGATTAGCATAAGACAATTCCAAATACTCTAAGTTGGTTAGGGAACCCAAAAAGTTCGGTATATGCCTGGACTGTAAATCAGTATCACATATAATAAGAATCTTTAACTGCTTTAACAATGTTATTGACAGATTAATTTTACCTACCATCTGATTAATATAACTATCAAGAATGAGTTCGGTTTGTTAGAAATCGGGTATGAATTGACTGGCGGATTCGTTCTTGAATCGTGTAATCACTATTTCTATAAAGTATTTTGACCCTACGATTGCCACGGTTGCACGAAATCTTTACAGGGATCAAACAAGAACGCAATAATTGTTTTGGGCAACGAAATCACTTATCAAATTGTTATAGAATATGTGTGTGTTTCTGTTGGTATGATGAATGCAGAAAAAAATGAACAAAAAACGTCCATAAACTGATATAGGATAACAGTGAAACCGAAAGGGTGTAACCCTTCAATTTTGGCGGGAAAGTCGCTTATACCAAAAGGCATACCTGTTCGCTGACACCTGGGAGCGGGACCCCAGCCAGGGGCGCTGCCTCTTGGACCCCGCCAGGGGCGCTGCCCCTTGGACCCCGCAAGGGGGCGCAGCCCCCTTGACCCCCGCATTTTGCGCGACAGTTAGCAGCCAACTCTTACGGGCGTGTACTCCACACTCTTCGAACCCGTTGGTAAGTATAGCTAGCTAACACGTGCATTCAAGTAAATCGCAACTAACTAAAATGTACGTTGGATGACATTAAAATCACCAACAAATCCCCCCCATTTTAGTGTAATCCTTGATTTACTAAAATAACTAAACAAACAGAACAAACTAATGCATAAATGGAAATGTTCGTGAAGAATTGAATTTCCACTTAGTATAATATTTACGAGAATTCGAAATTCAGGGTGTTCACGAGGAATTGAACCCTTCAATTCATATGAAAACTATAAAATAATATACACATCAGTTTCTTACATATCCCTAAGACAATCTTGACACTATTATAAGCCATGTGTCCCAATCCTTCAGTGAACATATTGGCAGCTAAGTCCAAAGCTCCATTGAAGCGGCAAAACTTCATGCTCACATAAGTAGTCCTTTTACATCTTGCACCTGCATATGCAATTTTTTCAAAAGAACTATTAAGAAGAATAACTTCAACCTAACTCAACTTGCAGGTCTAAACACATATTTTGGGATCAGAATTTTATGTGTTTCAATCTTCAGAAAGTAAGCTTACCTCATTGAATTCAGCTTCTAGCGTTGTACTAGAAAGGAATTGGGCGTCTCACTTTGGAAGATCTATGTGGACTTCAATCCCACTCCAATAGCCGACTTGTGCACTAAGTCTCGGGCTAACGCTTTTGTCAAGTGATCCGCTAAGTTTTGTTGTGATCTAACGAAACTTACGGATATCACTCCATGTGAAATAAGCTCGCGAACCATACTGTGTCTAACACCTAAGTGTCTAGACTTTCCATTGTACATTTGGCTATAAGCCTTAGCCAAAGTAGCTTCACTATCACAACGGATGGAAATAGGAGATATTGGCTTTGGCAACAAAGGAATTTCATGAATCAGATTCCTCAACCAAACAGCTTCCTTACTAGCTGCAGCTAAAGCTACAAATTCAGACTCCATGGTTGAATTTGTAATGCATGTTTGCTTCTTAGAAGCCCATGATATAGCACCTCCTCCAAGTAGGAATATCCAACCAGTCGTAGATGAATGATCTTCGACGTTGGTTATCTAACTTGCATCTGAATATCCTTCTAAGACTGAAGGGAACCAGTATAAGTGATACCATAATCCATAGTACCCTTTAAATACTTGAATACTCTAACCACAGCACGCCAATGAGTAGCATTCGGATTACTAGTAAACCTACTCAGTTTTCCCACTATGAAAGCAATATCGGGGCGTGTGCTTGTCATAGCATACATCAAACATCCAATTGCTCGAGAGTATTCAAGCTGTGATCAGCTTTACCCGAATGGGGCATAAGCTTCAAAGCTGTATCAACGGGAGTATTCAAGGGAGAACATTGATCACACTTGAACCGTTTCAGAATCTTCTCAATATAATGAGATTGTGTGATCGTGATACCTCTATTATCCCTTTTAATCCTTATGCCTAGGATTACATCCGCCACTCCCATGTCCTTCATGGAGAACTTCGAAGATAAAAACTCCTTTGTTCTATCAACTTGATCTTGGTCAGTACCAAAGATCAACATGTCATCCACGTATAAGCAAATGATCACACCTTTTCCGGATTGATCAAATTTGCTATATACACATTTGTCAGATTGATTTAGTACAAAACCATTAGACAACACCACATCATCAAACTTCTGATGCCACTGCTTGGGAGCTTGTTTCAGCCCGTACAATGATTTAACCAACTTGCACACCTTATGCTCTTGTCGTGGCATAACAAACCCTTCTGGTTGTCTCATATACACTTCCTCTTCCAAATCACCATTCAAGAATGCTGTTTTGAAATCCATTTGATGGATCACTAGATCATACGTAGCAGCAAGTGCTATTAACAATCTAATAGCAGTGATACGAGCAACAGTAGCATATGTATCGAAATAATCAATATCCTCCTTTTGTTTAAAGCCTTGGATGACCAATCTAGCTTTAAACTTATCAATTGTGCCATCGACTTTCATCTTCTTCTTGAAGATCCACTTGTTTCCCAAAGGTTTGCATCCCGGTGGTAAATCTGTTAATACCCAAGTATTATTCTCCAAAATAGAACTCATCTCGTCGTCAATTGCTTCTTTCCAAAAAGCAACGTCACGAGATTTCATAGCCTCATCAAAGGTTCTAGGATCATCATCTATACTATAAGAGTAAGACAATTGTGATTTAACACAATCTCTCGATCCTTCAACTAAGTAAAGTTGAAAATCAGAACCATACGATTTGGGTGTCCTAGTTCTAGTACCCCTACGAGGTTCTAGTGACGGACTTGGAATTTCTTCCAGGTTAACTCCTTGTGTAGTCTCATTTGAATGAGAAATCACGTCCCTTGGTCTAGGTATTGATGTAAAACGGGATTCATCAAATATTGCATCTCTTGATTCTATAACGGTGTTAATCGAAATAGAATCATTAGGTTCTATCACATAAAACCTATAGGCTTTGGAATGCTCAGCATATCCAATAAAGATGCAATCAATACCTCTTTCACCCAAAGTTTTTCTTTTGGGTTCGGTTAATCTTACAATTGCCCGACAACCCCAAACTCGTAAATAATGCAAGTTTGGTTGCTTGTTGTACCAAAGTTCGTAAGGAGTCGTGATTCCTTTGTTATTGGGAACTCTATTCAAAATGTAGCAAGCCGTTAACATGGCTTCTCCCCAAAAACCGTCACTCAAACCAGAATAGGACACCATGGAATTAACCATTTCCTTGAGAGATCTATTTTTCCTCTCTGCTACACCATGTTGTTGTGGTGTATAAGGAGCTGTAGTTTGATGGATTATCCCTACAGACTGGAAATAGATCGGATCATAATACTCACCACCTCTATCAGTGCGCAAAGTTTTAATTAAACCATTTTGTTGTAATTCCACTTCAGTCTTATAGATTTTAAACTTGTCTAAGGCCTCATCTTTAGTATGCAAAAGATAAACATAACAGAACCTAGACGCATCATCTATAAACGTGATTACATACTTCTTATTACCTAAAGAAGGTGTAGCATGAAAATCACAAAGATCACTATGAATTAGTTCTAAATTCAAAGATTTCCTGTTTATGGTATTAAAAGGATGTCTCGTAATTTTATTCAACACACATGTATTACATTTGTCAATACACTTTTCAAAAGTCGGTATTAAATTCACTTTAGACATGTTTTTCATTCTTCTTTGACGTACATGTCCTAGTCGAGCATGCCATAAACTATAATCATTTGAATTAGAACTAATCATGCAAGCAGAATTATCAACAACAGGAACATTCTCCAGATTCAACATAAACATACCATTATTATAGTATCCAAATCCAATAAACATGCCACCCTTCGACAAGATATACTTGTCGGATTCAAATACTTGTTTATAACCACACTTATTTAATATAGGATTGGAAATCAGATTCTTTCTCAACCCAGGAACATACACAACATTATTTAAAGTAATTGTCTTATCAGAACTAAATTGTAAAACAACATCCCCACGACCAAGAACAGGAGTGACTGATTCGTTCCCCATGTGAAGCACATCATCATCAGGTTGAAATGTCTTAAACCAACAGCGATCTTTACATGCATGACATGTGGCCCCGGAATCATTCCACCACGCTATGTTATCATCCTGCACATAAAATGCTTCAGAAATATGTGATACATAATTCTGAACAGAATTTATAATACAATCAAAATTCTGACCTTGGTTAGGAACTTGGTCCTTAGACCCGTTTCCTGAACCCGAACCGCTTGCTCCATCCTTGTTCTTTCCAACACGACATTCTTTCTTAAAGTGACCAGGTTTGCCACAAATCCAACAAGATAGAGATTTCTTATCCTTCTTGTTGGAACCATCGTTGTTCCCTTGAAACTTACGTTTCTTTCCATTGAACTTTTTGTTGTTTTTGTTCCCACGTTTACCATCCTCAATCATGTTAACAGAGGATGATGCAACGTCCTTTTCTTTAGTCTTACCACCCTATTGATCCCGTATTGATTCCTCAATACGTAGGGTGCCTCCCAATTCAGTCAAGGACAATTCTTCTTTCTTATGTTTCAACATGTGTTTGAAAGTCTGCCATGATGGTGGCAATTTGTCTATAATTGAAGACACTGAAATGGATTCATCCATTTTCAGATTGTGTTGTGTAAACTGTCCTAAAATTCGAAGAATTTCGTGGAACTGTTCCATAACAGGCCTTGAATCCACCATTTTGTAATTATTGAAATTACTCACAAGAAACTTCTTACTCGAAGCATCTTCGGCCATGTATTTGGATTCAAGCGAATCCCATAGTTCCTTAGCAGTTTCTACAGATTGGTAAACATCAAAAAGAGCATCAGACATACCATTTAGAATGTGGCCACGATAGATGAAATCATCATTATCCCACTTGTTTCTTCTCCTGATTTGATCCAGAGTTGCATCCTCAAGAAGTTCTGGCATGGGGGTGGATAGAACATGAACAACCTTTAACGTTGTTAACAGAAATCGCATCTTCTATTGCCATCTACGAAAATTAACCCCTTCAAATTTCTCCAGTTTTGCAAACTGCCTTGTCATCTCTTTCACTGTTTCCCCAGACATAATTACAGACTAAATACTTTATAGATTTGTTAGAAATCGGGTATGAATTGACTGCCGAATTCGTTCTTGAATCGTGTAATCACTATCTCTATAAAGTATTTCGACCCTACGATTGCCGCGGTTGCACGAAATCTTTACAGGGATCAAACAAGAACGCAATAAGTGTTTTGGGCAACGAAATCACTTATCAAATTGTAAGAGAATATGTGTGTGTTTATGTTGGTATGATGAATGCAGAAAAAAAATGAACAAAAAACATCCATAAACTGATATAGGATAACAGTGAAACCGAAAGGGTGTAACCCTTCAATTTTGGCGGGAAAGTCGGTTATACCAAAAGGCATACCTGTTCGCTGACACTTATTCGAATGCAACTTTTCAAGTCAACGAATAGTGCAATTTCTGTTGAGGTTTCGGGGCGCTGCCCCTTGGACCCCGCCAGGGGCACTACCCCTTGGACCCCAGCCAGGGGCGCTGCCCCTTGGACCCCACCAGGGGTGCTGCCCCTTGGACCCCGCAAGGGGGCGCAGCCCCCTTGACCCCCGCATTTTGCGCGACAGTTAGCAGCCAACTCTTACGGGCGTGTACTCCACACTCTTTGAACCCGTTGGTAAGTATAGCTAGCTAACACCTGCATTCAAGTAAATCGCAACTAACTAAAATGTACGTTGGATGACATTAAAATCACCAACACAGTTACGTGACCAGTGTCGGTGTCACAAGTGACACCCAACCAATCGCAACAGTCCCTATTTCCTTCTTCGTTATTCCAAACATTTAGAGTGTCATTTGTGTCTTTTAAGTCTCCTTTAATCATCAATAGAGCTTGTCTCTCCTCCTCGAAGCATGACCCAGTAACAGTCATGTTGGCATCTTCATTCAGCCCCGCGAGACTAACATCAGCATCACTAATAAATAATAATAGTATGCAGAGCAGCCAATACACAACGACATGCATCATATCAAATAATGTATCAACTATAAATTGAAAACCGAAGAGAACTTAGCTTACCACCTCAGGTGTTGATCAAAGCCAGAAGTAATTACAACTTTAATTAGCGGCAACACTATATTTAAAATTTGGTATATTTGTTGAAAGCTTCGACGAGCCCAACACACCCACTATAGAGGATCTAGACTATACTAGACTCACTACACCAACACTTTGGCGTTGATTAGCCTTTAATTTTATAAATTCTTAGTGCACAATAGTACTTAGGCGACAGTGTCGACCATATATCATTTAGGCGGTATAACCGACCATGTATCACTTAGGCGGCAGAGCCGACCATATAATAAGAACAACACAAGTGCACTAAGAATTAAACACAAACTAAGGCTTAACGGGGAAACTTAACAAAGAACACTTTTATTAATACAAAATACAATTACAATATTACTTACTTACAAGCTTTTCTTCTCTACTCACACTCTTCTCACTTCTTACTTCTTCTCTACTTCTCAACTCACTCTTTTCATAACTTGATTACAAATGAAACTCCTCACCCATATTTATACTTGTCCATGGAAGTTTCTACACACTAGATATTTCTATGGATAAATATCTAGATATTTCTCACCTACAAATATCTATATTATCTAGATTTTTTTACATATAAATATCCAGATATTTCTTTTACATATTAATATCTAGATATTTTCTTATACATATTAATATCTAGATATTTTTCCATACATATTTACAAATTCTATATTATTCCAAATTTGCATTGTACTTTAACACTCCTCCTCAATGCAAATTTTCTTCCAACGATGACTTGCAGACCATTCCAAGTGCTTCTCTGAATTTTGTAAACTTTGGTTTACTTAGGCTCTTGGTGAATATATCTGCAACTTGTTCATCTGTCTTTGTTGGCACCATCTTGATCTCCCCTTCAAGGACCTTCTCGCGAACATAGTGATAGTGTACTTCTATATGTTTTGTTCTTACGTGAAAGACTGGATTCTCTGCTAGACGTATAGCTGATAGGTTATCGCAGAAAAGCTCTACTTGATAGTGTGTTGATTGATGAAGATCTTCCATTAGTTGTTTCAACTATGTAATTTCTTGTGTTGCTGATGATGCCGATCGATATTCTGCTTCAGTGCTTGACAAGGATACTGTTGGTTGTCTCTTGCTGCACCATGATATTACTCCTGATCCAAGACTAAACATGTATCCAGATGTTGACCGTCGTGTATCATAGTCTCCAGTGTAATCGGCGTCACAATATCCAGTCACGTGACATTCTTTTGTTTTCTTGTATAAAATACCAAAGTTGATAGTGCATTTAACATACCTTAAGATGCGTCGTACAACATCAAGGTGAGGCTTCTTCGGATTGCTCATGTATCGACTAACCACTCCAACTGCATAAGATATGTCTGGCCGGCTTAGTGTGAGATAAATAAGACTTCCGACCATCTTTCGATACATGGTAACATCTTGAAGACTTTTTCCTTCATCTGCTCGTAGTTTTGTATTCGGATCCATCGGAGTTGAGATAGGTTTGCAATTAAGCATTCCGTACTTTTGTAAAAGATCTCGCGCATATTTCTGTTGTCCCAGAAATAATCCTTCTCTTTTCTGCTCTATTTCGAGTCCAAGAAAATGTTTGAGTTCTCCAAGCTCCTTCATATGAAATCTGATAGACAGATTCTCTCTTGTTATTTGGATCTCCTCGTAGTGATCTCCCATGATGATTAAGTCATCCACATATACTAGCACTATGGCTAGTTTTCCTTGATCTTGTTTCACAAATAAACTAGAATCTGAAGGAGCAACTGTGAAACCACTTTGTACCAAGAACTCGCCAATCTTCCCGTACCAAGCTCTTGGAGCCTGCTTCAAGCCGTATAGTGCTTTCTTTAATTTGCAGACATGGTCAGGATGGAACTTGTTCTCAAAGCCTCTTGGTTGCTCCATATAAATGTCTTTGTCAAGTTCTCCATGTAAGAAAGCGTTCTTGACATCCATCTGCCACAGCTTCCAAGATTTGCTAGTGGCTAAAGCTAGTAGAGCTCGAATTGTTGTGATCTTCGCCACTGGACTAAACGTTTCTTCATAATCCAGTCCATATTGTTGAGAAAAACCTCTAGCAACAAGTCGAGCTTTATACCTTTCAATGGAGCCATCTGATCGAGTCTTCACCTTGTAAACCCATTTACAAGATATTGGTTTTACATCTTTTGGCTTTGGAACTAAACTCCATGTCTGGTTTTCTTTTAGTGCATTAATTTCTTCTTCCATCGCTTTTTGCCATTCTTGACTTTGCGCTGCTTCTTCATAAGTAGAAGGCTCAATAGGTATTGATTCATCCACATGAGCAGCATTGGCATACCTTGGATTAGGTTGTCTCGGCCTTGTTGATCTCCTTAATTCTTGTGCATGCTCCTCAACTTCCTTTGGACGAACCTCCTCGGATATAGATTGATGTACACCAGTTTTCCATGAACTCTTTTCCTTAGAGTACGACCCTTCTCCTTCTTTTATTGGATCCAATATCTGCTCTTTAGGTTCTTCTTTTTCTTCTGGACCTTCTTCTAATCCATGAGATTCTGGAAGCTCTATCTTTTGAGGTGACCACCATGAAGAAGCTTCATCAAATACCACATTTCTTGAAGTATGGCATTTTCCAGTATTTGGATCACAACATCTCCATCCTTTTCTTGATTCATCATAACCGACAAAAATGCATCGGATTGCCTTCTTATCAAATTTGCTTCGTAGGTGATCTGGTACGAAGACGTAGCATACACATCCAAAAACCTTTAGATGGTTGACGGTCGGCTTGATCTTCCATAATCTTTCATACGGTGAAATATGCCCCAACTTTGCTTGTGGAAGTCTATTTATCACGTATAATGCCGTTCTCATACATTCAGTCCAAAATCTTCCTGGCACATTCTTACCATGAAGCATACTTGTACAAGTTTCGACAAGGTGACGATTCTTGGGTTCAGTGACTCCATTCTGTTGTGGAGTATTGGGACAAGTTAATTGTCTTCTAATCTTGTTCTTCTCAAGATAGATATTGAACTCAGTCGATAAATATTCTCCTCCATTATCTGTGCGTAAGCACCTAATCTTATTATTGAGCTCACTTTCTATCTTCTTCTTGAACTCTTTAAACTTCTGAAAAGTCTCCGACTTTTCCTTCATGAAGTAAACCCACACATACCTTGAGAAGTCATCAATGAATGTCACCATATACTTCATTCCTCCAAGTGATGTTTGTTTCACTGGGCTAAAGACGTCTGAGTGTATGAGCTCTAGTGATGTCTTGGACTGATGTTGTGACTCCTTGAATGGCAATTGGTGAGCTTTTCCAAAATGACATCCAGCACATATTGTATCTGTTCGGATATCAATTTGAGGAAGCCCATTTACTATGTGTTTTACCATCATCTCCTTTAACTTGTTGTAGCCCACATGCCCAAGAAGTTCATGCCAAAGATCAGTCGTCTCATTCTTTCGAGTCTTATCCACATATGCTGTTTCAGCAGATAGTACATAGACTGACTCTATTCTTCTTCCTTGCATAATTGGATTGCCAACCACCTTCACTCTCTTGAATACGGACACATCTTCTGGTCCAAAGAGCACATAATTCCCTTCTGCTATCAATTATGGTACTGATAGTAAATTCTTCTTTAGGCCAGGGACAAGATACACCTTCTCGAGTTGGAGCTTATGAGAGCCGCCTTCATTTAGAATTATTGTCTTTCCAATGTGAGAAATAGACAACCTTGAATTGTCGGCTGTTAACACGACTCTCTTTCCTTTGTAATCATCCATTTCTTGCAACTTCGTCTCATCATTTGTCATATGATTTGAGCACCCAGAATCGATGATCCAATCATCTTTGTAGTTTATTGTTGACTTTAAGGTTGCTGCAAGAGCTTGATCATCCATGCCAGCTTCAACAGAGAATCCAGCTTCTGCATCCCAAGTATCCTCATTAATGGATGCTTCGAATGTGACCTCTTTCTTTTCATCTCTTGCGGCGGCCACATTTCCTTCGAAAGTTCGCCTTCTGGGGAATCTACAATCTCAAGCAAAATGACCCTTCTTGCCACAATTGTAGCATTCACCATTCTTTCTCTTATCATTTTTCCCGTATTGTTGGCGATGATCTCTTCTTCCTTGTTGAGCTCCCCCTGAAGCGTTGCCTTTTGATTTTGGGTGGCCCTTCCACCCATATGTCTTACTTTCTTTCATCGCCTCTTGTCTTCGAGATGTTGCTTTCTTCTTATTGGTGAAGAGTGCATCTTCTCCGTCTTTTATGGTTACTTCATTCATCTGCTTGGCTAATGCCTCTTGATTAGCCAATAAATTCTCCAACTCTATTAATGATGGTTGAGTAGGCCATCCTCTCACAGCGGCTATAAATCCATTATACTCGGATCTTAAGCCGTGGATGATAATTCTCTTCATCGTTGCATCACTCACTTTCTCTTCAGGGGCAAGTTGAGATATCTCACGACAAATAGATTTCACCTTGGTGAAATACTGAGAAATAGATAGACTTCCTTGTGAGATACCTGCGAGCTCATTTTCCAAGAGCTGGAGACGTGCTTCATTCTTCTTTGAAAACAATTTTTCAAAAGTTTCTCAAGCTGCCTTTGGTGTTTTTCTCGTCACGGATGTGCTCCAATAGATCCTCCTCGATTGTAGTATTCAATATAAATAAAGCCTTCCCAGCCTTGATGTTCCATTTTCTCAAGGCTTCGACATTTTCTTTCGGTGGAGGCGTTGTGTCACTGCCAGCAACTATTTCCCATAAATCATGTCCTTGTAGATAGGATTCTATGCAAGTCCGCCAATAACCATAGTTGTGGTTATTGAGACTCTTGATTCCACTGCTCGTACTTGCAAGATCTGCCATCATGACGTCCAACGTCCAATAAGCTTGGTCCCAGACCAATGAGCTTTCACAGTTCCTAACTGTGCTCTGACAGAATCTCCCTTAGGGCCTTGGTGTTAACAAGGCGATGTAAACGTCCAACGTTTACCGATGAGTACCTCCACTAGCAATGGTCCCGAACGACCCGCTCTGATACCAATTGTTGAAAGCTTCGACGAGCCCAACACACCCACTATAGAAGATCTAGACTATACTAGACTCACTACACCAACACTTTGGCGTTGATTAGCCTTTAATTTTATAAATTCTTAGTGCACAATAGTACTTAGGTGACAGTGTCGACCATATATCATTTTGGCGGTATAACCGACCATGTATCACTTAGGCGGCAGAGCCGACCATATAATAAGAACAACACAAGTGCACTAAGAATTTAAACACAAACTAACGCTTAATCGGGAAACTTAACAAAGAACACTTTTATTAATACAAAATATAATTACAATATTACTTACTTACAAGTTTTTCTTCTCTACTCACACTCTTTTCACTTCTTACTTCTTCTCTACTTCTCAACTCACTCTTTTCACAACTTGATTACAAATGAAACTCCTCACCCATATTTATACTTGTCCATGGAAGTTTCTACACACTAGATATTTCTATGGATAAATATCTAGATATTTCTCACCAACAAATATCTATATTATCTAGATTTTTCTACATATAAATATCTAGATATTTCTTTTACATATTAATATTTAGATATTTTCTTATACATATTAATATCTAGATATTTTTCCATACATATTTACAAATTCCATATTATTCCAAATTTGCATTGTACTTTAACAATATTAACTAAATAAAGGTTTTAAAGAAAAATTGTAGTTGGCTTCACTACATTCAATCAAGGAAGGTGTGTATATATATAACACGTACAAACCTGCCTCCTATTCCTCTTTACCCCTAATTTAGACCCAAAGACCAAGACTTTTCAGTATGAAATAGTAATGATGAATGAATAGCCTACAAGCAGGAATTCACATTTATAACTGAGGAAATTTAGGTGGTGGACTCAAGCTCTTCCAACACATTTTATTTAAAAGATAAAGCTTACTTAATTAAACTTTTATAATACACTTATTTAATATAATATGTTCCATTGTATTATACAATAACAAAATTATATAAGGAGCACATTCATAAATTTACAATATGTTATTTAAAATTCAAGTCTAGTGATTGGCTTAAGATCCCATTTAGTGCAAATAATAACGACAGTTCCTCTAAGGTGCGTTTTACGTGATTGAGACGGTGGATTTCGCTCTGTTCTGAATTATGGGCCTACCAAAACTAAAGTTGAACCACAAGGAAATGATCTGTGTGTGAATAAAAATAAAATGAAAGACAACAAAGTATATTTTTCCACAACTTCGACTGAAAGAGTACACACTCAAAATTAATTAGGTTAGAAATCATACCTCAAGTTTATTATTATTGACGAATTTTCAACATTTTATGTGTTGTCTGTTTGCTTTAACATCAACCTTCAGTGTCAATCAGTTGTTCAAAATATCATGAATTTAGCTTTACTTTCATCTTTTTTTCTTCATCTTTTAAACATGCGGGCCATTTTAGCTCCGGCCACAATTGTTTGTGGCATTTGTCATTTTCAGTCCCTCATCATTCATTTATTACCATTTCTCACACGAAAGTCAATTTGCTAGGCTTTTTACTACGGAGTAATAAACATTCCAATCATTTGAGATTTGTTTGAGAAGAGGGCCTTGTAACAACACCCACAGTGTTGTAAAAAATCCGATTACTTGCCGATTAATTTCCGATTAATCATTTTTAAGAGCAGTCTGTTTCGATTTTCAAAAATCCGTTTAATTAAACGGTCAACGTCAATTGATGGGTCAAAATCGAATTTGGTAATCAAAGTCAGTCAAAGTAAAAACTGATTAACATTTTAACATGAATTTACACTATAACTTTATATTTTTTGAGCAAAATGAATAATTTAGACAATTAAAAAGTTTATTTTTATATTTATGGTTTTTTTCTATATTTACACATATAATTTTTTATATTTAATATTTAAATGTATACAGTACAATCCGTTTAATCCCCGATTAATCTCCGAATTTTCTATTAATCCTTCTAAAGTCCCGATCGATTAATCCCCGAATAGCGAATTTTGCAACCTTGACAACGCCTAATAGGAGAGTTATCAACATGTAGTTTGTAATAAGGAGATTCAAAGATTCTTAAATTGTTTTACGTAAAACATTCTTTTTATAAGTTTGTAAAACTTAAGCTCTATTTAAAAAACCATCACCAAATAGCATAGTAGTTGAGGCTCTGAGTTCCTTGTAGGGAAAACCAGATTGCCAAAACCTGATGGTCAGGCAAGGGTTGAAAACAGCTAGGGAGTAATCCTGCTGGAATGCGTACATCAGAGTATGGAGTCAGATTACTCGCGCTCCCGAATAGCCCGAATAGGGGAAACCTTCTACCTTTTACCTAGCTCTATTTCAAAAGTTTTTCCCTTTTTAAAAAATTTATCCTGCCCAATCTATGTCAACTAGTGAAGAGACCCGTAGAATTACAGGTTTGTAAAAGAACAATTGTTAAATGATATGTTATAGTTGACAAATGTTATATATCCAAAATGTAGATCTTATATAAATGTATCTTTATCTACATATCTCTAATATAATGAGTCAGATAAGTACCTATACTAAGATTGTTGAGTAGTATGTTAAGATAACCACAAAAACCACTAACACTTCAGAAACCAAAATGAACCCAATTATGTGTTTAGCAGTTGAACTAAAAAAATCATACAATGATCAAGTAGTAAACCTGCTTATCCCCATTTTCACTTGAAGAATCCACTATGAACCCAATTATGTGTCTAATCCCCATTTTCAGTTCAAATCCGCTAATCTCTTTAAACCATGAAGCAAAATAATCAGCAATCAAAACTTATAGCAACAACAACTAAGCACAAAATAAAAATAACAAAGCTCTTCAATAGAATGAGTAAACGTGTAATCTTTTTTCAACAGATCCATTTTATACCCTTTTCCTACATTACCAAGTGCAAATAATATAAAAAATGATTGTTTCATAAAAATCATATTTAAATAGCTTTCTACCATTTACATGTTCCTGGCCTAGTTTCCTCAACACCATCATAAACCAAGTAGCAAGATACCTGTGGTTAGACTAAACTTCCAATATATAATATATAAAAATTTAACATGGTAATACTGTTATTCATCATGTAGAGTTATAAACAATGTAAACGGGTCCAGAAAAATATCAACACAACTATTACAATCTTACTTTCTAAACCCTAACTATTACAAATCAAAAGCTTCACTGAAACTATTACAAAGTTAAGGAAAAAAAAGATGAAGTAATGAGTCTGAAAATCTTTTAACAGTCACAAAATCATCCCATTTATAAATCAATACTTATATATGTAATAAATGAACGACATTGATGGTTGTAATTAAATCTACCTACGGTTGTAATTATCACAAGTAATCTTCAGAAATATATTACACCATTAGATAGATTTGTTCTCTCTCATTTGTGACCCATTTAGAATTGGCTATGTGACCCATTTTGAAGTATGCTTCAGCTGAATATTTTAAAAATGATACTTGATTTTGTTCTCTCTCATTGGAGTAAATCATTATAGCTGATATCCTATTTAACACACTATTCTTATACAAACCACCCAATTTCCTCACACCTACAATCCTTACAGTTAGTGTTTTCATACCTAATATACATTTGCATATTATCTTAAGAACTCAAATATAGCAGCAGACACACTTTTTAGAAGCAAAATGTAAATGCACCTAAGAGGTATGTAAGAACAGACCTTATAGGTGAGAATAATATTTAAGCATCTCGGACATTTCATCAAATACCTTTTCATGACCTTTCATAAAAACTAATCATGCTTACTTTGAGCACCTGCATTTGATCAAACAGAAAAGAAACGTAAAGATAAGCTTATAACCCAAATGTAATGACATAAGAACCCTCTAATAGCTAAAACTAAAATGCATTCTATGTCTATATGTTTAGATGAAATGAATTAGTGATAAGTTGTTGGAGCTCACCGACAGTTATGTAACCACTCTGATCTCTATCTCTGTTAACAACAAAAAGTTTTATCATCAACAAAAAAACATACAAAGAATTAAACAACCATTAAACAGAATCTAACAACCTCACCAAAATAATTATACCTTAAATTGGCTTTTTCTCTAGGTCATTTTATCAAACACACTTGTAGGCTTCATCTTAATTCTATTCTTCAAACACACTTGTTGCATGATTCATCCCAATCCGACCCATTTACTTAAAGAAGTTGGATGACTAATACAACAAACAATTATTCATCAAAACAATAAGTATAAAGTAATACAATTATTTGAATTAATCAACAGTTGATGATATTAATTTAACTTACATTGTTGCCACATATCTCCTGCATAATCTTCACTATATCTAAAATAGTATCTACATCCCAGTAACAATAAACATAAATAATCCACAAAATTAAGCCATCATATCATATAAACATAATTTGAGCAACTAAATGTTACTGTAATAATATGTACCAAAGAGCAAGTGAGTCAATACAATTATGACATATTATAAATTAATATTAAACATCTACCTCTACAGGCATTTAAATTCATGTTCTTAAAAAGTTATTTAGGACATCATGTTCTTAAAAAGTTATACGTCTGCAAAAACTTCATGTTCTTAAAAAGTTTTGTCCGCAAAAATATACCAACCAACTACATAAAAATACAAACATTACGAGCACCAATTAAATTATAGGAAAACTATAGGTCTTACGTTATTTAGGACTCTTAACCTCGCTTAAGGCCCACCAGAACAGCCAAGTGTGTCTAGATGAATTTCATATGGTTCTTCTTTCACAAGACATCTAGCTTTCCTTAGAAGCTTTTACCCCTATAAATCACAATCGTGTTCCATTAAACCTCAAGATCAACAAAAAAGATAAAAACCCTTACATTCAAATGTAACAATACCCATTCGAAATGGCCATCAAAAGTTTAAAAATGTGGGTTACCATTTACAGGTCCTTAACTCTTGTCACCCGCATTTACAGGTCCTCAACTACTTGAGTTGTATGCCTTAAAAATGCCACAACAATAGTAAATAACAAAGCATAAGTGAGCAATAAAGTTACGCACTTACTCCCAAAAAACTTATAATGCAAAATTTATGAATTTTCTTTCTTTTTTTTTTTTTTTTTTTTTTTTTGCAACACCATCTAGCTGCGTAAAAATCTAACTGGAGGCCAAGCAACTACTTTCACCCTGCAAAAACCCAAAATGATTGTATTATATAACGTCAATTCATCATCTCTATTTTCCAAATAAGTTTATCTACATTGTAAATTGTAAACATTACCTGATAAGGAATTCAAAACCTTAAAGTCACAACAAAAAAAAGAACCATCCCCAAGAAATATACAAATCAAACACTTACTGATTCGTTGTAGCTTCATTTTTTCAAAGCGAAAAAACATAATGAATAATATTGTAGATTATTAAGTGCTAATAATTTATAGTTATTCATAATCATATAAGAATTTCATCAAACATTTGATGTGCATATAAAACAATAAACCTTCTTACATAATAAACTTGCTTTGATGGTTAATTTAAACTATCTTTATCTACTTGCAGTAAAAAGAAAATAGCAATTGGGCAAAACTCAACATCAAAAAGGAAGTACCTTGCTAGTTGAAGTTGTAGATTAAGATATGTTGCTTATGGTTCTTCACTAAGTGACTTCTGTCTTCCAATTCCATTTCTTTCTGAACGAACAAATACATTCGATCTCTGTCTCGCTTCAAAAAGACCAATTTGATTTTGAATATAGAGGAATTAGACGATAAAGAGAGCAACGATGGTTTAAGATGATCCAATGGAATTACAAAGGTTCTAGGGTTGATAAAAAAACATAATGGTTCTAGGGTTTATGAGCATTACCTGTTGAATTTGAAGACGAAAACGGCAGTGGTAGCAGCAGCGGCAGTGACGACGATGGTGGTAATAGCTGCGGCAACGGTGGTGGTTGGTGGTTGATGAAGGATGAAGATGAAGGATGAAGGATGAAGATGGATAGCGGTGGTTTTTTTGATTCTGGAAATTTTTTGGGAAATAAGGATTTGAATTTGAAGTGTATGGGAGAACAACCATGGCGTGTCTTTTTTTGATATCTGTATTTACCTTCCCAACAAATAACGAGGGGTGCAAGCAGGGGATGGCAATGGATACCCGATTCAGTGAATATCCATCCGATTCACCCGATTATTCGTGGATATGGATGATCTAAATGGATATGGATATGGATGTGGATGAAAAAATTTCATCCATGGATGAACTC
The DNA here is from genome assembly GCF_046630445.1 of Rutidosis leptorrhynchoides. NCBI lineage: Eukaryota > Viridiplantae > Streptophyta > Magnoliopsida > Asterales > Asteraceae > Rutidosis > Rutidosis leptorrhynchoides. The sequence continues at coordinate 17,992,296 of NC_092335.1, read as the reverse complement.
GCTTTCACCCGAAATAACTAAATATATAAATTTATCACTCAAATTAATATCATTTATGTAGTGATATTTCATTAAATATATTCATATTCATCTTTCTTTATATTTTCTCTAAAAATATAACTTTCTTCTTATATTTTGTTTTGTTTAAATAATCAAATGTATTTATCGTACTTTGGTGGTTCAAATGTGATTCCATGTAACTAAAAGTAAGCAACTTACATGTCGATATCTTTACACGTTTAATAGGTTATCTGTTGAATATTTGTTATATAGATTAGTAAAATGTGACTTTCGGTCGCATAAACTATTAAAAATATTACTTTTGATCGTATATAGTGAATCACCGCTTATAATTGTTAAAAATAAAATAAATTTAAACGGATATGGATAATTATCCATTAACCCGCTTCACCCGACGGATATGGATATGGATGGATGAAAAGTAAAAAAAATAAATGGATATGGATATGGATATGAATACGGCCTCACCCGATCCATATCCGATCCATTGCCATCCCTAGGTGCAAGGATGCAGTGTTTTTGATATCTGTGTTTTAATATTAGCTTAATTAATTATAATTATTTTAATAATTAGTTATTAATAAATTTTATTTTAATTGTATATTAATTTGCTTTATGACATTACTAAGAATGCTTAGATTTTTTTTCTTTTTTTTTCTATGATTTTTTGTAAAATAAGAGTTAAGGCTATTTATGATGTCATCATAATAGTCTTTTATAAGATAGTAATAATAGATAAGACCATTTGTAATGATATAAGCGTTTGTTGCTCGTGTTTCTTGCCTTTAATTTTGCACTTTTTTATGAGTATGACATGTTTCTTTTTTGAGTGGAGTAGTGGTGGTGTTTCTTTTAGTGGGTTGCTGATATCACATTTTTTTTATTTTTTCTATTTTAGTAATTTGTTTTATATTATATATAGTTTTTAACAAATTAATATAATCATATTAATAATAACGTTTTTTTAATTTAAATGATTAACGACTATTTTTTTAAAATTGACCAACTGATATTTTTTTTCTATAAATATTCCATTTCACCAACTTAAACTCACAATTTTCTACAAAATCTGAACTCCCAAATCTCTCTCAGTTGTTCGATAATGTATTATATTTACGAACATCAAAGAAATACTCATGTTAAGAGTAAGGTGTATAATTCATCACTTCCCAATCAAATTCACCTTCGTAATTAACTTGTAGATGAATTATACACCTTACTCTCACCTCTTGTGAATGCTCCTTGCCAAGCAACATGACAATTCTTTCACTCCCAACCCATACAATCAATACTACCAAGCATACCGGGTAAACCATGCCTTTGTGCGTAAAAATTATAAAGTCTAGAAATATTTTCGGCAGTTGGTCATCACAAATATTCTCTTGCAAACAAATGAAATACGCATTGACAAAAATTTTCAAGACATAAAGCAGCCGTTTTCTCACCGATTTTAATATATTCGTCAAACAAATCGGGTGTAGTTTCATACGCCATTTGACGTATGGCTGCTGTACAGTTTTGGAGAATTGTCAAACTTCGGCGACCGGTTGCATCTGGATGTTTCCTAAAAAACGTAAAATATTTAGGAATGTGGGTACTATTAAAGTTAGATATACCTTCCACAATTCGGAGAAATAACTGATGGCTCATTCGATAACGTCTCTTAAATTTTTTTTTTCGGGGAAAATTGGTGTCTCTGCAAAATAATCATTGTATAACCTTGTAGCTGCATCCTCACGATCCCTAGGAATATAAACCCGGGTTCGAGGGACTCGCGAACTACTTGCCTCTCCCTCGACTTCTTCTTCCGTTATACTATTAACAAAACTTATAATTTTTTCATCATCGGAATCACCAATAAGAAACTCGAGCATCTTGAATGTTTTATCCATTGTGAACAAATTAAAATTGTAGGTTGTATGTAATTTGATAAGAAAATAAAAAGGAAAGTTGGATGTGTGTGTATAAAATTAAAATATATAGGTAATATATATAGAAAATTAAAAAATCAATATTTTTTTTATTGTGCAACGGCTACAAGAACCGGCCAACCACAGCCCTCCACGTGGAAGAGAAATCCGTTGCTGTCTTCGTTTCTTTCGAACGCAGCACCCGAAAACGCCACCAAGTGACACACCATTACGGAGGAGGGCGGCGTTTCTTGTTGTCCACGTTGGCAAGTGACGCCGTTTCTCCTCCCCGTTACAGGTAGTCTAATAACCATATTGTTAACATCCGACCAATTGATCCAGAAGAGGTAAACCATAACTAAAGTAAACTAGTTGACCCATAAATGAGTTGAAATTGTCACGACTGCATCTACTAAAAAAAACGCCTAGACTTTCAACCACACATAAACCATGTCCAGATGACCAAATTTGATACTGGATCTATTCTGGAATACTATCTACATATGTAAATTCTTGCATCTATACATAATAAAATGGTAACATATGCAAAAACAATTTCTGAAAAGAAGTACAAGGTGTGTCACATATATATAAATAATCAAGAGGGAAGCACTTTTTTGGGGGGAAGTAATTTTTTTTCGTTTTTTTCGAATTTTTTTTTTCAGGCATCAAGATCACATGAAAATATGAACATTTAAAAAAGACACTTTGTGATGAATGTTATTATTTTGGCGGTAAAACGCTCGAATAAAAAAAAATGAAAACATTCAATGAATTGAATGTTTTGATTTTGAGTTTTTTTTAAGTGGTTAGAAATTAGGGTTTTGGGTTTAGAAATTAGGGTTTAGGGTTTAGATTGAATATTTTAACAAGAACGGTTTAGAGTTTAGGGTTTTGGGTTGAGGGTTTACGGAGTAAACCCGAAAACCCTAAACCCTAAACCCTAAACTCTAAATCAGGCTAAATTCGAAAAAAATACTTCACACAAGATGAAAACAAAACGATGTAAATAAACTCAGCAACAAAACATTCAATGCATTGAATGTTTTTATTTTTTCTTCGAGCATTTTCCCGCCAAAATAATGACATTCATCACAAAGTGTCTTTTTTAAATGTTCATATTTTCATCTAATCTATAATGTTCGTGAAGAAAGTTTTTTCAAAAAACGAAAAAAAAAAAATATTGCTTCCCCCTTCCCCCCCAAAAAATGCTTCCCTCTTGATTATGACCATATATATATATATATATATATATATATATATATATATATATATATATATATATATATATATATATATATATATATATATATATGCCTATGGAATGGAGACTCAGTGAGGTTATTCCCATTTACAAGAACAAGGGAGATGCGCAAATATATAGTAACTATAGAGGCATAAAGTTACTTAGTCATACTATGAAGCTTTGGGAAAGATTGATGGAGACGAGGCTCCGACGCGAGACAAAGGTTTCAGAGAACCAATTCGGTTTCATGCCAGGACGCTCGTCGATGGAAGCGATTTACATAGTTAGAAGCCTTATGGAGAAGTATAGGGAAAAACAAAAGAACCTACACATGGCGTTCTTAGACTTGGAAAAAGCTTATGATTGTGTCCCGCGTGAGCTGATTTGGAAGACACTTAATGTTAGGGGTGTCCCAAGTAGATATATAAGATCTATTAGAGATATGTACGAGGGGGCGAAGACTCGTGTACGTACGACGGTAGGAAACACAGAGTTTTTCCCTGTAGAGGTAGGTTTACATCAGGGATCTGCCCTTAGCCCTTATCTTTTCGCTTTGATCCTAGACGAGTTGACTCTTAGGATACAAGACAACATCCCATGGTGCCTGATTTTCACTGACGATATTGTTTTAGTTTCGGATTCCCAGGATGAGCTTAATAGAAGGCTTGAGCAATGGAGGATCGCATTAGAATCAAATGGCCTACGGATTAGCAGACTTAAATCGGAGTACCTTAGATGCGATTTCAAGACGAGTGAAGAGGAACACCATGATATAGTGGATATCCGAATTGGGGATCATATTTTTCCCCCGCAAGGGTCCTTTAGATATTTAGGCTCGATGCTTCACAATTCGGGAAGGATAGATGAGGATGTGACGCATCGTATACGAGTAGGATGGTTGAAGTGGAGGGTTGTGAAAGGGGTGTTGTGCGACAAGAAGGTCCCCTTAAGCTGAAAGGGAAATTCTTCAAGGTGCAATCATACCAGCCATGTTATACGGATCGGAGTGTTGGCCAATGACGAAGGCCCAAGAGAGGAGAATGAAAATGGCAGAAATGAGGATGCTTAGATGGACATGTGGTAAGACCATGCTAGATATGATACCAAATGGAGTTTTTAGGGAGAAATTGGAAGTTGCGAACATCATCAACAAACTTAGGGAAGGACGACTTAGATGGTTTGGGCATGTTAGGAGGCGCCCACTTTTAGCCCCGGTTAGGAGAGTCGAGACCCTCGTCGTTGGCTGCGTAAGGAGAAGGGGTAGACCTAGACGTAGGATGGAGGATAGATTGAAGCTGGACATGAAAGAGCTTCTACTGTCGGAGAACATGACTTCTGATAGGAGCCTGTGGATGAGTAGAATTAGAATAATTGAGTAATTTTTTTTTTTCAATGTGTTAGATACATTTATAGTAACATCACCATCAGCCCGTAGTATGATATTGTCCGCTTTGGACACAAGCCGATCACCGACGGGCTACCCGCGCACGAGTACAACCCCGGATCGCACTTCAACCTCACGGATTTGCTTCTCGGGTAAACACCCTCAAAACGCGTCATACCAGAAGAGGTATCCACACCCTTATAAGGAGTGCTTTGTTTTCCTCTCCCACCGATGTGGGACGAGTCTGTTACAACTCTCCCCCCCTTCGGGACACTGCGTCCCCGCAGTGCACATCGATGCGGGCCCCAGCTCTGATACCATAAGTAACATCACCATCAGCCCGTAGTATGATATTGTCCGCTTTGGACACAAGCCGATCACCGACGGGCTACCCGCGCACGAGTACAACCCCGGATCGCACTTCAACCTCACGGATTTGCTTCTCGGGTAAACACCCTCAAAACGCGTCATACCAGAAGAGGTATCCACACCCTTATAAGGAGTGCTTTGTTTTCCTCTCCCACCGATGTGGGACGAGTCTGTTACATTTATTATACAACTACATATATAACTATAACTAGATATTCTATAGCTACACTATATATACCCCTCGACATGGTATATATGCCCATGTATCTATTTATATGTATTTGGGCTATATATAGGTATCGATGCTTATTTTTGTATCTGTATATGTTTCTATGTATCTAAGTGCATGTATTGGTGTATGTATGTTTGTCTGTCTACCTAGGTATATATATATCTACGAATGTATCTATATGTATATATGTTTAAGTAAGAGTTTTTTCATGCTTATGTGTGGTGCGGGTATGTATGTATGTATATATATATATATATATATATATATATATATATATATATATATATATATATATTTATTTATTTATTTATTTATTTATTTTGTTTGTCTGTATGTCTACTTGAAATTAAATGGTTATGTGCTCTATATGATCCATGCTATTTGCCAGACTGTTGTGCATTACTGTGACAACCCGGAAATTTTTGACCAAATTTAAACTTTATCTTTAAATGATTTAATGTTTCCGACACGATAAGCAAAGTCTGTAATGTTGAAATCCCAAAAACTTTGAAGTGTGTTCATATATTCATTTACCCTTCGACTGTTCCCCACGATTCACGAACAATTATGTGAAAATAGATATGCATGAATATATATATATATATATATATATATATATATATATATATATATATATATATGTGTGTGTGTGTGTGTGTGTGTGTGTGTGTGTGTGTGTGAATATTAAATTGAGAAATATTAATAAAACATTTAACGGTTTGATTGATATGAAAATAAGTTATGAAGTCTATTATATGACTAGAGAACGTTAACAAAGTATTAGATGAATAATACTTTACATGAACGTAATTGTTTCAATATATTTATTGACAGAATTAAATGATAATATCAAATGATTGAATTATCAGATACATTGTGATATGATTACGGATCTCTGTAGTAAGGTCCACTTTGTTTTAAGAAATCCGTTCATTTTGACAATATTCGGAAAATGGTAAAGTGATTTACATGTAAGAACAAAAGTGTCAAATAATGAGAACTAGACAAACGTTAGTGGAGAATTGAATTTCATAGTATTCGATTGATTTATTTTCAAACGTGCGAAAACGTTTTTCGATACAGTAGGAATTGATTATTAAAATGTTTTTATTTGAATAACTTAATTTGAATATATATAATAAGTTAAAATATTAATTATTAGAACTAAATATATAAATAACTCGCAACGTGTATTTAAAACATATTTATGAATATTGAATATATATACGATTCCAGATTAGTTAAGTAAACGATAGTAACACTTGTTGATTGATTCGACTGATAATTTAATATATTAATTAGAACGTTTGAGAAATTAAAATAAACATTTACGCATAAAGGAATTTTATCAATTTAAGCTTTAAAGTGTAAACGTGACGTGTTATAATAATTTCTATTATTTAAACGATTTTGAAATAAACTTTGAAATATAACTGATTTTGAAAAACTAAATATTATTAAATAAATATTTCAATTATATATTATATGTACAAATTTATTACTAAATGAAAATATATTTATATTTTACAAAGTGATAAAATATAATATTAACTTAGTCATAAAACGTTTGATTTAAAATAATATATTTTGGTAAACAACGAGACATTAATTTATAGAAGCAAATGACCAAAACACTCGAAAGTTCAAGATACACTTTGAGTAATATAGTTTATTGATAATTTAAGACTATATTTTGACAAAGGTACGAATCACGAAACGTAAAGTACAAGTTTTCTAAGCGTACGAAAGGACGTTCGAAAATCCGAAACCGAGACATAAATCGAGTATCAACATACGAGTCAACGGACCTAAAATTACAAGTTAGCTATGTACATGAATATAATATAATATATATATATATAATTAATATAAATTATATATATATATATATATATATATATATATATATATATATATATATATATATATATATATATATATTATATATATATAATCATATGTCGACAAACAAGAAAACAAAAAAATTGTGAGCTGATTTTGGGGCCATGCGATCGCATGGGAAATAGGCATAAAACCCATGCGATCGCATAGGGGTCAGGAATCAGAATTCTTCTATAAATAGCCCAGGTTTCTGGCCGAATCCTTTCAATCTATTTTCTCTCAATCTCTCTACATTCTCTATATACATATATTAATTATTATTATTATTATTATTATTATTATTATTATTATTATTATTATTATTATTATTAATAAAGATTATTATTAATTCTAATATTATTATTAGTAGTATTATTATTAGTATATACATAAAATACTACGACTAGGTCATGAGCGAATTATTTCAAAACGGGTTTTATGAGCGAGATAGAGCTAAGGAAATTATGGGTTATAGCTATGGAGGTTATGGGTATGGATCGGGGGTATATAGTATTTATCATCTCCGTTGCGTCTACGTACTTTCCTACAATATCGAATCACAATATTGATACGTGAGCATTCATATCTTATCTTTTATATATTAATAGTGTATCCATGTCTAGTGCTCGAGTATATATGTTTATGCATGCTTGTATGCTTTAATTTTGTCGTTAGATAGTTTATGATGAATCACGAATTTGATACATATGCTACTGATATAAAGTATATGATATGCATGTTTTTGGAAAGCTGACGAAAAATTATTAACTTTTCATTTAGAAATCGTGTGATTTCGATGAACGGATTAAAAGATATGGTCAACTGAATTATGATTAACATTAATTGAAATTGCTTTTGAATCTGCAATTGATATTTAAGCAACTTGTTTATAAGATTGATAAATTGTATTTTCAAATATTACGAGTAAATGAATTTCTATATAAAGCACGTCTCGTTTTGTTGAACAATTGTCAAAGTTGATTGCCTTATCATGTTTTAAAGCTTTATAAACACTATATTCTGGTTTTACAAGTATTGGGAAACTATATGAAATGTTAAAATATATATTCAATTGCCATGATCATTCAAATACAATATAACTCTTGAAATAAATAATGTTTTGAGTTTGATAAACTATAAATTCGTTCAACTATCAAGACTCATACTATGTTAATATAATAAACATGTATAGATTTAAAGATCACATTGGGTCAGGTTGACTTTTGAAATGACTTTTGTTAACTTTCACATGTCGGTTTCGAGCATTAGGATTATGATACACTATGACCCGACCTAGCTTGTTAAGACATGTATTGACCAACATATGTTCTCTAGGTTGAGATCTACGGTTATTTTGCATTCCAAGTTTCGGTCACATTTCAGTGAATGACCTTATGTGCTACTAAGGTGAGTTTCATTTGCTACCTTTTTAAATACTTTTGCAATCTATATTTTTGGGCTGAGAATACATGCACTTTATTTTAAAAGCAATGGACACAAGTACATACTAAATTCTACACCGAGTTTGAACCAAAAATCCCTTAGCTTTGGTAACTAGTAACTGCCGGTTATAAGAACTGGTGGGCGCGAGTAGTTATATATGGATCCATAGGGCTTGACATCCCCGTCTGTTCCAGGTATAGAAACCCTAGCCTGAACTATAAAACAGACGTATGCTATTTGAGGTTAGTACACGTTGGATTGCGTGTATTGTACATGTTGGTTGCATGTATGTTAAAACAGGGGTACTTATTATAACGTTAAAGCTTAGTTACCAGGGTGCTCAATCTTGTAGAATATTTTAATAAATGTTTCTGGATGAAACAACTGAAATCTTGTGATCCACCTTTATATACAGATTATGCGAAACATTAAAACTATGAACTCACCAACCTTTGTGTTGACACTTTCAAGCATGTTTATTCTCAGGTTCCTAGAAGTCTTCCGCTGTTTGCTTATATGTGATACAAGCTATGTGCATGAAGTCATACATGCTTTATTCAAGAACACGTTGCATTCACAAAATCATCACCATGTATCTTATTTTGACTGCATTATCAACGGATGTAGTATTGTAAACTATTATTTACGGTGATTGTCTATATGTAGAAATCATCAAACGTCAAAAACCTTGGAATTTGATATTCAATTATGGTGTGTCTTTTCAAAAGAATGCAATGTTTACAAAACGTATCATGTAGAGGTCAGTACCTCACAGTGAAATCGATGAATGATGTATTCGTCCAAAAGGGATTTGGACGGATCGTCACAGTTGGCATCAGAGCTTGAGGTCATAGGGAACCAGAATTTGCATTAGTGTGTTTGACTGGTAATTGTTAGGATGCATTAGTGAGTCTGGACTATGACCGTATCTGTTTTTACCGAGTTTTGCTTATCATTTTTTAGTCTAGACACGTTTTCCTGCAATTATTGTATAAATAGTATACAGACGAATTCATATCTTAACATATCTGTTACTGTAAACTTTTCCTGACATCTTCTGAAAATTTCTCCGTAATTTATGGTATTTTGGTATTATATATACATATGTAAATTATGTGTTGAAGAATACCAATCTAAGTCCTATAATCTATTATATATCAAAAATCATTTCCCTGATTATACAAGATGGATCCCGCATCTAGTTCAAATTCCTTAAACTCCGACAGCTATTCTGTGATGACCCGGATTTTTCCGACTACTTGATTATACTATCTACATGATTTAATAATTCTGACTTGATAAGCAAAGAATTTTAATAAGTCTTGAACCACCGGAAAGAGTTTTACACAAGCTTTTGGTCACCCTTTTATTCCTACGATTCACGAACGTCATAACTTGTATTAATTATATATATGTACATATATGTATATATATTTAACTTAAAAATATGATAATTAAATATCTCATTAAGTATATTAACAAGGTATTATATATACATTTTCATACTACTAATTTAAAGAGTTTTCGAACAATATATATGTTACTTTTTAAACGACGAAATTAACTTATGTTAAAATGTATTTACATACAATGTATTATGTTAAAATGTATTTACATACAATGAGTATAAATACACTTAGTAATATACAAATACAGATAAGGGATAGCTATATTCATATTTCCGTTCATTTTTCTCAAGAATTCTACTCGTATTTATACGGTATTTATACGGTATTTATATGCGTATTATACGCAGCTTCTAGAAGTATTTACTATTGGTATATACCAATAGAAATCTGCATGATTGATATATTATGTCATGCATGACATTATCAATCTTATTATGTCATGCATGACATCATCAATTTAACTTATACTTGATATTAGTCAAAAAGGACAACATAAGTTGTCTATAAATACCTTAAAAACGTTTTTATGCATACACCCATTTTTCCATTCCATTTTCTCATTCATACTCTCTAAATTCTCTCTCAAAATACTCCCATCTTCATACTAGATCATCCCCAAGCATTTTCTTCATCGTTTAGCTTCAAAAACAATCTATAATCATCATATAAGAAGCAATTAAGAACACTTACTTTGATTCAAGTTTTGCTTCCAAGTTTGGTTATCTTTAAGCACCAATTCAAGGAGTCTTTCAAGCTCTAGAAATCCTCTTCATATTCAGCTACTTACCTTTCTTAAATCAAGGTATTAGCCTTACCAAAACTCTTGTTCAATTCATATGATTATAGTTATATATATATATAAGAATTCATAACTAATAACTACTAGAACATAGTTTAGTTAATTTTAAACTTATTTGGAAAACTAATCTAATTTTTCTAACTTAACTCTAATAACACTTATTTATATGTATTATGATGTTATATTAAGATATTATAAGAACTTATAACTTGTACATATGAAGAACACCTTAAAAACTATATTAACCATATCCTTGCTAACTTTTCCTATATTCGAACATGTTATCATTAGTATAACAAAATATTATAATCTTGGTTGATTCCGAGCTTGTATATATATAATAATCTTGGTACGTCCCATGACAATACGTATACAATACGTTTTGATAAATCCTAAGTCAATACGTCTCTGGATTGATGCAAGACAATATGTACACAATACGCCGTGGGGTAATTCTAAGATTATATATATATATATATATATATATATATATATATATATATATATATATATATATATATATATATACCGATTATTGGACTGTTGGACTTTTCAGACTATTTTGGACTACTAACAATGGACTACTAACAAGGGACTACTAACAATGGACTACTAACATAAAATGTTAAAATTATTATATAAGTATTCTATGAACTTGCTATATTAATTTTGTTCACATGTATTATTATCTGAATCGTTATTATTGTTATAGGTTCGTGAATCGAAGGACGTCAGCTATATTTTAATAAGTTGGAAACTTGTTAAAACTATACTTTTACGACAGTGAGTATATAGTCCCATTTTTAAACTCTACAAATATTTTGGGATGAGAATTACATGCAGCTTTTGTTTTTCGAAATAGACACAAGTACTTAACTATTTATTCTATGTTGAGTTGTACCTTTGTATATTTCCCTAATAGTCTGGTAACTATTTGTTACATGTGGTTAACATGTAAGCGCGAATCCTATTGATAGATCTATCGGGTTTGACAACCCCACTCGGGCTAGTTAGCACTAGTTCATAACGGGTGTTTAGTACTTCGTTTTACTACACTTGGTACGGTGTAGAGATAACTTTGAAAAGGGAATATGCACGGAAAACATCTGTTAAGTATAGTTACTGGGCGCTCAACAACATATAGAATATCTTTGCAGAAACGTTTATAACATGAAATCTTGTGGTCTATTATTATATCTTATGCTAGCTTTAAAACCTATATCTCACCAACCTTTGTGTTGACAGTTTAAGCATCTTTATTCTCAGGTCTTTAAAAGTCTTCCGCTGATGGCTTGCTCATGGTGTTGCGTGGCGTCGTTCATGCTTGTGTTTAAAGAAAGTTGCATTCTAATAAACGTTATCTTTGTCATGTAATATATTTGGCTATTATGCCCACGTTGTAATATTCCAAAACTTATGTATTCGGGGATCATTTCTCAAATGATCGCCCACATGTTTAAAACTTTCATTTACATATGAAAGGTTTGGTCGTTATGAAATAAGAATGCAATATTTTATAAAACGTATCATATAGAGGTCAAATACCTCGCTATTGAGATCAATGAATAACGTACCTCGTTTATAGTAATATGGACGGGTCGTTTCAGTTGGTATCAGAGCAGAGGTCTTAGCGAACTAGAAATTGCATTAGTGTGTCTGACCGGTATTTGTTAGGATGCATTAATGAGTCTGGACTTTGACCGAACTTGTTTTTAAAAACCATTGCTTATCATTTTTGGTCGGAAATTGAATATTATAGCATGTAAATATTATGTGATATATTTCTAATGTGGTAGTTAATGTGTGATAGATGTCTACTTCTAGCACCAATCTCATTATCACAATCAGCGACTCCGAAGATGAATCTCCAGCAAAAGTACCAGTCATCGACTTATCTGATAACGACGATGATCCGAAGGAAATCATCTATATAACTGATGATGATGATGACCTGGAGTTGGACGCATTTTGGGAAGATTCACAAATCTCAGAGGAACCGAAGGAGGAACCTGAGGAGAACGAAGTAAAAGAAATTACGGAGGCAGAATTTAATAAGGAAAAGGAACTTGTGGTCCGCCAGCTAGAATTTCCTAATCCGGAGTATAATAAAAGATTTATTGCTAAAAGTGAACCTAACACTTCTACCCCTAGTCATCCTCCTGTTATTAACTCTATTGAGGCACCATCCCGACCAAGGTACAAACGTACCGCTAGAATGAGAACGATGTCAGTAGCTGAGACGCGAAAACTCTTTGGTTTCCCAGATCCCGCAGATTTCCCAGATTTGTCCCAAAACAATAAGAAGTCTCGTCATTTTTAATCTATCCCAGCAGCTACCATACTTCACGCCTTGTATAATAGTTATTGTGTGCTATATTTTATCTTACCTATGTTTTATGTAAAATAGTGGTATTGTATTTTTGTAAAATATTGTACCAAAAGTTTAAGCGTGAAGTACTAATGTATTAAGTTTTTCATGATAGAATATTATCTTAATTGTAGTAGTTAATTTATGTACTAGCTATTAAGTATGAACTTTAACGGGTAGGTACTACCCGAACTGCAATTATAAAATGCCAATAAGAAGAAATGAGGCTTTTATAAAAATTAGTTCATATTATTAGTATGCTACAAAGTACTATTAACTACTTATAATATTCTATATATGATTAATTTATATCATTTGGCTATTTTTGAAGGAAATGGCTCCAGTTACCAAACAGCACATGAACATGAGCGAGGAAGATTTCCGTAGTTTTCTTACTGCAAATGTAACTGCAGTATTGGATGCACTTAACAAAAACAACCATTCAGGGTCTAGCAGTGGAACTCATCATGGTACAACAGAAAACCGTGTAGGATGTTCCTACAAAACTTTCATGAGTTGTAAACCCCATGAATTTGAAGGAACGGAAGGTCCAGTTGGACTAAAGCGTTGGATTGAAAAAGTAGAAACTGTTTTTGCTATAAGTAATTGTGCAGAAGAAGACCGCGTAAAATACGCTTCTCATACTTTCAAAAATAACGCTTTAACATGGTGGAATACCTACCTAGCAAACGTGAGGGAGAATACTTCTTACGACCTACCATGGGCAGCATTTAAACACTTGCTGTGTGAGCATTATCGCCCCCTAAACGAGATGAATAAATTGAAAGCAGAGTTGAGGGAATTGCGCACCAAGGGTGATAACATCACTGCCTACGAGCAACAGTTCACAGAGCTAGCGTTAATGTGTCCTGGAGTATTTGAAGATGAAGAAGCAAAAGTTGAACAGTTTGTGAAAGGATTACCTGAGCTAATCCAAGAAAATGTAAGTGCATCTAATCCAACAACAATGTACGAAGCAAGCAAGATGGCCCATAAGTTAATGGACCAAATCAAAGAAAGAAACAAGGAAAAGACGGCTGCTGAGGCCAAAACAAATGACCACAAGAGGAAGAACGAAAATCGTGATAAGAATCACAACTATCAACACCACAACAAGAAGCAGGAAGTTTCGCAGGGTGTGAGTAACGAGAGGAACCAGAATACCTACCAGGGGAAATAACCCCAATGGCATAAATGCAAGAGACACCACTTTGGGAATTGCACGGTGGTGTGTAAAAATTGCAACAAAGTAGGGCATCATATTCAAAATTGTAGGTTTCCTCTCACAGATGTTAATAAAGCCGCTCTTGAAGCTGTTGTTTGTTATGGGTGCGGGAAAAAGGGCCATTACAAGAACAAGTGCCCGAACCAAAATAGTCCAGCCCGTGGAAGAGCATTTAATATAAATGCTAACGATGCACGAGAAGACCCGAAGCTTGTTACGGGTACGTTTACTATCGATGAATTACCTGCCTATATTTTATTTGATACTGGTGCCGATAGAAGTTATGTAAGTAAAGAATTTTGCTCTAAACTAAATTGCCCCTTAGTGCCCCTGAAGGATAAATGTATTGTAGAATTAGCAAATGGTAAACTAGTTAAAGCTGATAAAATCTGTCGTAAACATAAGCTTAAATTAACTAGTGAGACATTTGTAATTGATTTGATACCTGTTGAGTTGGGGAGTTTTGATGTAATTATTGGTATGGATTGGATGTCTAAGATGAGAGCGGAAGTTGTTTGTTATAAAAAGGCGATTCATTTTCCCTGCGTGAGCGGGAAACCATTGATGGTGTTCGGAGAAAAGAGTAATCATAAGCTAAACTTTATTAGCTGTTTGAAGGCCCAAAAGTGCATAAAGAAGGGATGCTATGCTATCTTAGCACATGTGAAGAAGATCAACACGAAGGAGAATAGCATTAGTGACATGCTTGTGGTAAGAGATTTTCCCGAAGTATTTCCAGAAGAATTACCGGGATTACCTCCGCCTAGATCTGTAGAATTTCGAATAGACCTAGTACCGGGAGCTGCACCAGTGGCTCGTGCTCCGTATAGACTCGCACATCTGAAATGAAAGAACTACAAAGTCAATTGTAGGAATTGCTAGATCGTGGATTTATTCGACCGAGTACTTCACCATGGAGAGCTCCGATCCTGTTCGTTAAGAAGAAAGACGGATCCTTCCGAATGTGTATAGACTACCGCGAGTTAAACAAGCTAACTATCAAGAATCGGCACCCATTGCCGAGAATTGATGACTTGTTTGATCAGCTGCAAGGATCACGTGTTTACTCCAAAATTGACCTAAGATCGGGTTACCATCAGTTGCGAGTAAAAGAAGAAGATATTCCGAAGACCGCATTTAGAACACGCTACGGTCACTATGAATTTTTGGTCATGTCGTTCGGGTTGACAAACGCACCCGCTGTATTCATGGACCTCATGAATCAAGTATGTAGTCCGTATTTAGATAAATTTGTTGTCGTCTTTATTGATAACATTCTTATTTACTCCAAGAATGAGCAAGAACACGAGCAACATTTAAGGTTGGTGCTGGAACTGTTAAGAAAAGAACAGTTATATGCCAAATTTTCTAAGTGCACATTTTGGTTGAAGGAAGTACAATTCCTTGGAAATGTCGTTAGCAGTCAAGGAATTAAGGTTGATCCCGCGAAGGTCGAAGCCATTGAAAAATGGGAAACCCCAAAGACTCCGACACAGATACGCCAATTTTTGGGTTTAGCTGGTTATTATAGAAGGTTTATTCAAGATTTTTCCCGAATAGCCAAACCATTAACCACGTTAACACACAAAGGGAAGAAGTATGAATGGACCTCCGAGCAGGAAACTGCATTCCAGCTATTGAAAAAGAAACTAACTTCGGCGCCTATTTTTTTCATTACCTGAAGGAAACGAAGACTTCGTAATTTATTGTGACGCATCGCGACAAGGTTTTGGTTGTGTTCTCATGCAACGAACAAAGGTTATTGCTTACGCCTCTCGACAGTTGAAAACTCATGAACGGAATTATACGACACATGATTTGGAGTTAGGAGCAGTTGTTTTTGCATTGAAAATGTGGAGACACTACTTATATGGGGTCAAATGTACAGTGTACACTGATCACAAAAGTCTTCAACACATATTCGATCAGAAACAATTGAATATGAGGCAACGACGGTGGGTTGAGCTAATAAACGACTATGATTGTGAAATTCGTTACCATCCCGGGAAAGCAAATGTAGTAGCTGATGCATTAAGCATGAAAGAAAGAGAACCGATTCGAGTACGAGCAATGAATATGAAAATTCGTACGAACCTCACCTTACAAATAAAGGAGGCTCAACGAGGAGCTCTTACGGAAGAAAACTTTGGAAATGAGATGCTCAAGGGTTTAGACAAGCAACTAGATATACGAGAAGACGGAACCCGATATTTTAATGGACGCATTTGGGTACCAAGGTTTAAAGGGTTAAGAAAATTGGTTTTGAATGAGGCGCATAAGACGAGATACTCGATACATCTCGGAGCTGGAAAGATGTATCAAGATCTTAAGGCACATTTTTGGTGGCCTAATTTAAAGGCAGATATTGCAACATATATAGGGGAGTGCTTAACTTGCTCCAAAGTTAAGGCAGAACACCAGAAACCATCAGGGTTGCTTCAACAACCAGAAATCCCAGAATGGAAATGGGAGTGTATTACCATGGATTTCATTACAAAGCTACCAAAGACTGCATGGGGTTATGACACCATCTGGGTAATTGTTGATCGTCTTACCAAATCTGCTCATTTCCTGCCTATGAAGGAAATGGATAAGATGGAGAAATTGGTACGATTATACATGAAGGAAGTCATTTCAAGACATGGAGTACCTATCTCCATTATATCCGATTGCGATAGTAGGTTTACGTCAAGGTTCTGGCAATCACTACATGAAGCTCTAGGAACTCGTCTGGATATGAGCACTGCATATCATCCTCAAACCGATGGGCAAAGCGAAAGGACCATTCAGACTCTCGAAGACATGCTTAGAGCATGTGTGATCGATTTTGGGAACGGATGGGATAAATATTTACCATTGGCAGAATTCTCGTATAACAACAGTTATCATACGAGCATTAATGCTGCACCATTCGAAACACTTTATGGAAGAAAGTGTAGATCCCCTATCTGTTGGAACGATGTAGGTGACAGACAACTTACTGGTCCTGAGATCATACATGAGACTACCGAAAAGATTGTGCAAATTAAGGAGAGATTGAGAACCGCTCAAAGTCGTCAAAAGAGCTACGCTGGTGTTCGAAGAAAGCCATTGGAATTTCAGGTTGGCGACATGGTTATGTTAAAGGTGTCACCTTGGAAAGGTGTGATACGCTTTGGCAAGAGGGGTAAACTTAACCCAAGGTACGTGGGGCCGTTTAAAATCATCGAACGCATTGGACCGGTGGCCTATCGACTTGAGTTACCTCAAAAACTTGCCGGTGTACATAACACCTTTTATGTTTCAAACTTGAAGAAATGCCTTGCAAAAGAAGACCTCACGATTCCGCTCGAAGAAATCCAAATCGATGAAAGGTTACATTTTATCGAAGAACCCGTCGAAATTATGGACCAGGAAGTCAAGCGACTCAAACAAAGCAACATACCGATTGTTAGAGTCCGATGGAATGCTCGGAGAGGACCCGAGTTCACTTGGGAACGAGAAGATCAGATGAAGCAGAAGTACCCACATCTGTTTACTGATATCATACGTTGAATAGGTACTACTTTAAATTTCGGGACGAAATTTCTTTAACGGGTAGGTACTGTGATGACCCGGATTTTTCCGACTACTTGATTATACTATCTACATGATTTAATAATTCCGAATTGATAAGCAAAGAATTTTAATAAGTCTTGAACCACCGGAAAGAGTTTTACACAAGCTTTTGGTCACCCTTTTATTCCTACGATTCACGAACGTCATAACTTGTATTAATTATATATATGTACATAGTTGTATATATATTTAACTTGAAAATATGATAATTAAATATCTCATTAAGTATATTAACAAGGTATTATATATACATTTTCATACTACTAATTTAAAGAGTTTTCGAACAATATATATGTTACTTTTTAAACGACGAAATTAACTTATGTTAAAATGTATTTACATACAATGTATTATGTTAAAATGTATTTACATACAATGAGTATAAATACACTTAGTAATATACAAATACAGATAAGGGATAGCTATATTCATATTTCCGTTCATTTTTCTCAAGAATTCTACTCGTATTTATACGGTATTTATACGCGTATTATACGCAGCTTCTAGAAGTATTTACTATTGGTATATACCAATAGAAATCTGCATGATTGATATATTATGTCATGCATGACATTATCAATCTTATTATGTCATGCATGACATCATCAATTTAACTTATAATTGATATTAGTCAAAAAGGACAACATAAGTCTATAAATACCTTAAAAACGTTTTTATGCATACACCTATTTTTCCATTCCATTTTCTCATTCATACTCTCTAAATTCTCTCTCAAAATACTCCCATCTTCATACTAGATCATCCCCAAGCATTTTCTTCATCTTTTAGCTTCAAAAACAATCTATAATCATCATATAAGAAGCAATCAAGAACACTTACTTTGATTCAAGTTTTGCTTCCAAGTTTGGTTATCTTTAAGCACCAATTCAAGGAGTCTTTCAAGCTCTAGAAATCCTCTTCATATTCAGCTACTTACCTTTCTTAAATCAAGGTATTAGCCTTACCAAAACTCTTGTTCAATTCATATGATTATAGTAATATATATATATAAGAATTCATAACTAATAACTACTAGAACATAGTTTAGTTAATTTTAAACTTATTTGGAAAACTAATCTAATCTTTCTAAATTAACTCTAATAACACTTATTTATATGTATTATAATGTTATATTAAGATATTATAAGAACTTATAACTTGTACATATGAAGAACACCTTAAAAACTATATTAACCATATCCTTGCTAACTTTTCCTATATTCGGACATGTTATCATTAGTATAACAAAATATTATAATCTTGGTTGATTCCGAGCTTGTATATATATAATAATCTTGGTACGTCCCATGACAATACGTATACAATACGTTTTGATAAATCCTAAGTCAATACGTCTCTGGATTGATGCAAGACAATATGTACATAATACGCCGTGGGGTAATTCTAAGATTATATATATATATATATATACCGATTATTGGACTGTTGGACTTTTCGGACTATTTTGGACTACTAACAATTGACTACTAACAAGGGACTACTAACAATGGACTACTAACATAAAATGTTAAAATTATTATATAAGTATTCTATGAACTTGCTATATTAATTTTGTTCACATGTATTATTATCTGAATCGTTATTATTGTTATAGGTTCGTGAATCCAAGGACGTCGGCTATATTTTAATAAGTTAGAAACTTGTTAAAACTATACTTTTACGACAGTGAGTATATAGTCCCATTTTTAAACTCTACAAATATTTTGGGATGAGAATTACATGCAGCTTTTGTTTTTCGAAATAGACACAAGTACTTAAATATTTATTCTATGTTGAGTTGTACCTTTGTATATATCCCTAATAGTCTGGTAACTATTTGTTACATGTGGTTAACATGTAAGCGCGAATCCTATTAATAGATCTATCGGGTTTGACAACCCCACTCGGGCTAGTTAGCACTAGTTCATAACGGGTGTTTAGTACTTCGTTTTACTACACTTGGTACGGTGTAGAGATAACTTTGAAAAGGGAATATGCACAGAAAACATCTGTTAAGTATAGTTACTGGGCGCTCAACAACATATAGAATATCTTTGCAGAAATGTTTATAACATGAAATCTTGTGGTCTATTATTATATCTTATGCTGGCTTTAAAACCTATATCTCACCAACCTTTGTGTTGACAGTTTAAGCATGTTTATTCTCAGGTCTTTAAAAGTCTTCCGCTGATGGCTTGCTCATGGTGTTGCGTTACGTCGTTCATGCTTGTGTTTAAAGAAAGTTGCATTCTAATAAACGTTATCTTTGTCATGTAATATATTTGGCTATTATGCCCACGTTGTAATATTCCAAAACTTATGTATTAGGGGATCATTTCTCAAATGATTGCCCACATGTTTAAAACTTTCATTTACATATGAAAGGTTTGGTCGTTATGAAATAAGAATGCAATATTTTATAAACCGTATCATATAGAGGTCAAATACCTCGCTATTGAGATCAATGAATAACGTACCTCGTTTGTAGTAATATGGACGGGTCGTTTCATATTCCAATATGGATATTCACCTGAACTCCGAAAGCAGCGTAACCGGAATGGATCAACCAATTAGCCATCACCTATTCTGGATGAATTGAGGATAGGTTCGTAGCCTACTTAATCATTGAAGACAAGAAGAAGGTGATCCCTTCCATCCACCACATTCCCCTCTTTACCGGCAAACCTGTTCGTAATACCATTTTCTCTCTCATTTCCAGGGTATCTCGTCATGATTATATATTATCTCAAATTCTAGATCTTATTCATCCGCTCGTCCGAACCGACAATCACCCCGGTGTAATAGAAGAAGTCAACGAGCTTCGCGCTCGAGTAGTGGCTTTGGAGAATATGGTGCAAAGGTCACAAGCACCAGCAGCATCACCGGCATCAACAGTACCACCATCATCAACACCAACAGTACCATTACCACCATCAACAACATCCACATCCCATGATTCAACATCACAAAATGTTCCACGAGCATCAACGTCATACGCACCATAGATACCAAGGAGTACCAACAACAATAACCAATGAAGTATTGATTCATAACTTCATTAGAAAAATATTCTACGGCGATTAAGTAATATCTAAAGTTTTAGAGATTATATATTCTAGTCCTAATCGAAAACCATATGAGATTAATATTATGTTAACTCATTAAATTCATGATTACATCTAAAGAAAATATATATGCAGGTATATTTTCATAAAGATTATAATTAAAAATTCTTTTGTACAAACTGTTAATGGTGAGAATATTTTAACGGGTAGGTGATACCCGAGAGATATATAAATTCACAATTAATATGTTACATTGTTCGATCCTGATTCAACAAATCATCAACTATACTCACTACTTTCATAACGATATACATTCTTTCCTATAAATCAAAACAACCATTTGCATTCAAATTTGATTACATATTCTGATTTTGAAAAATCAGAATCCAAGCCAAGATTTAACAGAAAACATCACTCTTAGATTCTTACATCTTTTAAAGCTATACTTTAACTTCAAAACTTTGCTAGAACATCATTTCTATTCATAAAACCCAGAAAAATATTTGTATCATTCAAAATTTTAGAACATCATATGTATCTTGACAATTACAATCTTCATGCAAACCCTTCAAACTTTTGAAAACACCTCGGATTGATAACCGACGATTCGGTTATGATAACTTTGAATGCTGATGAAGCAGCAAAAACTGTAAACGACCTTAACAGCCAAAAGTTTGATGATAAAGAATAGTGTGTTGGCAAAGCTCAGAAAAAGAGAAGGTTTGGAACTGGAAAACGGATTGAGCAAACTATGAAGGAGGCTGTGGACAAATCACAAAGACTAAACCTACCTTCAAAGAATCCAAATGATTCAATATCTGCTGAAGTCATTAACGAATACCCTGCTCCTGACTCTAAACCTTTACGGACAAATCTTCTTTATCATCTTTCGACATTAGAAATTCTAAGATATCATCGTATCTTTCATTATAAATATCCTAGATATTTCTGAAGATATTTTCATAACTATTCTTATCTAAAATCATTTATCTCTTCGCGATATCTGCGTTACATCATAAAGGAAACTATTTTAGTTTCTAAATTCTGAAAAATTCGAATTTAAAATATGAATGTTTTGAAGAAGTGTTGGGAACTGAAGCATGAGCTAGTATAATATAATGACACCTGATCAACGTGATTATATTACAGTAAGTCATGCTGAGTTTCTAAATAGAACGTGATGGTTCACAAATCATATCGTCATCATGTGCCATGTTACACAACTCTTACATTCTATCTCATCTCCAAACATATTAAGAACATATCTTCTGGATAGTTCTATTTTTCTGGATATTCTGGTAATTTGACAAATCAAGATCGTGTCATTACAATTTCCTTCTTAGAACATTAATTATGTTCATTCCGAAATTCATATCTACGAATTCTGGACCATTACCCGCTTGACCTAAAGTCGGGAAGAGAAAACAAAAGCATGAAGCTTCAAAATATCAATGAAAGTATAAATCACAGTAAATTGGAGAGAGTATTAACTGTGGATGTCAATGATTACAGAAAGACGGAAGCAGAGACATCGAAATATAAGGGAAGATATAAAACCCAACAACAACCCAGAAATTACAAACCGTATATATCGATGCATATAGCAATATAAAGACATGGGAGAACTAAAAACACTATAAAACCCAAAGTATAGTAGAAGTGAATAGATTCTTCTGGCGGCAGATGGAAAAGAAGAATGACGGATATGAAGGTTAGAAGTATATCAAGAATCAGAACTGGATGGAGCATATTGACGAATGCTTTAAAGTATGACTTGAGAGAGAAAGAATAGAAGGTGTGAGCTGTAAGGAAACGAAGGGGGTGGATTTATAGTAAAATATCCGATAGAGTAATCAAAACAGATGGTTGCATTTAAAGCGGATCCTAATTTCCTTAATTACCGAAGAATCAAATCTTATTACGAAGATTTTCTCCAAATCCCGTGAACTCTGGAAATCAACCCTATCTACGTCAAAGGATATAATGAAACTTTACTCTTCTCATTTCATTCTTTTGTGATAACTTCACTCGTACACTACGCATAAATAATTTGTTTTATCCATATTACTCAATGATGATAAAACTCTAATTTTCAACTCGTATGAGTCATGAAAACATACTTATCGTCATCCATGACCATCCCAACCAAATTTCGGGATGAAATTTCTTTAACGGGTAGGTACTGTGACAACCCGGAAATTTTTGACCAAATTTAAACTTTATCTTTAAATGATTTAATGTTTCTGACACGATAAGCAAAGTCTGTAATGTTGAAATCCCAAAAACTTTGAACTGTGTTCATATATTCATTTACCCTTCTACTGTTCCCGACGATTTACGAACAATTATGTGTAAATAGATATGCATGAATATATATATATATATATATATATATATATATATATATATATATATATATATATATATATATATATATATATGTGTGTGTGTGTGTGTGTGTGTGTGTGTGAATATTAAATTGAGAAATATTAATAAAACATTTAATGGTTTGATTGATATGAAAATAAGTTATGAAGTCTATTATATGACTAGAGAAAGTTAACAAAGTATTAGATGAATAATACTTTACATGAACGTAATTGTTTCAATATATTTATTGACAGAATTAAATGATAATATCAAATGATTGAATTATCAGATACATTGTGATATGATTACGGATCTCTGTAGTAAGGTCCACTTTGATTTAAGAAATTCATTCATTTTGACAATATTCGGAAAATGGTAAAGTGATTTACATGTAAGAACAAAAGTGTCAAATAATGAGAACTAGACAAACGTTAGTGGAGAATTGAATTTCATAGTATTCGATTGATTTATTTTCAAACGTGCGAAAACGTTTTTCGATACAGTAGGAATTGATTATTAAAATGTTTTTATTTGAATAACTTAATTTGAATATATATAATAAGTTAAAATATTAATTATTAGAACTAAATATATAAATAACTCGCAACGTGTATTTAAAACATGTTTATGAATATTGAATATATATACGATTCCAGATTAGTTAAGTAAACGATAGTAACACTTGTTGATTGATTCGACTGATTATTTAATATATTAATTAGAACGTTTGAGAAATTAAAATAAACATTTACGCATAAAGGAATTTTATCAATTTAAGCTTTAAAGTGTAAACGTGACGTGTTATAATAATTTCTATTATTTAAACGATTTTGAAATAAACTTTGAAATATAACTGATTTTGAAAAACTAAATATTATTAAATAAATATTTCAATTATATATTATATGTACAAATTTATTACTAAATGAAAATATATTTATATTTTACAAAGTGATAAAATATAATATTAACTTAGTCATAAAACGTTTGGTTTAAAATAATATATTTTGGTAAACAACGAGACATTAATTTATAGAAGCAAATGACCAAAACACTCGAAAGTTCAAGATACACTTTGAGTAATATAGTTTATTGATAATTTAAGACTATATTTTGACAAAGGTACGAATCACGAAACATAAAGTACAAGTTTTCTAAGCGTACGAAAGGACGTTCGAAAATCCGAAATCGAGACATAAACCGAGTATCAACGTACGAGTCAACGGACCTAAAATTACAAGTCAACTATGTACATGAATATAATATAATATATATATAATTAATATAAATTATATATATATTATATATATAATAATATGTCGACAAACAAGAAAACAAAAAAATTGTGAGTGGATTTTGGGGCCATGCGATCGCATGGGAAATAGGCATAAAACCCATGCGATCGCATGGGGGTCAGGAATCAGAATTCTTCTATAAATAGCCCAGGTTTCTGGCCGAATCCTTTCAATCTATTTTCTCTCAATCTCTCTACATTCTCTGTATATATATATATTAATTATTATTATTATTATTATTATTATTATTATTATTATTATTATTATTATTATTATTATTATTATTATTATTATTATTATTATTAAAGATTATTATTAATTCTAATATTATTATTAGCAGTATTAGTATTATTATTAGTATATGCATAAAATACTACGACTGGGTCATGAGCGAATTATTTCAAAACGGGTTTTATGAGCGAGATAGAGCTAAGGAAATTATGGGTTATAGCTATGGAGGTTATGGGTATGGATCGGGGGTATCTAGTATTTATCATCTCCGTTGTGTCTACGTACTTTCCTACAATATTGAATCACAATATTGATACGTGAGCATTCATATCTTATCTTTTATATATTAATAGTGTATCCATGTCTAGTGCTCGAGTATATATGTTTATACATGCTTGTATGCTTTAATTTTGTCGTTAGATAGTTTATGATTAATCACGAATTTGATACATAGACTACTGATATAAAGTATATGATATGCATGTTTTTGGAAAGCTGGCGAAAAATTATTAACTTTTCATTTAGAAATCGTGTGATTTCGATGAACGGATTAAAAGATATGGTCAACTGAATTATGATTAACATTAATTGAAATTGCTTTTGAATCTGCAATTGATATTTAAACAACTTGTTTATAAGATTGATAAATTGTAATTTCAAATATTACGAGTAAATGAATTTCTATATAAAGCACGTCTCGTTATGTTGAACAATTGTCAAAGTTGATTGCCTTATCATGTTTTAAAGTTTTATAAACACTATATTCTGGTTTTACAAGTATTGGAAACTATATGAAATGTTAAAATATATATTTAATTGCCATGATCATTCAAATACAATATAACTCTTGAAATAAATAATGTTTTGAGTTTGATAAACTATAAATTCGTTCAACTATCAAGACTCATACTATGTTAATATAATAAACATGTATAGATTTAAAGATCACATTGGGTCAGGTTGACTTTTGAAATGACTTTTGTTAACTTTCACATGTCGGTTTCGAGCATTAGGATTGTGATACACTATGACCCGACCTAGCTTGTTAAGACATGTATTGACCAACATATGTTCTCTAGGTTGAGATCTACGGTTATTTTGCATTCCAAGTTTCGGTCACATTTCAGTGAATGACCTTATGTGCTGCTAAGGTGAGTTTCATTTGCTCCCTTTTTAAATACTTTTGCAATCTATATTTTTAGGCTGAGAATACATGCACTTTATTTTAAAAGCAATGGACACAAGTACATACTAAATTCTACACCGAGTTTGAACCAAAAATCCCTTAGCTTTGGTAACTAGTAACTGCCGGTTATAAGAACTGGTGGGCGCGAGTAGTTATATATGGATCCATAGGGCTTGACATCCCCGTCTGTTCCAGGTATAGAGACCCTAGCCTGAACTATAAAACAGACGTATGCTATTTGAGGTTAGTACACGTTGGATTGCGTGTATTGTACATGTTGGTTGCATGTATGTTAAAACAGGGGTACTTATTATAACGTTAAAGCTTAGTTACCAGGGTGCTCAATCTTGTAGAATATTTTGATAAACGTTTCTGGATGAAACAACTGAAATCTTGTGATCCACCTTTATATACAGATTATGCGAAACATTAAAACTATGAACTCACCAACCTTTGTGTTGACACTTTCAAGCATGTTTATTCTCAGGTTCCTAGAAGTCTTCCGCTGTTTGCTTATATGTGATACAAGCTATGTGCATGGAGTCATACATGCTTTATTCGAGAACACGTTGCATTCACAAAATCATCACCATGTATCTTATTTTGACTGCATTATCAACGGATGTAGTATTGTAAACTATTATTTAGGATGATTGTCTATATGTAGAAATCATCAAACGTCAAAAACCTTGGAATTTGATATTCAATTATGGTGTGTCTTTTCAAAAGAATGCAATGTTTACAAAACGTATCATGTAGAGGTCGGTACATCACTGTGAAATCGATGAATGATGTATTCGTCCAAAAGGGATTTGGACGGATCGTCACAATTACTGCTACATGTGTTCTTTTTTTGGTACTGTGTATGGTTGCATCGCTAGACACACATAACTCTTACAGGTACGTATCATTTGCCCTATCTTTTTCGTTTTTATGAGCATTTCTGGCCGGAGGTCCTTTTGGAAGCAATATCTTTTGCTTTAGAGTAGAGGTAGGGACGACCTTATCCAGGCGCGGGTTCTATACCCGCGGGTGGAGTAGTGACTTCCTTCTAATCTATGGTACGATGAATGATTGTCTACACTCACCTCTCCCATACCCCACTTTTGTGAGATTGGGTATTGTTGTTGTTGTTGTTGTTGTTGTGTGTGTGTGTATATATATATATATATATATATATATATATATATATATATATAGGCAGGATCAATGGGGAAGTAACCAATCGGGGGGAAGCGGGGGGAAGCAAATTTTTTTTTTTTTTCGTTTTTTGAAAAAACTTTGTTCACGAACATTATAGATTGGATGAAAATATGAACATTTAAAAAAGACACTCCGTGATGAATGTTATTTGACCAAAGAAATGAGAACTAAACGAGTAGCAGCTCACAGTTACTAACAAGAGAGTCAAATAAGCTCAGGTGAATTTTTAAGCCCCCATAGCATAGACATCATCGGAATACTCGATAATTATTTCATCGATCCTGACGCACATGGGGAGTGTAGCAGAAGTCTTGATATCTCTGACACATCATCGTATTCACGTGTATGGCCAATATTAGTTGCACAAACTCCAAAAGACGCTCGATGTTGAAGTGTCCAAATATTTTCAATTCACTCAGGTTCTTCAACCAAATATTTGAATAGTTCTTGATTGTAATCGGTGTTTTAAAATAAGTCATATCACAAATCTACCACAAATGTAAGTAGTTCATTCGTCAATATATTTTGGCATGAATTTGAAAACATAGGATACAAGATGGACTTCAGTGACTTACATGTAGACTGAGCGTCTCCAGATTCTTAAGGTGAAAGGAATACATGTCATCTATATGCAGGTACTTAAGGTGTACTAAAGAGATTAGAAGCTCTTGTGGAAGCGAGTCAAAGGAAAAACACTGTAACCATAGGCCAAAACAAAGAGTAATAAGGCAAAGTCTTTATTTTACAAGCACATTATTAACTATATATATATATATATATATATATATATATATATATATATATATATATATATATACTAGATTTAAGAGTCCGTGCGTTGCACGACAACTCTAAGAAATAGCATTCGAAGACGTTTGTTTTGAAACCGAGTAGCTGTAGTATACAATTATAATTACAGAACTCTTAAGTTTTGATAACATTTGTATTGATACAATTTTTATTGTAAACGAAATTTATGAATATAATTACAATGTAACAATCAATTGTTCATAGTCAATGTCACCAAGTTTTATGTACTTTCTCCATGACAGTTAAAAAATGAACATAGCTGAAATAAAGCAACTACATGTGAAAGTTTATAGAAATTGTAATAGGACAACTTGAACGAAAGATAAAATAACGTCACTAAAAGATATTGTAGCTATGTAAAATAATAATACACGATGTAATATCCATTATGAGTTGAATTTGAACCTGCTTCAATAAGATTTGGATATACAGATTTTTTTGTGGTGTTTTAATGTATTTCTATTTGATATGTGGTACATGTGGTTATCTTCTTGTTTGTCATGTTTGAGGCAGCATACTCCGTATCCGAGATCTTCACTTTCCTTTTACACATTTTGCATGCGTTATAGCACCAAATCCGTTGGTCTTCGGTTTTGTAGATTTTTCCCTCACATGTTATTGGGTCGTCCTGAGTAAACGTTATTAGTTTTCCCTCTTAAAATCAACAACCCGTTATTATTTTATTTTAATAAAAAAGCTCTTGAAATCGACAACTTGTTATTGGGTGAATATCCAGTCAACAAAAAGTCTTTAATTATACTCTTTGCATACACTTTTATATTTCAAATCAACAATCTGGACTATGCATCTAATATCAAGTTCATAGTATATAAGAAAACATGAACGCAAAGTTCTCTTTTGTGCCACGTTCAAATACCATCGTAATGTGAAAAGTGTAGTTTATAGTATCGGTTATAGGCTTTTTAGTTTTAAGCGAGCCTGTTTTGACTTCGTTATTATATAGCATCAACATGAATACTTTAAACTATCATTTTAGCGTAACTTTAACTTAGAGAGCTCATTTAGGGAATGTTCAAACTAACATGTAGCAGGGTAAGAGTTTAAAAATAGAAAGTAACAGCAAGAACACTAAGGCATACAAAAGAATGCAGGACGCGTCTGATATATCATGAATCTATATCATAGCAGTAGACATGTCGTCAACATAGATTAAAAGTCTTGAAAACTCACCAAAAGTCTTCTCTTTTTTCACTAAACTTTAATGTATGCAGGTGCATATATTCCTTTTTATAGGCGCGAGACCACAGAGTAACCCTTAACCCAAATAGAAAAGGCATAGCATGAAGTGTCCAATAACATGTTATATATCTTATTTGTATATATAACATCATCATATTCAATCAATCGGCACCACATATAAAGTCAACAAAAGTCGCTGACTTGGTTTCCACTAAACCCTAATGTACGCAACTGCATACAGTAAGTTTTAACTCAGATAAAAACAGCATAGCATGATTGTGGTTAATCTATGATCAACACATAAAAAGTCAACAAAAGTCTTCTACTGATTTACCGCTAAACGCTAATGTGTGAAAGTGTATAAAATCCTTTGCGTAAGCTCAACGTAGACTACAGAGTAAGTTAATGAAAGCAGCATACATCAGACTTTCAATTAAGTCAATAAAGCCAATAAAATGTTGACTTTAAAGTCAGCATACTTAAATAAAATCAATAAACTCGGCAAACTTTAAAGTCAGCAAACTTAAAATGCTGCATATAAAGCCAATAAAGTCAGCAAACTCAATAAAATGCATATAACATCAGTCAAAGTCAATACAATTGCATATGAAGTCAATAAAGTCAGTCAAACTCAATACAATGCACATAACATTAATCAAACTCAATACAATGTACAACGGAACTTTTTAAGCTATAAAGTCAACAAAGTCAACAAATTCAACGGAAACAACACTTTTTATTCTATAAAGTCTACAGAGCAAAAATTAAAGATTGCAGAGAGTTTTTATACAACCATCCACAATAATAATCACATAAAGTTTGACTGATACAATTGCATATAAAGTCGGTCAAACTCAATAATCAACGTATAAAATCAGTCAAAATCATCATATAGAGTTTTAATACCTATCATCCTCCATAATTAGCATATAAAGTCAGTAAAACTCAAAATGGTCAACTGATATAAGCTTGCTAGCAAGCCTTTAGGCATATATAAGTGTGTATCAGAAGGTAACATATTAGTAAGGAATAAAAAAAGGAAGACAAATAATACCTGAACGAACAGGGCCAAAAGGTTTTCTTTAATCAGCTAGTTAATGTATTTTTTGACTTCCATATTAAATATTCGTGACGCGATATCTGCTAGGTCAGCCATAGTCAAAAGCGGGTACCGTCACATGAACCTCCCTAATTTTGGCCATTTAGGGTTGCATGTGAATGTATTAAAGAACTGTGGGTTACCATACACGTGGCATATCGCTAATGCATCCAGGTATTGCGTTAGAATTTGGAGCTGAAGCAGCAACATAGGCATAAAATGAAGTAATGAAACCTATACCCCTCGCACCCCTCGCAGTCGAACTAAAACACACACGTCCATGACACTTGACCACATGTTCACTCAATTTAGCCGATACAATAATAACGCACGAATCGTGAATAAGAGCAGAAGACATACAATGGCGATACTCTAACGGATATTCAATCATCTGTTCAACAGACACATCCTTCAAACCGTCAACTGCAGTAAGACAATTGACTAAAAAAATTATAAACGAAGTGCAACTAACACTAAAAGAATAAGAACCCATCATAGTCAATAGCCTTACCTAAGACAGTTGCATTAGTAACCGGATCTGAATCACCAACTGGAACCGGACCAAGACCAATAGTATAGCTCGAAAAAGTATTGCGACATGTATGATTATGACAGTCTACCACATTGTCACTCATAATATCGTCATGCATACCACTTCCACTCCCAGATGCATTGTCAAACACAACAACTGTATTTTCAACAAAGGTTTTAGGACGTTCATTACTGGCCATTAAACTAATATAGACAAACACAACGAACATGATTACAAATCTTATCCAAATTTAAAAAGATTGAAAATATAGTTGTTTTATTTAGCTATTATTCAGGGTTTAATAAATTTGAAAAATTTCATAACTGATATGCAGAACATAAAAATAAAAATAAACAAATATGCAGAAAAATCCATTATTATTTGAGTTACATATGTTTAAAACATTTTTTGATTTTCAGTTTGGTTACATATGTTTAAAACATTTTTTGATTTTCAGTTTGGTCGAATAGTAAGCCTAATCCTTTTTTTCCGGATTGTAAACATATAGTGTTTTCAGCAATATTTGTTTAAAAAACTAATATTGTTAATTTAATTAAACTTACAAACCTGATTAAATCAAAGAGACGATGGAATGTTGTAATATCTGAAATTTGACGGAAATTGATATGGCGTACCTTTAATTTCATGATATTGGACCAAATAATCGCACTTGAATCATCAATTTAGATTGTGTTAAGTTGGTTTCCGATACTATAAGTTGCGATTTAGGGTTTGTATCCAATGGATGAAAGAGACGATGAACATAGTGATTTAGGGTTTCAGTCGTCGAAAGGAGTGATTTTGGTTTGCGTCGGTTGAACAGAGAAGGAAAGCGAAATCTGTTTAAGGATTTTTTTTTCTTTCTTTTTTTCTTTTGTTTGTCCACAGTGGCATAGATTATTGCTAATGACAATTAGGCTGTGATTAACATGTCAGCATTTAGGATTAGGATTAAGCTAATGATACCACGTGAGATTTATTTTCACGATTTATATGATGAAACATAATATATATATATATATATATATATATATATATATATATATATATATATATATATATATATATATATATATAAACCAAAAAAAATTTCTGAATTGTGGTTGAAAGTTATTTTTGGATGTTTGTATCTATATATTATATCTATATATCTATATTATATTATATATATTATTAATTATTATAAATTATATATATGTATATTACTCCGTATGTCCACTAAAATCGATTTGCAAATGTTATCTAACAATGTAAAGGAGATAATTGCTTCAAAATATGCAACATAACTTCCAAACTAAAAATTGGCAAAGTTGCATAATGTATATACGTAGCTTTTTAATTTTCAAAACTTTTCAATATTTACATTTTAAATATTGTAATTGTTTACATTGTTTATTTAATATTAATATTTAATTTAATATAATGACATGTGACATATATACGTTTTATACAAGAGTTAGTATTATGGAATGATAACAAAGAACATATATAACTTAGACTTCACTAACATGTTTTCTTGGACTCATATTGTTTAAATTGTAGACGTTAAGTTACTAAGATCATCCAAAACAACCTTCAAAATTTGTCAATACCACGGGCTCTTAAACTCAAATGAATAATTGTTTGAAAAAAATTAATTAATTTTGCACAGTTATTTTACCCACCGTGCAACGCACGGGCTCTAAGTTTTAAAATTTGTCAACACCACGGGCTCATAAATAATTCTTATATTTTTTAGTATCGCTATTTACATACGAATATGAACTGTAAATTGCGTTTTTTGCACGGTTTTTTACATACATATATAAACCAAAAGTTTTTTGTGAATTGTGGTTGAAAATTATTTTAGGATGTTTGTATCTATATTATATATATATATATATATATATATATATATATATATATATATATATATATATATATATATATATATATATATATATATATTAAATTAATTACAAATTAATTAATGGAAAATTAATTACGGAGTACAATATTACACGTGATATTTAATATCAATAGACGTGATTTTTACAGATTACATATATGTATAGATTACATATATATGTACATATAATATAAATAGATATTATACATTAAATAATTGTAGACATGTCATTTTTAAAATATCTATTTAAATATATCTTAAATCTTAAATAAATATTTAATCTATACATATATATGTATAGATTACAAATTTTTTGCTTATGTGTCTTTTTTTAATATCGTTACTTACATACCAATATTAACTGCAAATCACGAGCTCTTAAACTAAATTTTTTATAAAAAAAAATTTCTCAACACCACGGGCTCTTAAATAATTCTTATACTTTTTCTATCTGCAAATCACGGGTTCTTAAACTCAAAAGAATTTTTAAAATTCGTCAACACCACGGGCTCTTAAATAATTCATATAATTTTTTCTATTTTTAGTATAGCTATTTACATACTAATATGAACTACAAATTACATTTTTTGCACGGTTTTTTACACACCCGTGCAATGCACGGGCTCAAAAACCTAGTATATATATATATATATATATATATATATATATATATATATATATATATATAGGAACGATCAAGGGATAAGCAACTTTAGGGGTACAAACTAGATAAGTAAATATTGGCCACACATTTCATAATTTTAATAGAGAGCCCAAATTTATACTAAAAAAACGCGGATGGGTATTATGGTCATTTGATAAATGTCCTGAAACAGCTTCCCATTCATCGCCAGTCGGTTTGGATGTGAAAATGGGAAACAACTATAGTAAAAGTCAGCTTCCCAATCTGAATCGTTGTACACTTCCAAGCCCTAATTAAAATCTTCCATCAATTCACCTTCTCAATTCCTAAATTAGTGTTTTGTTATGATCTCACATCGCCCAAGTATGGGATTAGGTGATGGCTTATAAGAAAGGTGTTCCCTCCTCCTTCAAGCTAGCTTTTGGGAGTGAGTTCTACACTTAACTTATGGCTAGTCCGAGCTTACCTCCGGTTCGTCCCAGGGTCGGCTTTGGATCTCTCCGGTTCGTCCCAGGAGATCATGACAATTGGTATCAGAGCTAACCTCATCTTTCGGGACCCGACACCTCGGAGTGGTGGCCTATGGAGTGGTGGCTTGGACCCGAAGAGAGGGTGCCAACCGTGACCAACATAGCCGTGACCAACGAGGACGTTGGCTCTTTAAGGGTGGGGTATTGTTATGATCCCACATCGCTTAAGTATGGGATTGGGTGATGGCTTATAAGAAAGGTGTCCCCTCCTCTTTCAAGCTAGCTTTTGGGAGTGAGTTCTACACTTAACTTATGGCTAGTCCGAGCTTACCTCCGGTTCGTCCCAGGGTCGGCTTTGGATCTCTCCGGTTCGTCCCAGGAGATCATGACATGTTTCTATTTCACTCCTAAAGTTTTATCGATCATCGTAATGGCCGGTTCCACCTCCACCAGCGGTGTTTATATCCAAGTAATCGAACACGTCATCAACAAAGTTCATGAGGAATTTATCAACAATGGTGGTCCAGGTAAAGGCGTTCTTAGCGAACTTCAAGGAGTGAGTGTTTTGATTACAGTTTTCATTCGATTTCTGTTGATTTTGGTAGCTTAGATCTAGTTATTTTTATTTTTATTTTTATTTTTTTTTTAAAAGCGTTAGCTTAGATCTAGTAATTAGGGTTTTCTTATTGCTCGTGTGATGTGATCTAATTGCGGTGATATGAGGCTGTTTGGATCTGTTGATGTGAATTTCATGTGTTTTTGTGTAGTTATGGGAGTTGAAGATGATGCAAGCTGGGGCGATAGTTGGTCCTGTTGATAGATTTGCTGGGGTAAACTCGATGGTGCATGGGGCTTTCTATGTATGTAACAATATACTGAGTCAGCAATTTGTATCTTATTAATGGGCTTTCTATGTATGTAACAATGGTAACATTTGTATCTCGAGAGCAATCTTCAAAATATCAAATTGATTTTGGCAATCTTCAAATGAATCTTACAGTTGGTTGTTTTGTCTACAACTTACACAAATGATCTCTTTGGAATTTATTGTTATTTTTTAATGTTGTATTTCATAAAAGAGTTTGTTATTGATCCTAATTATTTTAGGATTTCTTTCTTTTATTCGGGAAGC
The DNA here is from genome assembly GCF_046630445.1 of Rutidosis leptorrhynchoides. Lineage (NCBI taxonomy): Eukaryota > Viridiplantae > Streptophyta > Magnoliopsida > Asterales > Asteraceae > Rutidosis > Rutidosis leptorrhynchoides. The sequence continues at coordinate 17,957,288 of NC_092335.1, read as the reverse complement.
GTAAGCGGGATGAGTTTCCTCCTCAATATCGTCCAGGTGGATTTATTCCTCAGCAAGATGGAGCTGCATATGTGATAGCTGATAAATTTGAGGTGATATTTCATGGTGTCCAATCCAAGTTTAATTTCTACATGCTGATCGACATCATGACATATATGGTGTATTATCCAGTATTGTAGTATATATTGAGGATACTATATACTATATTTATCCCGATGAACTTGCACAAATCTTACTTATCATCATGAAACTTTTGTTCAGTAGGGACACATGAGCCTAGACTGATGTCCTACCTTTGGTGTTATTAATTATGACAGTGCTTCGAATTATTATTGGAGAAAACATTACCTATTGGCATTTGGCAAAGTAAAATCCTTATTTGAATTAGTAACTGCTTGTTTTTCGTATGTATTAAGCATTAAAATGAATCCATGATATTAATAAGCATCAAATTAGGTTGTTAATGCTTGGACATATGGAGTGAATGCGTTCAACATTGCATACATGCTTCATATGAGGACAAAATAAAAACATATTTATTAGAACATGTTTCATGAATGATGTGCTTCTATGCATTTTTATCGCATATTCTGTAGGCTAACTTTTTAATTTATGGTATCATATGATAAATTCTTGGGTATATATTTTGTTTATTAGGTTTGTCAAAGCAGCAATCCTCAACCTGGTAATGGACTTGCGCTGTCTTCTAAGATTCCTCAACTGGATGGACCTATTCCTGATCCCTATGATGAAATCACTTTCTACACCAAATGTAAGCATTTATCTCTTGTTTCTACTAATAATCATGCAGGTCAAATGGTTCAGATGTGTTGAAAGTTGTCTAGAGTGTATATATAATGTGTTAAACATGTATTCTAAAAATTTAGATTAGCATTGATTGATATCATATAAATTCTGTGATATATTTAACACTATTAATTTATTAAAAATATTAAGTTAGTTGGATAAAAAGTGTTTACGTCAACCCAACTGGACATGTTCTGATGTGTCGCCTTCATCGTCTAGATCGATTCCACCTCTGCACTCCATCGAAACCTGCAAATGATTCTTATTCCTCTAAATTCAGTCCTTACTCCCCTAAATCAGACTAAAACGAAACCTAATTCAGCAACTGACTACGAAATTGGGGTTATGTTCGTCAAATATTATCAAATTTCAGCGATTTCAAAGCTGGCCGAGTTGCATTACTTCGAAGCTGACCTCCTTCAAAGCTGGCCGAGTTGTATTACTTCGAAGCTGACCTCCTTTTTATCATTCATCTTGTTTTTATCATTCATCACCTCATTTTTATCATTCATCACCTCCTTTTTATCATTTATTATATCTTTTTTTATCATTCATCTTGTTTTAATCATTCATCGCCTACTTTTTATCATTCACTTGTTTTTTATCATTCATCACCTTCTTTTTTATCATTCATCGCCTCTTTTTTTGTCATTCATCACCTCCTTTTTTGTCATTCATCTTGTTTTTTTTTTATCATTCTTCACCTCATTTTTTGCAAATCTTGTATTATTCATTATATCCTTTTTTATCATTCATTAAATCTTTTTTTATTACTGACCTCCTTTTTATCATTCATCACCTCATTTTTATTATTCATCACCTTTTTTTTATCATTCATCACCTCATTTTTATCATTCATCACCTCCTTTTTATCATTCATCTCCATTTTTATCATTCATCACGTTATTTTGTCATTCTTCGCTTATCATTCATCGGCTATCTTTATCATTCACTGGGTATTTTTATCATTCATCGGATATTTTTATCATTCATCAGGTACTTTTTATCATTTATCACGTTCTTTTATCATTCATCGTTTATCATTCATCAACTACTTTTATCATTCATTTGGTATTTTTATCAATTATCGGGTATTTTGATGAATGATAAATACTTGATGAATGATACTGTTTTTTGATAAATGAGAAGTGTTTGATGAATGATAGCATTATGATGAATAATAATCATATTCTGATAAAAGATAAGTGTTTTTTTTATATGAATGACAACAATGAAATGAATGATAATTGTTTGATAATTGGGCATTTGGTCTAGTTGTATGATTCTCGCTTTCGGTGCGGGAGGTCCCGAGTTCGATTCTCGGAATGCCCTATTCTTTTATATAAAACTAATCATATTATATCAACTATTTGAAATTCCACTACTTTTGTAACTCTATTAAAATGTTTGATGATATAAAATATTGTAATGCAAGATAATCATTTTGTGATGAATGGTTATTGTTTTCTTATGAATGATAACCGATTTTTAAAAGATGATAACTATTTGATGAAAAATAATTTAGATGAATGATAATTTTTTCTAATAAATGAAAAATGTTGTATGAATGATAATTGTCTGATGAAATGATAACTATTTGATGAATGATAGTTGTTTTCCGATGAATGTTAAATGTTTTTCTATGAAATATAAATTTTTTTCGATGAATGATAAATATTTTTCGATGAATGATAAATATTTTTCGATGAATGATAAACGTTTTTCGATGAATGATAAATGTTTGATGAATGATAAATATTTTCCGATTAATGATAATTGTGTGATGATAATTGTTTTTTGATTAATGATAAATATTTTTATATGAATGATAAATGTTTTTTTAATGGTTGGTGGTGGTGGTTGGTTATGGTGGTGGTGGTGGTTGGTGGTGGTGGTGGTTGGTTGTGGTGGGTAGTGGTTGCTGATGGTGGTGGTGGTTGTGATGGTTGGTGGTGGTTGGTGGTGTTGATTGATGGTGGTGGTTGGTGATGGTGGGTGGTGGGTGATGGTGGTGGTGGTTGGTTGGTGGTGGGTGGTTGTGGTGGTTGGTGGTGGTGGAGGAGGTTCGTGGTGGCGGTGGGTGGTGGTGGTTGGTGCTGGTGGTTGGTGGTGGTTGGTTATGGTGGTGGTGGGTGACAGGTGGTGTGTGATAGTGGTGGTGGTGGTGGAGGTTCATGGTGGTGGTGGTGATGGGTAGTGGTGGTGGGTGGTGGTGGTGGTGATGGGTGGGTGGGTGGTGGTGGTGGGGGTGGTGGGTGGGTGGTGGTGGGTGGTGGGTGGTGGTGGTGGTGGTGGTCGTGGGTGGTGGGGGTGGGTGGTGGGCGGTGGTGGGTGATGGCGGTGGTGGGTGATGGTGGTGGGTGGTTGTGGTGGTTGGTGGTGTTAGGTGGTAGGTGGTGGTGTTGGGTGGTAGGTGGTGGTGGGTGGTTGGTGGCGGTGGTAGTAGGTGGTGGTGGATGGTGGTGGTGGTGGGTGGTGGTGGTTGGTGCTGGTGGTGTTGCTGGTGGTTGGTGGTGGTTGATGGTACTGGTTGGTTGGTGCTGGTGGTGGTTGGTGGTGGTTGGTGGTGGGTTGGTGGTGGTTGTGGTTGGTGGTGCTGGTTGGTGGTGGTGGGTGGTGCTGGTGGTTTGTGGTGGTGGGTGGTGCTGGTGGTTGGTGGTGGTGGGCGGTGGTGGTGGTGGTGGTGGGCGGTGGTGGTTGGTGGTGGTGGGTAAAGGGTGGTGGTGGTGGTGGGTGGTAGTGGGTGGTACTGGTGGTTGGTGGGTGGTGGGTGGTGGTGGTGGGTGGTGCTGGTGGTTGGTGCTGGTGGTGGTGCTGGTGGTTGGTGGTGGTGGTTGGTCGTGGTTGGTGGTGGTTGGTGGTGGTGGTAGTTGGTGGTGGTTGGTGGTGGTGGTGGTTGTTGGTGGTGGTGGTTAGTGATGGTTGGTGATGGTGGATGGTGGTGCTGGTGGTTGGTGGTGGTGGAGGTTGGTGGTGGTGGGTAGTGGTGGTGTGTGGTGCTGGTGGTTGGTGTTGGTAGGTGGTGGTGGTGGTGGGCGGTGGTGGTAGGTGGTGGTGGTGGTTGGTGGTGGTGGTAGGTGGTGGTGGTGGTGTGTGGTGGTGGGTGGTGGTGGTGGGTGGTGGTGGGTGGTGCTGGTGGTTGGTGGTAGTGGGTGGTGCTGGTTGGTTGGTGGTGGTGGTGCTGGTGGGTGGTTATTGGTGGTGGTGGTGCTGGTGGGCGATGGTGGTTGATGGTGGTGGGTGGTGGGCGGTGGTAGTTGGTGGTGGTGGGTGGCGGGTGGTGGTGGGTGGTGGGTGATGGTGGTGGTAGTTGGTGATGAAGGTGGTTTATAATATGTTAACTTTTATATAATTAATTTTATTAATCATAATTCTTAAAATTACTCTTTTACCCTTCCATACATTTTAAGCCAAAATTAAGTTTTTTGATATTTTGTGGTTCACATTTACTTATCCGGTTCGTACTCATTTTAAGCTTCGCCATATATATATATATATATATATATATATATATATATATATACTAGTTAAAGACCCGCGAATTCGCGGGGTTTTTAAAAGGTGAAATAATTATCCTAATTATCTTTCCTAAATCATTTATGCTTAACAAAAGCATCATCCAAAAACAGCCGTTTTTTATAGTTGTTTGTTATTGTTAGTCTGAATGAATATAACAATAGTTAACAACGAAACCAGATTTAAAGTGTATCGATTTCGTTACGGCTATGCTTAATTGAATTCATTAGAAGTTATGGTTTTCCATTTGTATGAAGTTGATTTTCCATAACAATACTATTTGTAATATGTTTATATATTTATTCAAACATAAGATCATACATTTTAATTGTTACACGACTATCATCAATCTAATAGTAGTTATGCACAAAATGAGTAAGCATATATAACAACAACAACAACAACAACAACAACAACAACAAAAAAATAGATGTTAATAAACTTACACGACTAACATCAATCTAATATTAGTTATGCACAAAATGAGTAAGCATATACTGTTAGGCAATAAGCTGCGAAAATAATCACACACACAATAGCCGAAAATAAAACACAGAAAAAATAAAGAGTGGTGACACGAGAATTATAGTGGTTCGGTTTCTAGGTGAAACCTACATCCACTTTGGAACTAGAGAGTATATTATTAATTTGGAGGGTGTTACAATACATGTACAATGAGAGACTATATATAGACTAGGAACACCAAATAAAAAACGGCTCAACCAATTAGGGTTGGCCAAACCCTGACTTAGTCACCAAGAAAAAACACTGGCCGGTTTTATTGGGCTTACTACCGAAGCCTACACCTCAACAATCTCCCACTTGGAGGCTTCGAATGACATCGATCTGCACTCTTGTTCTTCTGCCTTGCAAGACTCAGCTCATCTCTTCTCTCTCTCTAGTTCCTGCCTTCTCTTCAATGTTCCTGAAGGCCAGTTGAAGCTATGCACAGCTTCAACTTATCCAGCGTTACTGGTTTGGTAAACATATCTGCTGGATTCTTTGAACCTGGAATGCTCTCCAGATTAAATGTTCCATTGCTTATCCGTTCTCTGATAAAGTGATACTTCATGCCAATGTGTTTCGTTTTAGCATGATAGACTGGATTCTTTGCTAACTTGATTGCGCTCTCATTATCACAATATAAGACAAATTCTGCCTGTTTGCTGCCCAGTTCTTTCATGAATGTCTTCAACCATACTAGTTCTTTACTGGCTTCAGTCAAGGCCATGTATTCTGCTTCAGTAGTAGATAAAGCCACGCTCTTTTGAAGCCTAGACATCCAACTCACTGTTGCTCCTCCTATAGTGAATACATACTCGGTGGTGCTCTTGAAGGTATTGTTGCATCTACCCAGATCTGCATCAGAATAACCCCTGAGAGTAGTATCCATGCCCTTGAAACATAACCCAACTTTGGGAGTACCCTTTAAATACCGCAGTATCCACTTCACTGCTTCCCAATGTTCCTTACCCGGAGCTGACATAAAGCGACTAACCATCCCAACTGCATGTGCTATATCAGGTCTTGTACACACCATAGCGTACATTAGACTGCCCACTGCGGATGCATAAGGAACCTTAGCCATTTCTGCTTTTTCTACTTCAGTTTTAGGAGACTGATGTTTAGAAAGCTTTAGATGACTTCCCAACGGTGTGTTTCTTGGCTTTGTAGACTCACTATTCATTCTGAACTTTTCAAGAACCTTGCGAATATACTTTTCTTGAGATAAACAAACTGACCCATCTTTATTCCTGCATATACTCATACCGAGAATCTGCTTAGCTGGCCCGAGATCCTTCATTTCAAATTCTCTAGATAATTGCTTCTTCAAATTGCGTATTTCAACCATATCAGAACCTGCAATTAACATATCATCGACATAAAGAAGCAATATAATATAGGAGCTCTTGAACTTCTTCAAATAACAGCAATGATCTGTAGAACTTCTCACGAATCCTGTCTTCTCCATGAAATTATCAAATTTCAAGTACCACTGTCTGGGAGCTTGTTTCAAACCATACAAGCTTCTCTTTAGACTACACATAAGATTCTCCTTTCCTTTGACACAAAACCCCTCTGGTTGAGACATATAAATGTCTTCTTCAATGTTGCCATGCAGAAAGGCTGTTTTAACATCCAACTGTTCAAAGTGTAACTTCTCGATTGCCACCAGACTTAGAACTAATCTGATAGTCGTCATCTTCACCACTGGAGAAAAGATTTCAGCATAGTCGACTCCTTTCTTTTGTTGAAATCCTTTGACAACTAATCTTGCTTTGTATCGTTTAGAACCATCCGCTTCATCTTTGACTCTGAAAACCCATTTATTCTGTAAGACCCTTTTTCCTGGTGGTAACTTGGTCAACCTCCGAGTTTTATTTTTCAATAAAGATTCCATCTCGCTTTTCATAGCCTGCTCCCACTGGAACGAATCTTTCACCTTCATTGCCTCAGAATAACTTTCTGGTTCCCCATTTTCTGTCAAAAGAAGATAGTTTACTGTTGGATTAAACCTCTCTGGCTGTCTTGTGACTCATGTAGATCTCCAGACTCAATTGGACTGGTCAGGTTGTGGTGGGGCTGTGGGGGTTGCTCATCATCAGAATCTGAGCTCCCACTTTCAGAAGTCTGCTCGTGATCAGATTCCGAGCTTTCAGTGTTAGGAACTCCCACTGGAACTTCAGTTTCATACTCTGGAGTTTCCCTTTCATCCTCTCTTGTTGTCTCTGTGTCAACCTCAAATTCAACTGATTCTTTTTCTTTTGGTGTTGAGTTGAAATCCTTGTACAATTCTGCTTCATTGAAGGTGGCATGTTTACTTCTGATAACATGTTTTCCCTTGTTATCCCATAACCTGTAACCCATGTCATCTCCCCCATAACCAATGAACACGTACTTCTTTGCTTTTGCATCGAGTTTGTCACCATCTTTATTAATATCATATGCACTGCACCCAAAGATTTTTAGATGCTCATAACTGATTGCTTTACCTCTCCATTCTTCTTTGGGTATTTTGAAATCAAGTGGAGCTGATGGAGAATGGTTGATCAAATAAGCGGCAGTGCTTACTGCATCAGCCCATAGAGTCTTTGGTAGCCCGCAATTAAGTCTCATGCTACGTGCTCTCTCATTTAAAGTACGATTCATCCTTTCGCCAACACCGTTTTGTTGTGGAGTACCTGGAACCGTCTTGATCATCTGAATGCCATGATCAGCACAATAGTTTATGAATTCAGTGCTGATGTATTCTCCTCCATTATCCGACTTCAAGCATTTTACCTTCAAATCAGAAGATAATTCAACAGCAGATTTCCATTTCTTAAAAGCTTCAAATACATCAGATTTATTATTAAGAAAATAAACCCATACCTTGCGTGTTGAATCATCGATGAAAGTAACATAATAGCATGCTCCTCCCAATGAAGAAACAGGAGTAGGCCCGACCACATCCGTGTGTACTAGCTCCAACTTCTGAGCCTTTAAAGTTCTGCCTACTTTTGCAAAGGTGACCTTCTTCTTCTTTCCTAGAACACATGACTCGCAAAAGTCCGATTCAACTCTCTTTAGACCAGGAATTTTACCATTAGACACTAGCATTTTCATTCCTTTGTCACTCATGTGACCTAAACGTTGGCGCCACTGACTGGTTAAGCTTCGATCATTGGAAACTGCATTTACTTCATTAGCTGGAACTTCTACCATATAAAGAGTGCCTCCCTTCTTACCCTTGGCTATTACTAAGTTCCCCTTTATTACTTTCCATTGACCTTCACCAAATAGCACAATGTATCCTTGATCATCAAGTTGTCCAACAGAGATTAGTTTCTTCTTTAAGCCAGTAATAACTCGGACATTTTCCAAGGTCCAATTAGTGCCCAAAGAGGTCTTCAGCTCTAAATCTCCAATCCCTGTAATATCGAGACAATGATCATTAGCCAAACGAACTTTACCAAGATTACCTGTTCGTAGATTCTTCATCAAATGTGGACTTGGGGTAGCATGAAACGATGCTCCTGAATCCATAACCCACGCATCAATTGTATTCTCAATGCAGCAAACAAGGACGTTATCATAATCATCTGTTGCAGTTGCAACATTAACTTCCCTTGGTTTTGATGATGTTACTGGCTTAGTGCACTAGTTTCAGAAGTGCCCAGTCTCCTGACAATTCCAACATTTAATATCATTCCTTGTTCTCGACACACTCCTCCTTCTTGACTTTGACCTGCCCCTAGTGGTGTTACTTCTGCCTTTTCTCCTACCCCTCTCTTCTGTGCTCAGCAAGTTTCCTGATGGTTCTCCTGAGCTCTTTCTTCTTATATCTTCTCCAAGAATAAAATCACGAATGCCCTCAAACTTGAGCTTTGAGGACTCTGTGGATCCACTGATAGTTGTGACTGAACCTGACCAGCTTTCAGGTAATGAAGATAATAATAGAAGAGCTTTAACTTCGTCATCGAACTTGATATCAACTGACAGTAACTGAGAGATAATATTGTTGAAGTTATTAACATGGTTTGTTACTGAAGTTCCTTCTTTCAACCTGGTGTTCACCAACTGTCTGATCAAAAACACCTTGTTAGAAGCAGACGGCTTCTCATACATATTTGCTAAGGTCTTTGATAATGCTAAAAACGAACATATATTTCATAGCATTATCCTTCCGGAAAGACAAGCTTTTAGTTGCAATTGTTCTATTTACAAGTGATATTCGTTTAAATAATAAAAGGTGAAGACAAAAGGCAAAGTTGACGATTTGAAGACGCAAATGACCAAAAAGCTCAAATGTACAAGATACAATTCAAGTGGTTCAATTTATTGATAATTAACGTCTAAAAATGATAAAAGTACAAGTCGCGAAACGCAAAGTACAAGATATCTCAGCGTACAAAAAGGCGTTCGAAAATTCGAAACCGAAACATGAACCACCTATCAACGTACGACTCAACGGAGCTAAAAGTACAAGTCAACTATGCACAAGAATATAATATAATATATAAATAATTATTTATATATTATATTATATAATAATATGTCAACAAGCTAGGATCCAAATCTGGAAAAGGGAACTCCGCGATCGCGGAGCACCAAGGCACAAAAGTGCCGCGATCGCGGAGCAATCGAATTCTGAAATGGCTATAAAAGCCAGCCTCTTCTGCCGAATCCATATACCATATTTTTCTATTTTTTTATATTATATAATTTATATTTATAATTATAATTTTAATTAATTTTAATAATAAGGTTATTGTTACAAATGTTTTAAGGTTTTGTAAATCGAAACTCTGTCCGTGTAACACAACGCGATTTATATCATTGTAAGTTATGTTCATCCTTTTTAAATTAATGTCTCGTAGCTAAGTTATTATTATCCTTATTTAAGTCGAAGTAATCGTGATGTTGGACTAAATATTAACATGGGGTTATTGGACTTTGGACCATAATTAGGGTTCGGGCAAAAGACCGACACTTGTGGATACTGGACTATTGACTATTAATGGACTTTATATTTGTTTAACTGAATGATAGTTCGTTAATTTAATATAGAGATTTATAATTTGACGTATTTATAAATAACCCCATATGCCTTATTGGACACGATGGGCGGGATATTTATATTTACTAATAATTGTCCATTTGACTGGATACGGGTATGGATTAATAATCAATGGGCCTATTGAAACAGGGGTGAATTATATACAGTGATAACTGGTATAATTGTTAACATAGTATTAAAACCTTGGACTACATACAGTCGATATCCTGGTGTAGTTATTAACAAAGTATTAAGACCTTGTTACAGTTTGGATCCCTAATTAGTTGGAATATTTGACTTCGGGTATAAGGGTAATTTGACGAGGACACTCGCACTTTATAATTATGACTGATGGACTATTTTGGACAAAAACCAAATAGACATATCAAATAATCCAGGACAAAGAACAATTAACCCAGTGTAACAAATTAAAATAAAACGTCAAACATCATGATTACGGAAATTTAAATAAGCATAATTCTTTTATTTCATATTTTATTGCTATTTTATTTACCGTCATTTATTTTACACACTTTAATTATTGTCATTTATCTTTACGCTAAAACATAAAAATTGACAAACCAGTCGTTAAACGGTAAAAACCCCCTTTTTATAATAATAATATTACTACTTATATATACATATTTATATAAAAATATATAGTACGTTTTCAAATTTCGTAGCTCCCTGTGTAACGAACCGGACTTACTAAAAACTACACTACTCTATGATTAGGTACAGTGCCTATAAGTGTGTAGCAAGGTTTAGGTATATCCATTCTATAAATAATTAAATAACTTGTGTATATTGTAACGTAATTAATAGCATTTTTATATATATTTTATATATACCTCGCTGCACATCAAGTATTTTTTGCGCCGCTGCCGGGGAATCTCGAAACTAACCGAAAGCGGAACGCTATAATATTTTTGTAAAATTATAATTATATATAAGTTTATTATATTTTATATAAATATTTTATAAATTAAAATCAAAAATAAAATAAAATCCTGGAATATTGATCTCCGCGATCGCGGAGCTTCGAGGAGAGAAACCTCCGCGAACGCGGAGCCGTCTCTGACTGGTACGCATTTATTACAAATTAGGGTTTTTATTTTTTTATTATTAATATATTTAGGGTTTTATTAATTATATTTAGTTTTTAGTTTTAATTTATTTTTAATATTATTAAGTATAATAATTTTTATTAAATATTTAGATTAATATTTTTATTAAAATAAAAATATAAAAATAATATTTTTATAAAATCTTATTTTTATAATTTTTCTTATATTATATATTTTGTTATATTTTTCGTTCGTAATTAGTTTTAATTATAGTATTTGCCATAGTTATTTTATATTTCTAGACTTATAAGTTTTGCCGTAAAATTCCTTAAGTGCTTTTTCCTTAGAATTAAGATTTAGGTGCTTTAGAATTTTGTGACGCCATTTTAAGTTTATTAATTTTAGTGCTTTTTAAGTAATTACCATTTTTCATATAGATTTGCATTTTTAAGTTTTAATACCTTTAGGCGTAAACTTTTTAGATTTAGTTTTTAGACTTTTAAGTTTCGACGTTTTTCTTTCTTATTTTTATTTTTCGACGTTTTTCGACGCGCTTTTTCTTTTTCCTTTTTCACGCTCTAGTTTTTAGAACCTAGAATTTTGTTTATTTTCTTTAAATTTCGACGAAAAATTATTGTAAGCAATTAAATTGATAGACATCAAAAATTTCTGGTTCGTAGTAATAGTTGGATTTGTTAGTGGCGAGTTGTGGACTTCCGATTTAAAGGGTCCTGGCTACCTGCTGCATCTTTTGGCTATTCGAAACGTGGGCAAAATCAGAAAAGTCTATTAATTTGATAACTTATATAATTTTTATTTTTTTAACTAATAGGATATTCAGTGAATGCACCGAGCGAAACGTTCACCACCTTTCGTACGTTCACCACCTGTAACTCGATCAAGGCATCTAGCAAATATTGCTGCCATTGAATTTTTAGAATCATCATCTAGTCGAACAAATACTTCAATTCAAATTTCTGATAATCCATTTTTTTGAACCTGACTTCACAATTGAGAATCCGGAGGATATTCAGGAACAATTCCAAGATCCTGAACTATTAAACATTCCTCCTGAACCACAATTTATTCAAACGGAGTTTGTCGAAGAAGGAACAGTTAAATCAGAATCATCTAGTGATTCAGATTTAACAAATTCAAATATGGAAAATCTAGAACCTCAAACTATGGAAGACCGAATGAGAGCCACACGTACGGGCCAAGGTCATGCCATTACTCAACCAGAAGTTAGACCATCAAATTTTGAAATCAAAGGACAAATCCTACACATGGTTACTAATCAATGCCAATTCGGTGGTACAGAAAAAGAAGATCTAAACGAACATCTTCGAACCTTTAATAGAATTTGTACTCTATTTAAAATCGGAGAAATTGAGGATGAAACGATCTATCTCATGTTGTTCCCTTGGACTTTAACCGGGGAAGCTAAAGATTGGTTAGAATCGTTACCCGAAGGAGCAATTGATACATGGGATGTCTTAGTGGAGAAATTTCTTCAAAGATTCTTTCCGGCATCTAAAGCCGTGAGACTTCAAGGAGAAATTGCCACGTTCGCGCAAAAGCCAAATGAAACGTTATTTGAGGCGTGGACAAGATTCGGAAAGATGTTGAGAGGATGTCCTCAACACAGTTTAGACACTTTCTAAATAGTTCAAATATTCTATAAAGGCGTCGATGTCGCTACAAGAAAAGACATCGACACAGCTGCTGGTGGTTCCATTATGAAGAATACTGCTACCGAAGCTCACAAGATTATTGATAAAACAGCCTCCCACTCACATGCGTGGCACCAAGGGAAAGATATCTTACAGTCATCCAAAGCGGCAAGAGCCGATTCTAGCCATGACTTTGATTCCATTTCCGCGAAGCTAGATTCTTTCGAAAGAAAATTAGAAAAAATGACTAAAGATATTCACGCAATAAGAATCAGTTGTGAGCAGTGTGGAGGACCACATCTAACAAAAGATTGTCTCAGTGTTGAACAAACAATGGAACAAAGAGAGAATGTTTCATACCTAAACCAAAGGCCGGGAAATAATTATCAAAATAATTATCAACCGCCAAGACCAAACTACAATTGAAACGTTCCTTACAATCAAAATGTCCAACAAAATAACCAACAAGGTCCTAGCAATCAGCAAAGACCTGGTTATATTAAATCACCACAAACCGAAGAGAAAAAGACAAATTTAGAAGACTTGGTTCTAAAGCTAGTTGAATCTCAAACGCAGTTTGTTACATCTCAGAAACAAACTAATGAACAAAATGCTCAAGCATTTAGAAATCAACAAGCTTCAATCCAAAATCTGGAACAAGAAGTAAGTAACCTAGCAAGGTTAATTGGTGAAAGAAAACCAGGGAGTCTACCTAGTGATACAAATGCTAACCCCCGAAATGAAACAGCTAAAGCTATTACCACAAGAAGTGGTATAACACTTAAACCACCTGAAATGCCAATAATTTCCGATAACTCTATTCCTACTTCACAGACACCACAACCTGAAAAAGAAAAGGAAACTAAACCGGTAGTTGACAAGGTTAATGAAGATAACACAATTAAGACAAAACCTTATGTTAAACCATATTAACCACCACTTCCATACCCGAGTAAATTGAGAAAAGAAAGACTTAAAGCCGAGCAATCCAAATTCTTTGATATGTTTAAACAGATAAATGTCAATCTTCCTTTCATTGATGTAATTTCAGGAATGCCAAGATATGCTAAATTTCTGAAAGATCTAATCACAAATAGAAGGAAAATGGAAGAACTCTCGACTGTCACAATGAATGCTAATTGTTCTGCAGTATTATTGAATAAGATACCAGAAAAACTATCAGATCCAGGAAGTTTCACAATTCCATGTTTTTTGGGAAGTCTTAGTTCAATAGAAGCATTGGAAGACTTAGGTGCTAGTATAAATTTAATGCCATATTCATTATACGCTAAACTAGACCTTGGAGATTTAAAACCAACACGAATAAGTATACAACTAGCCGATCGATCTGTAAAATATCCTAGAGGGATAATGGAAAACATGCTAGTTAAAGTTGGTAATCTAGTATTCCCAGTAGACTTTGTTATTCTGGACATGGAAGAAGATTCTCGAGTTCCTCTTATATTAGGAAGACCATTCTTAAATACGGCTAAAGCAATAATAGACGTGTTTGGTAAGAAATTGACTCTAAGTATAGAGGACGAGAGTGTTACATTTTCTGTTGATAAAGCAATGCAACAACCACAATCTGCAGATGATACATGTTATTATGTTCAAACTATAGATTCACATGCAGAATTGTTACAAGAATTTCCTGAATTACAAGGAACAGGAGAATGTTCTTTAGGAGAAGGAGAAGAACCAAATGATGAAGCTGAAATGTTAGCTACACTTATAGCTAATGATTATGAACCAACAACAGAAGAACTTCAAGTACTAAAAGAGGAAGACAGATATCGATACAAATCATCGATAGAAGAACCACCAACCTTAGAGTTAAAGCCACTTCCAAAACATTTGGAATACGCTTAATTACATGGTAAATCTGAATTACCTGTAATAATCTCGTCTTCTCTTACTGAAAATGAAAAATCTCAACTCATTTCTGTGCTAAAAGCTCATAAATCAGCAATTGCATGGAAAATTCATGACATTAAAGGTATAAGTCCTTCGTATTGCACACATAAAATCCTTATGGAAGAAAATCATAAAACATATGTGCAACGCCAACGAAGACTAAATCCAAATATGCAAGATGTTGTTAAGAAAGAAATTATTAAACTGCTTGATGCAGGTTTAATTTATCCAATCTCTGATAGTCCATGGGTAAGCCCAATTCAATGTGTGCCTAAGAAGGGTGGCATCACTGTCATCACAAATGATGATGATGAGCTTATTCCTACTAGAACTGTAATAGGGTGGCGTGTTTGTATTGACTATAGAAAATTAAATGACGCCACAAGAAAAGATCACTTTCCATTACCTTTCATTGATCAAATGATAGAAAGGTTAGCCGGAAATAGTTTCTATTGTTTTCTTGACGATTTCTCCGGATACTTTCAAATTCCTATCGCACCCGAGGACCAAGAGAAAACCACTTTCACGTGCCCTTATGGTACTTTTGCTTATAAACGCATGCTATTTGGACTTTGCAACGCCCCTGCAACCTTTCAAAGATGCATGATGGCGTTTTTTCACGACATGATAGAAGAATGCATGGAAGTTTTCATGGATGACTTTTCAGTCTTCGGTGATACTTTTGAAACATGTCTAATTAATCTTGAACGAATGCTTATTAGATGCGAGAAATCAAATCTAGTACTTAATTGGGAGAAATACTATTTCATGGTTAAAGAAGGCATCGTTCTTGGTCATAAAATTTCAAATAAAGGAATTGAAGTGGATAAAGCTAAAGTAGATGTAATCGCTAAACTTCCACATCCCACCAATGTTAGAGGAGTTAGGAGTTTTCTAGGACATGCCGGTTTTTACCGATGTTTCATAAAATATTTTTCTAAAATTGCCACTCCAATGAATAAACTCCTTGAAAAAGATGCTCCATTCATCTTTTCGGATGAATGCATCAAATCTTTTAATATTCTTAAAAAACAACTCACTAATGCACCGATCAAGATAACTCCAAACTGGAAGTTACCATTCGAACTTATGTGCGATGCAAGTGATTTTGCAATGGGAGCCGTTTTAGGTCAAAGAATTTACAAACGATTCAAACCTATATACTATGCTAGTAAAACGTTACAATGAGCACAGACGAATTATACAACTACTGAAAAAGAACTCCTTGCTATTGTCTTTGCTTTTGACAAATTCCTTCATATCTCGTTCTAGCTAAAACGGTAGTCTATACTGACCATTCAGCCCTTAAATATTTATTTTCAAAACAAGATGCCAAACCACGATTAATCCGTTGGATCTTACTCTTACAAGAATTTGATATTGAAATCCGAGATAAAAAAGGAGCAGAAAATCTGGCCGATGATCATCTTTCTCATCTTGAAAATCCTGAATTAGAAGTTCTAAATGAATCAGCCATACAAGATAACTTTCCTGATGAATACCTTTTGAAAATCGATTCTAGTGAAATTCCATGGTTTGCTGACTATGCGAACTACTTAGTAAGTGGATTCCTTGAAAAAGGGTTGTCGTACCAAAAACGAAAGAAATTCTTTAGTGATATAAAACACTATTTCTGGGAAGATCCACATCTGTTTAAAAGTTGTCCCGATGGAATAATACGCCGATGTGTATTTGGGAATGAAGCTATACAAATCTTAAACCATTGTCACACAGGACCAACAGGAGGGCATTATGGGCCTCAACAAACTGGTAGAAAGGTCTACGAAGCTGGATTCTACTGGCCTTCAATTTTCAAAGATGCACACCTTCTTTGTAAATCCTGTGATGCATGTCAAAGGGCCGGAAAAATAAGTCAACGTCACGAAATGCCACAAAATGTCATTCAAGTATGTGAAGTTTTCGACATTTGGGGTATTGACTTTATGGGTCCATTTCCAAAATCTCATAATAATCTCTACATTCTCGTTGCCATTGATTATGTATCTAAATGGGCGGAAGCTCTCCCAACTAATGATGCCGAGCTGTAGTCAACTTCTTAAAACGTCTTTTTGCAAGGTTCGGAACACCGAAAGCTTTAATAAGTGATCGGGGTACTCATTTTTGTAATAATCAACTTGAGAAAGTTCTCAAAAGATATGGAGTAACTCATAAACTCTCAACCGCTTATCATCCACAAACAAGTGGACAAGTTGAAAATACCAACCGAGCATTAAAACGTATTCTAGAAAAAACTGTAGGAGCAAATCCGAAGGAATGGTCCATGAAATTGGAGGATGCACTTTGGGCTTTTAGAACAGCCTACAAAACTCCAATTGGCACCACACCTTTTAAACTTGTTTATGGAAAAGCATGTCACCTTCCAGTAGAAATTGAGCACAAAGCATTTTGGGCTATGAAGACATGTAATCTTGATTTGCATGAAGCTGGACGCCTACGGTTAAGTCAACTAAACGAATTAGAAGAATTAAGACATGACGCATATCAAAATTCGTTAATCTATAAGGAAAGAACGAAGAAATGGCATGATAAAAGAATCCGAAGATCAAAAGAATTTAAAGAAGGAGACAGAGTTCTTCTTTTCAATTCAAGATTCAGATTATTTCCTGGAAAGTTGAAATCTAGATGGTCTGGACCATTTATAGTCAAAAGAGTTTTCCCGTACGGAACAATATAATTGATAAATTCAAACGGGATTGAATTTAAAGTTAATGGTCACAGAGTTAAACACTATATTGATGGTCCGATGGAAGTTGACGATGAAGTAAATCACAATTTCAATACCACAGCTAACTAAGTGTGGGGAGATTCAAAAGTTTTAAAGATAATTCTTATGCTTTTTAATATTAGATATTCTGTTTTCATGTAGTTTCCGAGAATGGAATCCGATTGGTCTTTTCTACTAGCAGACCCTAAAGAACTAGTCCTCTCCCCCCATTCTGAATTTTTTGTTTTATAGGTTATACAAGATGAAGGATTAATTTGATTTGAACCATGGTCTATTGCTACACGCTCTGATTGCTAAACCCAATAACAACATCCTCCCGAGTGATATGGTGTGCGTGATAAGAAGCAAATGTGACAAAGTAAGAAAAGAACTAAGAAATAATCATAATAATATACATTTCGGTAAAGGGAAATCATCATCCGCAGTAAAAAGAAGAGCACGACACCTTGAAAGATGTCATAAATGCGGAAAATGGTCACACGAAGGAAAATGTCCGAACAATCAGACATACTCCAATAATGAGTTCGTTACTCTATGCAGAGAAGGACCATTCACGTGCTTACAGAAAAAGTTATTAAATAAACGAGGTTACGCTTATGTAGCAATGATAAACCAAATCGAACGACTCTCCTATGAATCGTTCAGATCAGGACACTGAAAATTCTTTCTAACAGGTAAGTATGTACAGTTTTCATTTTTATTTTTATTGCTTTTAACCTTTTGTCTTTAAACGCTGAACTTTCGCTATAAAGAATTAAATTGATCTTCAGTAGCAATAGGTATAATAAACCGAAATTATTGATATCATATAAAAAATTTAATCCGTCAATGCGAAATTTACCGTTTATTCATAAGGTATAAATATCTTTAATCAATCAACTCAAAATATTTCAAAAATTCGTCAGGAGTAAAACTAGGTAATATAGCCGAAATTACTTTACCCAAAAGAGAGACGTATATTTTTGTTAATATTTGATTGATTAAAGTGGGATAAAAGACCAAAAAGATTTTTATTTTTATTTTTCCTTCTTTTTATAAATAAATATATACCTATTTTACTAATATATATATTACTATATTATTTTTATAATTTAATAAAAATTTATAAAATTAATATTTATTATCTTTATGTTTAAAAAATTAAATTTTATGCATTTTAAATTTAAGTTTTGTGTGATTTAAAAGCCAAAATTTACTTTATTTCATTAAGTTAAAAAATATTGATTTCTAAAATTCGTCGTGAGTTAAACACTAGGTTTTGAACCGAAATTGCTTTACCCGAGGGCGGGGCGACAAATTTTGTTATCATTATTTTTAATTTTATCGACATAAAGTATGCAAAAAATATATATATATATTTTTTGTGTTTGTTTGTTTGTTTGTATGTAAATTAAGGTAAAACCGCGCACTTTCAAAGACTGCAATAAGTTCAGCAAAGTAACCAATTTTTGACGAAAAATGTGAAAAAGAGGTTTTAACTTCCTTTCTATATTATTTGCCCTCATGAATTCTAATTTATTGTCTAATTTCATTTCAAATGAGGGCATTGCATGATCTCAAGTGTGGGGAGGGGTTATAATTCTCTCGGGTTTACACTTAGTTTAATTGCCAAAATTTTGTAAAATTTGAAAAAATTTCAGCTAAATGAATTCAAAACCATGTTTATACATATTTATGAACGATAAAACTAGGTGATAAAACCGAAATTATCGTTGCCTCAAAAAGGACATAAATTGAGAAACAACCTTAAATGCTAGAATTCATTTAAAAATGAAATGGAAGAGAATAAAAAGGCAAAGAAAAACATAAATAAAAACTAAGTGTGGAAAGAATTACCAACTTCTTTAAAAACTATCTATCACATATTTCTGTAAAGTTATTGCAGGTACTTTTTGCTTTGGACGATATTAATCAGTTTTACCCGGTTTACTGTAATATAAATATATGAGAAAGATGGATCTACACGATGAATCAATTCCATCATTATAGGAAGTAAAGTCTTCCGAAAAAGACACGCGCTTCTTGATTTAGGTCAAGAAGTTGTCGTCCAGACCAGCTGTAGGTTGACGAAAAATCTAGAAAAGTCATCTCTAAAATCAGCAGGAAATCTACGGACCTCAGCATCAAACAGGGTCGCCAAGTGGTCAGACTTATCCTAACCATGAGAGGATCTGTCTTGTAAAATGGGGAGGGCGCCGTGCAAATTAGCTGGATAAGACTAATGAATCAGACCCCCGGAAAGGATAATCTCCTTAAAGATTAAAAATCAGCTTTTAAGCCTGATATTACTCAATCCTTGAGATTGACCTTAAAGATTGAGAATTCAAACTCATGGAATTCAATGATATCTAAACTCGAGCTTGAACGAGAAAATATTTTGATCAAAACTAAAACCGATTTGTTTTCTGAAAAAACCCATTTTCAATGCGTTCATTACCATTGAACGTAAAATCCTAAGATTTCATCAGAATTCATTAGGTCACCTGAATCAAATCGGGTGTCAACCGTAAGAACGGTGGTTGCATAGCATGGTCGAAGACAGGACCTTGTGCCAGACCGAAAAACTATAGGGTGATCTTTACTATTGCTCCTACCAAGGATAGTAATTGCATCCGACACGTTTTAGACCATGATCATACGCATGTCATTAGACATCGCCTTAAAAGTTGCTTGTTCATCGCTTTCCTTTACAACCGGACGGTCGTTTACCAAAAGGTAATATACGGAACAAGTAGACTGGATGTGTGCTTTCCTAATACAAGGTTAGCAAGTGGGTGACACAAAACCACAAGTTTTGAGCTAAAATTTTAAAATCTGAAACCCACAACCCACAAAAACAATTTTGCAAACACCGGTGAAGGGTTATTCCGGAAAACCTGTCTAGGGTAAAATCTAACTTGAATTTTCAAAAGATCAAATGTTTTCATAAAGATCCTATTTCCTAAAGGATCTAAATTTTTATAGTCATGTGGGACTGTAAACCACAACGTTACTATCATTGTTTATACCGCCGTATCAAAATCACTGATGTATAAAGTGTGAAAAATAAAGAAGTGATTAGTGTGATTCAAGTTCTATATTGCTTGAGGACAAGCAATGCTTAAGTGTGGGAATATTTGATAATGCTAAAAACGAACATATATTTCATAGCATTATCCTTCCGAAAAGACAAGATTTTAGTTGCAATTGTTCTATTTACAAGTGATAATCGTTTAAATAATAAAAGGTGAAGACAAAAGGCAGAGTTGACGATTTGAAGACGCAAATGACCAAAAAGCTCAAATGTACAAGATACAATTCAAGTGGTTCAATTTATTGATAATTAACGTCTAAAAATGACAAAAATACAAGTCGCGAAACGCAAAGTACAAGATATCTCAGCGTACAAAAAGGCGTTCGAAAATCCGAAACCGAAACATGAATCACCTATCAACGTACGACTCAACGGAGCTAAAAGTACAAGTCAACTATGCACAAGAATATAATATAATATATAAATAATTATTTATATATTATATTATATAATAATATGTCGACAAGCTAGGATCCAAATCTGGAAAAGGGAACTCCACGATCGCGGAGCACCAAGGCACAAAAGTGCCGCGATCGCGGAGCAATCGAATTCTGAAATGGCTATAAAAGCCAGCCTCTTCTGCCGAATCCATATACCATATTTTTCTATTTTTTTATATTATATAATTTATATTTATAATTATAATTTTAATTAATTTTAATAATAAGGTTATTGTTACAAATGTTTTAAGGTTTTGTAAATCGAAACTCTGTCCGTGTAACACAACGCGATTTATATCATTGTAAGTTATGTTCAACCTTTTTAAATTAATGTCTCGTAGCTAAGTTATTATTATGCTTATTTAAGTTGAAGTAATCGTGATGTTGGACTAAATATTAACACGGGGTTATTGGACTTTGGACCATAATTAGGGTTCGGGCAAAAGACCGACACTTGTGGATACTGGACTATTGACTATTAATGGACTTTATATTTGTTTAACTGAATGATAGTTCGTTAATTTAATATAGAGATTTATAATTTGAAGTATTTATAAATAACCCCATATGCCTTATTGGACACGATGGGCGGGATATTTATATTTACTAATAATTGTCCATTTGACTGGATACGGGTATGGATTAATAATCAATGGGCCTATTGAAACAGGGGTGAATTATATACAGTGATAACTGGTATAATTGTTAACATAGTATTAAAACCTTGGACTACATACAGTCGATATCCTGGTGTAGTTATTAACAAAGTATTAAGACCTTGTTACAGTTTGGATCCCTAATTAGTTGGAATATTTGACTTCGGGTATAAGGGTAATTTGACGAGGACACTCGCACTTTATAATTATGACTGATGGACTATTTTGGACAAAAACCAAATAGACATATCAAATAATCCAGGACAAAGAACAATTAACCCAGTGTAACAAATTAAAATAAAACGTCAAACATCATGATTACGGAAATTTAAATAAGCATAATTCTTTTATTTCATATTTTATCGCTATTTTATTTACCGTCATTTATTTTACGCACTTTAATTATTGTCATTTATCTTTACGCTAAAACAAAAAAATTGACAAATCGGTCGTTAAACGGTAAAAACCCCCTTTTATAATAATAATATTACTACTTATATATACATATTTATATAAAAATATATAGTACGTTTTCAAATTTCATAGCTCCCTGTGGAACGAACCGGACTTACTAAAAACTACACTACTCTACGATTAGGTACACTGCCTATAAGTGTGTAGCAAGGTTTAGGTATATCCATTCTATAAATAATTAAATAACTTGTGTATATTGTAACGTAATTAATAGCATTTTTATATATTTTTTATATATACCTCGTTGCACATCAGTCTTCATCAAACCATGTGTCGTGGTTTCGTTCACAATGTTAAAGGCAACACTTTTTGTCAGTGTGAGCCTGACAACAACTAGGGCTTTCCTGTCAAGCGTCTTCCATTCGTCGTCTTTCAATTTTTCTAGCTTATTCTCACTCAAAGCATCTATCAGATCCTTCTGACATAGCAAATCTTCAACCTGCATATTCCACCACCCAAAATCTTGCCCATCAAACTTATCAATTTTAATCCTTCCTTCTTCTTCCATTGCACTGGCTTAGATCTGAGGAATTGCAGAAGTTGTGATGATCTGCAGAGGTGACGGCAGCAGCTGTAATCAACAAAAAAAACGTATCTGTACCTGATCTGATCAATCTGATCGGCTAGGGTTGCTGTAACAGTAGCAGCTATTGAATACGGCTAGGGTTTAGAAGTTGTGATGATCTGATCGGCTAAGGTTTGACCTGCAAACAGCTGTAGTCAGCTAGGGTTTTAATCACAAGCTGTTAGAACCCTAAAAAACAGCAGGCCTGGATCAGCTGCTGTTCCGAACTGATCTGTAACAAAAAAATTGCAGCAGCAGAAGGTCTGATGCAATCGGCTAGTTGTTGGAACCTTGGCTCTAGATACCAGTTGTTAGGCAATAAGCTGCGAAAATAATCACACACACAATAGCCGAAAATAAAACACAGAAAAAATAAAGAGCGATGACACGAGAATTATAGTGGTTCGGTTTCTAGGTGAAACTTACATCCACTTTGGAACTAGAGAGTATATTATTAATTTGGAGGGCGTTACAATACATGTACAATGAGAGACTATATATAGACTAGGAACACCAAATAAAAAACGGCTCAACCAATTAGGGTTGGCCAAACCCTGACTTGGTCACCAAGAAAAAACACTGGCCGGTTTTATTGGGCTTACTACCGAAGCCTACACCTCAACATATACAAATTACAACAACAACAACAACAACAACAACAACAACAACAACAACAACAACAACAACAACAACAACAACAACAACAACAACAAAAAATTATTCAATACATATATAAATAAATTTAAACAACAACAACTATTGAATACATACATAAATAGCCCTACTGTTTTTGCACAAAATGAGTAAGCATATGTAGTTATAACACCAGATAATTAGGAACATATTATGAATATATTGAAAGAAAAATAAAGTTGAAGCAATCATACTAACATGCATTTTCGGGTTGAAGACCAAGGTGTGAAATAAGCAGCTACTTAAACGAAATCCTATAAATAAAAAAGCTTTGCAATAGGACTTGAAAACTTACATTTCTAAAACTAAGGATCATCACCCCTACAATCATCATGGACCATATTTGCTACTCGTTTATAATCATAAGATCTTTAGAATATCAAAATTACCATCATTGATCAATTGGCGTATCATTAATTCCAATTACATGCCAAACTATTCATTGGTTACAAGATTCTGTAAGTTATATGCAAAATTTTCTAATAATTACATACCTAATCATCATAATAAATAGAAACTTAATCCATATTCATAAACACTTCTGCACAAACTAATGAACAACCTGCAGAATCAAATGATTTTGATACCAAAACAAACTTTTACTCTTGGTGAGTTCCATCTAGGACAATGATGAATCTGCGTTCATCACGCAGGAACACAATCAAAAACTTGTCGTCCGGAACATAACCATTTATAGTTAAGAACTTTAATCACCCTTTAGAAATAATCTTTTTCTTTGATCTTTTGTCTTGCCTCAAACCCCATATATGAGTTTTGTTGTTTAGATCCAAACACACATAGTCACAATTAATTTGCAGCTCAGGTAGTTTTTGAAGCTCTTTCGGCAGCCGCAAAATCACATACATATTTTATTCATTAAACAGTCTATATATATATATATATATATTTATGAATAACATGTTAAGAAAATAAAGATTGTCAAATGTACTTATGAATGTGGCATTTAACTGGTTATATCATATTGGGTAAATTATATTTTGTATGAAAATAAAATTAACTCACCCAAAGATTTGTTTTTCAGATCCTGATGTAAACGTACGTTGTTTGACCATTGGTCCAGGATTGGAGTCTTTCAGCTTCAGCGAGTTGTTCTTTAATATTTAGACTTGTATCATTTGATGCATCTAGATTTGTGTTGGCATTTAGAAATTCTGTTTTACTAATTTCAACAACATCTGAACTATCATCAGATAGTTCATTGTCTTCAAAACGTCTTTTGCATGAAACCAATGGACCATGAGAAGTTGATCTTGTTTCCCATTTATTTTGATGAGAAGTTTCTGCAGTAGATTTTGTACTTAAGGAAACAATGGTTACACGTGCAATATATGAAGTAAATATTGAAGTGAAATGAAATGTACAGAAATAATATTGTATGATACTAAATTGGACATGTATTGTTCAACTTTAAATGGAATAAAAACTATCCTAACCTAACCCCTAAAAACTCTAAACCCTAAGCCCTAAAATATAAACCCTAAGCCCTAGAATCTAAACCTTAAACCCTAAATCTAAACCCAAAACCCTACACCCTAGAATCTAAACCCGAAACCCTAACCTAAACCCTAAATCTAAATCCAAAATCGTAAACCTAAACTCTAAACCCTAAATCTAAACCATAACCTAAATCTAAACCCTAAACCCTGAACCCTACACCCTAAATTTAAACCCTAAACCCTAAGCGAAACCCTAAAAACTCTAAACCCTAACCCTAAACCCTAAACCCTAAACCCTAAACCCTAAAATATAAACCTTAAACCCTAAATCTAAACCCTAAACGTAAACCTTAACCTAAACCATAAACTCTAAATCTAAACCCAAAACCCTAAACCTTACACCCCAAATCTAAACCCTAAACCCTAATCTAACCCCTAAAATTCTAAACCCTAACCTTAAACCCAAACCCTAAGCCCTAAAATATAAACCCTAACCCCTAAATCTAAACACAAAACCCTACACCCTAGAATCTAAATCATAAACCCTTACATAAACCCTAAACCGTAAATCTAAACCCAAAACCTTAAACCTAACCTCTAAACCCTAAACCCTAAATCTAAACCCTAAACCCTAAGCTAACCCTAAACGCTAAATCTAAACCCTAAACCCTAAGCTAACCTAAACGCTAAATCTAAACCCTAAATTTACTCTAAACCCTACACCCTAAACCGTGAACTCTAACCTAAACCCTAAAGACTCTAAACCCTAATCCTAAACCCTAAGCCCTAAAATATAATTCCTAAACCCTAGAATTTAAACTCTAAACCCTAAACTAAACCCTAAACCCTAAATTTAAACCCAAGACCTTACATATTGTAATAAAATACTTTCAATCATAACACAAATAAATAATATAACATTTCAAATGTTTAAAAATATAAATAAAAAACCAACATTAGACATTGTAATAGCCTCGTCAATCAACATTTCCTTTTGTCCTGATCATCAGATTCTTCAGTAGATTCGTATGATAGTTCATTGTCAACTTTTTTTCCCTTCGGTGCAGGCGAAGGATCATACAACATCATGTATAAGAAACAAAACCAAACCTCTTATACACTAGTAAGTCGTATTCTTCTGCAAGGCCAACAACTGATGGTTTAAGTTTTGGTTTCATGGAAATCAACGTCACGATCTTCCATAAAGTTGACATGAATCCATTTCTGGAGTAGAATAAAAGATGCTCAAGATTACATACGTTACATCAACTTAAAATACCCTGTATTAGCCGGGATTGCACATTTGTTATTTAAAAGGCATAAAGTCATTCAAAAAAGATGGCTTTCTATAATAAGAAACAAAACCGAACCTAACCATCTTGAACAATAGATAACGACCCAATACCAGTTATTAATGTGCAACGAACTTTCAACAGTACCATTGTAAAATTATGGAAGACTGACTCATAGATTGATATCTACTCTTTTATTTCCTTTTTCACCATCGGTATAATTTGTATTTGTCCAAACCATATGCAATACATATCAAACTATATAAGTAGGAATATTTAGTGTTATTAAGGAAATTTTATACTTAGAAACCTACTGTAACATTTAGTAGACACATGATCCAACACACATCAACAAAATATTTGTTATATCAGCATTCGATTACATTCTGTCTAATTATTTGATGCATAAACGCATATAGTTAGATATCCTAATAAACATACAAAGTAGGATATTATCATACGTGATACATGTAGTAACATGTTATCAACAAACTAATATTATACATGTATAATATAATCTGCTATTAGAGGGAAAATTGCAGATTACCAATTTTAAGAGACCTAATAGTAATCAACGATTAATAGGTATCAATATATATTTAAATCAACTCAAAAGGTCTCAATCGGAATAACTAAGTACAAAACTGTGAGCATCAAATACATTAAACAAAGCCAACAATATCGGAAATTCAATTGTGAAACTTGTATCTGAAAAGGTATTACATTTTGAAGAATGACAATATTTATAACCATAACCAAATATACAAAAAGAGCATCAAAATCAAATAAAATAAGAATGCTGCTATCAATCAATAGAAAGCATATAAGGATGCTTTCTTAAGGACAAATCAGTATAATCTAAAATCGAATTCAAAGAAGTTGTATAAATCTCTTTTTGGATCCTAGGTATTTGTTCCAATACCTAGACAAACTGATTTTCTTCTAACAGGTTTCTGCTTCTACATTTATTCCAGTTCAGCATCAATACTTCCACGGTTTTGAGCACACTAAAAAGTAAATATTTTTGAATCAATCGCAAATAGATAGTCACCAATCCACAATTTCCTGAACATAAATAGTTCATCAATATCATGAATCAATTTGAAACAGCTTTTTTCCCCCTATTTATTTCCAACAATAAAAATTGGTTAAGAGCATTAAAAATATGATACAATTAAACACTTTATTTGTACTTATATGATCCTAAAACATTTATAATTTGGGTTTTAGGAGATCGAAATTTTTTCATAACTAAACAGTGCCGATATCACATTAACACGTTTTGAATACAGTAACCTATAAACCTACAAAATTTCAAACCCGTGTTGTTACACAACTAAACCATGACATTAAGTTATACTCATTTGGAAGCTTATCTTCAAATTCTGATTAATTTCAATCTTCTAAAAACCAAATTATAAAGTAGATGGGTCGAAGTTGCAACTTCTATTTTTGGAACATAAATTTGACTAAACATATAAGAGCATACCATCACATGCCGTCTTTGGTTTATGACACATAGAACTGTGAATGTGGTTGTAAGAGACATATAAGTCCATATATCAAATAAACCTGCAACAGCCAAATTCACGAACTATCAGTTAATGTGGATTATAAAGTGGTCAACTACAAAAATATAAAAATAAAAATATATATAGTTACCTGAAATAATTGGATTAAGGGCTTCCTTGTCTGCTTGGGTCCGGTGAATGACGATTGGTACGCGACAAGAATTTGAAGTCCAAGAGTTGGAAGAATTTGAGAAAAACCATATGTCTCAACTGTTAGATGGATGGTTTATGGTGTAATGGTAAATTCGTCAAACCTGATACATAAAAAAATAAAATAAAAAAGAAAATAAAAAGATAATAATTGTTTCAAAGGAGAACAACGAAAGAGATTTAAAACCAAAGATGCTTTCAACTTTCAAAGGGAGTTTTGACTACTAACTTAGAAATTTTGTAAAGGTTAACAATGAAGAAGAACTGCACTAACCCGATGAATGCAGCAGCATACCGAAGGCCATCAAAAGCACACGTGCATACAATCGTAATAAATATTCAACAATCAACAATTTAAGTTGAAAGACCGAAGTATTTTATACCTTGTAAGTTTACATGACCTGTACATATCATGTTACATTGGAAGTTACATTGAAATGTTAATAAGTCACTGAAGTCATGTTCCTTAATGGTAATAGAAATTCGTGATATTCTTTCCTGTTTATAGATATCAAAGTATAGTTAGCACATTATATACGATATATAAGCCAGTGCCTTACTAAATTGATATTAAACTTCAAAGAAATATAAGCCGGTTTTACTTGGAATTCAAAGAAACAATATAACCAAAACTAACACCACATGAACGTGTCGATAGTGCGTGTATAGATCGGATGCTCTTACCGCCTAAGATAATTCAAATGATAAGCAATGGACAATTTGTGCATTAACCCATATCATCAAGTCAATAACAAAACAACATCTTGTCAAACCCTAAAATGACAATATGAAATCAAAACTTAAAGATTAAAATTGAAAATCAATATCTAAAACTACAATACAGGTGGAGATTAGACAACCGTCAATTTGAACATTAAATCAATTGATGAAGTACAAAACAAAACCTAAAATAATATAAAACCGGTAAAAAATTTCTAAAATTACAATACATATCTAGTAGTACAATGTTTCTCAGCTATTATTTTATTGGACTTACAATTCATGATGATGTCTATAATTAACCTCCAATTCTCCAAATTATCCAAAATATACTTCTTAGCTATTTTTCTTGGACTTACAATTATGGAGCAATAATATAATCCCAATTCTAAAAATTTTGTTTTTATATTGGTCCATTAGGCTATATCCATCTCTATTAGTGATTAGGTAAGTATAAATAACCTTTATACTGACCATCCCATCTAGCCACCCCTGCTCATGATCTATATTCACAAATAAAAAGCTTCTGTAATTTTCAATATATTGGACAAAAAAAGATTTTTTGGTCCATCCCACCAGACCCATTTCAAACAGTACAAAATTACACATTTTGACCCAAACCCAATCTGACATGTACCATATGCCCACTGCCCCATGTTTCCACTTCTAACAAACAAAATGGGCTAACTTCTTGTAGTTTAAAATGCGAACTTGTAACCAGAGAGAGAGAGAGAGAGAAAGAGAGAAGTATGTTAGACCTTAAGTTCATGAAGCTTGGACACGCTTTTCACTTAGTTTTCAAGCCTCTTTTTCTTTATCTGACCTTCGACAACCATCCAATGACGTCGGCTTTTGATTTCAGTTTGTATTTTGCTGCACAAATGTATTGCGTTAAGTACGACGCTCCCCCTCATCAGTCTTTATTGTTTTAGGTTCTGTTTACCCGTTTAGGATTATTAATATCCTAAATCGACCCATAAATAAATGGGTCGAAAAAGCCATCACTGCGATGACTTAAGAACAGTAGGGACTTCTCATGCTATAGCTGCACAAATAAGGATGGTCAGAGATTGAAGATAAACTGAGGAAAAAACCATAAACTTGGATTTAAGGCAAATGAGGATGAATCATCTTTTTCGTAGTCAGCAGATATTAAAAATAGACTAATAAGATCTATGTCTAACCATATTGTTGCATCAAATGTTTCCTGAATTTCTCTCAGTTAAATATCTAAGCTGTTTTCTAGCTTGATTATACAACATGAACTACAAAAGCGTAATTAGATCAGCCTTATCAAATACATGAATCTGTGACGCATTTTAGAAGGTGTCTTTACTCACTTACATTTGAAGTTTGTAAAGATGGATGATGATTACTCAAGATCTTATCTCACATAACACTTAGAATTTAAAACCTTTTCTAATATATCAATGGATGCAGTCTGCATATACAATTGATTAATCATAATTATATATAATTGCATATTGAAATTACTATTTATAATAATCATTAATATTGGCACATTGTCATATATCACTGGATGGAGTATGCAGACACATAAATTATAGTTCTCTAATTAATATTATAATCAAAAAATGGGGGGAAAAGATGTATACCAAGTGACACCAGTCATTTAACCTTAGATGTTGTCTTTCACCATCTAACATAGCGTATGTGTGTAGGTGCAGTCCATGCAGTCTGCATAACGATATAGTAGTGATTGATTAATCGAATATAAATTTGGGGACAAAAGTTCTAAAGTAATTGAGACCATCCATCTTACCAGGAAGACTGTAGCTCACCATCTGATGGTTTGTGCATAATCAACCACACCTTCATTCTGCAACATCACACAAGATAAATTTAGAATTTACAAAATATAGCATTGACACAACTGAATTCAAGATTTGTTGCATATACAACTTATATTTTCAGAGCATCATAATTACAGGACTAATTATATATTCAGAGGTTTTATATTCAGAGTAGCACAACTTTCATTCACAAAGATACAATTTTTTTTCATATTTCATACTGTCATTTTTTAATAGGTTGATTGAAAGCTTTGTTTTTAGAACCATGATAGATATAACATATTCAATAATCATAAAGTTGATGATCACTACAATAAGAACACATTGTTCATATATCACTAAATATCAGTATAGAAGTATCCCAAACATGACATTTCAAGTTTCCTGCAAATCAATGTTCGAATTCAAAATATGACATTTACGAAGATACAATTTACTACAGATTTCAGTGTGACTAATTACAGAGATTTAACTCAATGTTCAAATCTCAATTACAGAAGTGATTGAAGGAACACTAAAATGAGAAAACATCATCATATATAAAAAAAAAAAACACAAACTTGACATCTCACAAAAATCAATTCAATGTTCAAAATCTAATTAAAAGCAATTGAGGTCTAGAATATAAGTATACAGAGTAATAATGGAAGTCGAAAACCAATAATTAAATCCCTAAATCAAATGAATACTTACCATCCTTATTTCCGGGATAAAATTGTGTTAAGGAATTGAAAGAGGAAGGCAGAAAAGGCAGGAGAGGATGATAGGGTTCGAGAATACAATTGGTAGCGTATTCATGTAATACTAACGAATTGATACAACATCAGACACTTGACTCGATGATTCATGTACTACATAGGGATTGACTCGATGATTCGTATATATATATATATATATATATATATATATATATATATATATATATATATATATATATATATATATATATATATATATATATTGCAGCAGGTAATTCATTCTAATTGATTCGGTGGATGTAAAAGGATTTAGGTAAAGAATGAGAAATGGGGAAAAAAATAAGAAGATGGAAAGGGATTAGGTTGGACGGGTGTTTAGAATTAAGGGTATTTTAGAGAGGTGTATTTTTAGTTGATTTATTTATTAGCTAATTAATTTAGAGGATGAATAATGATCATTGGATTAACGGGTAGTTTGAAGTAATTTTTTGATCTAATGGTGATTAAAGGGGTTTTACAAATGAATTATTAGCTAATAAAAATTTTCTTTTAAGGTATAGAGTGATATATATAGGGGCAGGATCAATGGGGAAGTAATCAATCGGGAGGAAGCGAGGGTAAGCAATTTTTTTTTTTTTTCGTTTTTTGAAAATCCTTTGTTCACGAACATTATAGATTGGATGAAAATAAGAACATTTAGAAAAGACACTTCGTGATAAATGTTTTTATTTTGGCTGGAAAACGCTCGAAGATGTAATATATAACAATTATCGTGTTTTTCGAGCGTATGTTGAGGTTTTAGATATTAGGGTTTAGATATTAGGGTTTATAGGATTTAGATATTAGGGTTTAGAAATTTAGGGTTTAGGGTTTAGATTTAGGATTTAGATCGAGTTTTTAACACGAACGGTTTAGAGTTTAGGGTTTAGGGTTTAGGTTTTGGTGTTTTGGGTTTATGGAATAAACCCAAAACACCAAACCCTAAACTCTAAATCGGACTAAATTTTACTTCACAAAACATGAAGAAAAAAAACGTTAACATTCTTCACGAACAATATTATCTTGAATGTTATTTTTGTCGATCGTTTTCCCACCAAAATAATAACATTCATCACGAAGTGTCTTTTCTAAATGTTCTTATTTTCATCCAATCTATAATGTTCGTGAACAAAGTTTTTTCAAAAATCGAAGAAAAAAAAAAAATTGCTTCCCCCCGATTCCCCCCGATTGGTTACTTCCCCATTGATCCTGCCGCTATATATATATATATATATATATATATATATATATATATATATATATATATATATATATATATATATATTATGAGAATGACTTAACTTACATCAGAAACCCCAGTATGAGTAATCAGACGTTCAATAACAGGCAAGCGCTCAATTAGGTCACAAATGGAGGATTTATGATTGCCAAGAATATCATGTATAAACTGCAGTAACTTACAACTTCTAGATAAGTCGTGAAATTCATTAAAATTAGAATGCATATTATAATCAGAACTAATTTACTTACTTACCAGAGTGAAGCTCTTGAGTAATGGACAGGAGGATACAAGATGTAAAAGAGTCTTTCTGGAAATCTTCACATCGCGCAAATACAAGCTGGTCAGGTTTTTAAATCCTTTAATTTTTGAATGATGGTTTATACAACACTTACAGAGACTTAGCTTCGTTAATTGTTGCATTGAAAAGATGGATAATGGTAAACTATCCTCATTAAGCATTTCAAGACTCAACATTTGGAGTGTATTTTTCATTGACAAGTGACTAATAAGTTGGTCAAATTCAACAGTTTGTTCTAGTGCCAAAAGGGAGAACTCGAGAAGTGGGCCCTTATGCAATAAAAAACATTGCTTCATAGCATCGATATAGTGACGATCATTTATCATGGCTATTGCTCCATCAGGTAATTCATATGTTTGTTTTAGAATGGATAGAGCATCTGTACCAGTTTCTGATATAAAAAAAGTCATCGAATCGAAAACGGAGTACAGGAATGTTGGTCCAATTGTACCACCATTCCCTTGAGATGATACTTGTCCTGACTGCATCTTTGATAGGTAAAAGACATAGGATGGTGTCAATTATTGATGGAGGAAGACTGCTGATTCGATCCAATGATAACTCTTTTTTTTTTCCTCTTTTGCGTGGACGACGTTTCATTGTATCCTGCATACATACAGCAATTCAAGATAAACTGAAAAGTTTAAGAGATAAATAATAAACAAGTTTCAGCTAGCTGTAACAGTATTCATTCTTTTCCAAACATTTTTATCTCGCTAACCAGCTTTCATCATTTGAGGCATTATTAACTTTTTATACATCAAAATGAACATGTATAGTATATAATATATATGATAATTAACTCACCACTCTATGAATAATATGAGGTAATCAGCTTGTACTATTATGCAAAGAGCACAAGAGTTGTAGTTTCCAACCACAACGACGTTAAATGCATTTGAGTACAACATTACTGGCTTTAAATCCCAGTTATTGCAAACAACAATGATAGTTTTTCCTAGGGAGCGTTTTACGTGGATGAGCCGGCGGATTTGCATTTTGGATTATGGGACCACTTATAAATTGAATGTGTGTGAAGAATCTGAACCACAAGGAAAAGATCTGTGTGTGTGAATATAATCGAAGGGAAGAAGTTAATCAGAGAACTACTTATTTTTCGACTTTAATCAGAGAACTAGTTATTTGTCCACATGTAGTGCCAAAGAGTGTTTGAAGTTGTTTTCAAAAATGGAATACTAAGACAAGTCAACCGGTCTTCTAACCCCTGCTTGGGTTTAAACAATCTTGCTCAAAAGCATCTCCCAATTTTAAGCTATTGTTTAATAATTTCTATCCAATCATTTTAAAGTAAACAAGTACTATCACTTTCACCGATTTTATCCATTCAATCAATTAGGTATGTTTTACACAATTGAAACAATTTACACGATGCACATGCACGTATATAATTCCAACCTGTTTGAAGTTAAAATCAGTAACATATAGCCAACAGTCACTTTCATCATCTAACCAAAATCAGTAAATTATACTATATGATAACATCTAACCATCAATTTCATCGACAAGCATAAACTATCAACTTTAACTAAAATAGTCAAAACTCATAGAACCCTAGCTCAATTAGGTTAGAAATCATACCTCAAGTTAAATAGTGACGAATTATCTATCTTTGATGTGTTCCGTCTTCGCATTAGCGTCAAACTTGAGTATCAATCGTTCAAAGCTTCATAAAATTAGCTTTCCTTTCAACTTTTCGTTTTCATTTTCATTATTCAATATCAGTTGCTACTTTCCCCTTAAAGCGGTCCATTTAAGTCCATAATTGTTTGTGATACTTGACAATTTCAGTACCTCGTCATTCAGTTATTATTATATCTAGCTTCAAATCAATTTGCTTGGTTTTTCACCAATAAACAAACCGTGTAAAACAAATTATACTTTGAGCATTTTGGCAGCAAGTTTTTAAAAATTTTTAACTTCTAGCTTTTATCTTTTATGAAATAGCTTCTATCAAGTAAAAAGCTTTGTTTAATTAGAAGAACTTAAAGCTTTTTTAAGGAAGAAAAAGCTAAAAGCTAATTAAACTCGCATTTGAGAAAAATCTAATAGTTTTTTGTTATTTTACTCTTCATTTTAATAGTTTTAATTACTCTGCCAAACATCCAAGTACATATAAAAAACTATCAACTACTAGTTAACAACTACAAGCTATCAGATATCAGATAAATATACCCTTTATACTGCATTTATAATTTATCAACTATAAATGATGACACGGTTGGCCGGGGAGACTGCTCCGGGTGATGGATCTGCTAACGTGTTTTCTTACAAGATTGGGAACCGATCCTGAAAGAATTCTCTAAAAGAGACGGTCAATGGAAAATTGAAAAGGGCTGATCCTCGAGGTTGATTGTAATGGTCTGTCTTGTTTTTCTTCGGTTGCTTTCATTCGTTGTATTTCGTCTTTATTCGGTTCTTTGTTTGGTTAATATGTTTGTTTTTTTCGGGTTGTTAGGGAGGCTAATTTGTAGTTAGTTTTGTTAAAATACAATGCAAATTTAGATAATATGGAATTAGCAATGTATATAAATATCTAGATATTAAAATGTAAAAGAAATATCTAGATATTAATATATATATGAAGAAAAATCTAGATGTTAAAATGAAAAAATCTAGATATTTTTATGTGGTAAAAATATCTAGATATTTATCCATGGAAAAATCTAGTGTGTAGAAGTTTCCATGGAGTAGTATAAATATGGGTGTTGATTTCATTTGTGAGTAAGAAGTGAAGAAGAGTTAGAAGTAGAAGTTGTGAAGAAGTAAGACTGTGAGTTGAGTCCATAATATTGTAATTGTTTCTTTGTATTAATAAAAGTGTTCTTTGTTAAGTTTCCCGGTTAAGCCTCAGTTTGTGTTTAAGTTCTTAGTGCACTTGTTTTGTATCTATTATATGGTCGGCTTTGCCGCCTAAGTGATATATGGTCGGTTATACCGCCTGAACGATATATGGTCGACATTGTCGCATAAGTACTATTGTGCACTAAGAATTCATAAAATTAAAGGCTAACCAACGTCAAAGTGTTGGTGTAGTGAGTGAGTATAACCTAGGTCCTCTATAGTGGATGTGTTGGGCTCGTCGAAGCTTCCAACAATTGGTATCAGAGCGGGTCGTTCGGGACCATTGCTAGTGGAGGTACTCTTCGGTAAACGTTGGACGTTTACATCGACTTGTTTTCACCAAGGCTCTAAGGGAGATTCTGTCGGAGCACAGTTAGGAACTGTGAAAGCTCATCGGTCAGGGACCAAGCTTATTGGACGTTGGACGTCATAATGGCAGATCTTGCAAGTACGAGCAGTGGTATCAAGAGTCTCAATAACCACAACTATGGTTATTGGCGGACTTGAATAGAATCCTACCTACAAGGACATGATTTATGAGAAATAGTTGCTGGCAGTGACACAACGCCTCCACCAAAAGAAAATGTTGAAGCCTTGAGAAAATGGAACATCAAGGCTGGGAAGGCTTTATTTATATTGAAGACTACAATCGAGGATGATCTATTGGAGCACATCCGTGATGAGAAACGCCAAAGGCAGCTTGGGAAACTTTTGAAAAATTATTTTCAAAGAAGAATGAAGCACGCCTCCAGCTCTTGGAAAATGAGCTCGTAAGTATCTCACAAGGAAGTCTATCCATTTCTCAGTATTTCACCAAGGTGAAATCTATTTGTCGTGAGATATCTCAACTTGCTCCTGAAGAGAAAGTGAGTGAAGCAAGGATGAAGAGAATTATCATCCACGGCCTAAGATCCGAGTATAATGGATTTATAGCCGGTGTGAGAGGATGGTCTACTCAACCATCGTTAATAGAGCTGGAGAATTTATTGGCTAACCAAGAGGCATTAGCCAAGCAGATGAATGAAGTGAGCATAAAAGGCGAAGAAGAAGCACTCTTCACCAATAAGAAGAAAGCAACATCTCGAAGACAAGAGGCGATGAAAGAAAGTAAGACATATGGGTGGAAGGGTCACCCAAAATCAAAAGGCAACGCTTCAGGGGGAGCTCAACAAGGAAGAAGAGATCATCGCCAACAACATGGAGAAAATGATAAGAGAAAGAACTGTGAATGCTTCAACTGTGGCAAGAAGGGTCATTTTGCTCGAGATTGTAAATTCCCCAAAAGGCGAACTTTTGAAGGAAATGTGGCCACCGCAAGAGATGAGAAGAAAGAGGTCACATTTGAAGTAACCATTAATGAGGAAACATGGGATGCAGAAGCTTCCAACAATTGGTATCAGAGCTGACATAGATGATCAAGCTCTTACAACAACTTTAAAGTCAAAAATAAACTACAAAGATGATTGGATCATCGATTCTGGGTGCTCAAATCATATGACCAACGATGGGACGAAGCTGCAAGAAATGGAGGATTACAAAGGAAAGAGAGTCGTGTTGACAGCCAACAATTCAAGGTTGTCTATTTCTCACATTGAAAAGTCAATAATTCCAAATGAATGCGACTCTCATAAGCTCCAACTCGAGAAGGTGTCCCTGGCCTAAAGAAGAATTTACTATCAGTACCACAATTGACAGCAGAAGGGAACTATGTGCTCTTTGGACCAGAAGATGTGTCCGTATTCAAGAGAGTGAAGGTGGTTGGCAATCCAATTATGCAAGGAAGAAGAATAGAGTCAGTCTATGTACTATCTGCTAAAACAGCATATGTGGATAAGACTCGGAAAAATGAGACGACTGATCTTTGGCATGAACGTCTTGGGCATGTGGGCTACAACAAGTTAAAGGAGATGATGGTAAAACACATAGTAAATGGGCTTCCTCAAATTGATATCCGAACAGATACAATATGTGCTGGATGTCAATTTGGAAAAGCTCACCAATTGCCATTCAAGGAGTCACAACATCAGTCCAAGACACCACTAGAGCTCATACACTCAGACGTCTTTGGTCCAGTGAAACAAACATCACTTGGAGGTATGAAGTATATGGTGACATTCATTGATGACTTCTCAAGATATGTGTAACATCCCGCCTTTTTCCGTTTACTTTTCCGTTTAACTATTTTAAACTCCGTTATATGTTTTTAACATCTCCCGTTAATACGCGTTTTAAATTATCATGTCTAGGTAATTTAACGCACCCGCAACCGAACTCGAGGGACTAGTTCCGCCACAAAGCCAAAGAGGTGACTAGCTTTTGACTAGTCAACCCCCTTATCCTCCCCATTTTCATTTTCTTTCTTCTTTTCTTTTCATACTTCTCCATTTTTCTCAAATTCTCCAAAAAGCAAATCATCATCTAAAATCATTCAAGAAGGATTCATTCCAAACCGTTTACATATTTGAACTCCTCGTGATCTCCTCTTCGATTCCATACCAACCTCATCAAATTTGGGTAACTTTCTCAAATCACTAATCTTTGTGTTCTTGAGATTTTTAAGTTATAAGTTTGTTAATTAGTGTCTATGGCTCAAGTTTAGTTTGTTTATGTGATTTGTATGCTTGATTTCGATATTTTGAAGTAACTAGTTCATATGGAAAGTTAACATGTTTAATCTTGAATTTTAAGTGTTCATATGTTGTTAGATGCTAAGACTTCATGTTTTAATCATGTTCCTAGTGTTACTAGCTTCATTATGATGTAAAGATTGACCAAGGAAACCCCTTAAACTTGATTATGAAATTTGGTGATTTTTGGTTGGGGTTTCATGAACTAAGAATGAATCCTTGATGCATTAAATGACATGAATGTAAATTGTAAGTGTTAGGTTGTGTTGTATGCTTAATTACCTACGAAACGGCATATCGTTCATGTAATTTGGTTACCGAATCATTAAATTTCAATATTGACTTGAATGCATTGATTATGGAACATTAAATGCGATTTTTGTTTGTCATAAGTGCAAGCTTGATTGATGATATGTGTTTAGTTGCATTCCTTGTCAAAATACCTTTCCAACGATGTATGATAGGCGTTATAAGCGTTTGCGGGTCAAGAATTGTGTTAGAATTGGTTTTGGTTCGTGCACATTTAAAAAGCATAAAAATAGCTGAAGCAGCAGGGTGGCGCGGCGCGCCATACCCCCCGCGCGGCGCGCCGATTGGGTCTGTCCAATTTGGTCAATTTTCGAATAATGTTTGGCATGCTACGCACCTCCGATTAACATGTAACTTGGCCAACATGCTCATATATGATTTCTAAGATTAGAAAAATAGTTCGGAACCCGACCCGAACGTGTTGACTTTCGTTGACTTTGACCGACCAAAGTTTGACTTTTCGTCAAACTTAACCAAATGATTATGCAACCTTCCTAACTTATTTATATACTTGTATCTTGCATGAAACTTGGCAATTTGATTTCACATGCTAAATAATCGAGTCGTAACGAGCCATAGGACTAATTGAACATCTTTGACCTATCGTGTTTACCGTTATTGATACAACCTATTGTTTAGGTCAAGACTAGCATTGTTCTTTGCACACGTTTACTTGTTGAAGTACTTTACTACTCGTGCACTCAAGGTGAGATCATAGTCCCACTTTTACTCTTTTTGAACTTATATTTGGGATGAGAAAACATAAATGCTTCTTTTGAACTAAGTGAACACAAGTACAGGAAAACAAACATTCTACATACGAGTTTAGAACAAAATCCTCAATTCGATTATCATTAGTTACACTTGCCGGGTGTAAGCGAGAACTTATGTTGTATGGATCCATATGGGTTTGACAAACCCTCATTCAAACGGTTCGCTACCGTTTACGAATGAAATATATTTTCGAGAAACAGTGTATGTTCTAGCACTAAGTGATGGGGTTCAATGGAAGGAAACGTTAAGCATTGATAATTGGGCGCTCGTGAAACAAACTTTTGGAATGTATTACTATTATTTCATTGATGCAAATCTTGTGGTTCACTTGTACTTACTTACTTAAACCTATGATTTCACCAACGTTTTCGTTGACAGATTTCTATGTTTTTCTCAGGTCCTTGAACGATACATGATACATGCTTCCGCTCATTATTTGATACTTGCATTGGATGTCGAGTATATGTGCATTTCATGGAGCGTCTTTTGACTTTACTTTAAATCGTGTCGCCTAGATTTCATTCGTATTATAACGTTGTAACTTAACTATTGGTTGAACAATTCTCGTAAACTTTGAAACAATCTTTATTTTGAAATGAAGGCGACATATCTTTTGGTCAAACGTTGTTTTAAAGACTTATGACCACGTAACGGGACCTAAGTAGACGATGCCGTCAATGACGATTTGGTCGGGTCGCTACAGATGGTATCAGAGCGTTGGTTGTAGGGATTTAGAGTTCATTGGTGTCAACCCCGAGTCATAGGGTACATTAGTGAGTCTAGACTACAACCGGCATATAGACTTGAAGTAGGAATTACTTGACTACTTGTGCATTTATACTCGAACGCTTCTACTCATATCTACTCTTAGTTCATCTTAATCTCACGTTGTTTAATTTGATTGACACGCCACCTTGACTATATGAAATGATGTCGAATGCACATATGAATTAGGGTAATATAATTTCCGGGATTATATTACGGTGACTCGTATGAACGTTCCGACATTATGACATAAAGAATTTAAGGCGAGTCGAGAAAAAAAAAAAAAAAAAAAAAAAAAAAAAAAAAAAAAAACTTCTCTTTATCTTTATTCTATATCACGGTTAGTATTATTGAGAATACTAATCAATGATATTCTTGTGTCTTGAAGGAACAATGGCTCCTCGTCGTGTACGCCGCAATGAAACTCCCGAACAAGCTCTCGAACGGATGATAGCTACCGCCGTAGATGCGGCCATGGCCGGTCACTCATCCAACAACAATAATAATAACAACAACAACAACAACAACAACAACAACAACAACAACAATGGAGCCGGAAACTCAAACGAGGGATGCTCCTATAAAGCTTTCATGGGGTGCAAACCTCACACTTTTGATGGAACCGGGGGACCGGTCGTGCTCACCCGATGGTTTGAGCAAACGGAAGCCGTCTTTAGCATAAGCGGTTGTCGGGACCAAGACAAGGTCAAATACTCCACTCACACTTTCTCCGGAATTGCTCTAACATGGTGGAACACCTATGTTCAATCGGTGGGTACCGATGAAGCTCATGCCCTCTCTTGGGCCGATCTAAAGGAAAAGATGATTGTTGAATATTTTCCGCGCGAAGAAACCCGAAAGCTTGAGGAAGAACTAAGAGCTTTGAAAGCGGTCGGAAACGACCTTAAGGCTTATAATCAACGCTTCGCCGAACTATCCTTGATGTGTCCTAATCTTGTTAACCCCGAATCTCAAAGGATTGAGCTCTACATGCTCGGTCTTCCAAAAAGCATCAAACAAGGGGTGATGTCATCCAAACCCACTACTCATCAAGCCGCTATGAACATGGCTCGCCAACTAATCGAAACGGTTGACGAAATCGTAGTTCTGGCACCTAAAGCCGAGGATAAATCGAGCGGCAACAAAAGAAAGTGGGAACCCTCCCAATCAAGCAACAACAACTTTGCTAAGAAGCCTTACACCTCCGACGGCAAGAAAGGTTATGCCGGGAACCTACCTCTTTGCAACAAATGCAACAAACATCACTTTGGCGAATGTAGTAAGATAATTTGCCACCGGTGCCAAGGAGTTGGTCATAAGGCCAACGATTGTAAAAGTGCCACTCCCGTCGCTCGAAAGTGGCCCAATGCACCAAAGACGGGCACTTGTTACGAATGTGGCCAAACGGGTCATTATAGAAATGCATGCCCGAAAAGGAAAGATAACACCAATACGCGCGGCCGAGCTTTCAACATCAACACCGAGGAAGCCCGGGATGACACTGAACTAGTCACGGGTACGTTTCTTCTCAACAATTCTTATGTCTCTTGCTTATTCGATTCGGGTGCCGATAAATGCTTTGTATCCAAGACTTTGACTCATTCTTTTAGCACTCCACCTCTTCCATTAGATACCACTTATACCATTGAAGTAGCTAACGGAAAACTATTAAGTGCCGACACATATTACCGGGGGTGTACGTTAAACATTTTGGGTAAGGAATTTGAAATTGACTTGATACCCATGGAACTAGGAAGCTTTGATGTAATAATCGGTATGAATTGGTTAGTCAAAACGAAATCTCACATTCTTTGTGATCTTAACGCAATCCGAATTCCTATCGAGAATGGTGAACCTTTGATTGTTTATGGCGATAAGAGTTGCACCAGACTCAACCTCGTTTCGTGCCTTAAAGTTAGAAAACTACTCCGTAAGGGTTGTTTTGCGATCCTTGCCCACGTTAAGAAAGTCGAGTCCGATGAGAAGCACATCGATGATGTGCCAATTGTTAGTGACTATTCCGATGTATTTCCCGATGAATTGCCGGGTCTTCCGCCTCATCGACCGGTTGAATTCCAAATCGATCTTATTCCGGGAGCCGCACCCGTAGCGCGTGCACCATATAGACTCGCTCCATCTGAAATGCAAGAATTGCAAAGTCAAATCCAAGAACTACTTGATCGTGGTTTTATCCAACCTAGCCATTCACCTTGGGGCGCTTCGATTTTGTTTGTTAAAAAGAAAGACGGATCCCTACGAATGTGCATTGATTATCGTGAGCTAAATAAATTGACGGTTAAGAACCGATATCCTCTTCCACGCATCGATGACCTCTTTGATCAACTACAAGGATCTTGTGTATATTCGAAAATCGATCTCCGCTCGGGTTATCATCAATTGAGGGTTAAGGGGGAAGATGTCTCCAAAACCGCTTTCCGAACTCGTTATGGTAGTTATGAATTCCTTGTCATGCCATTTGGTCTCACTAACGCACCGGCGGTGTTCATGGATCTTATGAACCGCGTGTGCAAACCGTATCTCGATAAATTCGTTATTGTGTTCATCGATGACATATTGATCTATTCTAAAAATGAAGAAGAGCACGAACAACATCTCCGACTTGTGCTTGAACTTTTAAGACAAGAACAACTCTATGCCAAATTCTCCAAGTGTGAATTTTGGTTAAAGGAAGTTCAATTTCTTGGTCATGTTGTAAGTGACCAAGGTATTAAAGTCGATCCATCGAAAATCGAAGCCATTAGCAAATGGGAGACTCCTACTACTCCTACTCACATTCGTCAATTTTTGGGTCTCGCCGGGTACTATCGTAGATTCATCGAAAATTTCTCTTTGGTTGCACGTC
Source organism: Rutidosis leptorrhynchoides (assembly GCF_046630445.1). Taxonomy (NCBI): domain Eukaryota; kingdom Viridiplantae; phylum Streptophyta; class Magnoliopsida; order Asterales; family Asteraceae; genus Rutidosis; species Rutidosis leptorrhynchoides. Next base: position 17,914,640 of record NC_092335.1, on the reverse strand, counting down.
CTCTAACCGCCTTGACTCACAAGGGAAAGAAATTCATTTGGGCGACCGAACATGAATCCGCATTCCAAATCTTGAAAACGAAGCTAACCACCGCCCCTATCTTGTCACTTCCCGAAGGCAATGATGACTTTGTTGTATATTGCGATGCCTCAAAACATGGTTTTGGGTGTGTATTGATGCAACGAACGAAAGTCATTGCTTATGCTTCTCGACAACTTAAAATTCATGAACGAAACTATACGACACATGATCTCGAACTCGGAGCCGTTGTCTTTGCACTTAAAATGTGGAGACACTATCTTTATGGAACCAAGAGTACTATCTTTACCGACCACAAAAGTCTCCAACACATTTTCGATCAAAAGCAACTAAACATGAGACAACGACGGTGGATTGAAACTTTGAACGATTACGATTGCGAGCTTCGTTACCATCCCGGGAAGGCAAATGTAGTAGCCGATGCCTTAAGTCGAAAAGAAAGAGTGGTGCCTCTCCGTGTCCGAGCTTTAAACATCACCATTCACACCAACCTTAATAGCCAAATTCGGGTAGCCCAAGATGAGGCTCTTAAGGATGAAAACATCTCTCTCGAACACTTGAACGTCCTCACCTCTCGATTCGAAGTTAAAGAAACCGGACTCCGATATTTCGCCGGAAGAATTTGGGTGCCTAGTTATGGGGACCTACGAAGCCTTATTTTAGATGAAGCCCATAAGTCACGATACTCGATTCACCCCGGTGCCAATAAGATGTACCACGACCTTAAACAACTATATTGGTGGCCGAACATCAAAAGGGACGTAGCTACTTATGTTTCCAAGTGTTTGACATGTTCCAAAGTCAAAGCCGAACACCAAAGACCGTCCGGACTACTTCGACAACCCGAGATCCCGCAATGGAAGTGGGAAGGGATAACGATGGATTTTATCACCAAACTACCAAAAACGACGGGCGGTTATGATACCATTTGGGTTATTGTTGACCGTCTCACCAAATCCGCACACTTCCTTGCCATGAAAGAAACGGACAAAATGGAGAAACTTGCACAACTTTACATTAAGGAGGTCGTAGCCCGACACGGTGTACCTTTATCGATTATCTCCGACCGAGATGGCCGTTTCGTTTCTAGATTTTGGCGTACATTGCAAGAAGCGTTGGGAACGCGTTTAGACATGAGCACCGCGTATCATCCTCAAACCGATGGACAAAGCGAACGTACAATTCAAACCTTAGAGGACATGTTACGAGCTTGCGTGGTTGACTTCGGAAAAGCTTGGGACAAGCACTTACCTCTCGCCGAGTTCTCTTACAACAATAGTTATCACGCGAGTATTAAAGCCGCACCTTTTGAAGCGCTATATGGCCGCAAATGTCGTTCACCTCTTTGTTGGGCCGAGGTAGGCGACGTGCAAATCACCGGACCCGAACTCATTCACGAAACCACCGAGAAAATCGTTCAAATCCGAGATAGGCTTAGGACGGCCCGAAGTCGTCAAAAGAGCTATACCGATAAACGACGCAACGATCTTGAATTTCAAGTCGGTGACCGAGTAATGTTAAAAGTCGCACCTTGGAAGGGTGTAATCCGTTTTGGGAAACGCGGGAAGCTAAATCCGCGGTATATTGGTCCTTTCGAAATCTTGGAGCGTATTGGAACCGTTGCTTATCGTTTGGATCTTCCGCCTCAATTGAGCTCCGTTCATCCTACTTTCCATGTATCCAACTTGAAAAAGTGTCTTGCCGAACCCGATATCGTCATTCCTCTCGAGGAGCTTACCATTGATGACAAACTTCATTTTGTGGAGGAACCGGTTGAAATTGTGGACACCTCCGTCAAGACATTGAAACAAAGCCGAATCCCGATTGTCAAGGTTCGTTGGAATGCCAAAAGAGGACCCGAGTTTACTTGGGAAAGACAAGATCAAATGCAAAGGAAGTATCCTCATCTATTCGTGAATTCGGAAACGCAAGATCTCGAGGAAGAAACAACGACTACTACGCCTACTTAAATTTCGGGACGAAATTTCTTTTAAGGAGTAGGTAATGTAACATCCCGCCTTTTTCCGTTTACTTTTCCGTTTAACTATTTTAAACTCCGTTATATGTTTTTAACATCTCCCGTTAATACGCATTTTAAATTATCATGTCTAGGTAATTTAACGCACCCGCAACCGAACTCGAGGGACTAGTTCCGCCACAAAGCCAAAGAGGTGACTAGCTTTTGACTAGTCAACCCCCTTATCCTCCCCATTTTCATTTTCTTTCTTCTTTTCTTTTCATACTTCTCCATTTTTCTCAAATTCTCCAAAAAGCAAATCATCATCTAAAATCATTCAAGAAGGATTCATTCCAAACCGTTTACATATTTGAACTCCTCGTGATCTCCTCTTCGATTCCATACCAACCTCATCAAATTTGGGTAACTTTCTCAAATCACTAATCTTTGTGTTCTTGAGATTTTTAAGTTATAAGTTTGTTAATTAGTGTCTATGGCTCAAGTTTAGTTTGTTTATGTGATTTGTATGCTTGATTTCGATATTTTGAAGTAACTAGTTCATATGGAAAGTTAACATGTTTAATCTTGAATTTTAAGTGTTCATATGTTGTTAGATGCTAAGACTTCATGTTTTAATCATGTTCCTAGTGTTACTAGCTTCATTATGATGTAAAGATTGACCAAGGAAACCCCTTAAACTTGATTATGAAATTTGGTGATTTTTGGTTGGGGTTTCATGAACTAAGAATGAATCCTTGATGCATTAAATGACATGAATGTAAATTGTAAGTGTTAGGTTGTGTTGTATGCTTAATTACCTACGAAACGGCATATCGTTCATGTAATTTGGTTACCGAATCATTAAATTTCAATATTGACTTGAATGCATTGATTATGGAACATTAAATGCGATTTTTGTTTGTCATAAGTGCAAGCTTGATTGATGATATGTGTTTAGTTGCATTCCTTGTCAAAATACCTTTCCAACGATGTATGATAGGCGTTATAAGCGTTTGCGGGTCAAGAATTGTGTTAGAATTGGTTTTGGTTCGTGCACATTTAAAAAGCAGAAAAATAGCTGAAGCAGCAGGGTGGCGCGGCGCGCCATACCCCCCGCGCGGCGCGCCGATTGGGTCTGTCCAATTTGGTCAATTTTCGAATAATGTTTGGCATGCTACGCACCTCCGATTAACATGTAACTTGGCCAACATGCTCATATATGATTTCTAAGATTAGAAAAATAGTTCGGAACCCGACCCGAACGTGTTGACTTTCGTTGACTTTGACCGACCAAAGTTTGACTTTTCGTCAAACTTAACCAAATGATTATGCAACCTTCCTAACTTATTTATATACTTGTATCTTGCATGAAACTTGGCAATTTGATTTCACATGCTAAATAATCGAGTCGTAACGAGCCATAGGACTAATTGAACATCTTTGACCTATCGTGTTTACCGTTATTGATACAACCTATTGTTTAGGTCAAGACTAGCATTGTTCTTTGCACACGTTTACTTGTTGAAGTACTTTACTACTCGTGCACTCAAGGTGAGATCATAGTCCCACTTTTACTCTTTTTGAACTTATATTTGGGATGAGAAAACATAAATGCTTCTTTTGAACTAAGTGAACACAAGTACAGGAAAACAAACATTCTACATACGAGTTTAGAACAAAATCCTCAATTCGATTATCATTAGTTACACTTGCCGGGTGTAAGCGAGAACTTATGTTGTATGGATCCATATGGGTTTGACAAACCCTCATTCAAACGGTTCGCTACCGTTTACGAATGAAATATATTTTCGAGAAACAGTGTATGTTCTAGCACTAAGTGATGGGGTTCAATGGAAGGAAACGTTAAGCATTGATAATTGGGTGCTCGTGAAACAAACTTTTGGAATGTATTACTATTATTTCATTGATGCAAATCTTGTGGTTCACTTGTACTTACTTACTTAAACCTATGATTTCACCAACGTTTTCGTTGACAGATTTCTATGTTTTTCTCAGGTCCTTGAACGATACATGATACATGCTTCCGCTCATTATTTGATACTTGCATTGGATGTCGAGTATATGTGCATTTCATGGAGCGTCTTTTGACTTTACTTTAAATCGTGTCGCCTAGATTTCATTCGTATTATAACGTTGTAACTTAACTATTGGTTGAACAATTCTCGTAAACTTTGAAACAATCTTTATTTTGAAATGAAGGCGACATATCTTTTGGTCAAACGTTGTTTTAAAGACTTATGACCACGTAACGGGACCTAAGTAGACGATGCCGTCAATGACGATTTGGTCGGGTCGCTACAATATGTGTGGGTTTACTTCATGAAGGAGAAGTCGGAGACTTTTCTGAAGTTTAAAGAGTTCAAGAACAAGGTAGAAAGTGAGATCAATACTAAGATTCGATGCTTACGCACAGATAATGGAGGAAAAAATTTATCAACCGAGTTTAATATCTATCTTGAGAAGCACAAGATCAGAAGGCAATTAACTTGCCCTAATACTCCACAACAGAATGGAGTGGCAGAACGTAAGAATCGTCATCTTACTGAAACCTGTCGAAGAATGCTTCATGGTAAGAATGTACCAGGAAGATTTTGGGCCGAATGTATGAGGACGGCTTCATACGTGATTAACAGACTCCCACAAACAAAGTTGAGATATATTTCACCATATGAAAGATTATGGAAGATCAAGCCAACCGTCAACCATCTCAAGGTTTTTGGATGTGTATGCTACGTCTTCGTACCAGATCATCTACGAAGCAAATTTGATAAGAAGGCAATTCGGTGCATTTTTGTCGGTTATGATGAATTAAGAAAAGGATGGAGATGTTGTGATCCAAATACTGGAAAGTGTCATACTTCAAGAAATGTGGTATTTGATGAAGCTTTTTCATGGTGGTCACCTCAAAAGATAGAGCTTTCAGAATCTCATGGATTAGAAGAAGTTCCAGAAGAAATAGAAGAACGTAAAAAGCAAATAGTAGATCCAACTAAAGAAGGAGAAGATTCGTACTCTAAGGGTGTGCATCAATCTGTATCCAAGGAGGTTCGTCCAAGCCAAATGGATGTCGAGGAGCATGTACAAGAATTACGGAGATCAACAAGACCGAGGCAACCTAATCCGAGGTATGCCAATGCTGATCATGTGGATGAATCAATACCTATTGAGCCTTCTACTTATGAAGAAGCAGCACAAAGTCGAGAATGGCAGAAAGCGATGGAAGAAGAAATTAATGCACTAAAAGAAAACCAGACATGGAGTTTAGTTCCAAAGCCAAAAGATGTAAAACCAATATCTTGTAAATGGGTTTACAAGGTGAAGACTCGATCTGATGGCTCCATTGAAAGGTATAAAGCTCGACTTGTTGCTAGAGGTTTTTCTCAACAATATGGACTGGATTATGAAGAAACGTTTAGTCCAGTGGCGAAGATCACAACAATTCGATCTCTACTAGCTTTAGCCGCTAGCAAATCTTGGAAGCTGTGGCAGATGGATATCAAGAACGCTTTCTTACATGTAGAACTTGACAAAGAAATTTATATGGAGCAACCAAGAGGCTTTGAGAACAAGTTCCATTCTGACCATGTCTGCAAATTAAAGAAAGTGCTATACGGCTTGAAGCAGGCTCCAAGAGCTTGGTACGGGAAAATTGGCGAGTTCTTAGTACAAAGTGGTTTCAAAGTTGCTCCTTCAGAGTCTAGTTTATTTGTGAAACAAGATCAAGGAAAACTAGCCATAGTGCTAGTATATGTGGATGACTTAATCATCACGGGAGATCACTATGAGGAGATCCAAATAACAAGAGAGAATTTGTCTATCAGATTTCATATGAAGGAGCTTGGAGAACTCAAACATTTTCTTGGACTCGAAATAGAGCAGAAAAGAGAAGGATTATTTCTGGAACAACAGAAATATGCGCGAGATCTTTTACAAAAGTACGGAATGCTTAATTGCAAACCTATCTCAACTCCGATGGATCCGAATACAAAACTACGAGCAGATGAAAGAAAAAGTCTTCAAGATGTTACCATGTATCGAAAGATGGTCGGAAGTCTTATTTATCTCACACTAAGCCGGCCAGACATATCTTATGCAGTTGGAGTGGTTAGTCGATACATGAGCAATCCGAAGAAGCCTCACCTTGATGTTGTACGACGCATCTTAAGGTATGTTAAAGGCACTATTAACTTTGGCATTTTGTACAAGAAAACAAAAGAATGTCAAGTGACTGGATATTGTGACGCTGATTACGCTGGAGACTATGATACACGACGATCAACCACTGGATACATGTTTAGTCTTGGATCGGGAGTAATATCATGGTGCAGCAAGAGACAACCAAGTGTATCCTTATCAAGCACCGAAGCAGAATATCGATCGGCAGCATCAGCAACACAAGAAATTACTTGGTTGAAGCAGCTAATGGAAGATCTTCATCAATCAACAGACTATCAAGTAGAGCTTTTCTGTGATAACCTATCAGCTATACGTCTAGCAGAGAATCCAGTCTTTCACGCAAGAACAAAACATATAGAAGTACACTATCACTATGTTCGCGAGAAGGTCCTTGAAGGGGAGATCAAGATGGTGCCAACAAAGACAGATGAACAAGTTGCAGATATATTCACCAAGAGCCTAAGTAAACCAAAGTTTACAAAATTCAGAGAAGCACTTGGAATGGTCTGCAATACATCATTGGAAGAAAATTTGCATTGAGGGGGAGTGTTAAAATACAATGCAAATTTAGATAATAGGAATTAGCAATGTATATAAATATCTAGATATTAAAATGTAAAAGAAATATCTAGATATTAATATATATATGAAGAAAAATCTAGATGTTAAAATGAAAAAATCTAGATATTTTTATGTGGTAAAAATATCTAGATATTTATCCATGGAAAAATCTAGTGTGTAGAAGTTTTCATGGAGTAGTATAAATATGGGTGTTGATTTCATTTGTGAGTAAGAAGTGAAGAAGAGTTAGAAGTAGAAGTTGTGAAGAAGTAAGAGTGTGAGTTGAGTCCATAATATTGTAATTGTTTCTTTGTATTAATAAAAGTGTTCTTTGTTAAGTTTCCCGGTTAAGCCTCAGTTTGTGTTTAAGTTCTTAGTGCACTTGTTTTGTATCTATTATATGGTCGGCTTTGCCACCTAAGTGATATATGGTCGGTTATACCGCTTGAACGATATATGGTCGACACTGTCGCCTAAGTATTATTGTGCACTAAGGATTTATAAAATTAAAGGCTAACCAACGTCAAAGTGTTGGTGTAGTGAGTGAGTGAGTATAACCTAGGTCCTCTATAGTGGGTGTGTTGGGCTCGTCGAAGCTTCCAACAAGTTTTTTGTTTAGTTGGTTGCTTTCTAGGCTCGAGCCTTCCCGTTTTCCCCTAGTCCTTTTGTATTTCCTGTTGAAGAGTGTTTTCCTTTGGAAAACATTCTCGTTTCTATATGAGTTTTCATTTTTTCGCCAAAAAAAATAAAAAACGTGTAAAACAAATTATACTTTGGGCATTTTGGCAGCAAGTTTTTAAGAATTTTTAACTTCTAGCTTTTATCTTTTATGAAATAGTTCCTATCAAGTAAAAAGCTTTGTTTGATTAGAAGAACTTAAAGCTTTTTTAAGGAAGAAAAAGTTAAAAGCTAATTAAACTCACGTTTGAGAAAAATCTAATAGTTTTTTGTTATTTTACTCTTCATTTTAATAATTTTAATTATTCTGCCAAACATCAAGTACATATAAAAAGCTACCAAGTACTAGTTAACAACTACAAGTTATCAGTTATCAGATAAAAGCTACTAGCTACCAGCTAGTTTTGACAAATATATACCCTTTATACTACCTTTATAAAAAATCAAGAAAAAAAGTCTCTAACATAACGCTATGATAAATTACTTTTAAACATATATAAATGGTAATTTGAAAAATATTTTGTTACGAAATGGAAGGATGTTTATGCTTTCTCGAATACATTTTAGATGCAAAATTTAATGTAGAGGTAACATGACCTGAACGTTTTTTATTTTTATTTTTTTTTATTTTTATAAATCCATGATGTTAAGGGGTTGTTTACCTTTTATCTGAATTTGCCTCTATTTCCATTAGCCTCTTATTCTGTAGGGTTGTCTAATTTCATGTCTCCCGGAAACAAACCAATATTCAGATTAAGTGACAAAAAAACAACAATTTTACTTACTGAATTAATAGTTGTTCAGAAACAAACGATTAAGTGATATGTACACATACCCTAAATCCTTCTATTACTTTTTAGTTCTACTTATATATAAACAAAAATCACACATAGTTAAGCCTATCCAATTTCTTTGTAGTCCATATACATTAACCGTAACTAATTGAAAAGTCATTTATTCATACTTTGATTTTAAAATGTCCCGTTGCACTTTGTTAGCAATTTAGATGATATGGAGTAACTTTGATTTTTTATATTTAGATGCAAAACTCATATGAAGAAGTACCAATGCATCGATATCACTAATTCCAGTTCATTTCTAATATACATGCGAAATGACCGATAAACAACCAAAATCTAGAAAGTCAATATCTAGAATGGCAGCCAACATTGATTTATAAAACGACAATTACAAACTTTCATACAGTAGTACACAATCAAGATGAACTATGAAATGGAAACTTCAAAACATTCCTGCTTCTACAAACACGTCGTTCACGATAACGATCCGCTACAACATGCTTACATGCATAGGACTTTCGTATAGAACAGATAAAAAGATGATCTGCTTATGAATGTAAGGATGCCAAAAACCTGCAAAACAAAGGATACATAATTGTGTTGTAATAATAATAATAATAATAATACAGAGTATTGTAGTAAAGACAGATGCAATATAACATACTCTATATTCCTATATGACTATAATGAAAGAGTTGAATACAAAACATAAGCAATATTTACCTTTTAAACTTCCGGAAAATCACAACAACTGTTACATAAATCCAATCCTTTGCGAGACTCAATGAAGCAAAAAGTAAATGTCTGCATCGATGATTGAGAAATATAAGACCACAAATTCCCCAAAATCCAACTGCAAATCCAGAACCCATACCCATGTAATATGATTTCCAAAAGTCGTCATCTCCATGTAAGTTGGTGTCAACCTCATCATCAATGGTAGTGGCAGGTGTAGGCCTAGATATTGGTGTGATTGGAGGTCCATAAAGTAGTGGGTTACCTTCATAGGATGATGAATTAAAGCCTTGAAGTAGAGTCCCAGTTGGTATTTTTCCTGACAAGTTATTGTATGAGAGGTCAAGAACACCTAAACCGTTCAACTGTGACAAACTTGAAGGAATCTTTCCAGAAAACTGATTTCTTGACAAGTCAAGAGAATTAAGAGATGTCAAGTTACCAATATCTTTTGGGAGTTCACCATGCAGTTTGTTGAGGGAGATATTTAAGGAGACTAATTCAACAAGACGGGCGATCTCAAAGGGAAACTCCCCTGATAATCTATTGTTTGAAAGATCAATGATCTTCAGTAGCTCAAGAATACTTGTTCCAAACGATCTTTCTATTCCTTTCCATGCAACCAATGCATTGTCAACGAAACTTTCAAGTACCTCTCCAAAAGCTGGATCAGAAGTGAAAACATGACCAGGTCCAGAACTAAAATGATACGCGTGATAAGAATGATAGGCCATATCATCTCCAGACTTTTTACTAAACATAGATGTAAAGTTACCAAAGCAACCAGGAATATTACCCACCAATCCATTGTTAGATAGGTCCAGGATATTAAGATTGTTCAACAAACACATTTGGGTGGGTAGACTACCATTGAATATATTTGATCGTAATACAAGAACATATAACCTCGTAAGTCTTTCACCTACCCACGCAGGTATCTTTCCAGATAACTTGTTTTCCCCAAGATCCAAAAACCTCAGATTTGTACAGTTGCTCAAGGACATGGGCAGTTCACCAACAAATGCGTTTTTTCGCAAATACAATGCCTCTAGTTGACTCAAGAGTCGAAAAGACAGAGGAATTTTTCCTGATAAATTGTTGTTTGATAAATCAAGGATTACCAGTTTTTGGAATTGCGACCAACAATCATCAGAAAGGCTCCCAGAAAATGAATTATTGGAGAGGTCAATGAAAGTTAATTCCCCATCAATACGACATAAGAAAGATAGGTTTCCTTGGAATTTGTTTCCGGAGAGGTTTAACGAGGCGAGTTTTGAAGGCAATAGTGGTACCCTACCTTCAAAACGGTTGTTACTCAAATCCAATCCAGGATAATATTCAAAGTCTGATGTTATATCTGGTAGGGTACCTCTCAATTCATTTGAAGACAGGTTCAAAAATTTTAATATCAATGGTAGTTGGTCCCAGAACCACACAGGGACACTATCTGATATTCCAGCACTGGAAATATCAAGATATCTGAAATATCTTTGAGATTTAATCCACACTGGGAACCTAGGTCCCAGCTTGCAGGATTGCAATTTTATGGTCTCTAGGTCTACAGGAATTCTAAAATGGGAGCTAAAATTGAATGAAAATGAATTGAAGGACATATCCAAATGGGTTAACAGGGAGAGATTTATGAAGTGAAGGTCGGATATCACGCCATGAAGGGAGTTGGATGATACATCGAGAGTATCAAGACCTGAAAGTTGGCCCAAACTGTTGGGTAAATCACCACTCAACTGATTATGAGAGAGGTCTAACATAATGAGAGAAGTTAAAGATCCAAAAGAAAAAGGAATAGATCCACACAATGAATTACCACTGAGATTAAGACTAGACAGGTTGTAAAGACTTTGAATTTGAGGAATGAAACCTCCTAGATTGTTTATTGAGAGGTCTAATTCAATGAGAGAAGCTAAACCTTCAAAGGAAGCAGGAATAGATCCCCGCAACGAATTACTATTGAGATCAAGATAAGACAAGTTGGAGAGATTTCCAAGCTCCTGAGGAATAGGTCCACTGAGATTAGCATTACACATATCCAAATACTGTAAGTTGGTAAGGGAACCCAAAAAGTTTGGTATATCACTGGACTGAAAATCATTATAACATAAAATTAGGACTTGTAACTGCTTTAACACCTTTATTGATGTACTGATCTTTCCTACCAAATAATATTTATAAAGAGAAAGTCCGGTTACATGACCAGTGTCGGTGTCACAAGAGACACCAGACCATTTGCAACAATCCATCTTTCCTTCTTCATTGCTCCAATTATTTAGAGTGCCATTTATGTCTTTTAAGTCTCTTTTAAACTTCAGCAGAGCTTGTCTCTCCTTGTCGATGCATGACCCGGTAACCGTCATGTTGGCATTTTCATTGACCCCTAGACTATGATCAGCAACACTAACAGATAATAGTATGCATATCACCCAATACACAACAACATGCATCATACCATATATAATTTATCAACTATAAATGGAAAACCAAATAGAGTTTAGCTTACCACTTCTGGTGCTGATCAAAGTAAAAGGTATAAAAACTGTAATTAGCTGCAGCAGCAGTGAGTTGAGATGTAAAGGTTTCAAGAGAAGTTGTAATCGGTTTCACTACATTCTACCAAGGATGGTGTGTCAGTCAGTGTATGTATATATAACAAACACAAACCTTCCTCTTATTCCACATGACCTCTAGTTTACAATTTAAAGACCAAGACTTTTAAAGTGATGACGCATGAATAGCCCAAAGACCAAGACTTTTTAGTATCCTCTGTATTATGTTGAAGCTAGGAAAACTTTCATGTATTAACCAAATGTAAGACAAATTATAGAGATTATTAAGTGCTTAATGTTGAAGCTTGCATATGTAAACCACAAAAATATTATACTACTAATTAATGTCAAAAACAAGTGGGCAGGGTTTGAGGTTGAGATATATGTAGACAAATAATAATATCATTATTCGAGGGTAGAGGGACTAAATATAAAGAAACCCTGACAATATCTTTTTTCCCAATGCTACTTGTAATATTATTTCGCTAATGTTTCCAACTACAATGATGTTAAATGCATTTGAGTACAAATCAATTGGCTTAAGATCCCATCTGGTGACAGCTGTTCCTTTGGAGTGGGTTGGATGGTGGATTGCGTTTTAAATTATAGGACTACCCAAAGTGAAGCTGAACCACAAGGAAATTTTTCTGTGGTTGATGAAGCTGAAGCACAAGTAAAAGATCTGAGAAGGAATAAAAATCAAACGGAAAGATTTTAACCAAAGAAGTAGTGTACTTATATTTTTCCACATGTAGTGCAAAAAGCATATGAAGTTGTTTTCAACTTGTGTAAAATACCATTTAAAGGTATTTCTGTATTTCATTAATTTTAGTTGTTGAGATACCTAAGACCCAAATTTATTTGATTTCTATTCAATCAATTTTAATTAAAGAAATATCACTTTCAACAGTTTAACCATTTCAACCAATTAGGTTTGTTTTTACAAGATTCACAATTTAAACGATGCATGCGTATAATCCCAACTTGCTTAAAATTAAAATCAGTATATTATAGCCAACACTTAATTTAATCATATGCTTTATTTCGTTCATAACTAATTAAATTCATCATGTCTTGATCATTTTACACACTAAATCATACTACTACTATATTATCACCAGACTGAAACAATCCCTCTTTTCTTCTTCATTACCCCAATAATTTAGAGTGTCATTTAATATATGTATTCTAAGTCTACTTTAAACATCAGCAGAGCTTGTCTCTCCTTTGTCAATACATGACCCAGTAACCGTTGTGTTGGCATCATCATTGAACCCAAGACTATGATCAGCAGCAGTAATAAATAAATAATAGTATGCATAGCAGCCAATACACAACAAAATGCATCATGTCATATACTATATATATGGAAAACTGAAAGAGAGTGTAGGTTACCAATGAGTATTTTGTGGATATCATTTGGAATTATGGGCCTATAAAAAGTGAAGCTGAATTACCAATGAGTATTTTGTGGATATCATTTGGAATTATGGGCCTATAAAAAGTGAAGCTGAACCACAAGCAGATTATCTGTGTGTGAATAAAAAACAAACAGAAAGACAACAACTTATAATAAAGCGAAAAGCGTGTGAAGTTGTTTTCAGAAATGGATGACAACTAGTCCACTTGACTTCCAAGTCTAACCCCTGCTTGGGTTTAAAGAATCTCGAGTAAAAGCGTTTCTCAACTTAAAATCAATTTGTATATTTTCTATCAAATTGTTTTTAAAACAAAAATATTTCTAGATTATTTAACTGCTTATTAAGTATAGTAAAGATGTATCTCAACAATTTAAACATTTCAACCCATTAGGGTTGTTTTTACGCAATTCACAATTTCTACGATGAATGCATATATAATTTCCAACTTGTTTGAAGTTATCACTAAATTATATAGACTAATTTATTTCACTATCTAATCATCACTTTCATCGCCAACACTCATAGAACCCTAGCTCAATTAGGCTAGAAGTCATACCTCAAGTTTAGCGTTGACGAACTTTTGATTTTTAATGCGTTCACTGGTTGCTCCAGCAGTCCAGCATCAAATTTCACGATTATCTGTACAAAATTTCATGAATTTAACTATGCTTCCTTCTTTTCTTCTTCATCTCTTGAACGCTGTTGCTACTTACGTGTTCTCGATTAAATGAGTTGATAAATGATAATTAGGGATTTGATCGCTTTAGCTCAAGCCACATTTGTTTGTGAAAGTTTGCAATTTAATTCCCTCAACATTCCGTCATCAGTCTTTCTCACCCCATTCTATTTGCTTGGCATTTTAAAAGTAACAAAATATGTGAGATACGCTAATGTTTTAGTATATTAGTACTTACGGAGTATCATCTAGAGTAACTTTAAAATCAGTATTTTTTTTTTTTTTTTTTTTAAAGCCAAGCAAACTTTTATTAAAAAGAAACAAATACAAAATGGAGGTCCAAAGACCTAAATACAGAAACACGAGAAAATACATTTAATAATTACAGGAACAAAACAAAAAAAAATCAGTATTACATCATCACTTTCTCACTAAAATTAGTCCGGAACTAAATAACACATGATATATTTCTTTACTAATTTTTATTGGGAGTATTATTTAAATTAAATGGTATTATTAAATTAAAAATATAAATTGTTAAAAATTTAAAATATATAATATATTTATATATGTCTTTAATATCACTGTTACTTTACTATTTACTTTACTATCTCCCTACTTATTAAAAAAGAAACACATTAGTGAAATAATTTTTCATTTTAAGTTTTGAAAGCAAATCTTACATTAGATTAAAAGTAGTAAGGCTCTTCTAACTATTGATTAGAATTCTGAAATTTTATTACTAATCAATTTTAGGAATCATAATTCAAAGACTAATCTAACCTTAAAACAAAACAAAATTACAATATTTGAAATTTGAATGGAATGGTTTTTCCCACTAATTATGCTTACTTACTTATCTTTAATTAATTATTACTTATTTGATAAAAAAAAAAATAGGCCTCATACCAAATTAATCTACATACAATAATGATCATGTATTTTAAGTAATAATATAAAATTTAAAAACGTCCCCTTCATAGTCATGTTAGTTGAAATGATGAATTTTTATATAAAATTTTAAATTTCAAATGTTTTTATTTTTATACAAAATCAGATCAATCTTTAAAACACTTCAAATTTTGTATGAAGCCTATTTTTTCGGTATACTCCATATACTTCATTTGTCTCGGATTCAAAAATAAATAATAAATAATAAATTATATTATAAGTACTGGTATCTCAACGCCTTTAGATTTAGAATTTATATTATCATTATAAACCTGACTTTTTATACGTTATTTTTTTTGTTAACAAAATGAAAATACAGTTTTTGATTAACTACAAAACTTAATTAACAAAATAAAAATAACGTTTAACAAAACTTATTTAATATAAGTATCCATAACATAATCTTTATCCTTATATCCGAAAATCCTTACATATTTATAATTATATTTTTTATTTATATGATATATGATATTTCAATTTATAATTTAAAATAATTTTAATTATATTATGATATGATATGATGTAAACCGTTATTTAATTTCTACAGCCTAATACCTTAAATTCCTTCATCCTTCATCAACATTAATCTCTCCCTTTAATATCGCAATCACTGAAAGTGTCAACCTAATTTGAAGGGATTTACTACTATTTTTCTGCAACTCATTGATGGTATTCAATCAAATCGATCGCATTCCATGAAAACAGGTCGTTTGTGAATAAAAAATCCACGATTGTAGGAATCCCTAAAAATCAATTTCAAATACATCGAGCCAAACGATTTCGTTTAACAGATTGTTTCCCATCAAGTTTGAATTTCAAAATTTCTTAGATGGCCTATAAAAGCACACCAAACCTCTTTGAAATCCTCATTCTTATCCCAAATACGTCAATCGTCAAAATCTACCGATTGGCGGATTATCAGCACAATGGCTGCTAAACGAAATCGTTATTAAACGGGTTGTTCCTTATTCAAAGGGTACTTTTGTAGGACCTTCTTATTACATTTTTAACAATGAAAACAATGTAGGTTAGTCTCTCAGTATCATCCTATAAGTCTGCCTTCTATCAAATCTTTTTTCACCTTATTCTGTTAAAGTTTCAACACATATAGGTTATTCTTTTGGTTCATGCATAGCATAGTGGCAATTTGAACCTGTTCTATGAATGGTCACTATTCAACATTAATTTTGGAATGATTGTTTTTCTCTAGAGTGTAGCACATTCGCATCTGCCAAACATATTTAATAAAAACGTCTTCCTTCTTGCTTGGTGGTAAGTTTCTCAATCTATATACGGCGAAGACTGTTGTGATTTTGGAATTTTTTTTGCTTCACATTGCACAAACCTTTATTGTAAATATGTATAGTTTATTTGACTGCAGTTTCATATATGTGGTTGTACTTATATTTGTTATAATCGTATTCATTTATTGAGTTGTTGCGCTTTTTCATGTTATGTTAACATTGAGCGTTTTTCTTTACACTATAAGGATGCATATATATGGACTTTTAACCAATTCATTTGTCTTTTAAACACCATATCAATTTAACACGATTTAGGACTAAAGAGTTTTGGATATGTGCCATTTTTGACCCGTTAAATATTGTTTATTGTTTTAGTTTTATACTTTTATTAAATATTGTTTTTAACCTACAATTCTGTGAACTTAAGCAGGGTGAGTAGCAAGCCCAGCTTGATCATATTCCATGTACTCAAAAATGAGGAACAACTGCATGATGTACGGGAGATCACGTACAAGACCTAATTTGTTAACATTTGGATGATTAAGTGTATATAGGATGTGGAACCCCTAGGGCCATAAGACATCGGGTTATATATTGTCAAATTCTTACTTTCTTAAAAGCACCAATCTTTATAATTAAGGTCACTGGCGTATAAACATTACTATATGCACCGTGTCTAATATGAAAATCTCCCTACATTAAAAGAAAACCATATTTGTATATATAATCTATTTGAACCTTATATTGTTGTTTGATTTTATCTATATTTAGATTTAGACAATGGTTCACAGAAAGTATGAAGTGGAAGTATGTTTTGTGTGGATTATCTAAAAACGCACTTAAAAAGAGTAAGCCATTAAATTTGAAATTTAACCCTTTAAAGTTAATTTACATGAAGTTACCATCTTATTATTTCTTTTTAATAAGAAGGTGAATAAGGCTAAGTTACTTTCATAATAATTTATCTTATTATTTTTTCCCTTTTTGTTGGAATTTGATATGGTGTTTACAAGTTAAATGAATTGGTTAAAAGTTCATATATGGTTATTGTTTAAACTTTTATTAAAAATTGATTTTCGTTGGTAATTGTAAAGCAATATATTAATAAAAGTATTTAATAAAAGTCACATAACCATATATGGGTATAGACTCGCTAACTTATTCATACAAAGTCAATAATGTTCTTGCTTTAGCACCATGTCAATATGCAAGGCCTTTTATATGTCAAAAATCTTAAATTATCTATGTCTTCTCCCGTTGTGAGCAGATTAATTAACCATAGGACATCATCAGGTGCAAATATTGCAGCCATAGTTGGTGCAACTACAATTGGTCATAGGTTAGTAGATTAACCATAAGGTCAATCTCAATTCAATTATTTAAACTGCCTTGACTTTAACATGTTGTGTACATATTTGATCCAGGTTCAATGACTTCGAAGCGAAGGACTTGGATATTATTTTTTTTTGAAAGGCAAGTATTATTAAAAACTAATAAAATCTAGCAAGAAGCTAGAAAATACAACACGAGAACGTGAGAGGACGCGAACAACAAATAAGGGACGACTTGACCACCAACTTGAAACTACAAGACAAAACACGAAACTAAGTACCAACGAAAGAAACCAAACGAAAAAACAACACACAAGGGAAGCCAATCACGAAAAACTTATGAGAAGTCACTCGAGTTAACCACGACTCCATCCAAATAATATTACGTGTCCGAATCAGAGCATGAGCAATAATCCTCCTCGTCATCATCTTCATCCAAAGCCTCCATCAGATCAACAAGATAAGCTCTTTCATACCATCTACGTTCGTCTCGACATTTTTTACGCTTCAAATGTTTTCTATGCAAGACAAAATTAGTAAAATGATGTTTTATTAAATGGGGCATTTTTCTCCTCTTATAAAGGAGTGAATGAGCCCTTCTTATACCTCATATGTATACCCTCATATACATACATGCAAGTTACCCTTTTTCATTATTTATAAAATATAAATGTGGAATTAGGTTTTATATATACAAGCTGCCATCTTTTCCCATTTAGAGTAAGTTCCATTATGTGATGTGTATACAAGTTGTATTTAACAATTGTTGGATTATTAGGCCCCGTTTGATTGGAAGAATGTTTTTGGAAGGAATGGAATGTGTCAAAGGAATTAAAATGCGAATGAATTGGAATTGATAAATTCTATGGAATGTAAAAAAATGTGTTTTTTTTTATTGATGGAATGGAATTGAATTCAATTTATAATAACTAAAAAGTTATATACAAAAAATTGAACGTTTCTATTTTCGCTTTAATTTTCAGATTCGGGGCGTTTAGATTTTCAGTTTCAAGTTTTATTTTTTAGATTCGCCTTTCAACTTTTTTCGGATTCGCGAATCGTAAACACGAATTCAAAACGCAATACGAAAACGCGAACCAAAAACGCGAAACGAAAATGCGAACCGAAAGCTAAACGAAAATGCAAAATAAAAAAGCAAACCGAAAACGAGAAACAAAACCGAATATGATAAATTGACATAATTACCCTTTCCTTTTTTTATTGCAGATTAAAAAATATTTATTATAAAAAAATAAATTGCCAGCTACCTCTACAAATTATTTCAGATTACTATCGAATTATCTGATTGTTAAAACATTTTGTATCGTCAGTTTATCAATTAGAAAAAATAAAACAATTAAAATTACAATAACAAACAAAATAAATCAAGATGTATACAAAAGCCTTCAGCAACCATCGAAACAGATTGCGACGGTCCGACTGTGATATCATTTTTT
Source organism: Rutidosis leptorrhynchoides (assembly GCF_046630445.1). Taxonomy (NCBI): domain Eukaryota; kingdom Viridiplantae; phylum Streptophyta; class Magnoliopsida; order Asterales; family Asteraceae; genus Rutidosis; species Rutidosis leptorrhynchoides. The sequence continues at coordinate 17,896,032 of NC_092335.1, read as the reverse complement.
TTTTATTACAAAGAGATTCTTCAACAAACAACTATCAATCAATTCATAAGTAATATCAAACACGGGTAAAAACCCTGTAATAATCCCAAATAGAAAAAGAAAGAAGATGAAAAGCAACAAGAAATAAGCAAAGATTGAGGTGTTACGGTGGTGCCGCCGGTGACGGTTGGTGTTACGGTGGTGCCGCCGGTGACCGGTCTGACGGTAATTGTGACGGTTGATCGGACTCATGGTAAAGATGGTGATGTTTGATGGAAATGTTTGAGGATGAAAAAGAATATGTTTGTAAGGGTATTCGAGTCTTTGGAAGATTCAACAGGCTGGGAATTGAAATCCATCGCACTTCCAATGGAATGGAGATTCTGTAACCAAAGGAAAATTTGCATTCCGCGGAATTGAATTCCTTCAAATTTTTTGCAGCCAAACACGATTTTTGCCGGGAGGATTCCTTCCAAATCAGTGAGCCAAACAGGACCTTAGTTGTTATTGTTTCATGAATGTGATTCCGGGAAGTATGCCTTCTCCGATATCCAGCCTGATGACACCAAATCTGGTGTTCAATTTGATAATCCAGTCGATGACAATTGCTCCGGCGAGGAAGAAATCGTTTCGTTTTCCCCGTTTTCAAATTCACAAATATGCAATGATGGTGTTTTTTCGGGTGGTGGAGCAGACAAAGTAGAGTTAAAGTCAAATATTCAGACTAGGCGTGACAATATTTATTGTTCAATTGGAACATGTGGGCCATCAAGAGATCTTGGGCTGGAAAAGGAGATACTGAACGGTTGTTGTGGGTCTACTATGAACAATTCAAAAGTGGTAGAGTTATTAAACTCTAGATCCATTCATTTTCATCCTAGAAAGAAATGTATGGTAATATTTAAACATCACCTATCACCTATCACCTATCACCTATCACCTATATAATTATATTATGGATAAAAAACGGAAGAGAAGAAAAAAAAATCATGATCAATGTAAATGGTTCTAGCATGCTATAATTAAAAGAGTAATTGCGGGTTTGGAAGATGCTGATAATGGCGTAGTTAGGTTCCGTGCTCATAGGTTTTGTCTTGCTTTGAAGGCTCGATTGTAGGCGTGTCGGTGTCGTTTTGTTTCGTAGCTCGATGTGTTGTTTTGTTGGTGTTGTCTTTGTAATCTCGTGTTTTTTTGTTTCGGGTTTTTGTCGCGTGTGATGGTGGTGTTGGTTTCATGTCGTGTCGGTTGTGTGTTGTTTTGTTGGTCGTTTTTCGTGCGTTGTCTTCGTGTTTTGTCTAACTTCTCGCTAGTTTTTTAATAAATTACTTGCCTTTCAAAAAAAAAAGGTTGTTATTGTTTCAAATTAATTAAATTAGGGTATAAATAATTGAAGAGAGATTTCAAGTATTATGTAATGATTGATTGGGTGGTTTGTTTATTTTATCAAAATTGTAAGTTATGTATATTTCAAGATCCATTTTTATCTCTAGTAATTTTGGATTTTCATGACTGCTTCAAGCATTATTATTATGATATGATGTTCAAATGTTAATTGTTAAATGTCAAGAGAGCATTACATCAATATTTGTGATGACCAGTTCAAATCCATTTGGACGAATACATCATTCATCGATTTCACAATGAGGTACTGACATCTACATGATACGTTCTGTAAACATTGCATTCTTTTGAAAAGGCACACCATAATTGAATATCAAATTCCATGGTTTTTGATGTTTGATGATTTCTACATATAGACAATCACCGTAAATAATAGTTTACAATACTACATCCGTTGATAATGCAGTCAAAATAAGATACATGGTGATGATTTTGTGAATGAAACATTTTCTCGAATAAAGCATGTATGACTCCATGCACATATCTTGTATCACATATAAGCAAACAGCGGAAGACTTCTAGGAACCTGAGAATAAACATGCTTAAAAGTGTCAACACAAAGGTTTGTGAGTTCATAGTTTTAATGTTGCGCATAATCTGTATGTAAAGGTGGATTACAAGATTTCAGTTGTTTCATTCAGAAACGTTTATCAAAATATTCTACAAGATTGAGCACCCTGGTAATTAAGCTTTAACGTTATAATAAATACCCCTGTTTTAACATACATGCAACCAACATGTACAATACACGCAATCTAACGTGTACTAAACTCAAATAGCATACGTCTGTTTTATAGTTCAGGCTAGGGTTTCTATACCTGGAACAGACGGGGATGTCAAGCCCTATGGATCCATATATAACTACTCGCACCCAACAGTTCTTATAACCGGCAGTTACTAGTTACCAAAGCTAAGGGATTTTCGGTTCAAACTCGGTGTAGAATTTAGTATGTACTTGTATCCATTGCGTTTAAAATAAAGTGCATGTATTCTCAGTCCAAAAATATAGATTGTAAAAGCAATTAAAAAGGGAGCAAATGAAACTCACCTTAGCAGCACATAAATTCATTCATTGAAATGTGACCGAAACTCGGAATGCAAAGTAACCAAAGATCTCAACCTAGAGAACATATGTTGGTCAATACATGTCTAACATGCTAGGTCAGGTCATAGTGTATCACAATCCTAATGCTCGAGACCGTCATCTCAAAAGTCAACCTGACCCAATATGATCTTTAAATCTATACATGTTTATTAACATAATATAAGTCTTGATAATTGAACGAATTTATAGTTTATCAAACTCAAAAGTTTATTTATTTCAGGAGCTATATTATATTTGAATTATCATGGCAATCAAAAATATTTTATTATTTCACATAGTTTTTCAATACTTGTAAAATCAGATTATAGTGTTTATAAATCTTTAAAACATGATAACACAGTCAACTTTGACAATTGTTCAACAAGACGTGCCTTATATAAGAATTCATTTACTCGATTAATAATATTTGGAAATTCAAAATTTATCAATCTCATAAACAAGTTGTTTAAATATCAATTTACAGTTTCAAATAAAATTTCAATTAATATTAATCATAATTCAGTTGACCATAAATTTTAATCCGTTTCTCGAAAACACACGATTTCTAAATGAAAAGTTATTAATTTTTCGACAGCTTTCCAACGACATGCATATCATATACCTTATATCAATAACATATGTATCAAATTCGTGATTCATCATAAACTGTCTAACGACAAAATTAAAGCATACAAGCATGCATAAACATATATATACTCGAGCACTAGACATGGATACACTATTAATATAAAAAAGATAAGATATGAATGCTCATGTATCAATATTGTGATTCAATATTACAGGAAAGTACGTAGACGCAACAGAGATGATAAACACTAGGTTTGACTTGCGAACAATACCCACGAACATTACCCATAACCTCCATAGCTATAACCCATATTTTTCTTAGTTCTATCCCGCTTGAAAAGCTTGTTTCGAAATCGTTTGGGCATAACCTCGTCGTAATATTTTATGTATAATAATACTCCTAACTATAAGATTAATAATAATATTAATCTTAATAATAATAATAATAATAATAATAATAATAATAATAATAATAATAATAATATAATTATAATACAGAGTAAGAATGGATAGATAGATTGAAGAATGAATCGAGAGCAGAAGGCTCGTGCCTTTTATAGGCTTTTTCTGATTTTTACAGCTCCGCGATCGTGGAGTTTTTATGCCTTACAGCTCCGCGATCGCGAAGGTGCGCATTTCCAGCTCACACATTTTTGTTCACTAGCTTGTCGACATAATTTTATATTTATATATAATATATATATTTTATTTAATTAATTATATATTATATTATATTCTCGTGCATAGTTGACTTGTAACAATAGCTCCGTTGTCTTGTACGTTGATGCCCGGTTTATATCCCGGTTTCAGTTTTTCAAATGTCCTTTCGTACGCTTAGAAAACTTGTACTTTACGTTTCGTGACTCGTACCTTTGTCAAAATATAAACTTACATTACCAATAACCATATTACCCGAAATGTATCTTGTATGTTCGAGTGTTTTGGTCATTTGCTTCTTTAAATTACCTTCTCGTTATTTATTAAAATACATTTAATAATATATTAAGTCTTTATAACAAATCGTTTTAAATCTAAATTTATATTATATTTTATCACTTTGTAATATATATATATATATATATATATATATATATATATATATATATATATATATATATATATATATATATATATATATAGGGGCAGGATCAATGGGGAAGTAACCAATCGGGGGGAAGCGGGGGAAGCAAATTTATTTTTTTTCGTTTTTTGAAATTTTTTTTTTCCGGCATCAAGATCACACGAAAATATGAACATTTAGAAGAGACACTTCGTGATGAATGTCATTATTTAGGCGGAAAAACGATCGACAAAAATAACATTCAAGATAATATTGTTCGTGAAGAATATGAACAATTTTTTTTCCATATTTTGTGAAGTAAAATTTAGCCCGGTTTAGAGTTTAGGGTTTAGGGTTTAGAGTTTAGGGTTTGGTGTTTTGGGTTTATGCCTAAACCCTAAACTCTAAACCGTTCGTGTTAAAAATTCAATCTAAATCCTAAATCTAAACCCTAAATCTAAACCCTAAACCCAAAATTTCTAAACCCTAATATCTAAACCCTATAAACCCTAATAGCTAAACCCCAATAGCTAAAACCTCAAAATACGCTCGAAAAACACGATAATTGTTATATATTACTTCTTCGAGCGTTTTTCCGCCAAAATAAAAACATTTATCACAAAGTGTCTCTACTAAATGTTCATATTTTCATCTCATCTATAATGTTCGTGAACAAAGTTTTTTCAAAAAAGAAAAAAAAAAGTTTTTGCTTCCCCTCGCTTCCCCCCGATTGATTACTTCCCTCTTGATCCTACCCCTATATATATATATATATATATATATATATATATATATATATATATATATATATATATATATATATATATATATATATAGGGGATGATTCTCACACACACTTTTTTAATCCTCACACACCTATTTTAACTTTTTACTCTTCTAATAATACTCAATTGGTGTGTGAGGATCAAAAAAATGTGTGTGAGAATCATCCCCCATATATATATATATATATATATATATATATATATATATATATATATATATATATACATATATACATATATGTATACATATATACATATATTTATATATATAGATATATATGTATACATATATACATATATATGTATACATATATACATATATATGTATACATATATGTATATATATATATGTATACATATATGTATATATGTATACATATATGTATATATGTATACATATATGTATATATGTATATATATACATATATGTATATATGTATACATATATATCTATATATATAAATATATGTATATATGTATACATATATGTATATATGTATATATATATGTATATATATATATACATATCTATTTACATATAATTTGTTCGTGAATCGTAGAGCACAGTCAAAGGGTAATTGATTACATTAATATAGTTCCAAAACTTTTGAGACTCAACATTACAGAATTTGCTTATCGTGTCGAAATCATTTAAAGATTAAGTTTAAATTTGATCGGAAATTTTCGGGTCGTCACAATATTACATTTGGTTAGATTTTATGTTTACTATTTTTTATCCATCATTAAATTATCTAATGTGCTATTGTATTGTAGGTGAGATTTACTCTGCTCAATCGTCAATCTAAAGTCTTCAAACTGCGAAAATTCAAATTTAATAGTTGTCAATGTTAGTCTTTTTTCTATTAACGATAGTGTTGTATATAGTGTTCGCCTTTCGTATAATTTATTTGTTATATTAATCATACATTTGATTTGATGTATGTGTAAAGACATGAATTATACATTTGTCTAGATTGGCCCACTATCAATTTCAGTCCATTGGTTAGTTTTACATATAATTAAGTTGGTCTATGTTTGAGTAACATTTATTTTAGGTTTGGATTTGTGTAATGTCCCAATTGTTCCTAATGTAAGAAAGACAACCATCTTATAAAATATGATATTTAAAAGGTTGATATGGTTCTGTTAGAATGAGTCGCAGTCAGGCTGGTCGAGTTCGGCTGACTGCATCACAATTGGTGTAGAGCATTTTGTAATGAGTCACAGTCTTGCGAACTTTCCTTTTAGAGTCTTTTCTTTCTTTTCTGTTTCATGGTCTGTACGATTTTTCATTGCGAATAAATTTTTTTTGTAGCTATGCCTGAGATGAAAATTAGGAATTGGCCATTTGACCCACACCATATTTTTTTTGAACGGCGATTATATTAAAAATTCACCTCTAGCAAGAAACTAGAAGGCAAACAAAAACAACGTACAAATTACAAAGGTTTAATAACCCAATTATTCCAACTAATTTTATCCTTGCTTCTAGAAATCAACCATGAATGAGAATAAGTACGAATATAATCAAAAAGTTCATCTTTGACCCACACCATATTAGTACCACTATCTAATGTCAACTAAATTACACATAACACTCTTCTTCCATTCACTTCCTGTAAATATGAAAATCTTATAATGTTAAGACCAAATTATTTGCAAGAAATCATAATTTAATGTAGCGCAAAGTACTACCCATCATATCTCTAAGGAAAACAGCTGATAATCAAGGCTCCAACATTAGTATAAAAGCCCCTTTTCTACGTTACTATAACAAAAATTCTTTAAAAAACCCCGTGAATTAGCAGGTCTTTAACGTTATACCTATATAATATTTTTATTTATAAGGTTATACCCATTTTGTTTCTACTTTTCTATAACAAAATTCTTTAAAAATCCTGCGAATTCGCGGGTCTTTAACTAGTTACTATTAGTAGAAAATGTAAATGTAAATGTAAATCTAAATATAAATAGGATACACACATATACGGAGTATTACTTTACACTTCTATAAAAAAAATTAACTAATGTAAATGCTGTATGTTTTCAGGATGTAACTTCAGAATCGGAGTCATTACTCATTCCAAATACTCAGTTTCTTCAATTGATTCTTGTGAACAACCAACACCATTTTAAATTATTTTGATAGTGTTTACACATGATATCCACAAACTCAATGTCCTTTGTAATTTTGTATGCCCTTAGTCTTTTATACTTTCGAGTTAAATTAAGTTGTACATGTGAATTGTCTCACATCTTTGTATTTGCAAAAGTTTATGCTTTTTTATTTACATAATTGCCGTGGAAGATTTCCTTTGATAAAATAATTTTTTTTTATATACTAATTGACGTGTAACATTTGGTCATTCAATTAGGAAAAAAACGACAATACAAAACATATTCACACTCTGAACAATGTTAAACATGCCAAATTTGCAGAGGTTAAAATTGTAAAATTAATATCCTTTTTAAAAAACTCCACCCACATTTTTAACGGGTCGTATCTTCCCGCTCGCTGCGAGTTCAATTCCTCCGACATCACCGTTTAACTCGGAAAAAAATTACGAACACAACAAAACCAAGTACGCGCGAAACGGACGCTTTTTAGAAAACGCTAAATATTTCGGGCTATTTTCCATACATATACACAGATGTACAATAAACGAGCCAAACTAACTACATCACACCCATGGTCCCGTCTTCCTTTTTTACGTGATTTTCCTGGTTCTAAAAATGTGCAGGCGATTAGGTACACTAGGTACTAATCACGTGGATCCAACCACACCCTCATCGTCGCGTTTTTGGTTCTGTAAGTATATAACGCCACGTTAAACGTGAATGCGTTGCCGGAAAGGCCCCGCCGCATCGCGCGTGCCAATCCATATCTAGTTTTAATCTGAGGAAGCACTCAGATATGGGCATCAGCATCAGTGGCCTGGATGTTAAAATGATAAGATTGTCATTGTGAAGTAATCTAATTTTTAGTGAGCAAAACAAATTTTAGGTTGTACTGGTTTAGGTTCCAAGACTCGGGTGTAATCGGTAGAGACTTTGAACTCGGGTGTAATCGGTAGAGACTTTGAACTCGGGTGTAATCGGTTGAGACTTTGAAAGGAGTTCAACAATTCAGGGATTTAATCCGGTTATACTTTTATACATTTAAATATTAAATTTCAAAATTTTATGTGTAGGTACAGAAGAAAATTATAAATATAAAATTTAACATAATTGTCTAAAATCGTTCATTTTTTTTTATAATCTCTATAGTTCTAGTTTAAATTCTTTTTAAAATGTTAACAAATATTGACTTTGACCGACTTTGATCAACAAATACGATATTGATCTGATGTTATCGACTGATTAATTAACCGGATTTTAAAAAATTGGAACGGGCTGCTATTAAAAAGACTATTAAAAGGGAGTAATTGGTGATTAATCCGGTGTAATCGGGTTTTTTTTACAATTTGGGGAGTCACTTTTAATCTGTGTTACTGTTACTTTTTTTTTTTTTTTTTTTAATTCTTGTATGTGGGGTTAGAAAACATGATCAAAGTTCAACCAGCTAGTTATTTTTTTATTTTATGGAAAATAATAATTATATTATAATTATGTGTTTGCTCTGCTCGACCTAGATAATCATTCGCTTGATTTTTCATCAATCAAACATGTAACCGGTTGGACATCCTTTACTTCCGTACTTCAAACACAATCACATGAAGCTCATTGTCCACAATTTAAAATGCATTAAGTGTGTGTTTGGTAGACATGAAGCTTATATGAGATTGAGCTTATGATTCTAATAAGCTCGAGTCATAAACTTCGTTTGGTAGACATAAAAATTAGAGCTTATGAAAATCATAAACTCCTAAAAATAAGCTACTCATAGTAGCTTATGAAAAAAAAAAAATAGAGCTACTTATGTAAGGTTGCTACTTATGATTCTAAGCCACTCCTAAAACCTGTAAAACAAACAGTAATGTATCATAATTGTAATAAAAGTATCGGAGTAAAGGAAGCATATGAAAGAAATTTAACCCTGGTGAACCATTCACCTTGTTACTTTAAAATAGTTATGAAAAGCAATATTTGATACACAATTATCGGTCTTGATTATGCAATGACATGTAAAAGGTACTGTTATGCAGATTTGAACATACAAGTAATCATGGCTGTTGTTTCGAAATCAGCCTCAGCTAACTAGTATAGAAACAGTAGATTTAAAACAGTATATTTCTACGTAACTATTATGGAAGAGTAGAATGAAAAACAGATGCAAACTTTACATTTTTTAAACTTCCGACAAGGCACAGAAACCGTTACGTATATCCAATCCTATGCGAGACTTAATGATGCAGAAAGTAAATGGAGTGCAATCTAATTCTAATTAAATCATGTTCTGTTTCAATCTGCTAATCAACGCGCTTAAGAGTAGTTTCCACAGCAATGAGGTTAAAAGTGTAGTTAAGTACAACTTTATTCTTTGTTCTAATAAAAATGATTCGATGGAAAATGAATTCGTTTTGAATTATGGGTCTATTATTAAAGTAAAAGGTGAAAGGTGATTTTTAGTGGCGGAGCCACACATATGTTTGTGGTGTCAATTGACAGCAATGAATTTTTTTACAAGCATGTAATTTTATATAGGGGATGATTCTCACACACTGTTTTTTATCCTCACACACCAATTTACTTTAACTCCTCCCTAATAATAGGGTAAAAGGGCGTGTGAGGATCAAAAAACAGTGTGTGAGAATCATTCCCATTTTATATATATAATACAGTTGAAGTTTAATATTATTTCAAAACTTGACCCCATCCCATACTGATAATATTACTGTAATGCTCTTTTAAAGTCTTGGAATGGGATTGAAAATAGAGTACATACAAGGACAACCCATATTTTTTTGATAATATCCGGCCCAATTATACATTGAAGTTTAAAATATTACTGGGAAGCCTCTATTGCACATTTGCACTAGACATATTCGAGTTATATTATAATTTTTGTTATAATTCAGTAGGCTTATAACTACCTTTAGTGGATTGGTTCTTGAATATAGACTTTGAAAATCTTAAGAACAAGAATATATGAGTAAAGAGAGAAAGGAAGAAACACTATGGATGTAAGTGTGAGAAATGGTACATCTTTACAAGCATAACTCATGGGTATTTATACTACAAAAAGATACTATGGAAGTGACCCCAAGTTGACTATAAAATTGTACCAAAATTGACTATCCATACTTGCATTATTGTAGTTCCATACTTGCACAATTATTATTATTATCATAACACTCCCCCTTGGATAGCAATTTTGTTTGTTAAAGATCAACTGTAAGTTACTGCCTCGTTAAAAACCTTGGCCAAAGAAAAACCCAGTGGGATAAAAACTTTAGCTAAGGGAAAAAGAGTGCAGCATATAGTTGACTCCCCCTCAAGTAGACATTGCTGAGCTGTTACATCTTTTGAACTTGCCTCATGCCAATATTGTGAACATGCGTTCTGAAAATAGCAGTTGAAAGTGCTTTGGTGAAAAGATCAGCAGAGTTTTGATGGATTGAACATATATCATTTCAATCTAGTTGTCCTTAATGATGTCTTGAGTGTATGAGAAGAATCTAGGAGGTATGTGTTTTGTTCGGTCACTTTTGATATATCATTCTTTCATTTGTGCTATGCAAGCTGCATTATCTTCATAGATAGATGTTGGACTTTTATCGGGTTCTAGTCCACAAGAATAAGTAATGAGTTGTGTCATTGATCTCAACCAAAAACATTCCCAAGTAGCTTCATGTAATGCAATCACTTCGGCATGATTTGATGATGTTGCAACAAGTGTTTGTTTTTTAGAACGCCATGATATTGCAGTACCTCCATTTAGGAATACATATCCAGTTTGAGATTTAGCTTTATGTGGATCAGATAAATAACCTGCATCAACAAATTAACTGCAAAAGAAATGTCAGGTCTTGTATAATTTGTAAGATATACATAAGAGCTCCAATTGCCCTAAGTTATGGTACTTCTGGTCCCAGAATATCTTCATGATCTTCACATGGACGAAATGGATCAGCTTCAACATTGAGTGATCTAACAACCATAGGAGTACTTAATGGTTTTGTCTTGTCCATATTAAAATGTTTCAAAATCTTTTCAGTATATGTTGTTTGATGTACAAGTAAACCATTAGGCATATGCTCAATTTGTAAACCAAGGTAATACTTGGTTTTTCCGAGATCTTTCATTTCAAATTCTTTCTTTAGAAGTTGAATGGCTTCATGGATCTCTTTATTTGTACCTATGATGTTAAGATCATCGACATAAACAGCTATGATCACATATCCGGATGTTGTTTTCTTAATGAATACACATGGGCAAATATAATTATTTGTATACCCTTTGCTTATCAAGTAATCACTTAATCGTTTATACCACATGCAACCCGATTGTTTCAACCCATATAAAGACCTTTGTAACTTGATTGAGTACATTTCTTTAAGTTTTGCATTGGTTGCTTCTGATACCTTAAATCTTTCAGGTATCTTCATATATATATATATCACTATCAAGTGATCCATATAGATAAGCAGTCACAACATCCATGAGATGCATTTCTAAATTTTTAGAAACTGCCAGGATGATTAAGTATCTAAAAGTAATTGCATCCATAACAGGAGAATAAGTTTCCTCATAATCAATTCCTGGTCTTTGAGAAAAATCTTGAGTTACAAGTATAGCTTTACCTTGTAACTTCATTTTTCTCATTTCCTTTTCGGGTAAAAATTCATTTGTGTCCCATACGTTTCACATCTTTAAAGTGAAAATGATTTATCCGAAAACTTTTCTTTTATTGAGCAATTCTAATTCAGCTCGTATATAGTCATGTCTATTTTGACATTCAATGACAGATTTTGGTTTCAGCTCATCATCTTTATTCATGATGTCATTATATGAAAAATTCTCATCAATATTTGTCATTCCATTTCGATTCCATATTATTGCATAATTTATTGCAATTTATGTATTTACATTTATCAATACCCTCTGCAGAAGGAATATTGATTTGTGGTTCTTCTTGAACACTTTCTTTTACCTCATTATCAGCTGATTTTTCTTTTCGAGGATTTTTATCTTTGGAACCAATTGGTCTCCCACGTTTCAGGCGTGGCAAAGACTCATGAGTGACATTTCCAACTTTTAGAATTTCAATTCTAGCTGAAGCATTTACTGCTGGTATACATGATTTAGTCACTCCTTTTTGTATCTGTAAATGCATCAGGTAATTTATTTGCAAGTTCTTGCATATGCATTATTTATTTTTTTTAACTTTCTTTTCGCATTCTTTTGTGCGATGATCAAGATACATTAATTTATGTTCACACCATGAAACATCCTTTTCTTTATTTTTCATTTCTCTCCCTAATCTAGGGAACAATGATAATCAGCAAAACGTGCTGTAAAAACATTATCCGTTATAGGTTCAATATATCTTATAATTGAAGATGTTTCATATTTAATATATATATATATCCCCATCCTCCTTTGAGGACCCATTTTAGTGCGTTGTGGTTGTGTAACTAGAATATACACTGCACAATCAAATGTTCTAATGGTGGGAAATATTTAGCTCTCGGCCAAAATCAAGTTGTAGGGGAGAATATTTATGAGTTGCACTTTGTCAAAAGTGAAATAATATCGCAGCATGTAAATTTGCATGTCCCCATATATATCACCTTGAATTCTTTCAAGAAACATTGGTGATTCTTTCTCAATGTGTTTTTCATTAATCACCATATGTGCTTTTCATTAATCACCATATGTGCTTTTCATTAATCACCATATGTGCTTTTAATTAATGGTTTTTCATTAATCACCATATGTGGTTTTCATTAATCATCATATGTGCTTTTTATCATATGCGCTTTTAATCATATGCGTTATGGTCTAAAACCATTTATTTATGAGTGATACATAACAAGCTAGGAATCTTAGAAAATTCAAACCATTCAAGTCTCAAGGTAGCTCATGGTTTATTTAATTAAGATTTTTCAACAGATTCACTCTCGTTTTCTTTTCTTTTGGGACTTATTTGTAGAGCTAAATAAGATGTTCATGTATTCAAGAAATAGTTACGCACAAGGAATTCAAATGATTCCAAACTTTAATCACGCTCACAATTTGAGCATCATCTTCCCTTTCATTAATTTGGGGAGTGGTTCAGCCAAGAACCTCGCAAGATTCAACTTTGCCAGATAAAAGAACATCTTTTACTATTAACACATGAAGTTCACACTAGTAAACTTTTCCGATTTCTCGGCATGAGAGAACCGAGCATGCATGCTCGAAGTGGGGACAACTTACTCAATGAACCCCACAATGTCAATCATACATGATCAACATATATCATTAACCTTATGTATGCATATAGCAAAACAATATAAAGCAAATAAGCATGCTCATATCTAATACTCCCTCCAAAAACAACAGTAGTAGAGGTCATGATCAATTATGGGCTGATATAAACTCTAGAATGGATATATTTCAAAGATAGAATTTTGTTATCTACAATCACAATGGACATGTCATAATCACAAATAGATATAGACTAAAAAAATCCATGACTATTGATTTATATGATCGTGCATTCGTAATGGCTACAAAATAATCACATATGATATGTTAGTTTAATAAAAACATCTCACCATTCTGATCATAATTGACATATATTATTATATTATTATAATACAATAATACTTTTGAGTTTTGACCATAGTAAATAGACATATGCATTACCATTACCATTTACAACATATGCATAAAGAATTAGATATTTTCAGACGAATCTTTTAAACCAATTAGTTGTTCATAAAAGCAGTTCAAATACAAAAGCATATAAGCAGTTATATGGTCACTAAAATTAACAACCAGTTTAATTGTATCTAATTCCATGGCATACTCTTATTGACCATTATATCTAGTGGTTGACCATTATTCAAATACTCGTATATGTGTAATAGTCAGTACAAGTCTTTAAATTAAAGAGGCCCACGCATATTTACAAGATATCCAATTACCCATTATCTAAGTGGACCCATGAAAATGTATTCAACAAGATCATTATCACATAGCCTTGATGAAATCATATTAATTTAAACCATACATATTAATTTAAACCATATAATCAAGGAATACATTAGGAACACATATGGACAGAATGATTAATTTAGCATTATGCAGTATAGCATATCATCAACAACTATGCTCAACAACTACACTAGCACAATTATAAATAGCCCCACTATCATCATCTTTATCTTTATACGTTAATATAAAAATAATCCATATCAATAATTCATATAAATCAAATGAACCATTATTTGCAACAAAATAATAATCTATACAATATATATAATCTCTATATATCTTTATGTCTATATTATTTATGCAACAAATAACTAATCCACAAACCAACAGAATAAATAGTGAACTCTGTCAAACGAGTTTATATATTCCGATTTTAGAAACGATAGTGAGCATCTCTTTTTCAGGCAACTTTTAAGTAAGATATACATAAATTATCAATATTGACTAATTTATAACCAACTCGGCAAATTTATGACCACCCAAAGTATCCGCAAAATAAATATGTACGTTAACTATTGGAGATTTTTTATTTATCAACACATAAATACAAAATAAAAATCTACCCAAAAGCTGTCTGTACACTATCTGATACATGTGGTAGATAATCGATATATTAAATCAAACGATATCATATATTGAAAATCCATTATTATGGTCATAAAGGACATATAATAATAAAGTAATAATAGTTTCAACATAGGTGTTTACAGCCAATACCTATCAAATCAATAGGATATATATTTTATATACATATTACAAAGAATTTTATATGCTGTATGTTCATAAAAGTGGACCGTGGATAAAAAAACGGCACCGGTGTTTATCGAAAATAAACGAACAAGTCAGTTTGTCTTATAAAACCTTTTGACCAACGAATGATCTGTTGTTTATAAAAGCTCAGTTTCGTTTATCGAGTCTGTTTAAGATTGTAAGGAAATTGTTATGAAACTGAATCAGATAAACTTCTCATGTTAAACGGATTTTAAACATGTATAATCTAACTATAAGCAATCATAACAAATAATCAGATTATGAACAAAGATTGAAACGATCATACCACAAATAGGTTGAACAGGTACTCTGCGGTTCCGAAATCTGCAAAAGAATAACAAAACCAGTGGAACCGGGCTTGTGTTTGACACAATTCCCTTAAACAGATTCGACGTCTGTTCCCAGGGTACACCGGTTCGAAGCAGCGTACTGCCGGACTTGAATATTTATCTTGATTAGTGACTTGTACTTGCTTAGATAAACCTTGTTTATACGGAGCACTTCGTGCTGATAACGTGTTATAATTCAGTAGGCTTATAACTACCTTTAGTGGATTGGTTCTTGAATATAGACTTTGAAAATCTTAAGAACAAGAATATATGAGTAAAGAGAGAAAGGAAGAAACACTATGGATGTAAGTGTGAGAAATGGTACATCTTTACAAGCATAACTCATGGGTATTTATACTACAAAAAGATACTATGGAAGTGACCCCAAGTTGACTATAAAATTGTACCAAAATTGACTATCCATACTTGCATTATTGTAGTTCCATACTTGCACAATTATTATTATTATCATAACAATTTTATAATAATAATAATAATAATAATAATAATAATAATAATAATAATAATAATAATAATAATAATAATAACATAACATTAACAATTACGGAGTGATAATTTAACATTTAACATTAACAATAATAATAATAAAATAATACTTAGTATATAGTTCACTTGACATAGCTATGGTACAAAGTTTATTTTTCCGTTGAAGAAGAGCCGTAGAGAGTCGTGGACCGTTAATCACCCTTAAAACAGAATCCCCGAAAATTGTTTACTTAATCTAACCATCATTATATTTATATTTATTAGTTATCCTTTTCGCTATCTAAAATCTTAGGATATTATTCTTAAAATTTTATGTTTATATCATTTATTAGTCATGATTTAATATGATTCATAGTGCAATTACGAAGCGTTCATAAGAATATCGTTAGAAGCTAACTTGATTCTTTATATATTACTAAATCATACTTTGACAATTAAATCTTTGAAACTTGATACATTTTGATATTGTTTTATGACACCATCCATTCGAAATCCTAGCTTCGCCTGGTGAACCACAAAGACATTATCTATGAGTGAAACAAAACCTAAAGGAAAGATTTTGAATATAGAACTGGAAGAAAACAAGTCAACAAGTCTTCTAACCCCTTCTTGGGTTTAAAGAATCAAAAAGCGTTTCTCAACTTTAAACCAATTTCTGTGTTTTCCATTCCATCATTTTAAAGTAAAAAATGAGAATATTTATAGGTACTAGACAAAGTGTTACTTAGCTATTTAAGGAGTATCACTTTCAACAATTTAACTATTTCAACCGATTAGGTTGTTTCTACCCATATAAGCTTTCGCTACAATTTACAATATGCATGCATGCATGCATATAATTCAAACTAGTTTGAAGTTAAAATAAGTAATTTTATAGCCAACACTCACTTTAATTTTCTGACGAAAATCAGTAAATTAAATAGACTAACTTATTTCACATTGGCATTGTAGTGACCCGTCTTAATCCATCTGGACGAAGTCCATATCGATTACAAACGATTCACAATAGTTGATTTCATCGCGAGGTATTTGACCTCTATATGATACATTTTACAAACATTGCATTCATTTTTAAAAGACAAACTTTCATTACATCGAAAGTTGACGGCATGCATACCATTCTAATATGTCCAACTATAAATGACTTAATAATAATCTTGATGAACTCGACGACTCGAATGCAACGTCTTTTGAAATATGTCATGAGTGACTCCAAGTAATATCTCTAATGAGCAAATGCACAGCGGAAGATTCTTTTCATACCTGAGAATAAACATGCTTTAAAGTGTCAACCAAAAGGTTGGTGAGTTCATTAATTTATCATAAGCATTCATTTTCATCATTTTAATAGACCACAAGAATTTCATTTCCAGTTCTCATAAATATACGTCCCATGCATAAAGACTAAAATCATTCATATGGATTGAACACCTGGTAACTGACATTAACAAGATGCATATAAGAATATCCCATCATTCCTGGACATTCATCGGACATGATAAAAAAATATCGAAGTACTAAAGCATCCGCTACAACGGATGGGGTTTGTTGGGCCCACTAGATCTATCTTTAGGATTCGCGTCAATTAGTAGACTGGTTTTACTAATTCTTAGGTTACCAAGCAAAAAGGGGCATATTCGGCTTCGATCATTCAACCATAGAATGTAGTTTAATTACTTGTGTCTATTTCGTCAAACATTTATAAAAGCGCATGTATTCTCAGTCCCAAAAATATAAAGAGTAAAAGGGAGCAAATGAAACTCACCTAATGTATTTTGTAGTAAAAATACATATGACTATATTGAACAATGCAGGGTTGGCCTCGGATTCACGAATCTATATCATTCATTTATATATTAAAACGTATACTTGTAATCGAACAAATATACCTATTATTATTAATGATATAATTTTTTATATTAATAGATATAATTTTTTATATTAATAACTTATATATATTTCATTACTTAATTAAATAAATCTGTTTTATACATAAAAATATTAATATCGTGAAGTTATATATTAAATATATTGTTTTTATATGAAGAAATCATTTGTTTGTGAAATTAATAATTTTGGTAACTCTAATATTAGTAATAATAAGGATATATATTAATAATAATAAAGGTAATAATAATAAGAATAATAATAATAATAATAATGTTAGTAAGGAGATTGATATTAATAGTGATAATGATACCAATAGTTATAATAATTTTTGTAATTCCTTTAAATCATAATTTGATTAAATTTATAATCATTTTCATAATAATATTTATATCAGAATTTCTATATTTATAATTTTAATAATATTATAAAACCTTTATATTCATGGTCATAATAATCATAATTTTCGTGTTTAATTCCTACACTAATGACTATAGTTTCTTATAACGTTAATTTGTAATCATAATTATAATTTTACATGTATTCATATAATTATAACCAATTTCTATAAAAAATTTTATATAACATCTTTTATTATATATATGTCTTATTAACATGTTTAATAGTCTTGAAATTATAATAATAATACTAACAATGACAACACAATAATAATAATGCTAATAATAACCATAATATTAGAAATGATAATACTAATAAATTTTTAAATGATAATACTAGTAATAATAATGATAATATCATAAATTATATTAATAATTACTTCGTTAGTAATAATAACTAATCATAATAACAATAATACTAATTAATGATAGTAATAATAATAATAATAACAATCATATCCATAATCTATAATAATAATAATAATAATAATAATAATAATAATAATAATAATAATAATAATAAAATAAAAGCTTTATACCCTTTTTAAAACTTCTGGAAAAAAAATTGCCCCATACTGGGCTCGAACCTTCGACCTCCCGCTAACCCTCTAGCACCTTAACCATCCATCTGTTCCCGTTCTTTTCTTTTCTCAAAGATAATACGTTTTATTTTTATTTATTCTGTTATTATTATACTTTTGTCCTCACCAACACAGAACTGCACCATTTGGAATTTCAAGCTCGAATCTTTTTGTTGTGTAAAAAAAAAAAAATTCTATTTACTAGCAGCTAACAACCGCGTTTAACATCATTCATAAACTGTTTCGATCGATAACAGCAAAAAAAAAAATAAACTCCACAGAAGAAATAGAGCCGTTTTATATATATTTGTACTCAAAATCGAAAATCAAAAATTAAGGGGTTTTAGGTTATGATTTCTTCATGAGGTCAGCTTAAAATCACCTTTATAATACTCGTGCAATATCAATTGAACTTGAATCAACTCATACATTTCGAATTTGAACAATTAAGATTCGTTTGACTTTTTGTTTCCAACTTTGACTCCCCAAATTCATGATTAAATGGAAGAATTAAAGGTTGGTAGCTTACAGATAGATCAAATAGATGATTCCTAATATATTTGTATTTTTAGATTTGGTTAATTGGTTTGGGATGAAGCTGTTGGCTAAAACGGTTCACGAAGAGAAGAACCGAAGTGGTTCTTAATTTTTGGGTTCCCTTTTTGATTAGCAACAGATAGTAGCAGTATATACAAATGATAAGACGATGAATCATATAATTTGAGCAGTAAACATTGTACGATCGATTGTTGGCTAGTGAAGGTGGTCGACAGAAACAAACTCATCAACATAAATGAAGAAAAAAATTACAAATCAGATTGGGATGGATAACTGCTCTGCGTAACCTATCTGCTTTTATAAATTATAAATTCTCTAAATGATTAATAACTATAAACATATTAATAATAATAATAATAATAAGAATAATAATAATAATAATAGTAATAATAATAATAATAATAATAATAATAATAATAATAATAATTTCTAAATAATAAAGAGTAATAAAAATACTGCTATAATAATAATAATATTAATAATAAGATTAGTGGAAGTTTTAATATAAAGATAAGTGTACTAATAATTAATAGTATTGATGCCAATAACTACAAAATGATATTAATAATATTATTTGTAACGACCCGTCAAAATCGCTATTGACGCGGCACGTTAATCATTGATTCCACAGTGAGGTTTTGACCTCTATATGATACGTTTTGATAAAATATTGCATTCATTAAAATAAGTGAATTTCTAAATATAGAAAGTTATAAACATGTGGGCGAGTGCTAAGGTATAAGAAAAACCCCGAAATACATAAGTCTTTAATTTACAGGTTGACATCACAGTCCAATTATTTATTACACAACGCAGTTTTATTTTGAATGCAATAAACTTTGTACAAAGCATGAGAGACTCCATGCAGGCAACAAGCACATCACAGCGGAAGCATTCTAAGGACCTGAGAATAAAACATGCTAAAAAGTCAACACAAATGTTGGTGAGTTATAGGTTTAATTGCTCGAGTCATAAACATATATAAAGATAGGCCACAAGATTTCATCAAAAGTTTATCAATAGATTCTACGTAACAGAGCACCCTGGTAACTAAACTTAACGCTATAATGATAATTACCCCATTCGTTTTAATACACGCAAACCAACGCGTCTTAAACTCAAATAACATACGTCCGTTAAAAGGCTAGCGCTCTAGCTCGGACGGGGATGTCAAGCCCTATGGATCCATATACAATTATTCGCGCCCACCAGTCCATATCCTATGTACTGGCAGCTACTAGTTACCAAAGCTAAGGGATTTTCGGTTTAACTCGGTGTAGAATTTAGTATGTACTTGTGTCTTATCGCGTTTAAAATAAATTGCATGTATTCTCAGCCCAAAAATATTTAAAGTATTTAAAAAGGGAGACTATAAACTCACAGTTCAATATTGAGACTCAATATTGTAGGCAAATTGCGTAGACGTAATGATGGTAGACGACTGTATGGTTTGTAGTGACCCGAACTTTTCCATGTTTATATATATATTAAATGAAATTGTTATTTACATGATTAAGTGTTTCCAACATGTTAAGCAATCAAACTTTTTAAGACTTGATTAATTGAAATAGGTTTCATATAGACAATTGACCACCCAAGTTGACCGGTGATCCACGAACGTTAAAACTTGTAAAAACTATACGATGACATATATATGGTTATATATATAGTTAACATGATTTTATTATAAGTATGTATCTCATTAGGTATTTTAACAATGAGTTATATACATAAAAAAATGAGACTATTAATTTAAGAAACTCGAAAACGATATATATAACGATTATCGTTATAACAACATCTTACTAGGTACATATGAATCATATTAAGATATTGATACACTTGGTTAATTATGTTAAATGATAAGTAAATATATTATTAAGTGTATTAACAATGAAATACATATGTAAAAATAAGACTACTAACTTAATGATTTCGAAACGAGACATATATGTAACGATTATCGTTGTAACGACATTTAACTGTATATATATCATACTAAGATATATTATATATCATAATATCATGATAATATAACAATTTAACATCTCATTTGTTATAATAAACAATGGGTTAACAACATTCAACAATATCGTTAACCTAAAGGTTTCAAAACAACATTTACATGTAACGACTAACGATGACTTAACGACTCAGTTAAAATGTATATACATGTAGTGTTTTAATATGTATTCATACACTTTTGAAAGACTTCAATACACTTATCAAAATACTTCTACTTAACAAAAATGCGTACAATTACATCCTCGTTCAGTTTCATCAACAATTCTACTCGTATGCACCCGTATTCGTACTCGTACAATACACAGCTTTTAGATGTATGTACTATTGGTATATACACTCCAATGATCAGCTCTTAGCAGCCCATGTGAGTCACCTAACACATGTGGGAACCATCATTTGGCAACTAGCATGAAATATCTCATAAAATTACAAAAATATGAGTAATTATTCATGACTTATTTACATGAAAACAAAATTACATATCCTTTATATCTAATCCATACACCAACGACCAAAAACACCTACAAACACTTTCATTCTTCAATTTTCTTCATCTAATTGATCTCTCTCAAGTTCTATCTTCAAGTTCTAAGTGTTCTTCATAAATTTCAAAAGTTCTAGTTTCATAAAATCAAGAATACTTCCAAGATTGCAAGTTTACTTCTAAGTTTTCTAAATCCATTCCAAGTAATCATCCAAGATCAAGAAACCTTTGTTACTTACAGTAGGTTATCTTTCTAATACAAGGTAATAATCATATTCAAACTTTAATTCAATTTCTATAACTATAACAATCTTATTTCGAGTGGAAATCTTACTTGAAATTGTTTTCGTGTCATGATTCTGCTTCAAGAACTTTCAAGCCGTCCAAGGATCCTTTGAAGCTAGATCTATTTTTATCATTTCCAGTAGGTTTATCCAAGGAACTTGAGGTAGTAATGATGTTCATAACATCATTCGATTCATACATATAAAGCTATCTTATTCGAAGGTTTAAACTTGTAATCACTAGAACATAGTTTAGTTAATTCTAAACTTGTTCGCAAATAAAAGTTAATCCTTCTAACTTGACTTTTAAAATCAACTAAACACATGTTCTATATCTATATGATATGCTAACTTAATGATTTAAAATCTGGAAACACGAAAAACACCGTAAAACCGGATTTACGCCGTCGTAGTAACACCGCGGGCTGTTTTGGGTTAGTTAATTAAAAACTATCATAAACTTTGATTTAAAAGTTGTTATTCTGGGAAAATTATTTTTATTATGAACATGAAACTATATCCAAAAATTATGGTTAAACTCAAAGTGGAAGTATGTTTTCTAAAATAGACATCTAGACGTCGTTCTTTCGACTGAAATGACTACCTTTACAAAAACGACTTGTAACTTATTTTTCCGACTATAAACCTATACTTTTTCTGTTTAGATTAATAAAATAGAGTTCAATATAAAACCAAAGCAATTTGATTCACTCAAAACGGATTTAAAATGAAGAAGTTATGGGTAAAACAAGATTGGATAATTTTTCTCATTTTAGCTACGTGAAAATTGGTAACAAATCTATTCCAACCATAACTTAATCAACTTGTATTGTATATTATGTAATCTTGAGATACCATAGACACGTATACAATGTTTCGACCTATCATGTCGACACATCTATATGTATTTCGGAACAACCATAGACACTCTATATGTGAATGTTGGAGTTAGCTATACAGGGTTGAGGTTGATTCCAAAATATATATAGTTTGAGTTGTGATCAATACTGAGATACGTATACACTGGGTCGTGGATTGATTCAAGATAATATTTATCGATTTATTTCTACACATCTA
This sequence comes from Rutidosis leptorrhynchoides, assembly GCF_046630445.1. Taxonomy (NCBI): domain Eukaryota; kingdom Viridiplantae; phylum Streptophyta; class Magnoliopsida; order Asterales; family Asteraceae; genus Rutidosis; species Rutidosis leptorrhynchoides. The sequence continues at coordinate 17,873,090 of NC_092335.1, read as the reverse complement.
ACTGTGGACAACTAGTTGTAGGTTACTAACGAGGACAGCTGACTTAATAAACTTAAAACATCAAAATATATTAAAAGTGTTGTAAATATATTTTGAACATACTTTGATATATATGTATATATTGTTATAGGTTCGTGAATCAACCAGTGGCCAAGTCTTACTTCCCGACGAAGTAAAAATATGTGAAAGTGAGTTATAGTCCCACTTTTAAAATCTAATATTTTTGGGATGAGAATACATGCAGGTTTTATAAATGATTTACAAAATAGACACAAGTACGTGAAACTACATTCTATGGTTGAATTATCGAAATCGAATATGCCCCTTTTTATTAAGTCTGGTAATCTAAGAATTAGGGAACAGACACCCTAATTGACACGAATCCTAAAGATAGATCTATTGGGCCTAACAAACCCCATCCAAAGTACCGGATGCTTTAGTACTTCGAAATTTATATCATATCCGAAGGGTGTCCCGGAATGATGGGGATATTCTTATATATGCATCTTGTTAATGTCGGTTACCAGGTGTTCACCATATGAATGATTTTTATCTCTATGTATGGGATGTGTATTGAAATATGAAATCTTGTGGTCTATTGTTACGATTTGATATATATAGGTTAAACCTATAACTCACCAACATTTTTGTTGACGTTTAAAGCATGTTTATTCTCAGGTGAATACTAAGAGCTTCCGCTATTGCATACTAAATTAAGGACAAGATTTGGAGTCCATGTTTGTATGATATTGTGTAAAAACTGCACTCAAGAAACTGATTTCGATGTAACATATTTGTATTGTAAACCATTATGTAATGGTCGTGTGTAAACAGGATATTTTAGATTATCATTATTTGATAATCTACGTAAAGCTTTTTAAACCTTTATTTATGAAATAAAGGTTATGGTTTGTTTTAAAAATGAATGCAGCCTTTGAAAAACGTCTCATATAGAGGTCAAAACCTCGCAACGAAATCAATTAATATGGAACGTTTTTAATCAATAAGAACGGGACATTTCAGTTGGCATCAGAGCTGGTATAACGCCGTCCATGTGTGGCGGGTTAGTCGTAAAGGAGGTTCTCACAGTGTTACCTGTGACGAAGCATTGGCTCTTACTCCTTGCTATCCCTTACGAGGGTTGGCAATAGCCGAGAGGCAGGCCCTAAAATCAGTATCTGAGGTACACTCAGTGGTCACCAGGTGGTTAGCTGGGAAGGCACTGGGTGGGACGGTGGTTGTCCCCAACTATATTTCAGTTGGTATCCGAGCGTTGGTCTTAGAGAACCAGAAAATTTGCATTAGTGTGTCTTATCGAGTTTGTTAGGATGCATTAGTGAGTCTGGACTTCGACTGTGTTTTCTTTAAAAATGATTGCTTAACATTTTTGTTGGAAACTATATATGATTAACATGTATATATTATGTGATATATTAATCTCGTAACATGTTTGATATTGTGTGATAGATGTCTACCTCTAGCACAAATCCCATTGACTCACCTAATAATAACGAAGAGTCGAATATATATTGGACTGATTCACAAGTTCCCGAAGAAGAACCGGAAGAAGAATCAGAACTGAAAGAAGAATTAGAACCGGAAGAGGAGGAATCGGAGGAGGAAATAGAACCGGTGGGGGAAATAATAAAACGGTTAAGTAAAAGAAAATCCTCAACCAACCGACCAAGGTTAATTATGGTCAATGGTGTTTCTGCCAAGGAAGCAAAATATTGGGAGGATTACCAATTCTCCGATGAATCGGATTCCGACGAGAATTCCGATGATGTTATAGAAATTACCCCAACTGAATTTAAAAAGGCAAAAGAAAATAATAAGGGAAAGGGCATAAAAATAGAGAAATCTAATTCCAACCCCGATGAACTTTATATGTATCGTCAACCCCCGAAGCCCTTAAGTTGTAACAATGACCCGGGAACCTCTAAACCACCAGGTTTTTCTAAACCGTTGTGGAAAACTACAGCTCGTATTAGGGGAACATCATATATCCCTAGAAACTTGGCAAAACGAACCAAAACCGAAGAAGAAGAAACGAGCGAGTCGGAATAAGATAGTTGTATTCGTGTGGTGTAATATATGTAATATAGTGTGCTTATGCTTTATGATATATGTAAAAATTGCTTGTATTAATAAGTATTTTTTTTTATGAATCTAACTCTTGTCTATTTTACAGTATAAAAATACAAAATGGATAGACAACCCAATATTTTAAGAGACCTACCCGGAGACATGATTGATGAAATCTTGTCTAGAGTCGATCAGAATTCTTCGGCACAACTATTTACGGCGAAATCAGTTTGTAAGACATTCGAAGAACGTTCCAAGAATGTCTTGGTTTATAAGAGACTTTCGTTTGAAAGATGGGGGATATCACATTGGGAAACCCATAAGTTACGATGTGTTTACTTTGACGCATATATTGCGGGGAACCCAAATGCTATTTTACGCAACGGGTTAAGAAATTATTTTGACTCAATGTATCCGAATATAGGACTTCATGATTTAGAAAAAGCGGCTAACATGCAACATAAAGAAGCATGCTATGCTTACGGGTTAGTAATGTTCGCTTCTCACCAAAGTGAGAAAAAGAACATCGGGCTACAACTATTAAACAAAACGTTCCCACAAGTGACGGAGTCGGTAATTGGGGTAAGAAATGAGGTTTTTAGGTTATTACGAGACTGTTGGTCATTACGTAACCCTCGTCCCTTTGACGATGTTACAACACGCTGTCTTATCAACGGCCATAACGGTTATGTTCCACAAGACCAAGGATGGGAAGTAGTCCCAGTAAAACCAGAATGCATGACTTGTTTCTGGACGTATGAATTACGTGTCTTTATTGCCTTTGCTGAACGACTTGTGTACTAGCTAGAATTATCTTCAAAACTATCTTGTATCAAAGTTATTGTGTGCTATATTTCAGGCTTTATGTAAAATAAGCGGTATTGTAAGTTTGTAAAATATTGTATAAAAGTTTGAACGCGAAATATTATTATAATCAGTTTTTCATATAGAATTGTAGTAGTTGAATTGTATATTAACTACTAAGTATGAACTTAACGGGTAGGTACTACCCGAATTTAAACTTATAAAACGCTAATATGAAGAAAAAGCTTTTATAAATGAGTTCATATTATGCTACGAAATACTATTAACTACTCTTAATATTCTGTATGATTAACTGGTTCCATTTGACTATTTTGAAGGAAATGGCACCGACTACTCGACACACCGTGAATATGAATGAAAAGGAATTCCGTACTTTTCTAGCTTCAAACATAGCCGCAGTACAGGCTGCGCTACATACCAACAATAACCTTGGATCTAGCAGTACAGGAAATCGTGTAGGATGCACCTACAAAGAACTCACTGCCTGCAAACCTTTGGAATTTGATGGAACCGAAGGACCGATCGGATTGAAACGGTGGACCGAGAAGGTCGAATCGGTGTTTGCCATAAGTAAGTGTACTGAAGAGGATAAAGTGAAGTACGCTACGCATACCTTCACAGGTTATGCGTTAACATGGTGGAATACCTATCTAGAGCAAGTGGGACAAGATGATGCGTACGCACTACCGTGGTCAGCATTCAAGCACTTGATGAACGAGAAGTACCGTCCCAGAACCGAGGTCAATAAGCTCAAGACAGAACTTAGAGGGTTACGAACCCAAGGATTTGATATTACCACGTACGAAAGACGATTCACATAATTGTGCCTATTGTGTCCGGGAGCGTTCGAAGATGAGGAAGAGAAGATCGACGCGTTTGTGAAAGGATTACCGGAAAGAATCCAAGAAGATATAAGTTTACACGAGCCCGCCTCCATACAACAGGCATGTAGAATGGCTCACAAACTAGTGAACCAGATTGAGGAAAAAATTAAAGAACAGACGGCTGAAGAGGCCAATGTGAAGCAAGTCAAAAGAAAGTGGGAGGAAAACGGTGATAAGAATCACTAATACAACAACAACAGCAATTACAATAATAATCGCAACAATTATCCCAACAATCGCAACATCAATCGCAACTACAACAAACGGCCCAACAACAACAACAACAACAACAGCAGCAGCAACTACAACAATCATCCCAACAACAATAACAATCGCAACAACAACAACAATCAGAAGCAGATATGCCAAAGGTGTGAAAAGTATCACTCGGGGATCTGCACCAAATTTTGCAACAAGTGTAAAAGAAATGGTCATAGCGCGGCGAAGTGTGAGGTCTACAGACCAGGGGTTAACAGAACGAAAGGAAAAAATGGTGTCGGAACGAGTAATGGCGGAACAAGTAGTGTCGGAGCAAGTTATGCCAATGTAGTTTGTTATAAATGTGGAAAACCGGGCCACATTATTAGAAGTTGCCCGAACCAGGAGAACACGAATGGACAAGGCCGCGAAAGAGTTTTCAATATTAATGCGGCAGAGGCACAGGAAGACCCGGAGCTTGTTACGGGTACGTTTCTTATTGACAATAAATTTGCTTACGTTTTATTTGATTCGGGTGCGGATAGAAGCTATATGAGTAGAGATTTTTGTGCTAAATTAAGTTGTCCATTGACGCCGTTGAATAGTAAATTTTTACTCGAATTAGCAAATGGTAAATTAATTTCAGCAGATAATATATGCCGGAATCGAGAAATTAAACTGGGTAGCGAAATATTTAAGATTGATTTGATACCAGTAGAGTTAGGGAGTTTTGATGTAATAGTTGGCATGGACTGGCTGAAGAAGGTGAAAGCAGAGATCGTATGTTATAAAAATGCAATTCGCATTGTACGAGAAGAAGGAGAACCCTTAATGGTGTACGGAGAAAAGGGCAACATGAAGCTACATCTTATTAGTAATTTGAAGGCACAAAAACTAATAAGAAAAGGTTGCTATGCTGTTCTAGCACACGTCGAGAAAGTACAAACTGAAGAAAAGAGCATCAATGATGTTCCCGTCGCAAAATAATTTCCCGATGTATTTTCGAAAGAATTACCGGGACTACCTCCACATCGATCTGTTGAATTTCAAATAGATCTTGTACCAGGAGCTGCACCAATAGCTCGTGCTCCTTATAGACTCGCACCCAGCGAGATGAAAGAACTGCAAAACCAACTGCAAGAACTATTAGAACGTGGTTTCATTCGACCAAGCACATCACCATGGGGAGCTCCTGTTTTGTTTGTCAAGAAGAAGGATGGTACATTTAGGTTGTGTATTGACTACAGGGAGTTGAACAAACTTACCATCAAAAACCGTTATCCACTGCCGAGAATTGATGACTTATTTGATCAACTACAAGGCTCGTCGGTATATTCGAAGATCGATTTACGTTCTGGATATCATCAAATGAGAGTAAAGGAAGATGATATTCCAAAAACTGCTTTTAGGACGCGTTATGGTCATTACGAGTTTATGGTTATGCCGTTTGGATTGACTAACGCACCAGCTGTGTTCATGGACCTTATGAACCGAGTGTGTGGGCCATATCTTGAAAAGTTTGTCATTGTTTTCATCGATGACATACTTATTTACTCAAAGAATGATCAAGAGCACGAAGAACATTTGAGAAAAGTGCTAGAAGTATTGAGGAAAGAAAAACTGTACGCTAAGTTTTCAAAGTGTGCATCTTGGTTGGAAGAAGTTCAATTCCTCGGTCACATAGTTAACAAAGAAGGTATCCAGGTGGACCCGGCAAAGATCGAAATCGTTGAAAAGTGGGAAACCCCAAAAACTCCGAAGCATATACGTCAATTTTTAGGATTGGCTGGTTACTACAGAAGATTCATCCAAGATTTCTCCAAAATAGCAAAACCCTTGACTGCATTAACGCATAAAGGGAAGAAATTTGAATGGAAGGATGAACAAGAGAAGGCGTTTCAATTATTGAAGAAAAAGCTAACTACGGCACCTATATTGTCATTGCCTGAAGGGAATGATGATTTTGTGATTTATTGTGACGCATCAAAGTAAGGTCTCGGTTGTGTATTAATGCAACGGACGAAGGTGATTGCGTATGCGTCTAGACAATTGAAGATTCACGAGCAAAATTATTCGACGCATGATTTGGAATTAGGCGCGGTTGTTTTTGCATTAAAGACTTGGAGGCACTACTTATATGGGGTCAAAAGTATTATATATATCGACCACAAAAGTATTCAACACATATTTAATCAGAAACAACTGAATATGAGGCAGCGTAGGTGGATTGAATTGTTGAATGATTACGACTTTGAGATTCGTTACCACCCGGGGAAGGCAAATGTGGTAGCCGATGCCTTGAGCAGAAAGGACAGAGAACCCATTCGAGTAAAATCTATGAATATAATGATTCACACTAACCTTACTACTCAAATAAAGGAGGCGCAACAAGGAGTTTTAAAAGAGGGAAATTTAAAGGATGAAATACCCAAAGGATCGGAGAAGCATCTTAATATTCGGGAAGACGGAACCCGGTATAGGGCTGAAAGAATTTGGGTACCAAAATTTGGAGATATGAGAGAAATGGTACTTAGAGAAGCTCATAAAACCAGATACTCAATACATCCTGGAACGGGAAAGATGTACAAGGATCTTAAGAAACATTTTTGGTGGCCAGGTATGAAAGCCGATATTGCTAAATATGTAGGAGAATGTTTGACGTGTTCTAAGGGCAAAGCTGAACATCAGAAACCATCAGGTCTACTACAACAACCTGAAATCCCGGAATGGAAATGGAAAAACATTACCATAGATTTCATTACTAAATTGCCAAGGACTGCAAGTGGTTATGATACTATTTGGGTAATAGTTGATCGTCTCACCAAGTCAGCACACTTTCTGCCAATAAGAGAAGATGACAAGATGGAGAAGTTAGCACGACTGTATTTGAAGGAAGTCGTCTCCAGACATGGAATACCAATCTCTATTATCTCTGATAGGGATGGCAGATTTATTTCAAGATTCTGGCAGACATTACAGCAAGCATTAGGAACTCGTCTAGACATGAGTACTGCCTATCATCCACAAACTGATGGGCAGAGCGAAAGGACGATACAAACGCTTGAAGACATGCTACGAGCTTGTGTTATTGATTTCGGAAACAGTTGGGATCGACATCTACCGTTAGCAGAATTTTCCTACAACAACAGCTACCATTCAAGCATTGAGATGGCGCCGTTTGAAGCACTTTATGGTAGAAAGTGCAGGTCTCCGATTTGTTGGAGTGAAGTGGGGGATAGACAGATTACGGGTTCGGAGATAATACAAGAAACTACCGAGAAAATCATCCAAATTCAACAAAGATTGAAAGCCGCCCAGAGTCGACAAAAGAGCTACGCGGACAGTAAAAGAAAAGATATAGAGTTTTAAATTGGAGAAATGGTCATGCTTAAGGTTTCACCTTGGAAAGGCGTTGTTCGATTTGGTAAACGGGGGAAACTAAATCCAAGGTACATTGGACCATTCAAGATTATAGATCGTGTCGGACCAGTAGCTTACCAACTGGAGCTACCTCAACAACTCGCGGCTGTACATAACACTTTCCACGTCTCAAATTTGAAGAAATGTTTTGTTAAAGAAGATCTCACTATTCCATTGGACGAAATCCAAATCAATCAAAAACTTCAATTCATTGAAGAACCCGTCGAAATAATGGATCGTGAGGTTAAGAGACTTAAACAAAACAAGATACCGATTGTTAAGGTTCGATGGAATGCTCGTAGAGGACCCGAGTTCACCTGGGAGCGTGAAGATCAGATGAAGAAGAAATACCCGCATTTATTTCCAGAAGATACGTCAACACCTCCAACTGCTTAAAATTTCGGGACGAAATTTATTTAACGGGTAGGTACTGTAGTGACCCGAACTTTTCCATGTTTATATATATATATATATATATATATATATATATATATATATATATATATATATATTAAATGAAATTGTTATTTACATGATTAAGTGTTTCCAACATGTTAAGCAATCAAACTTTTTAAGACTTGATTAATTGAAATAGGTTTCATATAGACAATTGACCACCCAAGTTGACCGGTGATTCACGAACGTTAAAACTTGTAAAAACTATACGATGACATATATATGGTTATATATATAGTTAACATGATTTTATTATAAGTATGTATCTCATTAGGTATTTTAACAATGAGTTATATACATAAAAAAAATGAGACTATTAATTTAAGAAACTCAAAAACGATATATATAACGATTATCGTTATAACAACGTCTTACTAGGTACATATGAATCATATTAAGATATTGATACACTTGGTTAATTATGTTAAATGATAAGTAAATATATTATTAAGCGTATTAACAATGAAATACATATGTAAAAATAAGACTACTAACTTAATGATTTCGAAACGAGACATATATGTAACGATTATCGTTGTAACGACATTTAACTGTATATATATCATACTAAGATATATTATATATCATAATATCATGATAATATAATAATTTAACATCTCATTTGTTATAATAAACAATGGGTTAACAACATTCAACAATATCGTTAATCTAAAGGTTTCAAAACAACATTTACATGTAACGACTAACGATGACTTAACGACTCAGTTAAAATGTATATACATGTAGTGTTTTAATATGTATTCATACACTTTTGAAAAACTTCAAGACACTTATCAAAATACTTCTACTTAACAAAAATGCTTACAATTACATCCTCGTTCAGTTTCATCAATAATTCTACTCGTATGCACCCGTATTCGTACTCGTACAATACACAGCTTTTAGATATATGTACTATTGGTATATACACTCCAATGATCAGCTCTTAGCAGCCCATGTGAGTCACCTAACACATGCGGGAACCATCATTTGGCAACTAGCATGAAATATCTCATAAAATTACAAAAATATGAGTAATCATTCATGACTTATTTACATGAAAACAAAATTACATATCCTTTATATCTAATCCATACACCAACGACCAAAAACACCTACAAACACTTTAATTCTTCAATTTTCTTCATCTAATTGATCTCTCTCAAGTTTTATCTTCAAGTTCTAAGTGTTCTTCATAAATTTCAAAAGTTCTAGTTTCATAAAATCAAGAATACTTCCAAGATTGCAAGTTTACTTCCAAGTTTTCTAAATCCATTCCAAGTAATCATCCAAGATCAAGAAACCTTTGTTACTTACAGTAGGTTATCTTTCTAATACAAGGTAATAATCATATTCAAACTTTAATTCAATTTCTATAACTATAACAATCTTATTTCGAGTGGAAATCTTACTTGAAATTGTTTTCGTGTCATGATTCTGCTTCAAGAACTTTCAAGCCGTCCAAGGATCCTTTGAAGCTAGATCTATTTTTATCATTTCCAGTAGGTTTATCCAAGGAACTTGAGGTAGTAATAATGTTCATAACATCATTCGATTCATACATATAAAGCTATCTTATTCGAAGGTTTAAACTTGTAATCACTAGAACATAGTTTAGTTAATTCTAAACTTGTTCGCAAATAAAAGTTAATCCTTCTAACTTGACTTTTAAAATCAACTAAACACATGTTCTATATCTATATGATATGCTAACTTAATGATTTAAAACCTGGAAACACGAAAAACACCGTAAAACCGGATTTACGCCGTCGTAGTAACACCGCGGGCTGTTTTGGGTTAGTTAATTAAAAACTATGATAAACTTTGATTTAAAAGTTGTTATTCTGGGAAAATGATTTTTATTATGAACATGAAACTATATCCAAAAATTATGGTTAAACTCAAAGTGGAAGTATGTTTTCTAAAATGGTCATCTAGACGTCGTTCTTTCGACTGAAATGACTACCTTTACAAAAACGACTTGTAACTTATTTTTCCGACTATAAACCTATACTTTTTCTGTTTAGATTCATAAAATAGAGTTCAATATGAAACCAAAGCAATTTGATTCACTCAAAACGGATTTAAAATGAAGAAGTTATGGGTAAAACAAGATTGGATAATTTTTCTCATTTTAGCTACGTGAAAATTGGTAACAAATCTATTCCAACCATAACTTAATCAACTTGTATTGTATATTATGTAATCTTGAGATACCATAGACACGTATACAATGTTTCGACCTATCATGTCGACACATCTATATATATTTCAGAACAACCATAGACACTCTATATGTGAATGTTGGAGTTAGCTATACAGGGTTGAGGTTGATTCCAAAATATATATAGTTTGAGTTGTGATCAATACTGAGATACGTATACACTGGGTCGTGGATTGATTCAAGATAATATTTATCGATTTATTTCTACACATCTAACTGTGGACAACTAGTTGTAGGTTACTAACGAGGACAGCTGACTTAATAAACTTAAAACATCAAAATATATTAAAAGTGTTGTAAATATATTTTGAACATACTTTGATATATATGTATATGTATATATTGTTATAGGTTCGTGAATCAACCAGTGGCCAAGTCTTACTTCCCGACGAAGTAAAAATCTGTGAAAGTGAGTTATAGTCCCACTTTTAAAATCTAATATTTTTGGGATGAGAATACATGCAGGTTTTATAAATGATTTACAAAATAGACACAAGTACGTGAAACTACATTCTATGGTTGAATTATCGAAATCGAATATGCCCCTTTTTATTAAGTCTGGTAATCTAAGAATTAGGGAACATACACCCTAATTGACGCGAATCCTAAAGATAGATCTATTGAGCCTAACAAACCCCATCCAAAGTACCGGATGCTTTAGTACTTCGAAATTTATATCATATCCGAAGGGTGTCCCGGAATGATGGGGATATTCTTATATATGCATCTTGTTAATGTCGGTTACCAGGTGTTCACCATATGAATGATTTTTATCTCTATGTATGGGATGTGTATTGAAATATGAAATCTTGTGGTCTATTGTTACGATTTGATATATATAGGTTAAACCTATAACTCACCAACATTTTTGTTGACGTTTAAAGCATGTTTATTCTCAGGTGAATAATAAGAGCTTCCGCTGTTGCATACTAAATTAAGGACAAGATTTGGAGTCCATGTTTGTATGATATTGTGTAAAAACTGCATTCAAGAAACTGATTTCGATGTAACATATTTGTATTGTAAACCATTATGTAATGGTCGTGTGTAAACATGATATTTTAGATTATCATTATTTGATAATCTACGTAAAGCTTTTTAAACCTTTATTTATGAAATAAAAGTTATGGTTTGTTTTAAAAATGAATGCATTCTTTGAAAAACATCTCATATAGAGGTCAAAACCTCGCAATGAAATCAATTAATATGGAACGTTTTTAATCAATAAGAACGGGACATTTCATGGTTGGCCTTGGATTCAAGAACAATACCCCGAACAATACCCAATATTTCCTTAGCTTAAAGCGGTTTGAAACCCGAATTAAAACACCCTCAAATATACCTTATTACTATTAAACTTAAATTAAAAGTATAATTATAATTATAAATTTAAATTACAGATGAAAAATAAAATGTGAAATATATCGTCGAACAAACTGGCCTTTTATAGTACTTTTCGATTTACTGTAGCTCATGCGATCGCATGAGTTTTCAGTGTTTTTGCCATGCGATCGCATGGCCGCCTTATCCGTTTTTGTTTGCTAGTTCGTCGACATCAAATAGTGTTTTAGTGTAGCAAATAGTGGTACTGCAGCAAATAGTGTTTTAATGTAGCAAATAGTTTTCACTGTAGCAAATAATGTTTACTGTAGTAAATAGTGTTTTCACTGTAGCAAAATACGGTTTCACTGTCGCAAATAGTGTTTTACTGTAGCAAAGTCATTTTTACTGTAGCAAATAGTATTTTACTGTAGGACAGTCGTTTTTACTTGTACATCTTATAATATATATATATATATATATATATATATATATATATATATATATATATATATACATACATACATATATGTATATTTACATAATATTAAATCATATAGAGAATTGGTTTAAATTAGTCGAAATTTTTCGGGTCATCATATTATTATTGATAATAATAATAATAATAATAATAATAATAATAATAATACTAATTAATAATGATAATAATAATATTAATATTAATATTTATATATATATCAAATGGTATATCTATATATATATATATATATATATATATATATATATATATATATATATATAATGATGTTAAAAGTACTAATGTTGATATTAATCTTGAAAGTGATAGTAATATTACTTTTAGTAACTATATTTTAATTTATAATTTAATTTAATATCTTAATATTATTTATTATTAATTATGTAATAAAATATATTATATAAGAACATATACTGAATATTTAATAGTTACACATTATATATATATATATATATATATATATATATATATATATATATATATATATATATATATATATATATATATATATATATATATATATTACGTAATTGTATTTACATATTAGTTACATCATATATATGTAAATATGAATACCTTACTAATGTTTTATATATATAATTATTATATATCTATTTACTATATTACATTAGTTCATAATAGAGATAGATATTATAAATTTCAACACATAATATTTATATCTTTTATATTACCATATACATATAATAATGATTATGTATAGTTATCATATATGTTTATATATGGATTCTTTTTAATAAATACTTTATTATATTATATATTATTTTACACATTTAGTTCTACTGATTAATTTGTATTTTAATATTTCACATTTTATATATATATATATATATATGTATATATATATGTATATATATATATATATATATATATATATATATATATATATATATATATATATATATATATATATATATATATATATATATATATATATATATATATATATTAACAACAATTGTTCGTGAATCGTCGGAAATAGTCACCGCTTAAATGAATACATGAACACAGTTCAAAAATTGTTGAGACTCAACATTACAGACTTTGATTATCGTGTCGGAAACATATAAAGATTAAGTTTAAATTTGGTCGGAAATTTCCGGGTCGTCACAGGCATCTTCATTGAGACCAAGAATATGAACATCATCACTGATAAATAAAATTATGCATAGAAGCCAATACACAACGGCATGCATCATGTCATATAATCTATAAACTATAAATGTAACACAGAAGAGAGTGTAGCTTACCACCTAAGGATCGTTGTGGGTGAGACGTTGGATTTCTTTTTGGAATAAGAGCCTACCAAAAGTGAAGCTGAACCACACGGAAATGATGTATGTAACATAAAGTGAAAAGCGGTTGAAGTTTTTTTCAAAATTGGAAGACAACTAGTCCACTACACTTCTAATCCCTACTTGTATTAAAGAATCTTGCTCAAAAGCATTTGTCAATGTTAGACCATTTTGTATATTTTCTGTCAATGAGACTAGAATCATTTCTGTAAGAGTGTGGTATGTGTCATATAAATACCACACTTAGATTAGAATTTAGAGTTAACCCTTCACAATTACCCTCACCCTCACACCTTCACTTTCACACACTCACCATTTTCTCTCAACCTCACTTGATGTAATTGCAACAATATGTACTGAAACAGATCAGATTCATCATTCATCATCATCTTTTATATACATACACAATACATACACATATACGATACATATATACACACTGATACAGAACATACACAATCATATAAACACGAAATCATGAATTGAGCATGAATTAACACCTTACATTTTCCATTAAATCAATTTTAAATTGCGAGTATATCTCAGCAATTTAAACATTTCAACCCCGATGAATGAAAATAAATTCAACTTATTTAAAGTTAAAATCAGTAGATTATATAGGATAACTTATTCCCCATCTAACAATCACTTTCATCGCCAACACTGATAGAACCCTAGAAATCATACCTCAAGTTTACTGTTGACGAATTTTCTATATTTAATGCGTTCAATGGTTGCTCTAGCATCGGCTTTTACGATCAGTTGTTCAAAATTGTTGGGATCGAACCCGCACACATATCACTTTCGAGATCGATCTCCATCACAATAAGAATCACACAACCATGTATAAGTCAATAATTAAACGACAAAATATAAAAGTTATACGCACACAACATTTTACGTGGAAAACCTCTCAAAGGAGAGTAAAAACCACGAGACCAGCGGCCACTTAAATTTCACTATATACGAATAATATTACAAGAATGAACGCTCATTACAACACTATTGAATATTATCACGTATCTCTCAACACCTCTCAAAAACTGTAGATTACAATAACGGAATTCGCTCCCATCGTTATTGAATCACCGAGACCACCTCACGGGGCGGAGTAAGACGACTCTCATAGACTCTCTATTTTTCTCTCAAACTCCTCCACTTTTCTCCTCAAACAATAACTCCTATTTATACACACACTTCCCTCCCAAAAGTTCCCTCCATATAATTCCCTCCAAGAAAACTCCCTCCAAAACATCCCACCAAAATCTTCCCACCAAAACATTCCCTCTCAAAAAATACTCCCACCAAATATATTTTTACAATATTTAAATAATTTGAATCAATAAATATAACAAAAATTTCATGAATTTAGCTTTGCTTTCTTCTTTTCTTCTTCATCTCTTCAACAGAGTTGCTATTTATGTGTTCTTGATTTGATTAACTGATGATAATTTGGGATTTAATCCATTTCAGCATCGGGTCGGGTTTGGGTCGGGTTTAGTTAATCCCAGACCCAAACCCGATTAAGAAACTCCGCCCCTAACCCGGCTCGAAACCTGTCGGATCCTCATTTACTTACATACTATTGGGTTTCGGGTTTACCCACGGGTAAACGGCTATACTCGATTAGTCATTCTGTATCTATTTTTCAATAAGTTACAAAATTAAAATATCAAAAAATAACTTAACTACTTCATGTTTAAAGTATAAAAATATCACATACAAAAAGTTGATTGAAAAGTTTCTAAAATACTCAAATACACAAAGTATATAAAATATTACATCTCGAAAACTTATTGTATATGATTATATTGAACAAAATTATACTCGTTTTCAAAACAAATAAGAAAAATCTTTCATACATTAACAATATAATACTAATACAAAATTTTTACATAAAATTTATTATTAAAATTTCTCGGGACGGGTATTCGGGTATGCGGGGTCGGGTGAACGGGTTTTTATCCAAAACCATACCCGAACCCGAAATTTTTTTATAACCATCCTCATACCCGTCCCATGACCAGACGGACTCGGGTCAGACCCGGCCCAATTATAACGAGTTTCGGGTTTCCATCGGGTACGGCAAACCTAGCTCCAACCACATCTGTTTGTGAAATTTGGCAGTTCAAGTCCCTCATCATTCAGTCATCACCTTTTCTCACCCCAAAGTTATTTTGCTTGCCATTTTTTACGATTTAATAACAACCATGTGACATAATTTCGCAAACTTAAAAGTGTATAATTATGGCTTCACAAACATCAATAGAGCTGACAGGTCGAGTAACAAAATAAAGTGGTGGGTGGGTTGAACCACTTTTATTACAGTCTGATGTGATGATGATAATACGGATCACGTCAAATTGGGTAGATCCACAAACATTTGTATGTTTCGTTAATCAATCATCTAGTATAATCTATATGTTCTTTAGTTAAATATTTTTGTATAAAGTAGTTCGACCCCCGTTAGCTACATATTAAAAACACAATTTCATCTTTGCCATGAAGTATCCACCCATGACACCTTTCCTATATCGTTTGGGAGGTAAAGAGGAGGGGGGTGAATGGAAACCTAGATTCTTGATCTCGTTAAATGGGATAGATTCACGTCTATACAACTTCTTGAAAGTTGAGTATACATTCCCGCTTAAGGATCATGGTGAACCGAAGACACCTATGGAACTAAATGCTGTTGTAAGAGAGGATTATAACTTAGAATTCAAAACCTACAGTCATCTAACTCAGACTCTTTCTAAGGATTTATTCCATCAATTCGAGACTCACCTGACTGCATATGCAATGTGGAATGCAATTGAGAGTGGAGTTGAGGGAAGTGCTGAATATAGGAAAACAAAGGGTAAAGTTCTCAAGATGGAATGGAAGAATTTTGTTGTTCAGCCTGATGAATTCTTAGATGCTGTTGTTGCTAGGTTTCGTCATTTGATGACATCCTCTGGGTTATGGGTAGTGTTATTCGTAGGGCAAAGAGGTATCTTCAGAAGACCGGTGAGAAGAATTTGGGAGTCACCAAGAACACCAAGTTCGACTTTGACATGAACAAAGTTAGTTGCTTCAATTGTAATGAGTTGGGACATTTCAAAAGAAACTGTACCAAACTGAAGCAACCAGGTTTCTATAATCCATTTCATAATCATAAAAAGGAGCCTACTGCTAAGATCAACATACCTATTGCTGAGGAGGGATCAAAGACCTTAGCTGCGATGTATGAAGATGAGGTTTATGACTGGTCTATTGATGTGACTCACGCATATTATCATCATGCAAATGTTGCAAAAGTTCAAATGTCTGAAGTAGAAGTTGAGAAAGAGAAAGTTGAGAGAGAGAAGATAGGTTATGTTGGACGAGATAAGCAGTGCAAGTGTCTAGGATGCAGAATGGAAGATAGGGTTGATCGAGCATGGTACTGGGCAAACTATTTGTGTCGAGGAATGGTGAACAAAAGAGTGGAAGAGAAGTTTAAATGGGCAATTCATAGTGATGGGGACGTATGGACAGATAGTGAGTCCGCTTCTGACGATGACTCAAAGAAATCTTGTGTGTATGTTGGTCAATCATATGTATGCAACTCAGCAACCGTTAAGTCTAAGGATCATAATGAGGAAAAGATGGTCAACTTGGAAAATGGGTCTGATAGCTTGAGTTCAGAATCGGAATCAGAGTCAGAACCAGAATCTGGAGAAGCAAAGGCTACACATCTCTATGCTTTCATGGCGGATTCCTCTAACAAGGCTAAGGTACAATCTGAAACTAATATGGTTTGTGAAAATTGTGTTAGCTTAGATAAGGAACTTAAAGAACTTAGGGAATCAACTAAGACTTGCACTAGATGTGATACTTTAGAAGAACAAGTTAAGCAGTTGACTAATATTTGCCTAAATTGTAGTAACTGTACTGCCTTAGAAAAGGAAATAGATGTACTTACAAAAGGTAATCAGGTTCTTAAGAAATAGTATGAGGACAACTTGATCTTTAAAACAAGAGAGAAAGAGTTTAGGGAAATTATCAAAACCTTAGATGATCAAGGGATTGATCTGAAATCAAATGTGATGCTAAACACTCAGATCATTGTAAGACAGATTGCTGAGATAGATGACCTTAAGAGAGCAAAAGAAACATTTAGGATTAATTATGAGACTGAAAGGGATAAGGCATATATCTACAAGCATTCTGCGTTTGTGTTAGAGAGTTGTCGTAACATAGGAGGGAAAGAAACCAGTAAGGACTATAAACAATGTCCTCCACCGTTTGAACATGTTTATAGTTTCAATCCACCAGAGAAACAGTTCAGGGAGGATTATGTTGAGATTAAGCCGGTTGAGACTAATCAAGATAAGGGAAAAGGGTTAGATACAACTAAGACTCCCAAAGTGATGGTAAATAATGATGAGAAAGTTGAAAATCCTAATCCTAAGACTGTCAAAATTTTGAAAAACCCGGCTAATCAGAGACCAATCAGAATTAGGAACCAAATCTCTTATTAAGTTCATAAAAGGTCCTAGTTTTGAGGAGGAGGATTTCTTGAAACCCGCGTGTAACTCACGCCAAAATATGTTCCTCCACCTAAAAGGTCTCCAGTTAGAACTACTGATAGGTCACGCGCACAGACTAGGTCACCATCTAGACATCGAAGACCTAGATCTCTAAATGCATACAACCCTAGGTTTAATTCTTACTATAGGAATGATTTTGTCTCATGTTTTCATTGTGGGTTGGGAGGTCACAGGGAAATTGATTGTCTCAAAAGGTTTGTAGCACCCAGGAGGAGAATTCAGCTGAGTCCTCCTAAGAGTTTTCACAGATTTAAATCAACCTCTCCTCCAAGGAATCGTATGCCTTACAGATTTACCACTAGGAGATCTAAAAATCATGTTATTCTGTAAACTCCATTCAATCCATCAAATGAGATAAAGGTTGTTCAACATAATGTTTATTTCAAGAAACCTTTACATAAAAATCAAATATGGAAAACAAAGGAGGAATTAAAAGGGGATAGCAGCTCAGGTGCTGCTAATGACGGGGATGATGAGAAAATTGCTATTTTTAACGGGAAACCCATTGCTGACAAAGCATGGGTATCCCCCATAAACTAATCATATATCTACAATTGTGCAGTCGCCTACAGTCCAAACAAAAATACATGGATTGTGGATAGTGGGGCATCCATGCACATGACAGGGAACATGTCTCTGCTTCATGATGTTAAATCTATAAAAGGTGGTCTTATTTCTTTTGCGGGTGATCAAGGAGGGTTTATTACTGCTCAGGGAATGATCTCAAATTCCTCAGTCAGTTTTGATAAAGTGAGTTTTGTTAAAGAAATGTCGAATAACCTGCTGTCCGTTTCTCAAGTTTGTGATAAACAGCATAAAGTGTTTTTTGACGAGCAGCAGTGTTATATCTTGAGAAAAGATTATAAAGTTCTTGAAAATATGATTCTTATGACGGCACCAAGATGTCAAGACCTATATATTCTAGATATGTTAAAGGCTTATGTTAATGCGGCAACAGGGCAACAAGCGTTCGTGTCCAAGGCTACTGAGCAGGAGTCTATCTTATGGCATAAACGGATGGGTCATTTGAGCTTCAGGAAAATGAATCACTTAGTTCACAAAAATTTAGTGGAAGGCGTTAATTTCAAAGGGTTTAATGTTCCTGATGGGTGTGTTCCGTGTAAGAAAGGGAAGCAAGCAAAGAAATCACATAAAGTTTAGAAACATCATTCCATTAATACTTCTCTGGAACTTCTTCATATGGATCTTTTTGGTCCAATCAACAAGAAGAGTATTATTGGACATTCATATTGCTTAGTGGTTCACGTTTCTCATGGATAGTGATGCTGAAAAGTAAAGCTGATACGTTTAAACAAATCAAGGTATTGATCAAGAGACTAGAAACGTTATACAAGTTCAAGGTTAGAAGGATCTGAACAGACAACGGGACAGAATTCAAAAATCAGAAGATGGAAGAATTTTGCAATGAGAGAGGCATTCCACAACAATTCAGCTCACCATACACACCGCAGATGAATGGGGTTGCTGAAAGAAAGAATAGAACTTTAATCGAGACTGCAAGAACCATGTTGGCAGACTCAGAACTACCTGTTACCTTTTGGAGTGAAGCAGTTTCGAATGCGTGCTATACGATGAATAGAGTTCTTGTCGTGAAACGTCATGGCAAGACAAGTTACGAGCTGCTGTTTAAAAGAAAACCTAACATCAAACATCTTGAGCCGTTTGGCTCTCTGTGTACCATTATGGTTCTGGTTACTGGTGGGAAGTTTAATCCGAAAGCTATTACGGGAAGATTCTTGGGTTATGGGAATGCGTGTATGTGATGACCCGTCCAAATCCACTTGGATGAATACATCATTCATTGATTTCATAGTGAGGTTTTGACCTTTATATGATACATTTTGTAAACATTGCATTCTTTTAAAAAGGCACACCATAATTGAATATCAAATTTCAAGGTTTTTGACGTTTGATGATTTCTACATATAGACAATCTATAACACCCCACCAAATTACCATCTGACGGCGTGTTAATTCCGGTCCCACAGTTAACAGTTACGCCCTCTATATGAGACGTTTAAAGCAATCGCATTTAATTTTATTCAAAAATTAACTTTCAAAAACACAAGTCAATAATCCCAAAATAGAAACACTGTTGTGATCGTAACCACAAACCAACAGTATTTAAACAGTATAAAAGTTTTAAATACGAAAGTAAATAATGTTCTTTAAAATCAAATGCTGGCTCCACGGCCAGTCATGCAATAAACACAGCGGAAGCATACGTCTTAAGGACCTGAGAATAACAACACGCAAAAACAGGTCAATAAATAATGTTGGTGAATCTATAGGTTTAAAGTAATGTAACAGTATATGTAAAACAGTTATCAGAGAAATAGTTTAGTTTCCTTGACCACGAGATTCTATCGCTTGCATAAACCGAGCATCTGAATACTAGCAATGACCCGAGTATAGAAGCCACTATACCCGACCTTACCTCGTAAAATGTTATACACTTGTTCAAATGTATTTAATGTTCAAATTAAATGCACCACTATTTTTATAGCGGGTGAGGTTGTCAACCTAACTGATCCGTCCATCTAAATTGTGCTTACACAGATGGTGTTAAAAGTATTCAAGCTAGAGGCTTTTTGAACAAACTCATTATGCATATGTGTAGTACTCATGTCAATATAAAAGTATTTGAAAATGTAAATATAACAGCGTGTATTCTCATCCCTGAAAACATGTAAAAAGCGGGACTGTAGACTCACCTTTGAATAAGCTCGGAATGAAAAGTGAACAATTAACTTGTATGGTTTATAGCCTAGTAATGCAACCTAAGTATACATATGTAGGTTGGTCAATATATGTATCTTAAATAAGTGTGGTTTCATAGTGTACATTGTCTTATTACTCGACTCGACGCGTTTCAAAGTAAAAGTCAACTATATCATGCAAGTCAACCGAAGTCAAACCAAAAGTCAAACTTGGTCAAAGTAGTCAACTAAAGTCAACATCAGTAGGTTCATGCCAAATATTGGTCAATAAGTCAAACCTAAGTCAAACAATACATTTTAGGTCATGAATGATCATTTTCACAATTTCAGTTTATCGTCATGCACAAAATTTATGAACACGTAGCATACTTAGCACATTATCTCATAATACAAAATTCAAGTAAATATGAAAAACTACAGATCATAATTAAACTTAAAATCGATTCCAAAAAGTCTGGCCAGGGACTCATACGACAAATAAAAGTTAGGAATCAGAAGGGATACATTTGGGGTTTGCCAAGTCAGTTTCTGACCGCGCACTGATTTCATTTTGGCTATAACCGGAGTTAGGAACATGAAATTGATACAAGACCAGTGGCCATAGTTCAAGGACAAATCAAAGTAACACATATCAAAAATCTAGCAACTTTTGTTTAGCCAATTGGTACAGTTTATTCGTGCAAGTTGAACATTCAGTTTTCAGCTCAAATCAGAATTCGCATAAAGTATGGCTCTATTGTGCCCAATGCATAAGGTTTCAGAGATTGACACAAACTAAAAATAAGTCACATATCATGTTAAGTTTCATTTTCCATAAGTATACATGCTCATGCAATTTACATAATCCACAGAGTACAAAACCGTGATCAATTTACATATTCGATTCTCATTTAGTTAGTCACATTCGCATACGATTATCTGAAGATTTAGATACAATTAGCCTATGATATCCACATGAAAGATGAATTAATTTTTGTCTACTTTTAAAATATGCAAAGCTTTAATCACAGAAGTTAACACATTTTATCATACAAGGTTATTTTCATGCAAGTGCTGTATAAAACTACTTTTACACTAATTCTAGCATATCTCGGGCTATAAATAAGCAAACGACATGATATCCTAGTCTAACTTGAGTGTTTTTAAATTTTATTTCCAGTGGTATAAGGCTCACATCCCAATTCATTGTCTATCAATACCAGATTTCTGATCATGCAACAAAAACACAACGATAATTCAAATCGACATAACTTAATCATACGGAAATGAAATCAAGCGAATCCAAAGCCTAAACTCAATAGTTTTTCGCAAGGAATATGATTATAAAATAATAATTAACATTTTAAAAACTTAATTTTTCTGATCAAACAAATACAAATTCGTTTTTAAACCCTAGCGCATCAAACAATCAAATTAACGATTACAATTAACACGTACGCATATAGACTTGAGCAATTGACAACATAACTATGAAACTCTAATAAAAATCAGATTTTAAGAATTAGGGTTCATGCAATTTTACCTTTGATCACTAAATTAAATACACCAACGCGTAGAGGAGATCGAGAATTGCAACTTTCGTGTTCAACGTTTTATCAACAAGTGAAAATTGAATGGTGGTAGTGGTGATGGAGGTCGACGGTTTGGGAAAGGAGGAAGAAGTCGACTGCTTCTTTTTTCTAGTGAGGGTTTATACCTAATTTGTGTTAATACTTGTATTTATACTAACCCTAGTTTAATCAATTAGCACATAAGTCCCTAAAGTTATCAAAAATTAAACATAAAGGGGGTGGGGAGGGGGTTCGGCCGTGGCCCACATGGGACGTATTCCCGGGCTCTCGTTTTGCAATTCCGTGTAATCGTGGTCCGTTTTAAGTGCCGTTTAGTCGTACCGAAGGCCCGGAACGCTAACCCGATCGTTAAACGCAACCAATTGTTTAATTTATTAAAAACCCAATAAATTAAATATTTTAAAAAATTAATAATTAATAAAATTAATTATTAAAATAAACCCGAGTGTTTCGTTGCTCAAAAAGCTATGATCAAAATCGTATCATTTTTATCGTATTTCATTATCCAAAATATTTATTTGAATTAATATCAACCCATATTAATTATTAAAACCCTCCGAAGATCAAGTACGCATTTAATACACGTAAACGCATAAAAGTTAAATAATCGCCGTTAAATAAACTAACGAAAGGTTAACGGAAGTAACGGAAAAATCAGGGTTGTTACACAATCATTGTAATTAATAGTTTACAATACTACATCCGTTGATAATGTAGTCAAAATAAGATACATGGTGATGATTTTGTGAATGCAACGTTTTCTTGAATAAAGCATGTATGACTCCATGCACATAGCTTGTATAACGTATAAGCAAACAGCGGAAGACTTCTAGGAACCTGAGAATAAACATGCTTAAAAGTGTCAACACAAAGGTTGGTGATTTCATAGTTTTAATGTTGCGCATAATCTGTATATAAAGGTAAATCACAAGTTTTCAGTTGTGTCATCCAGAAACGTTTATCAAAATATTCTACGAAATTGAGCACCCTGGTAACTAAACTTAACGTATATATAATTTATACCCTTTGTATAATCATCTTAATAATACAATCAAACCAACGTTTACGCTTCTCAAATAGCATACGTCCGTTAAAAGGCTAGTGCTCTAGCTCGGACGGGGATATCAAGCCCTATGGATCCATATATAACTACTCGCTCCCACCAGTTCTTATAACCAGCAATTACTAGTTACCAAAGCTAAGGGATTTTTGGTTCAAACTCGGTGTAGAATTTAGTATGTACTTATATCCATTGCGTTTAAAATAAAGTGCATGTATTCTCAGCTCAAAAATACAGATTTCAAAAGCAATTAAAAATGGAGCAAATGAAACTCACCTTAGCAGCACATAAGGTCATTCACTGAAATGTGACCGAAACTCGGAATGCAAAATTAATCGTAGATCTCAACCTAGAGAACATATGTTGGTCAATACATGTCTAATAAGCTAGGTTGGGTCATAGTGTATCACAATTCTAATGCTCGAGACCGACATGCAAGAGTTAACAAAAGTAATCTCAAAAGTCAAACTGACCCAATATGATCTTTAAATCTATACATGTTTATTATCATAGTATAAGTCTTGATAATTGAACGAATTTATAGTTTATCAAACTCAAAATATTATTTATTTCAGGAGCTATATTAAATTTGAATTATCATGGCAATCGAAAATATTTTATTATTTCACATAGCCTTTCAATACTTGTAAAATCAGATCATAGTGTTTATAAAGCTTTAAAACATGATAAGACGGTTAACTTTGACAATTGTTCAACAAAACTAGACGTGCTTTATATAGAAATTCATTTACTCGATTAGTAATATTTGAAAATCCAATTTATCAACCTCATAGACAAGTTGTTTAAATATTAATTTACAGTTTCGAACACAATTTCAATTAACGTTTGTAACGACCCTGGATATTCCAACTTTTATTAATAATATTTATTATTAATACTTTCGCATTAATAAATGTATTTTTATACGTTTACTTGTTATCGTACTTGACTTTACATGGCCCGACACGTCTTTGTGACACGCGTACTTTTCACGAATAATATTTTCAAATATTATTTACATTCATGATTATTTATTATTAATCATTTTTAATTAACTAAGGTTAGTAGTTAATTACTTGGGCTTTATTTATTTTAATTGCTTACTTGGACTTGGGCTTGTGTTATTGGACTTAGAAGCCCACCCTACTTATCTTAATGGATTAGTTAAGAGCCCAACACTATGTTAATGACTTATTAAACTTAATCAAGGATTAACTAGTAAAGGAATCTAGTTACTTACACATTTATACCATTTTCCCATACCCTTTAGCTTTATTACCATTCCAAGCATTCACCACCTCCCCATGTATGAAAGTGAATTTGATCCCTTCCCCTTTTGTTTGCAAAAACCGTCCACTTTGACTATGGGAGGGAGAGTTTAATTTTTTTTTATTTGTTACTTATTTACTTGTATCCCATCTCATTTTTTCACACACACTTACTTGCATTTTCATTTTCTCTCATTTTTCTCTCTAACTTGTAAGTAACAAGGCTTCTTTTCTCTTCTTTTTCTTGTCTAAAAACCGAAATATATACATACAATATCATCATCATTTGTTTGTTTTGATACTTGTTCTTTGTTATTGTTTAATTACTAGTTGTTTGTTGTTATTAAAGATTAAGTTTTATAACTTGTATCTTCATGAAATCTTGTTACTTCCATCTTTATTTGATGAAGTCAAGAACAAGGAATCTAAACTTTCTAGTTTATGGTTCTACACTTAAATGTTTTCAAGATTTAAAGTTCATAAGTTTCATATTCATACTTGTGTTCATGTTTGTAGACTTAAATCCTAAGATTCAAACTTTGATTTGAATCTTCCTAAGTATGAAACAAAACATGAACATAATACTTGTACTTTAGTTTATTTCCTTCTTTTATAAGTACTTTAAAGTTTGTGATGTTGTTATTTTGGTCAAGTGTTACTAGTTAATCTTGATCTCATTTTTCTTGAACCAAAGTTAACTTTGTAAGTTCAAGAACATGGAAGTATAAAGTTTTAGTTATAACTTCATATACTTGTGTTGGACCTAAGTTTCTATAGCTTATGGTCTTCTAATTTTGTTGTAAATAAGAGCTTACAAGCTTACATACATTTTTCAAGTTGAAAATCTAAGTTTCATAACTTATGGTTTCATTAAAGTGTAGATCCAAGTTTTGTAACTTAGGATCTAACTTAAGAACACTAGATCTAGACTTTCTAGTCTAGGATCTTCAAGATCTAACTAAGAACTATGTTCTACAACTTAAGTGTCATAACCCGACCTTAACCATAAGGACGAATACAATAACATATGATTTCATCGCGAGGTATTGACCTCTATATGCGACGTTTTTCAAAAACTGCATTCGTTTTTATAATACAAACCATAACTTTTATTACAAATACAAGGTTTAAACAATATAATAATGATTATCGTTTAGCGATAATCTTAGCCTTACAAACTTTACATGTGATGATAACAACACGATTTCCAACATATTTTACATTACAAATTCTCCGATATGCAGTTTTATTTTTGACACAAATATGCATACTCAAGATCTTGCTTAAATTCAACATGTTGCAGCGGAAGCTTTTAGTTATCACCTGAGAATAAACATGCTAAAAACGTCAACATAAAGTTGGTGAGATATAGGTTTAATGCCGGCAGCGTTATAAATATAGACCACAAGATTTTATATATAAACGTTTTAATAAAAATATTCTAAGTTGTTGAGCACTTGATGTGATGACCCGGAAATTTCCGATCAAATTTAAACTTTAATCTTTATATGTTTCCGACACGATAAGCAAAATCTGTAATATTGAGTCTCGAAAGTTTTGAAATATATATTCATGTAATCAATTACCCTTTGACTATGCTCAACGATTCATGAACATTTATGTGTATACTAATATGTATATATAATATATACTTATTAATTGAAAACATTAACAAAGTATTAGTTATAAAATACTTTACATAAAAGTATTTGTTTCAATATGTTTATCGATGGAATTAAAAGATAATATCATATGATTAAATTATTAGATACATTGAATTATGATTACGAGTCTCTGTTATGAGGTCCACGTTGATTTGAGAAATCATTTCTTTTTAGCGTTATTCGGAATATTTGGTAATGTGATTTACAAGTAAGAACAAATGTTTCATTAACGAGAATTAGACAAAAGTTAGTAGAGATTCCTGCTTAACTTTCAATGCATGCTTTACAATGATTGTCTCGTGTCTTTTGGTAAGATAATGATTACTTTTCATAATATTGAAAGTGTTTTACGATATAGATAAAACCTTTTTAAAGGATGATTTGGAATATAATTAATTTTGGAAAACCAAATTTATAAGTACTCGATTTAGTTTCAAGCGTACAAAAACGTTTTCAGTTTAAAAAGAACTTTATTATTAAAACGTATATAACTTTGATAAATATCTAGAACCACTTTTGACAACTCATTACTTAACCAGTATGATAAAGATAACGATATTTATATTTTATTTTATTAAATATATATATAACGATTTAAATTAATACGCGTATTATACGTACATAGTTTTATACTTTTACTATACTATAACTTTACCTTTACTTTACTTTTACTTTACTTTAACTTTAATAATTCATACTTTAATAATTCACTTTAATAATTCATACTTTAATAATTCACTTTAATAATTCATACTTTAATAATTCACTTTAATAATTCATACTTTAATAATTCAATTTAATAATTCATACTTTAATAATTCACTTTAATAATTCATACTTTAATAATTCACTTTAATAATTCAAAAATCTATTATAAATAGAATTCAATAGGTTTCATTATTTCATAGAAACTTGAAAATATATTTCTCTAAACTCTCTCAATCGAATTACATATATATATTTACTTAGTATTATTTCAAGATATTATTAGTATACATAAAATACTACGACGGAGTTATATTCAGACGATTTCAAAATAAGTTTTCAAACGGGATAGAGCTAAGGAAATTATGGGTTATAGCTATGGAGGTTATGGGTATTGTTCGAGGCTATTGCTCGTCAGGTCAACCTAACGTTTATCATTTTCGTTGCGTCTACGTACTTTCCTGCAATATTGAATCACAATATTGATACGTTCGTGAATCCGAGACAAACCCTGCACTTGTTCAGTGCCATCATATACATAATTGCTACGAAATACAGTATTGTGAGTTTCATTTGCTCCCTTTTTAATTGCTTTTGCAATATATATTTTTGGGTTGATAATACATGCGCTGTTTTATAAATGTTTTACGAAATAGGCACAAGTACTAAAACAAATTCTACGTGGGTTTAAACCAGAAATATACCCTTAGCTTGGTAACATTAAACTACTTGTCTATGTACGGTAGGCGCGAATCCTAAAGATAGATCTATTGGGCATGACAAACCCCATCCTGACTATGGGATGCTTTAGTACTTCGAAGTTATATTAAACACACCTGGTCTGGTGTACTTCAGAGGGTAAAACATGAACGTTAAGGCTTGTTACCGAGTGCCTACAACTTATAGAATACTTTTATACACTTGCGAGTGTACGGATATTTATGGAAACTGAAATCTTGTGGTCTATTACTATTACGGAAATGATTGATTATGATAAACTAATGAACTCACCAACCTTTTGGTTGACACTTTAAAGCATGTTTATTCTCAGGTATTAAAGAAATCTTCCGCTGTGCATTAGCTCATTTTAAGGATATTACTTGGAGTCATTCATGACATACTTTGAAAGACGTTGCATTCGAGTTGTTGAGTTCATCAAGATTAATATTAAGTCAATTATAGTTAGATGTAATATGAAATGGCATGCATGCCATCAATTTTTGATGTAAAGAAAGTTTGTCTTTTAAAAACGAATGCAATATTTGTAAAACGTATCATATAGAGGTCAAATACCTCGCGATTTAATCAACTATTGTGAATCGTTTATAATATATATGAACGGGTCCTTTCAGTTGGTATCAGAGCGGTGGTCTTAGCGAACCAGGTCTTACATTAGTGTGTCTAACAAATAGTCGTTAAGATGCATTAGTGAGTCTGGACTTCGACCGTGTCTGCATGTCAAAAGTTTTGCTTATCATTTTTAGTCGGAAATCATCTACTTATCATCCTTAGGAAATTACCTGCTTATCATTCTTAAGTCTAGAAGCATTTTCCTGCATTTATTGCAAAATAGTGTATAGACAAATTCACACCTTAGCATATCTGCTAATTAATATCTTATCGTATCTGTTACTGTGAACTTTAACTGACATCTTTCAAAGATTCCTCCATAATTTATGGGATTTTGGTATTATATACACATATGTAAATTATGTATTGAAGAATACCAAATCTAAATTCTACAATCTATTTCATACCAAAAATTCTTTCCCTGATCATACGAGATGGATCTCTCAACCAGTTCGAACTCCTCAGATTCCGACAGCTATTTCGATATGAATATCTACCTGAGCTCCGAAAGCAGCGTCACCAGAATGGATCAACCAATCTCCCATCATCTATTCTGGATGAATTGGGGATGGGTTCGTAGTCTACTCAATCATTGGAGACAAGAAGAAGGCGATCCTTTCCATCCATCACATTGCCCTCTTGGCGATGAACCTGAAGCACTTACCGGCGAACCTATTCGAGACACCATTTTCTCACTCATTGCTAGAGTATCTCGTCACGATTATATACTATCTCATATTATGAATCTTATTATTCCGCTCGCTCCAACCGCCAATCATCCCGGTGTACTAGCAGAAGTTAACGAACTTCGCGCTCGAGTAGTGGCTCTGGAACATATGGTGCAAAGATTACAAACACCATCAGCAGCACCAGCAGCATAACCAGTACCTCCAGTAACATCAACATCGCAAGCCTCAATACCCTAAGCACCAGCAGCATCACCGGCATCAACGGTATCACCGTCATCAACACCAACAGTATCATTACCACCATCAACAATCACGTCCGCATCACACGCCTCAACATCACAACCTGTACCTCAGATATCAATATCACATGCGCCATAAATACCAAGGAGTACCAACAACAACAAACGATGAAGTATTGATCGGAGAAATCTGTGGTGATTATGTAATCTCTAAAGTCTTAGAGATTATCTATTTCAGCCTTAACCATAAATCAGATAAGTGGACAGAAATGATAGAAAGAAGAATCGAAACCCTGACAAGAATGGTGTGGGATTTACAAACTAGACTTGTTATACCAGCATCATCAGCACTAGCAGCACTTATAACATATAAGCTCCGCCAGTTCAAGAAATTACTGTGGATATCATCACAAATCAACAACACGTATATTGTATCAACGAGTTATGAAGTATTAACTCATTCTTTCTGAAGAATTTATAGATATTTATATATATGAATTCTGAAACTATAATAAATATTTCGTACTAAGCTATTGAGTATGAATTGAAAAAGGGTAGATACTACTCGGTTAAATTCATATTACTAATATGCTATGATGTACATCCTTCGTTAACAACCTAACCATCGTTAACTACAATCTCTGCTTCAACTAAATGAATTCGGTTTCATAATAAACCAAGTGTATCATTCAACAACATGTTTGATTTTACACTTTCATCTTCGATGCACTCGAAACTTTCTAGAAAACAACATTCGTATCTTGCGAAGTTAGCAAGAGTTCTATGAGCATCAGCATAGTTCACTAAGGAAATATCTATAAGAATAAATAATGAAGTATTAATCACAGTAGTGAAATACTTTGTGAAGATTATGTAATCTATAATGTTTTAGAGATTATTTATTTCTAATTCAAGCCGAAAATCAAATGAGCTTAATATGAAATTAACTCATTAAATCTGTATTACATCGAAAGAAAATATACATATAATTTCATAAAGATTGTAATAAAATTCTCTGGTACAAAACATTACTCGTGAATTTTTTTTTAACGGGTAGGTAATACCCGAGAGATATTTAAATTCACAATTAATATGTTACATTCTTCGATTCTGATTCAACAATCATCAACTATACTCCCTACTTTTACAACAATACACATTCTTTTATAGAAATCAAAACAACCATACTCATTCGAATCTAATTACATATTCTGATTTTGAAATTTCAGAATTCAATTCGAGAAATAACCGAAATCATCACTCATAGATTCCTGCACCTATCAAAACTATACTTTGACTTCAAAACTGTACTAGAACATCATTTCTATTCATGGAACCCAGAAGAATAATTGTAAAATTCAAAATCCTAGAACATCATATGTGTTCAAACCCTTCGAAATTCCTGAAGACACGCGAGATGATGATCCAACCACACATTACCCACCGTCATGCAACTGAAAAGCTCTCGAAAACAAAGTTATAGTTTAACACGTATCCGTGTCAGACCCTTTGACATTTATTACCAAATATAAATTTTCCACATCTTTCCAAAGTAGACAGTTTTGTCACGGCTCCAGCAAATCAACTTCAATTGTTTATACAATTACCCCTTCATCATTGTTACCGGGGAACTTTTATATCTCGCCACATTAGCAGTAAACTTATCAACAACTTTAATAAACTTCAACTTAAACCTCTCTGAAAAGTCATTATACTTATTCATTGAAACCTCATCATGTACTCACCTACATCCTGTAACAATAATTGTCATACCAACTACTGGGAATCAGTAATCAGTATTTTGAAATTCGCAGCGATTCTACGCTAACAGTTATATGTATACATATAACGCCTAACGCCAATACTTACATACTTTGAATGTGAAGTTTCTGAAAAATACCCTGAATTACGAATTAGTTCTCAAAATGCTGATGAAGCAGCAAAAACTATAAACGACTTTAACAATCAAAAGTTTGATGATAAAGAATGGTATGGTGGTAAAGCTGAGAAAAAGAGAAGATTTGGAACTGAAAAACGGATTGAGTAGACCATGAAGGAGACCAAGGACAAATACAAGGACCAAACACTGTATTTAAAGAATCCTGATGATTCTGTTTCTGATGAAGTCATTAACGAATACCTTGCTCCTTACTCTAAAACCTTTGTGGACAATATTCTTCATCATCATCTTATCTTAAATATTCTAAGATATCATCATATCTTCCATTATAAATATCCTCCATATTTCTGAAGATATGTCCATAACTATTCTTACCTGAAACCATTACCTCTTCATGCTATCTGTGTTATATCATAAAAGAAACTATTTTAGTTTTAAATGCCGAAATCTTCGAGTTTAAAATATGAATGTTTTGAAGTAGTGTTGGGAACTGAAGCATGAGTTAGTATAATATAATGACACTTGATCAACGTGATTATATTACAGTAAGTCATGCTGAGTTTTTAATGGAACGTGATGATTCACAGAACATACCGTCATCATGTGCCATTTACACGACTCATACATTCTACCCAATTTCCAAAAATATTAAGAACATATCTTCTTGATAGTTCTATATTTTCGGATATTCTGGTAATTTACCAAATCAAGATCGTGCAATTACGATTTCCTTCTTAAGAACATTAACTATGTTCATTTCAAAATCCATACCTACGAATTCCGGACTATTATTCGCTTTGTAAAGGCACGGGAAAATTAAAAACACTATAACCCCAAGGTAATAGTAGAAGTGAATAAAATCCTCCGGTGGTAGATGAAAGAGAAGAATGACAGATATGAAAGTTAGGAGTATATCAAGAATCAGTACTGGATGGAGCATATTAAAGAATGTTTAAAGAATGAATTGAGGAGAAAGAATAGAAGATGTTAGATATGGAAAATAAGGAAAAGAAGGGGGTGGATTTATAGTAAAATATTCGACAGGTCAATCAAAACAGATTATTGCATTTAATCAAAGAAGATCCTGATTTCCTAAATCGCCGAAGAACCAAATCTTATTACGAAGATTTTCTTTAAATCGCATGAATTTCGGAAATCAATCATAACTACGTCATCAGTTAAAAAATTCTACATTTACTCATTTCACTCTCTTGCGATAGCTTCACTTATACTCTTCGTATAATCAAATTGCTTTATCTATATTACTCAATGATGATGAAACTCTATTTTCAACTCATATTCGCCATGAAAACATTTTTATAGTTAGCCATGACGACCTCGATCAAATTTCGGGACGAAATTTCTTTAACGGGTAGGTACTGTGATGACCCGGAAATTTCCGATCAAATTTAAACTTTAATCTTTATATGTTTCCGACACGATAAGCAAAATCTGTAATATTGAGTCTCGAAAGTTTTGAAATATATATTCATGTAATCAATTACCCTTTGACTATGCTCAACGATTCACGAACATTTATGTGTATACTGATATGTATATATAATATATACTTATTAATTGAAAACATTAACAAAGTATTAGATATAAAATACTTTACATAAAAGTATTTGTTTCAATATGTTTATCGATGGAATTAAAAGATAATATCATATGATTAAATTATTAGATACATTGAATTATGATTACGAGTCTCTGTTATGAGGTCCACGTTGATTTGAGAAATCATTTCTTTTTAGCGGTATTCGGAATATTTGGTAATGTGATTTACAAGTAAGAACAAAAGTTTCATTAACGAGAATTAGACAAAAGTTAGTGGAGATTCCTGCTTAACTTTCAATGCATGCTTTACAATGATTGTCTCGTGTCTTTTGGTAAGATAATGATTAGTTTTCATAATATTGAAAATGTTTTACGATATAGATAAAACCTTTTTAAAGGATGATTTGGAATATAATTAATTTTGGAAAACCAAATTTATAAGTACTCGATTTAGTTTCAAGCGTACAAAAACGTTTTCAGTTTAAAAAGAACTTTATTATTAAAACGTATATAACTTTGATAAATATCTAGAACCACTTTTGACAACTCATTACTTAACCAGTATGATAAAGATAATGATATTTATATTTTATTTTATTAAATATATATATAACGATTTAAATTAATACGCGTATTATACGTACATAGTTTTATACTTTTACTATACTATAACTTTACCTTTACTTTACTTTTACTTTACTTTAACTTTAATAATTCATACTTTAATAATTCACTTTAATAATTCATACTTTAATAATTCACTTTAATAATTCATACTTTAATAATTCACTTTAATAATTCATACTTTAATAATTCAATTTAATAATTCATACTTTAATAATTCACTTTAATAATTCATACTTTAATAATTCACTTTAATAATTCAAAAATCTATTATAAATAGAATTCAATAGGTTTCATTATTTCATAGAAACTTGAAAATATATTTCTCTAAACTCTCTCAATCGAATTACATATATATATTTACTTAGTATTATTTCAAGATATTATTAGTATACATAAAATACTATGACGGAGTTATATTCAGACGATTTCAAAATAAGTTTTCAAACGGGATAGAGCTAAGGAAATTATGGGTTATAGCTATGGAGGTTATGGGTATTGTTCGAGGCTATTGCTCGTCAGGTCAACCTAACGTTTATCATTTTCGTTGCGTCTACGTACTTTCCTGCAATATTGAATCACAATATTGATACGTTCGTGAATCCGAGACAAACCCTGCACTTGTTCAGTGCCATCATATACATAATTGCTACGAAATACAGTATTGTGAGTTTCATTTGCTCCCTTTTTAATTGCTTTTGCAATATATATTTTTGGGCTGATAATACATGCGCTGTTTTATAAATGTTTTACGAAATAGGCACAAGTACTAAAACAAATTCTACGTGGGTTTAAACCAGAAATATACCCTTAGCTTGGTAACATTAAACTACTTGTCTATGTACGGTAGGCGCGAATCCTAAAGATAGATCTATTGGGCATGACAAACCCCATCCTGACTATGGGATGCTTTAGTACTTCGAAGTTATATTAAACACACCTGGTCTGGTGTACTTCAGAGGGTAAAACATGAACGTTAAGGCTTGTTACCGGGTGCCTACAACTTATAGAATACTTTTATACACTTGCGAGTGTACGGATATTTATGGAAACTGAAATCTTGTGGTCTATTACTATTACGGAAATGATTGATTATGATAAACTAATGAACTCACCAACCTTTTGGTTGACACTTTAAAGCATGTTTATTCTCAGGTATTAAAGAAATCTTCCGCTGTGCATTAGCTCATTTTAAGGATATTACTTGGAGTCATTCATGACATACTTTGAAAGACGTTGCATTCGAGTCGTTGAGTTCATCAAGATTAATATTAAGTCAATTATAATTGGATGTAATATGAAATGGCATGCATGCCATCAATTTTTGATGTAAAGAAAGTTTGTCTTTTAAAAAAGAATGCAATGTTTGTAAAACGTATCATATAGAGGTCAAATACCTCGCGATGTAATCAACTATTGTGAATCGTTTATAATATATATGAACGGGTCCTTTCACTTGATAACCATACTTAACATTTAATCAACGTCGCATATTCCCTTTATTATGAAATCTTACTACACCGTACCAAGTGTAGTCACCGAAACGAAGTACTGTGCAACCGTTGAATACTGGTCGTCCAGTCCGGTTGGGGTTGTCAGGCCCGATAGATCTATCAACTGGATTCGTGTTTACAATACCTCATGTAAATAGTAGTTACCAAGCTACAGAGAAGTATGCCAGTGGTACAACTCAACGTAGAATATATATTTTTAATCACTTGTGTCCATAACGTAAATCATAAAATGCATGTATTCTCATCCCGAAATATTTAGAGTTTAAACGTGGGACTATATACTCACTTTTGCCTTGAAGGTAATTAACACGACCTGGACTCCGATAGATATCACGAACCTAACCATATATATAATATATCAACATATTTTCTTTTCAAGTAATCGTTACCTATATATATACTTATTATACTTTTAATATTTTCTTAGTCCGTAGTTAGCAGTCTGTTGTTAATGGTCCATAATTAGTTGCTCAATAAAATAAATAAAGACCCCATCGTATTCGTATTGATCAGAATTAATCTCGACCCATGGTACCATGTTGTCAAATGACGTGTTGCGTACATAAAGTACCGTGTTGTCAAATGACGTGTTGCGTACAATCATGAGGTCTTATGATTAATCTTCTCGTGTTGTTTACGGGTTGTCCTGAAATATGTAAAATCAAATCATGAGTAAATTAATATAAAATATCATATTAATTAGCCAAGATATGATTAGTTTGGTTTTTGTCAAAATATTTTCGTAGCTAAACTAGCTTCGGATACCCGATTTCGTTTTAAGGTGTTCTTTGTAAAAACAAGTTGTATCTTGTTAAGTTAGCATATCATTATGATATATTACAGGTCTTGAAGTATTTTAAAAGTCAAGTTAGAAGGATCTATTTAGTTTGCGAACAAGTTTGAAATCATTCAAACTATGTTCTTGTTGTTATAATTTATAACTCAAAATAAGATAACTATATAAATATGAATCGAATAAGATTATGAATAAGGTTACTACCTCAGGTTACTTGGATAAAGCTACTGGAAAAGATAAGAAAAATCTTGGAATTAAAAGAGTGGTGGAGTGGGATTGAAAGATTGGAAGTAATCTCCTTGAAATCGGATGACTATATTGATACGTTCTTGAGTAGGTAAATGAAGAGAGATTAGGGAGTGAATTAACTTGAAAGAAAATTGGAAATGAAATTGTATGTGTGTGTGTGCAAAATGATGTGATTATGGGATGGATATATAGGAGATTTAGTTTGTTTTCTTGCATATAAGTCATACATGAGGTTAAATGGTTGGTTCCCACATGTAACATCATGTCTAGTGGCTGATCATTAGAGTTTATTGTTGGTATATACTAATAGTAAATACGTATAGAAGTTGGGTATGATACGGTTACATATACCCTAGATATACTTATAGAAATTTTGAGGAAACGGAACGAGAATTCAAATATGGACGGGTTTATAACT
This sequence comes from Rutidosis leptorrhynchoides, assembly GCF_046630445.1. Classification (NCBI taxonomy): domain Eukaryota; kingdom Viridiplantae; phylum Streptophyta; class Magnoliopsida; order Asterales; family Asteraceae; genus Rutidosis; species Rutidosis leptorrhynchoides. The sequence continues at coordinate 17,836,947 of NC_092335.1, read as the reverse complement.
GTAAAAGAGGCTCAAAATTGGGCTTTTATTTTGGGTCAAACCGTGCCAAAATAAAATTTTAAGACATTTTTAATAAAGCAATGTTAGCCCAAAAAAAAAATTTCCAAGCTGACCCAGGGGCTCTGCCCCTTGGACCCCGCCCCTTGGACCCTGCCAGGGGTTACCACCCCTTGGACCCTGCCAGGGGCTCTGCCCCTTGGACCCCGCCAGGGGTTACCACCCCTTGGACCCCGCTATCGGGGGCGCTGCCCCCGAACCCCCGTCATGATCAAGATAAGTTCAAACAAGTGTGCACTTCACACTTTCCCAAACTTGTTCGCTATTTATCAAGATTATTTTCGTTAACAAATTAATCCCATTACACTTAAATCATATTGGTGACATAAATCACCAGCACATTACAGATTATAAGTATATATGTCAAAGAATGTTACATATAGTTATCGTTTTGAAAACTTAAGTTAGTGATCTCAAAGTATACCTATAACTCATTGTTGTTAGTACACAATGAGACGTTAAACCATCCTTAAATCATGTTAAATATGTATAGATATGTATATATACATAATCGTATAATTATCATGTGTTATATAGTTCGTGATATCATCGGTCAAATTGGACGGTCAAACGTTGTGTAAAACTCTTTTCAAAAACATAAGTCTCAACAATTTGGATTGCTTATCATGTTGGTAAGGTTTAATTTATGTAAAAATTAATCTCATAAGTATAAAACGATCGGAAAAATACGGGTCGTTACATTAAGATCTTAATTATTTAGTTTACTTTGAAGTTTGTAGCTTAATATTACTTTTAGAGTTCATGTATGTGTCGGATCTAAGATCTTGATGTAACTTTGGTTCATCAAACTACTTGCAACACTTAAATGAGTTGTGCTACATGTCTTAGAATTACACAAGTATTATGATGGTCAAACCTTGGTTAAGATGATGCAAACACATCAACGAGTTGTACACTTGAAGCTATATGCATCAAGGATGAGAACCGTGATGATCATCGAGCATCAAGAACCCACTGAACACTAAACGTACTGTTTTTCAGGTCTAATCAGAATACCTAGGCTACTGTAAAGTTCATTTTCAGTTAGCTCTGTTCGATTAGATAATTTTTCATTTAAGACTCGTCTTAATCCGAGTTACGGTTTAGGATCTATGGCCTCTGAACGTCACTATGTCCTTTTAACGTTGTGCTAAAAATTCTGACCTACTCGCACTTAAACCGTCGCCACGGTCAAATGAAGACGATTTTGGTTCTGGAATTTTTATAACAACTAAAGGACTCATATACGGAGTCATGGCCACTGGTCCCACCTCAATTCGGTTTGTATAGAGGCCACGGCGACTGATTGAAGTCAGCCTTTGTTTTAAACTCTTTTCTAGAATGAAACTTACTTTATACTTTTTGTTTGATGATGAATGATGATGATACTTAAGACATATTTAACATACATTTAAACCTATTGGGACGATTTACTGACTTAGTAACTTTTGACTTAGGTTGAGGACCTTTTGGACAAACGTACTTGTTTACTTTTCCCGAGTCAACTTTACTACTACTTTTCCACTGTGAGTTATAGCATCTCTTTTTACTTTAACTATTTTGGGAACTGAGAATACATGCGCACTTTACGTTTTACATACTAGGCACGAGTACTTAAACTTTATATATGTGTGGGTTATACAACGGCATAAACTTTCCCTTTAGCTCGGTAACGTTTAGTCATTGGTTAACCGGTGAACGCTAATCTTAGATATGGATCCATAGGGTTTGACATCCCTACTCGGGCTAGTAGCGCTAGCATTTAACGGGTCGGCGTCGTAGGGTTACTGCCCGTAAGCGTCTTGTGCCGTACCCTGCTGATCCTTTTGTGCGTAAGCCTTACCGCTTTGCAGCCTCTACTACTGGAGCCGGACCGTCTGCACCACCAGCACTACCTGCACCACCAGCACCGCCTACCCCACCATCTCCCTCCGTCGAGGAATTGACGAGGGAAGTGGAGATCCTCCGTGCTCAGGTAGCTGAGCTCGAGGACCAGATGTCCCACGTAATGGACATCCTACACCCACCATCACCATAGGACATTTGTAGTAGATTTCATTAGGTAATCTCATTTGTAGTTTTATGTTTTACTTATGTATTATACGAACCTATGCGGATGTATGCAACTTAATATTAATGAATGGAACTTTGTGTTGTTTAATTCTTGCACAGTGTTCTATTTACGTTACTGTATGTTGATTCTGTGGTATCTGAATCTATTTGCGTTACTTAATTAGCATGTGATGTGTTGATTCCATGTTGGTTACCATATACTATATTATCACTATTTGAATACCGGATTTTGACTTGAGTCAAAATTTTTGTTTAGAACATCAATGGCTAACGGAAGATCGACACCCACAGCAGCCCAAATCAAGAAGATGATCTCTGAACGTGTGGCCACAGCTTTAGTAGAAAGGAACCCCCAAGCTCCACCAGTTAACCCGCCCATTCGTAATAGGTACATATACAAAGAGTTTCAAAGGTGCAAGCCCCACAACTTTAGTGGAACTGAGGGGCCGATTGGTCTCACTGGGTGGTTTGAGAAATTAGAATCTGTGTTTCGAGTTAGTAACTGCTCAGAGACGGACAAAACCAAGTATGCCTCATGCACACTGTCTGACGGCGCCCTAACTTGGTGGAACACACTGGCACAAGCAAAGGGTATTGATGAGGCGTATGATACGCCATGGGAAGAATTCAAAGGGGCCTTGATCGAGGAATATTACCCTAGGACAGAGATCCAGAAGATGGAGATTGAGTTTATGCAGTTGAAGGTTGTGGGAAACGACCTCGATGGTTACAACCGTAGGTATCTAGAATTAGCCCTGATGTGTCCTACCATGGTTACCCCGGAGTTTAAGCGTATGGAAAGGTACTTGTGGGGACTTCCTAAGTCCATTAAGGGAAATGTCACCTCGTCTAAGCCACCCAATGTCCCGGAAGCAATGCGCATGGTGCATACCTTAATGAACCAAATCATCATCGATGAACAGGAAAAGGCAAAATCCGAAGCGGGTAGTAGTGATAAGCGTAAGTGGGATAACAAAAAGGGGAGAGCCTATGATCAAACCCCCGCCAAGAGGCACAACGATGGGAGGAACCCCAATCCGAACACAAGTTCAAACCCCAACTACAAGGGTACTCTACCAAAAATACTCGATGTGCGTAGAGGCGTATATGAAATAGCTTATATTTTTACAACGAAATACTATTAAATATGATACAATTTTACACAAGATATTTATTTATTTATAGAATGGATATACCTAAACCTTGCTACAACACTTATAGGCAGTGTACCTAATCGTACAGTAGTGTAGTTTTTAGTAAGTCCGGTTCGTTCCACAGGGAAATCTTTTAAACAAAGCTTAACGCTATATTAGTTTTAATTTTATAAAAATACAAATATATATATAAGTAATATTATTATTATAAAGGGGGGTTTTTACCGTTTAATGACCGGTTTGTCAATTTTAAAACTTTAGTCGCAGTTAAAACCTAATGTAAAATATTAAAAATATAAAAGACTTAATTGTAAAGCGTAAAGTAAATAACGATAATGAAATTGCTATAAATAAAAGTGCGATAGTTAAAAAGTACGATAATTAAAAAGTGCGATAATTAAAAGTGCAATATAATGACAATAAATAAAAATGCGATAATTAGAAGTGCAATTAAATATGAAAATAAAGGAATTATGCTTATTTAAACTTCCGTAATCATGATGTTTGATGTGTTGATTTTAGTTTTATGCCCATGGGTTAATTGTCCTTTGTCCTAGATTTTTTTATATGTTCGTCTGGTTTTTGTCCATAACAGTCCATCGGTCATAAATTTAAAGTGCGAGTGTCCTCGTCAAATTATCCTTATACCCGAAGTTAAATATTCCAACTAATTTGGGACTTAAACTGTAACAAGGTTTTAATACTTTATTTAATAATTACACCAGGTTATCGACTGCGTGTAATCCAAGGTTTTAATACTTTATTAACAATTACGCCAAGTGTCCTTGTACATAATTTCACCCCTGTTTTAATAATTCCATAGACTATTAATCCATTTCCGTGTCCGGTTAAATGAACGATTATTCGTACATATAAATATCCCGCCCATCGTCTCCGATTGAGTGTATATGGTTATTTATAGGTATGTCCAATTGTAAATCTTTATATTAAAATTAACAAACTATCATTTAGTTAAACAAATATAAAGCCCATTAATAGCCCATAGTCTAATTTCCACAAGTGTCGTTCTTTTATCCAAACCCCAATTATGGTACAAAGCCCAATTACCCAATTTTAGTAATTAGCCCAACATCATGATTACTTCGGTATTAAATAAGCATAATAATAATTTAGCTACGAGACATTAAATTAAAAAGGTTGAACATAACTTACAATGATTAAAAATAGCGTAGCGTTACACGCACAGAATTTCAACTTACACCCTTACAACATTCGCTAACATACCCTTATTATTAGAAATTAAAATTAAAATTAAAATTATAATATATATATATATATTTTACGTATGATGAATGAGAAAAAGATGTTTTTAATCCGTCGAATTGCATGGCCTTTTATAGGTGGATTTCTGACTTTATGGGCTCTGCGAGTGCGGCCTTTTTGGGCTTTATAAGCTCCGTGAGTGCGGAGCTGTGGATTCCATCTCACACAAGCTTGGCTCCTAGCTTGCCGACGGTTTATATAATATAATATAATATATATATATTAATTTTAAGAATTATTTATATATTATATTATATTCATGTGCATAGTTGACTTGTAATTTTTAGTCCGTTGCGTCGAGCGTTGAGAGTTGACTCTGGTCCCGGTTCCGGATTTTCGAACGTCCTTTCGTATAATTTAATATCCTGTACTTTGCGTTTTGCGGCTTGTACTCTTGTAATTTTGAGACGTTTCTCATCAATAATTTGAACCACTTTGATTGTACTTTGTACTTTTGAGTTTTTTGATCGTTTGCGTCTTCAATTCATCGAATCTGTCTTTTGTCTTCACCTTTTATTATTTAAACGAATATTACTTGTAAATAGGACAACTACAACTAAAAGCTTGTCTTTCTTGAGGGATAATGCTATGAAATATATGTTCGTTTTTAGCATTATCAAATATTCCCACACTTGAGCGTTGCTTGTCCTCAAACAATATAGTCTTGAATAAAAACATACTAGAATCACTTCTTTATTCTTCACACTTTGTACATCAGTGATTTCATTACGGCAGTATGAACAATGATAGTAACGATGTGGTTTACAGTCCCACATGACTATAAAAATGTAGATCCATTAAGGAAATTGGATCTTTATGAAAACATTTGATCTTTTGAAAATTAAATCTAGCTTTTACCCTAGATAAGTTTTCCGGAATAACCCTTTTCCGGTGTTTGCAAATTCTTTTTGTGGGTTTGGTCGGTTTCAGATTTGAAAATTTTAGCTCAAAACTTGCGATTTTGTGTCACCCACTTGCTAACCTTGTATTGGGAAAGCAACAAGTCCAGTTTACTTGTCCCGTATATTACCTTTTGGCAAACTACCGTCCAGTTGTAAAGGAAAGCGTTGAATAAGCAACTGTTAAGGCAATATCCCCTGACATGCTTTTAATTATGGTCTATAACGTGTTGGATGCAATTACTATCCTTGGTAGGAGCAATAGTAAAGCTCACCCTTATAATTTGTCAGTTTGGTACAAAGTCCTGTCTTTGACCATGCTATGCAACCACTGTTCTTACGGTTGACACCCGATTCAGTTCAGGTGACCTAATGAATTCCAGGTGAATTCCTAGGATTTTATGTTCAATGGTAATGAACGCATTGAAAAATGAGTTTTTAGAAAACAAATCGGTTTATAATTTTATCAAAATATTTTCTCGTTCAAGCTCGAGTTTAGATATCATTGAATTCCATGAGTTTGTAATTCTCAATATTTAAGGTCAATCTCTAGGATTGAGAAATATCAGGCTTAAAAGCTAATTTTTGATCTTTTAAGGAGATTATCCTTTTCTGGGGATCTGATTTATTAGTCTTATCCAGCTAATTTGCACGGCGTCCTCCCCATTTTACAAGACAGATCCTCTCATGGTTAGGATAAGTCTGACCACTTGGCGACCCTGTTTGATGCTGAGGTCCGTGGATTTCCTGCTGATTTTAGAGATGACTTTTCTAGATTTTTCATCAACCTACAGCTGGTCTGGACGACAACTTCATGACCTAAATCAAGAAGCGCACTTCTTTTTCAGAAGACTTTACTTCCTTTTAGTGATGGAATTGATTCATCTGTAGATCCATCTTTCTAATAAATGGGTAAAACAGTTAATTTAGTCCAAAACAAAAGCATCTTCAGTTATTTGTACAAAAATATGTGATATATGTTTTAAATAATTTTGGTAAATTTTCCCACACTTGGCTTTTATTTTCTTTTATTTGCCTTTTTATTGTCCTCTATTCCATTTTAAATGAATTCTAACATTTTGGTTTGTTTCTCAATTTATGTCCTTTCCGAGGTAACAATAATTTCGGTGTTAACACCTAGTTTTATCGTTCATAAATATGTATAAACATGAATTTGAGTTCATTTAATTGAAAATTTTGAAAATTTTTACTAGAATTAGGTAGTCAGTATATAAGACTAGGGCTGTTCTTTATTATCAGAGAGCACTAGATTCTAATACAACTACTGCGTTACTAGTATTTTTAATGGTAACCAAGTGTTTAAAGTTAAAAATTTTTAAAATCCGAAAGAATTTAACCCCTTCCCACACTTAAGATCTTGCAATGCCCTCATTTGCAAGAAATCAGTAACAATTTAAATTATTGAGGGTGATTAGCGTAGAAAAATGATTAAATTTTACCAAAGTTTCCAAACATATTGTTGTATGCTTTGAATGATAAATGGTGCACATCATTTGTTCATTCCGTCTGTTGGTATATCACATTTGTTTTTCGTTTGGTCGTCAAAATTAATAGCTTTTGCTGAACTTAATGTCATTCTTTGAAAATGCGCTGTTTTACCCTGTTTTGTACATGAGATAAACTACAAACACATATATACATATTTTTGAAGTTGGATTTTCACACCACATTAAAAAATTATTAAAATCTAATAAAGTTAGAAAATTATAAAAGCTATTATAATAATGAAATAAGAAATAAGAAATAAGAAAATTAAGAATTAGTAACATTACAATAAAATAAACAAAAATATAAAATAAGAAAATTACGGATGAGGAGCATGGTTCCAATATGGGTCCCAAGCGTATCCATAGATGCTGTAAAATGCTTGGGCCGGATCATATGTAGGATATGGTGGTCGGCTCTCTAAAGTCCAAGGAGCAAATTCGGGCATAACGGTAGGAATGTAGTCTCTACCTACATGTGTACAATGACTTATGATTTGGCTTTGATGATACTGCCAATCTTGAAATGCTTTTTGTCTAGCCATTTCATACTCGTGTCGAGACATAAAAATTTGCATTTCCGTCATTGGATTACCCCCTCCCGGTTGACCTTGCTGTTGATCTCTCTCAACCTGTGAATGCCTGCCATCATAACGTGCTGCCGCGTTGTTTCATTTCTTTAAGACCTTAGCACCATGGTAAACACGCAAATCTATTCTATCGCGGGGTTCTGGTTCTGCCATTAATAATCCCCCCCGACTTCTATCCACACTGAGATATTCAGCAATTAAAGTAATAAATATACCACCTCCTATTATGCTACCACGCCTCATACCCCTAACCATAGTCAATAAATAATAACCCACACAAAAATGTATACTTACAGCGCTATGTGGGTCTCGAATACACATGTGGTAAAATAAATCCTGTTCATTTACCTTTTCCTTATTCTAACCTCGTTGTGTAATTGAATTGGCTAAAAACCTATGGATTACTCTTAATTCAGCTCTATCAATATCAAGATAAGAGTATAATCCCCCCTGGAATCGGCGATGGCTAGTCATCCTACTCCATACGTCATTTGTATCAAAATTCTCATCCACCCTCCTACCATAAACTATTAACCTCTGGCAATCATAAGATGCTAGCTCCTCGGGCGTATATATACCTAAAGGCCGAGCCATGTCTAGTAAGGGCATAAGGCGCATCTCCCCTCCTAATAAAAATCTAATAAAACTACGATCGGTTAAAGTATCTACCCAATCATTTATTTCAATAGTACACAATAACTCTATACACCATTCTCTATATACAGGTCTACGCATGTTGAATAAATGTACCCAATCACTAAAAGTAGAATTACCATACCTTTGAGTAAGTAATTCCCTGATTGGATCGGCCAATTCCACTACCTCTAATGGCTCCCAATCTATAACTCTGGGTACCTCAACATTATTAGACACAAGGTTGTGCAGGTTCTTTTGATATTTTGGATAGTCTATCCAATATCTATCAAATCTCAAATTCGGATGTAAATCTGCCTCATGAATGTTTGAATATGAAACAATTGGGTGAGGCATATCTTGTCGGTAATGGTTATTAATTTCCTGTTGATTTGCATCTTCCGGAGGAGCATTGCGAGCCTGGGATGAAGATTCACCCCTTTCAGTCTGCAAAATATATCAAACACAATTTTTGTGCATCCAAATATGCATTAGTTTTAGCAAAATAACAACTTAAAACAATCACAATAACATGTTAAATCAAAATTAAACTTATACACATTTTCACAATTTTTCACAATTCTACACTTTTCTAAATATACTTATACAAAAATGTATACAAAGTTTCTTCGCATTTAACTTCTAAAACATGTCAAAAATAATCATTATAACAATTAAACAAGTTCCTCATGGCATTCATATCAATTAAATCAAGTTTATGCAATTTTGGTTCAAAAAGTCCACTTTAATCTTCATAAATCATGTTTAGGATCAAAGTTTTGATCATTTAGCAACCTAAACATGTTACACTACTCAATTTAGCATAAACTAACAACAAAATTCGGCCATAACCTGTTTATATCAAAAAGCCCTAATTTTGCTCAAGAACACAAACCCTAGATTACTCAAAAATTGAAGTTCAAAGCTTCTAATCATGTTAAATAGCATCAATCTAGGTTATACAAGCATAATATACAAACAATTTAAGTATTATTACACTAGAAAGCATGAAAATTGAATTATGTATGAAATTGTTCAAGAACACTAAAAATTCGGATTAAATGGTGTTTAGGTGTAGAAATTTACCGATTTCCTTGTGTAATTCCTTGATAATAGTCTCCTCATTGCGATTTTATGAAAGATTTGATGAAAAATGGCGAATTTGTGATGATTTTTCGTGGGTTTTTAGGGCGAAAATATGTGTGTGTGTTTGGAACTGGTCTGTTTGACCAGATAACCCATCTGGGTTTTGTGACCTCCGCGAGTGCGGTGGCGGTCCCGTTTAAATCACCACGAGTCGCGGTGGTTTGATGTTTTTTTATAAATAAAACCTTATAACTTTTTTAAAAATATTTAATTAATTAAATTCTAAAAATTTTGTTTTCCTTTAGGAGCGAGGGTGTTTCGGATCGTTGTCCTAGTCCGTCCCTCGACAAAATTTTAAAATTTCGTCATTTTTAAGCGTGGTTTTAAAAGTAAAGATTTTTGGGTTTTTTAATTTTTTTTGGCATACTTTAATTCAATAAGATTAAAAATAATGATAATAAAAGTTCTCGTCCCTCCCTCGGGTAAAGCAATTTCAGTTCAACGACCTAGTCTTCAACTTACGACGAATTTTAAAAATCATATTTTTAACTTAATGAAATAAAGTAAATTTTTGTTTTTAAATTCACACCAAACTTAAATTTAAAATGCATAAAATTAAAAATTCATATTATTAAAATTAAAAATTCACACCAAACTTATATTATATATTTTTTTTATACATACAAACTTATATTAAAAATATTAATTTTTCAAATATTTATAATTTTAAATATATTAATTTTAAAAATTTCACAATATTAATTTATTTTTAAATATTAATTTTAAAAACATGGTAAAAATAAAATTAAAATTTTTTTTTGGCTTTTATCCCACTTTAATCAATCAAATATTATCAAAAATATGCGCCCCTCTTTTCGGTAAAGTAATTTCGGTTTCATCAACCTAATTTAACTCATGACGAATTTTTGAAATATTTTGGGTTGATTGATTAAAGATATTTATACCTTAAGAATAAACGTTAAATTTCGCAGTGATGTAATAAATTTTTGTATGATATCAAAAATTTCGGTCGCAAGACCTAATTTTATTGAATATCAATTTAATACTTTATAGCGAACAAATTAGCGTTTATTATCAAAAGGTTAAAAATAAAAGAAATAAAAATAAAAACTGTACAAACTTACCTGTGAGATAGTATTCTTAGTGATATGCTCTAGCCCACTCATAAGATAGTCGGACTAATTGATTTTCCATAGCTACATAGGCGTAACCTCGAGCATTTAATGTTTTTTCTTCTAAACATATGAACGGTCCATCTCTGCATAAAGTAACAAATTCGGTGTTTGAATAGGTTTGATTATTTGAACATTTACCTTCGTGTGACCATTTTCCGCATTTGTGACATCTTTCAAGGTGTCGTGCTCTTCTTTTCGCTGCGGATTTTGATTTTCCTTTAGCAAATTGTAACTTATTATTTTCGCATCTGGATTCTTTTCTTACTCCGTCCAATTTTTCTCTGATTACTGATACCAGTTCACTTGGAAGTGTGTCATTATTACGTTTAGTAATCAAAGCGTGTAGCATTAGACCATGGTTTAGTTCACAGGAAGTCTTCATTTCGTAAAAACCTAAAAAAAATAAAAATTCAGAATGGGGGGAGAAGACTAGTTCTTTAGGGTCTGCTAGGGAAAGACCATTCGGGTTCCATTTTCGAGAACTACACGAATACAGAAAATCTAACTCTAATAGAAATACATATTATCCTTTAAAAGACTTGATTCTCCCCACACTTAGTTAGCTGTGGTGTTGAAATTGTGATTAACTTCGTTGTCGACTTCCTTCGGACTATCTATGTAATGTTTAACTCTGTGACCATTAACCTTAAATTTAATCCCATTTGAATTTATTAATTCTACTGTTCCATATGGGAAAACTCTTTTGACTATGAATGGTCCAGACCATCTTGATTTCAATTTTCCAGGAAATAGCTTGAATCTTGAATTGAAAAGAAGAACTCTGTCTCCTTCTTTAAATTCTTTTGAACTTCTGATTGTTTTATCATGCCATTTCTTCGTTCTTTCCTTATAGATTAACGAATTTTCGTATGCTTCATGTCTTAATTCTTCTAATTCGTTTAGTTGACTTAACCGTAGACGTCCAGCTTCATGTAAATCAAGATTACTGTGACGACCCGGAAATTTCTGACCAAATTTAAACCTAACCTTTATATGTTTCCGACACGATAAGCAGAATTTGTAATGTTGAATCTCAAAAAGTTTTGAACTACATTCATGTAATCAATTACCTTTTGACCGTGTTTGACGATTCACTAACAATTATGTGTATATAGATATGTATATATAATATATAATATTAACTGAAAACATTAACAAAGTATTAGATATATGATACTTTACATGAACGTATTTGTTTCGATATATTTATCGACAGAATTAAGAGATAATATCAAATGATTGAATTATCAGATACATTATGATATGATTACGGGCCAATGTTATAAGGTCCATTGTGATTTAAGAAATCTATTCTTTTTGACAATATTCGGAAAATGGTAAAGTGATCTATAAGTAAGAACGTGGAGTGTAAATAACTTAGATGTTGGATATCGACAAGTTAAGTAACTCGACATTTTTCATTAAGATAATTTCATACATTTATTAAACCTTTGGACTTTATCCCATGCTTCACCAACAGACTGTAATTTAAAAACTTGAAACCGATTATGAATATATATAATTCTACTTTTCTAAAATGTTTTATGATATAACGATTTCTATTATTTTAACCTTTTAACAAAATGATTCTTAACTATATTTAGTTTTGGAAAACAAAATTATCATATTTATTTGATTTAGTTTCAAAAGTACAAAAAACGTTTTCAGTTTAAAAAGAACTTTATTATTAAAATGTATATATCTTTTATAAATATCTAGAACCACTTTCGACAACTCATTGCTTAACCAATATGATAAAGATAACGATATTTATATTTTATTTTATTAAATATATATAACGATTTAAATTAATATTATATATATCTATACGCGTATTATACGTATATAGTTTTATACTTTTACTATACTTTAACTTTACCTTTACTTTACTTTTACTTTTACTTTACTTTAACTTTAATAATTCATACTTTAATAATTCACTTTAATAATTCATACTTTAATAATTCACTTTAATAATTCATACTTTAATAATTCACTTTAATAATTCACTTTAATAATTCATACTTTAATAATTCACTTCAATAATTCACTTTAATAATTCACTTTAATAATTCATACTTTAATAATTTACTTTAATAATTCATACTTTAATAATTCACTTTAATAATTCATACTTTAATAATTCACTTTAATAATTCACTTTAATAATTCATACTTTAATAATTCAAAAATCTATTATAAATAGAATTGAATAGGTTTCATTATTTCATAGAAACTTGAAAATATATTTCTCTAAACTCTCTCAATCGAATTACATATATATATATTTTCTTTGTATTATTTCATGATATTATTAGTATACATAAAATACTACGATGGAGTTATACTCAGACGATTTCAAAATAAGTTTTCAAACGGGATAAAGCTAAGGAAATTATGGGTTATAGCTATGGAGGTTATGGGTATTGATCGAGAGTATTGCTCGTGAGTCAAACTAGTGTTTATCATCTTCGTTGCGTCTACGTACTTTTCCTGCAATATTGAATCTCAATATTGATACGTTCGTGAATCCAAGGCCAACACTGCACTTGTTCAATGACGTCATATGTATTTTTACTACAAAATACAGTATTGTGAGTTTCATTTGCTCCCTTTTTATATATATTTTTGGGCTGAGAATACATGCGCTGATTTATAAATGTTTTACGAAATAGGCACAAGTACTAAAACTAATTCTATGTGGGTTTAAACCAGAAATATACCCTTAGCTTGGTAACATTAAACTACTTGTCTATGTACGGTAGGCGCGAATCCTAAAGATAGATCTATTGGGTCTGACAAACCCCATCCTGACTATGGGATGCTTTAGTACTTCGAGGTTATTTTAAACACACCTGATCTGGTGTACTTTAGAGGGTAAAACATGAACGTTAAAGCTTGTTACCGGGTGCCTACAACTTATAGAATACTTTTATACACTTGCGAGTGTACGGATATTTATAGAAACTGAAATCTTGTGGTCTATTACTATTATAGAAATGATGGATTATGATAAACTAATGAACTCACCAACCTTTTGGTTGACACTTTAAAGCATGTTTATTCTCAAGTATTAAAGAATTCTTCCGCTGTGCATTAGCTCATTTTAAGGATATTACTTGGAGTCATTCAAGACATACTTTGAAAGACGTTGCATTCGAGTCGTTGAGTTCATCAAGATTAATATTAAGTCAATTATAGTTGGATGTAATATGAAATGGTATGCATGCCGTCAATTTTTGATGTAAAGAAAGTTTGTCTTTTAAAAACGAATGCAATGTTTGTAAAACGTATCATATAGAGGTCAAATACCTCGCGATGTAATCAACTATTGTGAATCATTTATAATGTATATGAACGGGTCCTTTCAGTTGGTATCAGAGCGGTGGTCTTAGCGAACCAGGTCTGCATTAGTGTGTCTAACTGATAGTCGTTAGGATGCATTAGTGAGTCTGGACTTCGACCGTGTCTGCATTTCAAAAGTTTTACTCATCATTCTTGTCGGAAATTACCTGCTTATCATTCTTAGTCTAGACACATCTTATTGCATTGATTGCATGAATAGTGTATAGACAAAATTCATATCTTAGCGTATCTTCTAATTCATATCTTAGCGTATCTGTTACTGTAAACTTTGCCTGACATATTCCGTAAATTCCTCCGTAATCTACGAAACCTTTTGCTCCATATAATTAGAATACCACCCGATAGCCGGAAAATCATTTCATATCGAAAAATTCTTTATTCAATTGTACGAAATGGAATTCGTCATTAGTTCAAGTCCCTCGAATTCCGAAATGGAATCCCACTCAAGTTCCGAAAGCAGTGTGACCGGAATGGATCAACCAATTAGTCATCATCTATTCTGGATGAATTGGGGATGGGTTCGTAGCCTCCTTAATCATTGGAGACAAGAAGAAGGTGATCCCTTCCATCCACTACATTGCCCTCTTGGCGAAGAACCTGAAGCACTTACCGGCGAACCTATCCGAAACACCATTTTCTCTCTTATTTCTAGAGTATCTCGTCACGATTACATACTACACCAAATTCTAGATTTTATTTATCCGCTCGTCCGAACCGACAATCATCCCGGTGTAATAGAAGAAGTCAACGAGCTTCGCGCTCGGGTAGTGGCTTTGAAGAATATGGTGCAAAGGTTACAAACACCAGCAGCAGCACCAGCAGCATAAACAGTACCACCATCAGCAACACCAACAGTACCATTACCACCACAAACAACAACCGCATCGCAAACCTCAACTTCACAATCTGTCCCATGAGCATCGACGTCATACGCCCTGTAGATACTAAGGAATACCACAATGATGAAGTATTGATTCATAACTTCATTGGGAAAACATTCTACGACGATTATGTAATTTCTAAAGTTTAGAAATTATCTATCCTAGCCTTAACCATAAATCAAGTGAGTTTAATTTAATATTAACTCATTAAATCTATATTACATCTGAAGAAATATACACATATATTTCCATAAAGACTGTAATAAAATTCTTTTGTACAAAATATTAATTGTGACATTTTTTTTAACGGGTAGGTAATACCCGAGAGATATATAAATTCACAATTAATATGTTACATTCTTCGAATCTGATTCAGCAAATCATCCATTATACTCCCTACTTTCACAACAATATACATTCTTTTATAGAAATCAAAACAACCATACTCATTCAAAAATCTAATTACATATTCTGATTTTGAAATCACCGAATTCAATTCAAGTTATAAACGATATCATCACTCTTAGATTCTTACATCTTTCAAAGCTATACTTTAACTTCAAAACTGTGTTAGAACATCGTATGTATATTAACGATTATAATATGTGTTCAAGCCCTTCGAAATACCTGAAGACACTTCAAATAATGAACAATCGAGATGATGATCCAACCACATGTTATCCACAGTTACGTACCTGAAAAACTCTTGAAACCAAAGTCATAATTTAACATGTATCCATGTCAGACCTTTTGGCATTTACTAGCTAAAATAACTTTTCAATCCCTTCTAAAAATAGACGATTTTGTCACAGCTCCAGCAAACCAACTTCAATTGTTCATTCAAATAAGCCTTATTATAATGATTACCCCTTCATCATTATTACCGGGGAACCTTTCATATCTCGTCACATTAGCAGTAAACTTATTAACAACTTCATTGATCTTTGACTTTTCGAAAAATCTTTATATTTATCAAAATCCCATCATTTACTCATCTGCATCTTGTAACGAGAATTGCCATACGAATCATCAAAAATTAGCAATCAGTATTTTGAAATCTCGCAGCATGTCTACGCCAACAATTATATGTGTCTATCTTCTGGACTTATATACTTTGAATGTGAAGTTTCTGAAAAACACCCTAAACTGCGAACTAGTTCTCGAAATACTGATGAAGCAGCAAAAAATATAAACGACCTTAACAGTAAAAAGTTTGATGATAAAGAGTAGTGTGTTGGCAAAGCTCAGAAAAAGAGAAGATTTGGTACTAAAAAAATACGGATTGAGCAAACCATGAAGAAGGCTGTGGATAAATCACAAGGACGAAATCTACCTTTAAAGAATTCAAATGATTCCGTGTCTGCTGAAGTCATTATCGAATACCTTGCTCCTGACTCTAAACCCTTACGGATAAATCTTCTTCATCAT
Source organism: Rutidosis leptorrhynchoides (assembly GCF_046630445.1). NCBI lineage: Eukaryota > Viridiplantae > Streptophyta > Magnoliopsida > Asterales > Asteraceae > Rutidosis > Rutidosis leptorrhynchoides. Next base: position 17,820,795 of record NC_092335.1, on the reverse strand, counting down.
CCATCTATGTTAAGAATTCTAAGATATCATCGTATCTTTTATTATAAATATCTTCGATATTCCTGAAGATATTTTCACAACTATTCTTATCCGAAATCTTCTATCTATTCGCAATATCTGCGTTACAACATAAAAAGAAACTGTGTTAGTTTCTAAATTCTGAAGAAAAAAAATATTCGAATTTAAAATAGGAATGTTTTTGAAGTAGTGTTGGGAACTGAAACATGAGTTAGTATAATATAATGACACTTGATCAATGTGATTATATTATAGTAAGTCATACTGAGTTTCTAATGGAACGTGATGATTCACAGAACATATCGTCATCATGTACTATTTACACGACTCTTACATTCTACCCAATTTCCAAACATATTAAGAACATATCATCTTGATAGCTCTATATTTTCAGATATTCTGGTAATTTGCCAAGTCAAGATCGTGCCATTACGATTTTCTTCTTGGAACATTAACTATGTTCATCCAAAAATTCATATCTACAAATTCTGGACCATTATCCGCTTGACTTAAGGTCGGGAAGAGAAAACGAAAGCATGAAGCTCCGAAATATAATGGAGAATATAAAGCCCGATAATAACCCCGAAATTATAAACCTTGTATATCAATGCGTATAGCAATATAAAGATACGGGAGAATGAAAAACACAATAACCCCAAGGTAATGGTAGAAGAAAATAACTTCCTCCGGTGGTAGATGAAAAAGAAGAATGACAGATATGAAAGTTAAGAGTATATCAAGAATCAATACTGGATGAAGCATATTAACGAATGCTTTAAAGTATGAATTGGGGAGAAAGACTAGAAGGTGTGAGCTGTGGAAATAAAGAAACGAAGGGGGTGGATTTATAGTAAAATATCAGACAGAGAAATCTAGACAGATTATCGCATTTAATCAAATAAGATCATGATTTCCTTAATCGCCGAAGAACCAAATCTTATAGCAAAGATTTTCCTTAAATTCCATGAATTCCAGAAATCAATCATAACTACGTCATCGGTTAAAACGAATATACGTTTACTCATTTCACTCTCTTGCGATAGCTTCACTTATACTATTCGCGTAATCAAATTGTTTTATCTATATTACTCAATGATGATAAAACTCTATTTATCAACTCATATTCGTCATGAAAACATTTTTAAATTTAGCCATGACGACCTCGATCAAATTTCGGGACGAAATTTCTTTAACGGGTAGGTACTGTGACGACCCGGAAATTTCCGACCAAATTTAAACCTAACCTTTATATGTTTCCGACATGATAAGCAGAATTTGTAATGTTGAATCTCAAAAAGTTTTGAACTACATTCATGTAATCAATTACCTTTTGACCGTGTTTGACGATTCACTAACAATTATGTGTATATAGATATGTATATATAATATATAATATTAACTGAAAACATTAACAAAGTATTAGATATATGATACTTTACATGAACGTATTTGTTTCGATATATTTATCGACAGAATTAAGAGATAATATCAAATGATTGAATTATCAGATACATTATGATATGATTACGGGCCAATGTTATGAGGTCCATTGTGATTTAAGAAATCTATTCTTTTTGACAATATTCGAAAAATGGTAAAGTGATCTATAAGTAAGAACGTGGAGTGTAAATAACTTAGATGTTGGACATCGACAAGTTAAGTAACTCGACATTTTTCATTAAGATAATTTCATACATTTATTAAACCTTTGGACTTTATCCCATGCTTCACCAACAGACTGTAATTTAAAAACTTGAAACCTATTATGAATATATATAATTCTACTTTTCTAAAATGTTTTATGATATAACGATTTCTATTATTTTAACCTTTTAACAAAATGATTCTTAACTATATTTAGTTTTGGAAAACAAAATTATCATATTTATTTGATTTAGTTTCAAAAGTACAAAAAACGTTTTCAGTTTAAAAAGAACTTTATTATTAAAATGTATATATCTTTTATAAATATCTAGAACCACTTTTGACAACTCATTGCTTAACCAATATGATAAAGATAACGATATTTATATTTTATTTTATTAAATATATATAACGATTTAAATTAATATTATATATATCTATACGTGTATTATACGTATATAGTTTTATACTTTTACTATACTTTAACTTTACTTTTACTTTACTTTTACTTTTACTTTACTTTAACTTTAATAATTCATACTTTAATAATTCATACTTTAATAATTCACTTTAATAATTCATACTTTAATAATTCACTTTAATAATTCACTTTAATAATTCATACTTTAATAATTCACTTTAATAATTCACTTTAATAATTCATACTTTAATAATTCACTTTAATAATTCACTTTAATAATTCATACTTTAATAATTTACTTTAATAATTCACTTTAATAATTCATACTTTAATAATTCCAAAATCTATTATAAATAGAATTGAATAGGTTTCATTATTTCATAGAAACTTGAAAATATATTTCTCTAAACTCTCTCAATCGAATTACATATATATATATATTTTCTTTATATTATTTCATGATATTATTAGTATACATAAAATACTACGACGGAGTTATACTCAGACGATTTCAAAATAAGTTTTCAAACGGGATAAAGCTAAGGAAATTATGGGTTATAGCTATGGAGGTTATGGGTATTGATCGAGAGTATTGCTCGTGAGTCAAACTAGTGTTTATCATCTCCGTTGCGTCTACGTACTTTTCCTGCAATATTGAATCTCAATATTGATATGTTCGTGAATCCAAGGCCAACACTGCACTTGTTCAATGACGTCATATGTATTTTTACTACAAAATACAGTATTGTGAGTTTCATTTGCTCCCTTTTTATATATATTTTTCGGCTGAGAATACATGCGCTAATTTATAAATGTTTTACGAAATAGGCACAAGTACTAAAACTAATTCTATGTGGGTTTAAACCAGAAATATACCCTTAGCTTGGTAACATTAAACTACTTGTCTATGTACGGTAGGCGCGAATCCTAAAGATAGATCTATTGGGTCTGACAAACCCCATCCTGACTATGGGATGCTTTAGTACTTCGAGGTTATTTTAAACACACCTGATCTGGTGTACTTTAGAGGGTAAAACATGAACGTTAAAGCTTGTTACCGGGTGCCTACAACTTATAGAATACTTTTATACACTTGCGAGTGTACGGATATTTATAGAAACTGAAATCTTGTGGTCTATTACTATTACGGAAATGATGGATTATGATAAACTAATGAACTCACCAACCTTTTGGTTGACACTTTAAAGCATGTTTATTCTCAAGTATTAAAGAATTCTTCCGCTGTGCATTAGCTCATTTTAAGGATATTACTTGGAGTCATTCAAAACATACTTTGAAAGACGTTGCATTCGAGTCGTTGAGTTCATCAAGATTAATATTAAGTCAATTATAGTTGGATGTAATATGAAATGGTATGCATGCCGTCAATTTTTGATGTAAAGAAAGTTTGTCTTTTAAAAACGAATGCAATGTTTGTAAAACGTATCATATAGAGGTCAAATACCTCGCGATGTAATCAACTATTGTTAATCGTTTATAATGTATATGAACGGGTCCTTTCAATTACATGTCTTCAAAGCCCAAAATGCTTTGTGTTCAATTTCTACTGGAAGATGACATGCTTTTCCATAAATGAGTCTAAAAGGTGTGGTTCCAATTGGGGTTTTGTAGGCTGTTCTAAAAGGCCAGAGTGCATCCTCCAATTTAATGGACCATTCCTTCGGATTTGATCCTACGGTTTTCTCTAGAATACGTTTTAAAGCTCGGTTGGTATTTTCAACTTGTCCACTTGTTTGTGGATGATATGCAGTGGAGATTTTATGAGTTACTCCATATCTTTTAAGAACTTTCTCAAGTTGATTATTACAGAAATGAGTTACCCGATCACTTATTAAAGCTTTCGGTGTTCCAAACCTTGCAAAAAGACATTTTAAAAAGTTGACTACAACAATTGCATCGTTAGTTGGGAGAGCTTGTGCTTCCGCCCATTTAGATACATAATCAATGGCAACGAGAATGTATAAATTATTATGAGATTTTGGAAATGGACCCATAAAGTCAATACCCCAAATGTCAAATACTTCACATACTTGAATGACATTTTGTGGCATTTCATCACGTTGACTTATTTTTCCGGCCCTTTGATAAGCATCACAGGATTTGCAAAGAAGGTGTGCGTCTTTGTAAATTATAGGCCAATAGAATCCAGCATCGTAAACTTTTCTTGCTGTGAGTTGAGGCCCATAATGCCCTCCTGTTGGTCCGGTGTGACAATGGTTTAAGATTTTACTAGCTTCATCTCCGAATACACATCGGCGTATTATTCCATCGGGACAACTTTTAAACAAATGTGGATCTTCCCAGAAATAGTGTTTTATATCACTAAAGAATTTCTTTCGTTTTTGGTACGATAATCCTTTTTCAAGGAATCCACATACTAAGTAGTTTGCATAGTCTGCAAACCATGGAATTTCATTATAATCTATCTTTAATAGATATTCATCAGGAAAGTTGTCTTGTATGGCCGATTCATTTAGAACTTCTAATTCGGGATTTTCAAGAAGAGAAAGATGATCGACGGCGAGATTTTTTGCTCCTCTTTTATCTCGGATTTCAATATCGAACTCTTGTAAGAGTAAGATCCAACGGATTAATCTTGGTTTGGCATCTTGTTTCAAAAATAGGTATCTAAGAGCAGAATGGTCGGTATAAACCACCGTTTTAGCTAGAACGAGATATGAACGAAATTTGTCAAAAGCAAAGAAAATAGCAAGGAGTTCTTTTTCAGTAGTTATGTAATTCGTTTGTGCTCCTTGTAACGTCTTACTTGCATAATATATAGGTTGAAATCGTTTTTCAATCCTTTGTCCTAAAACGGCTCCCATTGCAAAATCACTTGCATCGCACATAAGTTCAAACGGTAAATTCCAATTTGGAGTTATCATGATCGGCGTATTAGTGAGTTTCTCTTTAAGAATATTAAAAGATTTGATACATTCATCTGAAAAGATGAATGGAGCATCCTTTTCTAGGAGTCTATTCATTGGAACCATCCTCCTCATCCGTAATTTTCTTATTTTATATTTTTGTTTATTTTATTGTAATGTTACTAATTCTTAATTTTCTTATTTTATTATTATAATAGCTTTTATAATTTTCTAACTTTATTAGATTTTAATAATTTTTGAATGTGGTGTGAAAACCCAACTTCAAAAATATGTATATATGTGTTTGTAGTTTATCTCATGTACAAAACAGGGTAAAACAGCGCATTTTCAAAGACTGACATTAAGTTCAGCAAAAGCTATTAATTTTGACGACCAAACGAAAAACAAATGTGATATACCAACAGACGGAATGAACAAATGATGTGCACCATTTATCATTCAAAGCATACAACAATATGTTTGGAAACTTTGGTAAAATTTAATCATTTTTCTACGCTAATCACCCTCAATAATTTAAATTGTTACTGATTTCTTGCAAATGAGGGCATTGCAAGATCTTAAGTGTGGGAAGGGGTTAAATTCTTTCGGATTTTAAAAATTTTTAACTTTAAACACTTGGTTACCATTAAAAATACTAGTAACGCAGTAGTTGTATTAGAATCTAGTGCTCTCTGATAATAAAGAACAGCCCTAGTCTTATATACTGACTACCTAATTCTAGTAAAATTTTTCAAAATTTTCAATTAAATGAACTCAAATTCATGTTTATACATATTTATGAACGATAAAACTAGGTGTTAACACCGAAATTATTGTTACCTCGGAAAGGACATAAATTGAGAAACAAACCAAAATGTTAGAATTCATTTAAAATGGAATAGAGGACAATAAAAAGGCAAATAAAAGAAAATAAAAGCCAAGTGTGGGAAAATTTACCAAAATTATTTAAAACATATATCACATATTTTTGTACAAATAACTGAAGATGCTTTTGTTTTGGACTAAATTAACTGTTTTACCCAGTTTATTAGAAAGATGGATCTACAGATGAATCAATTCCATCACTAAAAGGAAGTAAAGTCTTCTGAAAAAGAAACGCCCTTTTCTGATTTAGGTTATGAAGTTGTCGTCCAGACCAGCTGTAGGTTGATGAAAAATCTAGAAAAGTCATCTCTAAAATCAGCAGGAAATCCACGGACCTCAGCATCAAACAGGGTCGCCAAGTGGTCAGACTTATCCTAACCATGAGAGGATCTGTCTTGTAAAATGGGGAGGACGCCGTGCAAATTAGCTGGATAAGACTAATGAATCAGATCCCCAGAAAAGGATAATCTCCTTAAAAGATCAAAAATTAGCTTTTAAGCCTTATATTTCTCAATCCTAGAGATTGACCTTAAAGATTGAGAATTACAAACTCATGGAATTCAATGATATCTAAACTCGAGCTTGAACGAGAAAATATTTTGATAAAATTATAAACCGATTTGTTTTCTAAAAACCCATTTTTCAATGCGTTCATTACCATTGAACGTAAAATCCTAGGAATTCACCTGGAATTCATTAGGTCACCTGAACTGAATCGGGTGTCAACCGTAAGAACAGTGGTTGCATAGCATGGTCAAAGACAGGACTTTGTGCCAAACCGACAAATTATAAGGGTGAGCTTTACTATTGCTCATACCAAGGATAGTAATTGCATCCAACACGTTATAGACCATAATTAAAAGCATGTCAGGGGACATTGCATTAACAGTTGCTTGTTCAACGCTTTCCTTTACAACCGGACGGTAGTTTGCTGAAAGGTAATATACGGGACAAGTAAACTGGACGTGTTGCTTTCCCAATACAAGGTTAGCAAGTGGGTGACACAAAACCGCAAGTTTTGAACTAAAATTTTCAAATCTGAAACCCACCAAACCCACAAAAAGAATTTGCAAACACCGGTGAAGGGTTATTCCAGAAAACTTATCTAGGGTAAAAGCTAGATTTAATTTTCAAAAGATCAAATGTTTTCATAAAGATCCAATTTCCTTAATGGATCTACATTTTTATAGTCATGTGGGACTGTAAACCACATCGTTACTATCATTGTTCATACCACCGTAATGAAATCACTGATGTACAAAGTGTGAAGAATAAAGAAGTGATTCTAGTATGTTTTTATTCAAGACTATATTGCTTGAGGACAAGCAACGCTCAAGTGTGGAAATATTTGATAATGCTAAAAACGAACATATATTTCATAGCATTATCCCTCAAGAAAGACAAGCTTTTAGTTGCAGTTGTCCTATTTACAAGTAATATTCGTTTAAATAATAAAAGGTGAAGACAAAAGACAGATTCGACGAATTGAAGACGCAAACGACCAAAAAGCTTAAAAGTACAAAGTACAATCAAAGTGGTTCAAATTATTGATGAGAAACGTCTCAAAATTACAAGAGTACAAGCCGCAAAACGCAAAGTACAAGATATTAAATTATACGAAAGGACGTTCGAAAATCCGAAACCGGGACCAGAGTCAACTCTCAACGCTCGACGCAACGGACTAAAAATTACAAGTCAACTATGCACATGAATATAATATAATATATAAATAATTCTTAAAATTAATATATATATTATATTATATTATATAAACCGTCGGCAAGATAGGAGCCAAGCTTGTGTGAGCTGGAATCCACCGCTCCGCACTCGCGGAGCTTATAAAGCCCAAAAAGGCCGCACTCGCGGAGCCCATAAAGTCAGAAATCCACCTATAAAAGGCCATGCAATTCGACGGATTAAAAACATCTTTTTCTCATTCATTCATCATACGTAATATATATATATATATATATATATATATATATATATATATATATATATATATATATATATATATATATATATATATTATAATTTTAATTTTAATTTCTAATAATAAGGGTATGTTAGCGAATGTTGTAAGAGTGTAAGTTGAAATTCTGTCCGTGTAATGCTACGCTATTTTTAATCATTGTAAGTTATGTTCAACCTTTTTAATTTAATGTCTCGTAGCTAAATTATTATTATGCTTATTTAATACCGAAGTAATCATGATGTTGGGCTAATTACTAAAATTGGGTAATTGGGCTTTGTACCATAATTGGGGTTTGGACAAAAGAACGACACTTGTAGAAATTAGACTATGGGCTATTAATGGGCTTTATATTTGTTTAACTAAATGATAGTTTGTTAATTTTAATATAAAGATTTACAATTGGACATACCTATAAATAACCATATACACTCAATCGGAGACGATGGGCGGGATATTTATATGTACGAATATCGTTCATCTAACCGGACACGGAAATGGATTAATAGTCTATGGAATTATTAAAACAGGGGTGAAATTATGTACAAGGACACTTGGCGTAATTGTTAATAAAGTATTAAAACCTTGGATTACACGCAGTCGATAACCTGGTGTAATTATTAAACAAAGTATTAAAACCTTGTTACCGTTTAAGTCCCCAATTATTTGGAATATTTAACTTCGGGTATAAGGATAATTTGACGAGGACACTCGCACTTTAAATTTATGACCAATGGACTGTTATGGACAAAAACCAGACGGACATATAAAAAAATCCAGGACAAAGGACAATTAACCCATGAGCATAAAACTAAAATCAACACGTCAAACATCATGATTACGGAAGTTTAAATAAGCATAATTCCTTTATTTTCATATTTAATTGCACTTCTAATTATCGCATTTTTATTTATTGTCATTATATTGCACTTTTAATTATCGCACTTTTTAATTATCGTACTTTTTAATTATCGCACTTTCATTATCGTTATTTACTTTACGCTTTACAATTAAGTCTTTTATATTTTTAATATTTTACATTAGGTTTTAACTGCGACTAAAGTTTTAAAATCGACAAACCGGTCATTAAACGGTAAAAACCCCCTTTATAATAATAATATTACTTATATATATATTTGTATTTTTATAAAATTAAAACTAATATAGCGTTAAGCTTTGTTTAAAAGATTTCCCTGTGGAACGAACCGGACTTACTAAAAACCACACTACTGTACGATTAGGTACACTGCCTATAAGTGTTGTAGCAAGGTTTAGGTATATCCATTCTATAAATAAATAAATATCATGTGTAAAATTGTATCATATTTAATAGTATTTCGTTGTAAAAATATAAGCTATTTCATATACGCCTCAACGCACATCAAGTATTTTTGGCGCCGCTGCCGGAGAGTTTTTAATATATATTTTCGGTTTATATATATTATTTATATATGATGAGAGATGTTTTTAATCAAGTATTTTTGGCGCCGCTTCCGGGGAACTTAAACGCCGAAAGTGCAACGCTAATGATATAAAAAAATATATATATATAATTTTGTAAAAGTTTTTATTAAGTTCTTAGTATAAAAATATAAGTTTTTAAAAATATAAAAATACAAAAAGAGTTTGTTAAAAAATATATAAATTTAAAAAGTATTTTTATTTTTGAGTGTAAATATAAGTATTTTATTGTTTTATAGAAATATTTATTTATATATATATTTTTTATATTTTAGAAAAATAGAAAAAGTAAAAAAAAAAAAAACTGAACCTGTGCAAAAAAACGAACCCTTTCTCAGTTTAAATTGAACCCTCCGCGACTCGCGGAGCTTTTGTACTGGACCTCACCGCACTCGCGGAGGTTAATCTGACAGGTCAAACCTCAGACGCATTAATTACAAAATTAGGGTTAAATTTAAATTATTATTAATTAAAATTAGGGTTTGACTTATTATAATTAGTTTTAGTTTTATTTTATTTTATTTTGTATTTTAAGTTTAATTAGTTTTATAAATATATAAAAATTAATACTTTTATAAAATAAAAAAATATAAAAATAATATTTTAATAAAAATTTTAGTTTTTACAACTTTTAGTATATTTTTATATTTTGTATCTATTTAATTGTTTTAGCATAATATTTATATTTTTCGCTCATATTTAGTTTTAAGACATAGTTTTTGCCGTAGTTATTTTATATTTCTAGATTTTTAGGATTTGCCGTAAAATTCCTTAAGTGCTTTTTCTTTAGACTAAGATTTAGGTGCTTTAGAATTTTGCGACGCCTTTTTATATTTTAGTACCTTTTTAAGATATTGCCATTTGGGATATAGTTTTACTTGTAAGCTTTAATATTTTTAGACGCAACTTTTAATTCTTAGTTTTTAGTTCCTTTTTAAGTTTCGACGCGCTACTTTCTTATTTTTATTTTTCGACGCCTTTTACCTATGTATCAATTATCACTCCAATTAGTAATCTCAATTTGCAATTTTAATTTTAAGTTAGTGATGATAATAAGGTTGGGTTAGTCGAGTGTTTTAAAGTTTTATAAGTCACTCTTTTTCTTTCTTATTTCTCCAATTTTAATTTTAATTTCGACGCGCTCTTTTTCTTTCTTATTTCTCGCTATTCTAGTTTTTAGGACTTAGAATTTTCTCTATTTCTTATCTAAATTTCTTTAAATTACAAAAATTTATTTTAAGTGGTTAAATTGATAGACATCAAAATTTTCTGGTTCGTAGTAATAGTTGGATTTGTACGTGGACCGGGTTATTGGAGCCAAACAGTACTCAATTATATTGAGACCAAACGAATCCTGCCCCTCTGCTGCATCTTTTGGCTATTCGAAACGTGGGCAAAATCAGAAAAGTCTATTAATTGGATAACTTATATAATTTTTCTTTCTTTTTAAAAACTAATAGGATATTCAGTGAATGCACCGAGCAAAACGTTCACCACCTTTTGTACGTTCACCACCTGTAACTCGATCAAGACATCTAGCAAATATTGTCGCCATTGATTTTTCTTTAGAATCGTCATCCAGTCGACCAAGTACTCCAATTCGAATTTCCGATAATCCACTTTTTGAACCCGACCTCACAATTGAGAATCCGGAGAATATTAAGGGGCAATTCATAGATCCTGAACCATTAATCTTTCATTCGGAACCACCAATCATTCAAACAAAAATTGTTGAGGAAGGAACCATTAAATCAGAATCCTCTAGTGATTCAGATTCAACAAATTCAATTATGGAAAATCTGGAACCTTTAAGTATGGAAGACCGAATGCGAGCTAAACGCACTAGCCAAGGTCACGCAATTACTCATCCAGACATTAATGCGCCAGATTATGAAATCAAAGGACAAATCCTACACATGGTAACTAATCAACGCCAATTTAGTGGTGCACCGAAAGAAGATCCAAATGAACATCTTCGTACCTTTAATAGGATCTGCACACTATTTAAAATTAGAGAAGTGGAGGATGAACTGATATATCTCATGTTATTTCCCTGGACTTTAAAGGGAGAAGCCAAAGATTGGTTGGAATCGTTACCTGAAGGGGCGATTGATACATGGGACGTTTTAGTTTCCGGCATCTAAAGCCGTAAGACTTCAAGGAGAAATTGTTATGTTCACGCAAAAGCCAAATGAAACTCTATATGAGGCGTGGACAAGATTTGGAAAGTTATTGAGAGGATGTCCGCAACATGGTTTAGACACTTGTCAAATCGTACAAATATTCTACCAAGGATGCGACATCACTACAAGGAAAGACATAGACATAGCAGCTGGTGGTTCTATTATGAAGAAAACAGAAACTGATGCTTACAAAATTATTGATAACACTGCTTCCCACTCACATGAGTGGCACCAAGAAAAAGATATAGTTAGATCATCTAAAGCAGCTAGAGCTGATTCTAGCCATGATTTAGATTCCATTTCTGCAAAGATAGATGATGTCGAGAGATGAATGGAAAAGATGACTAAAGATATCCACTCAATACGAATTAGTTGTGAGCAGTGTGGAGGACCACATTTGACAAAAGATTGTCTCAGTATTGAGCTAACAATGGAACAAAGAGAGAATATTTCATACATAAACCAAAGGCCTGGAAATAATTATCAGAATAATTATCAACCGCCAAGACCAATTTACAATCAAAACCAGAATTATAACCGAAATGTTCCATACAACAACCAACAAGGTCCTAGTAATCAACAAGTATCCAATAATACTTACAATCAGCAAAGACCTAATTTTCAAAACAAACCACCACAAACCGATGATAAAAAGCTGAATTTAGAAGATATGATGACAAAGCTAGTTGAATCTCAAACGCAGTTTTTCATATCTCAGAAACAAACGAATGAACAAAATGCTCAAGCATTTAGAAATCAACAAGCTTCTATTCAAAACTTGGAACAAGAAGTAAGTAACCTAGCAAGGTTAATAGGTGAAAGAAAACCGGGAAGTCTACCTAGTGATACAAATGCTAACCCCCGAAATGAAACAGCTAAAGCCATTACCACAAGAAGTGGTATTACACTTAAACCACCTGAAATACCTGTAATTTCTGATGAAGCTATTCCTACTCCACAAGAACCAAAACCTGAACAAGATAAGGAAAAAGAACCGGTAGTTGAAAAGGTTAATGAAGATAACACAGTTAAGGCTAAACCTTATGTTAAACCATAACAACCACCACTTCCTTACCCGAGTAAAATGAAAAAAGAGAAACTCGAAGCCGAGCAATCCAAATTCTTGGATATGTTTAAACAGATAAATATAAATCTTCCTTTTATTGATGTGATTTTAGGAATGCCTAGATATGCTAAATTTCTGAAAGATCTAATATCGAATAGAAAGAAAATGGAAGAACTCTCGACCGTTACTATGAATGCTAATTGTTCAGCAGTGCTGTTGAATAAGATACCAGAAAAATTATCAGATCCAGGAAGTTTCACAATTCCATGTTTTCTGGGTAGTCTAAGTTCAATAGAAGCATTGGCAGACTTAGGTGCTAGTATAATTTTAATGTCGTATTCACTATACGCTAAACTAGACCTTGGAGAATTGAAACCAACAAGAATAAGTATACAACTAGCCGATAGATCAGTAAAATATACTAAAGGGATAATGGAAAACATGCTAATTAAAGTTGGTACTTTAGTTTTTCCAGTAGATTTTGTTGTTCTGGACATGGAAGAAGATTCTCAAGTTCCTCTCATATTAGGAAGACCATTCTTAAACACGGCTAAAGCAATGATAGATGTGTTCGGTAAGAAACTGACCCTAAGTATAGAGGACGAGAGTGTTACCTTTTCAGTTGATAGAGCAATGCAACAACTACAATCTGTAGATGATACATGTTATTATATTCAAACTATAGATTCACATGCAGAATTGTTAGAAGAATTTCCAGAATTATAAGGAACAGGAGAATGTTCTTTAGGAGAAGGTACTGAACCAATTGATGAAACTGAAATGTTAGCTACATTAATGGCTAATGGATATGAACCAACAACAGAAGAAATTCAAATGCTAAAAGAAGAAGACAGATATCGATATAAATCACCGATAGAAGAACCACCAACATTAGAGTTAAAGCCACTTCCAAACCATTTAGAATATGCTTATTTACATGGTGAATCTGAATTACCTGTAATAATATCATCTTCTCTTACTGAAAATGAAAATTCTCAACTCATTTCTGTGTTAAAAGCTCATAAACCAGCCATTGCATGGAAGATTCATGATATTAAAGGAATAAGTCCTTCATATTGCACACATAAAATCCTTATGGAAGAAGGTCATAAAACGTATGTGCAACGCCAACGAAGACTAAATCCTAATATGCAAGATGTTGTTATGAAAGAAATTATTAAACTGCTTGATGCAGGTTTAATTTATCCAATCTCTGATAGTCCATGGGTAAGCCCAGTTCAATGCGTACCTAAGAAGGGTGGCATGACTGTCATTACAAATGAGAAAAATGAGCTTATTCCGACTAGGACTATAACAGGATGGTGTGTTTGTATTGACTATAGAAAATTAAATGACGCCACCAGAAAAGATCACTTTCCCTTACCTTTCATTGATCAAATGTTGGAAAGATTAGCCGAAAATAGTTACTATTGTTTTCTTGATGGTTTTTCCGGATATTTTCAAATTCCAATAGCACCCGAGGATCAAGAGAAAACCACATTCACGTGCCCTTATGGTACTTTTGCTTACAAACGCATGCCATTTGGACTTTGCAACGCCCCTACAACCTTTCAAAGGTGCATGATGGCAATTTTTCATTACATGATAGAAGAATGCATGGAAGTTTTCATGGATGACTTTTCAGTCTTCGGTGATACATTTGAAACATGTCTAGCTAATCTTGAACGAATGCTTATTAGATGCGAACAATCAAATCTAGTTCTTAATTGGGAGAAATGCCATTTCATGGTTAAAGAAGGCATCGTTCTTGGACATAAAATTTCAAAGGAAGGAATTGAAGTGGATAGAGCTAAAGTAGATGTAATTGATAAACTTCCACATCCCACCAATGTTAGAGGAGTTAGGAGTTTTCTAGGGCATGCCGGTTTTTACCGACGTTTCATAAAAGATTTTTCTAAAATTGCCACTCCTATGAATAGACTCCTAGAAAAGGATTCTCCATTCATCTTTTCAGATGAATGTATCAAATCTTTTAATATTCTTAAAGAGAAACTCACTAATGCGCCGATCATGATAACTCTAAATTGGAATTTACCGTTTGAACTTATGTGCGATGCAAGTGATTTTGCAATGGGAGCCGTTTTAGGACAAAGGATTGAAAAACGATTTCAACCTATATATTATACTAGTAAGACGTTACAAGGAGCACAAACGAATTACATAACTACTGAAAAAGAACTCCTTGCTATTGTCTTTGCTTTTGACAAATTTCGTTCATATCTCGTTCTAGCTAAAACGGTGGTCTATACCGACCATTCTGCTCTTAGATACCTATTTTCGAAACAAGATGCCAAACCAAGATTAATCCGTTGGATCTTACTCTTACAAGAGTTCAATATTGAAATCCGAGATAAAAGAGGAGCAGAAAATCTCGCCGCCGATCATCTTTCTCGTCTTTAAAATCCCGAATTAGAAGTTCTAAATGAATCGTCCATACAAGACAACTTTCCTGATGAATATCTATTAAAGATAGATTATAATGAAATTCCATGGTTTGCAGACTATACAAACTACTTAGTATGTGGATTCCTTGAAAAAGGATTATCGTACCAAAAATGAAAGAAATTCTTTAGTGATATAAAACACTATTTCTGGGAAGATCCACATTTGTTTAAAAGTTGTCCCGATGGAATAATATGCCGATGTATATTCGGAGATGAAGCTAGTAAAATCTTAAACCATTGTCACACAGGACCAACAGGAGGGCATTATGGGCCTCAACTCACAGCAAGAAAAGTTTACGATGCTGGATTCTATTGGCCTATAATTTACAAAGACGCACACCTTCTTTGCAAATCCTGTGATGCTTGTCAAAGGGCCGGAAAAATAAGTCAACGTGATGAAATTCCACAAAATGTCATTTAAGTATGTGAAGTATTTGACATTTGGGGTATTGACTTTATGGGTCCATTTCCAAAATCTCATAATAATTTATGCATTCTCGTTGCCATTGATTATGTATCTAAATGGGCGGAAGCACAAGCTCTCCCAACTAACGATGCACGAGTTGTAGTCAACTTTTTAAAACGTCTTTTTGCAAGGTTTGGAACACCGAAAGCTTTAATAAGTGATCGGGGAACTCATTTCTGTAATAATCAACTTGAGAAAGTTCTTAAAAGATATGGAGTAACTCATAAAATCTCCAATGCATATCATCCACAAACAAGTGGACAAGTTGAAAATACCAACCGAGCTTTAAAACGTATTCTAGAGAAAACCGTAGGATCAAATCCGAAGGAATGGTCCATTAAATTGAGGATGCACTCTGGGCTTTTAGAACAGCCTACAAAACCCCAATTGGAACCACACCTTTTAGACTCATTTATGGAAAAGCATGTCATCTTCCAGTAGAAATTGAACACAAAGCATTTTGGGCTTTGAAGACATGTAATCTTGATTTACATGAAGCTGGACGTCTACGGTTAAGTCAACTAAACGAATTAGAAGAATTAAGATATGAAGCATACGAAAATTCGTTAATCTATAAGGAAAGAACGAAGAAATGGCATGATAAAAGAATCAGAAGTTCAAAAGAATTTAAAGAAGGAGACATAGTTCTTCTTTTCAATTCAAGATTCAAGCTATTTCCTGGAAAATTGAAATCAAGATGGTCTGGACCATTCATAGTCAAAAGAGTTTTCCCATACGGAACAGTAGAATTAATAAATTCAAATGGGATTGAATTTAAGGTTAATGGTCACAGAGTTAAACATTACATAGATAGTCCGAAGGAAGTCGACAACGAAGTTAATCACAATTTTGACACCACAGCTAACTAAGTGTGGGGAGAATCAAGTATTTTAAAGGATAATATGTATTTCTGTTAGAGTTAGATTTTCTTTTAAAGGATAATATACATATCACTAAGAATACTATCTCACAGGTAAGTTTGTACAGTTTTTATTTTTATTTCTTTTATTTTTAATCTTTTGATAATAAACGCTAATTTGTTCGCTATAAAGTATTAAATTGGTATTCAATAAAATTAGGTCTTGCGACCGAAATTATTGATATCATACAAAAAATTATTACATCACTGCAAAATTTAACGTTTATTCTTAAGGTATAAATATCTTTAATCAATCAACCCAAAATATTTCAAAAATTCGTCATGAGTTGAATTAGGTCGATGAAATCGAAATTACTTTACCGAAAAGAGGGCACATATTTTTGATAATATTTGATTGATTAAAGTGGGATAAAAGCCAAAAAGATTTTTAATTTTATTTTTACCATGTTTTTAAAAATAATATTTAAAAATTAAATTAATATTGTGAAATTTTTAAAATTAATATATTTAAAATTATAAATATTTGAAAAATTAATATTTTTAATATAAGTTTGTATGTATAAAAAAAAAATATAATATAAGTTTGGTGTGAATTTTTAATTTTAATAATATGAATTTTTAATTTTATGCATTTTAAATTTAAGTTTGGTGTGAATTTAAAAACAAAAATTTACTTTATTTCATTAAGTTAAAAATTTGATTTTTAAAATTCGTCGTAAGTTGAAGACTAGGTCGTTGAACCGAAATTGCTTTACCCGAGGGAGGGACGAGAACTTTTATTATCATTATTTTTAATCTTATTGAATTAAAGTATGCCAAAAACATTAAAAAACCCAAAAATCTTTACTTTTAAAACCACGCTTAAAAATGACGAAATTTTAAAATTTTGTCGAGGGACGGACTAGGACAACGATCCGAAACACCCTCGCTCCTAAAGGAAAACAAAATTTTTAGAATTTAATTAATTAAATGTTTTTAAAAAAGTTATAAGGTTTTATTTAAAAAAAAACATCAAACCACCGCGACTCGCGGTGATTTAAACGGGACCATCACCGCACTCGCGGAGGTCACAAAACCCAGATGGGTTATCTGGTCGAACAGACCAGTTCTAAACACACACACATATTTTCACCCAAAAAACCCACGAAAAATCATCACAAATTCGCCATTTTCATTATTTTTCATTAAATCTTTCATGAAATCGCAATGAAGAGACTATTATCAAGGAATTACACAAGGAAATCGGTAAATTTCTACACCTAAAAACCATTTAATCCGAATTTTTAGTGTTCTTGAACAATTTCGTACATAATTCGATTTTGATGTTTTCTAGTGTAATAATGCTTAAATTGTTTGTATATTATGCTTGTATAACCTAGATTGATGCTATTTAACATGATTAGAAGCTTTGAACTTCAATTTTTGAGTAATCTAGGGTTTGTGTTCTTGAGCAAAATTAGGGCTTTTTGATATAAACAGGTTATGGCCGAATTTTATTGTTAGTTTATGCTAAATTGAGTAGTGTAACATGTTTAGGTTGCTAAATGATCAAAACTTTGATGCTAAACATGATTTATGAAGATTAAAGTGAACTTTTTGAACCAAAATTGCATAAACTTGATTTAATTGATATGAATGCCATGAGGAACTTGTTTAATTGTTATAATGATTATTTTTGACATGTTTTAGAAGTTAAATGCGAAGAAACTTTGTATACATTTTTGTATAAGTATATTTGGAAAAGTGTAGAATTGTGAAAAATTGTGAAAATGTGTATAAGTTTAATTTTGATTTAACATGTTATGGTGATTGTTTTAAGTTGTTATTTTGCTAAAACTAATGTATATTTGGATGCACAAAAATTGTGTTTGATATATTTTGCAGACTGAAAGGGGTGAATCTTCATCCCAAGCTCGCAATGCTCCTCCGGAAGATGCAAATCAACAGGAAATTAATAACCATTACCGACAAGATATGCCTCACCCAATTGTTTCATATTCAAACATTCATGAGGCAGATTTACATCCAAATTTGAGATTTGATAGATATTGGATAGACTATCCAAAATATCAAAAGAACCTGCACAACCTTGTGTCTAATAATGTTGAGGTACCCAGAGTTATAGATTGGGAGCCATTAGAGGTAGTGGAATTGGCCGATCCAATCAGGAAATTACTTACTCAAAGGTATGGTAATTCTACTTTTAGTGATTGGGTACATTTATTCAACATGCGTAGACCTGTATATAGAGAATGGTGTATAGAGTTATTGTGTACTATTGAAATAAATGATCGGGCAGATACTTTAACCGATCGTAGTTTTATTAGATTTTTATTAGGAGGGGAGATGCGCCTTATGTCCTTACTAGACATGGCTCGGGCTTTAGGTATATATACGCCCGAGGAGCTAGCATCTTATGATTGCCAGAGGTTAATAGTTTATGGTAGGAGGGTGGATGAGAATTTTGATACAAATGACGTATGGAGTAGGATGACTAGCCATCGCCGATTCCAGGGGGGATTATACTCTTATCTTGATATTGATAGAGCTGAATTAAGAGTAATCCATATGTTTTTAGCCAATTCGATTACACAACGAGATAAGAATAAGGAAAAGGTAAATGAACAGGATTTGTTTTACCACATGTGTATTCGAGACCCACATAGCGCTGTAAGTATACCTTTTTGTGTGGGTTATTATTTATTGACTATGGTTAGAGGTATGAGGCGTGGTAGCATAATAGGAGGTGGTATATTAATTACTTTAATTGCTGAATATCTCGGTGTGGATAGAAGTTAGGGGGGATTATTAATGGCAGAACCAGAACCCTGCGATAGAATAGATTTGCGTGTTTATCATGGTGCTAAGGTCTTAAAGAAACGAAACAACGTGGCAGCACGTTATGATGGCAGGCATCCACAGGTTGAGAGAGATCAACATCAAGGTCAACCGGGAGGGGGTAATCCAATGACGGAAATGCAAATTTTTATGTCTCGACACGAGTATGAAATGGCTAGACAAAAAGCATTTCAAGATTGGCAGTATCATCAAAGCCAAATCATAAGTCATTGTACACACGTAGGTAGAGACTACATTCCTACCGTTATGCCCGAATTTGCTTCTTGGACTTTAGAGAGCCGACCACCATATCCTACATATGACCCGGCCCAAGCATTTTACAGCATCTATGGATACGCTTGGGACCCATATTGGAACCATCCTCCTCATCCGTAATTTTCTTATTTTATATTTTTGTTTATTTTATTGTAATGTTACTAATTCTTAATTTTCTTATTTCTTATTTCTTATTTTTTTATTATAATAGCTTTTATAATTTTCTAACTTTATTAGATTTTAATAATTTTTGAATGTGGTGTGAAAACCCAACTTCAAAAATATGTATATATGTGTTTGTAGTTTATCTCATGTACAAAACAGGGTAAAACAGCGCATTTTCAAAGACTGGCATTAAGTTCAGCAAAAGCTATTAATTTTGACGACCAAACGAAAAACAAATGTGATATACCAACAGACGGAATGAACAAATGATGTGCACCATTTATCATTCAAAGTATACAACAATATGTTTGGAAACTTTGGTAAAATTTAATCATTTTTCTACGCTAATCACCCTCAATAATTTAAATTGTTACTGATTTCTTGCAAATGAGGGCATTGCAAGATCTTAAGTGTGGGAAGGGGTTAAATTCTTTCGGATTTAAAAATTTTTAACTTTAAACACTTGGTTACCATTAAAAATACTAGTAACGCAGTAGTTGTATTAGAATCTAGTGCTCTCTGATAATAAAGAACAGCCCTAGTCTTATATACTGACTACATAATTCTAGTAAAATTTTTCAAAATTTTCAATTAAATGAACTCAAATTCATGTTTATACATATTTATGAACAATAAAACTAGGTGTTAACACCGAAATTATTGTTACCTCGAAAAGGACATAAATTGAGAAACAAACCAAAATGTTAGAATTCATTTAAAATGGAATAGAGGAAAATAAAAAGGCAAATAAAAGAAAATAAAAGCCAAGTGTGGGAAAATTTACCAAAACTATTTAAAACATATATCACATATTTTTGTATAAATAACTGAAGATGCTTTTGTTTTGGACTAAATTAACTGTTTTACCCGGTTTATTAGAAAGATGGATCTACACGATGAATCAATTCCATCACTAAAAGGAAGTAAAGTCTTCCGAAAAAGAAACGTGCTTCTTGATTTAAGTCATGAAGTTGTCGTCCAGACCAGCTGTAGGTTGATGAAAAATCAAGAAAAGTCATCTCTAAAATCAGCAGGAAATCCACGGACCTCAGCATCAAACAGGGTCGCCAAGTGGTCAGACTTATCCTAACCATGAGAGGATCTTTCTTGTAAAATGGGGAGGACGCCGTGCAAATTAGCTGGATAAGACTAATGAATCAGATCCCCAGAAAAGGATAATCTCCTTAAAAGATCAAAAATCAGCTTTTAAGCCTGATATTTCTCAATCCTAGAGATTGACCTTAAAGTTTGAGAATTACAAACTCATGGAATTTAATGATATATAAACTCGAGCTTGAACGAGAAAATATTTTGATAAAATTACAAACCGATTTGTTTTCTAAAAACCCATTTTTCAATGCGTTCATTACCATTGAACGTAAAATCCTAGGAATTCACCTGGAATTCATTAGGTCACCTGAACCAAATCGGGTGTCAACCGTAAGAACGGCGGTTGCATAGCATGGTCAAAGATAGGACTTTGTGCCAAACCGACAAATTATAAGGGTGAGCTTTACTATTGCTCCTACCAAGGATAGTAATTGCATCAGACACGTTATAGACCATAATTAAAAGCATGTCAGGGGACATTGCCTTAACAGTTGCTTGTTCAACGCTTTCCTTTACAACCGGACGGTAGTTTGCCGAAAGGTAATATACGGGACAAGTAAATTGGACGTGTTGCTTTCCCAATACAAGGTTAGCAAGTGGGTGACACAAAACCGCAAGTTTTGAGCTAAAATTTTCAAATCTGAAACCCCCCAAACCCATAAAAAGAATTTGTAAACACCGGTGAAGGGTTATTCCGGAAAACTTATCTAGGGTAAAAGCTAGATTTAATTTTCAAAAGATCAAATGTTTTCATAAAGATCCAATTTCCTTAATGGATCTACATTTTTATAGTTATGTGGGACTGTAAACCACATCGTTACTATCATTGTTCATACCGCCGTAATGAAATCACTGATGTACAAAGTGTGAAGAATAAAGAAGTGATTCTAGTATGTTTTTATTCAAGACTATATTGCTTGAGGACAAGCAACGCTCAAGTGTAGGAATATTTGATAATGCTAAAAACGAACATATATTTCATAGCATTATCCCTCAAGAAAGACAAGCTTTTAGTTGCAGTTGTCCTATTTACAAGTAATATTCGTTTAAATAATAAAAGGTGAAGATAAAAGATAGATTCGACGAATTGAAGACGCAAACGACCAAAAAGCTCAAAAGTACAAAGTACAATCAAAGTGGTTCAAATTATTGATGAGAAACGTCTCAAAATTACAAGAGTACAAGCCGCAAAACGCAAAGTACAAGATATTAAATTATACGAAAGGACGTTCGAAAATCCGGAACCGGGACCAGAGTCAACTCTCAACGCTCGACGCAACGGACTAAAAATTACAAGTCAACTATGCACATGAATATAATATAATATATAAATAATTCTTAAAATTAATATATATATATATTATATTATATTATATAAACCGTCGGCAAGCTAGGAGCCAAGCTTGTGTGAGCTGGAATCCACAGCTCCGCACTCGCGGAGATTATAAAGCCCAAAAAGGCCGCACTCTCGGAGCCCATAAAGTCAGAAATCCACCTATAAAAGGCCATGCAATTCGACGGATTAAAAACATCTTTTTCTCATTCATTCATCATACGTAAAATATATATATATATATATATATATATATATATATATATATATATATATATATATATATATATATATATATATATATATATATATATTATAATTTTAATTTTAATTTTAATTTCTAATAATAAGGGTATGTTAGCGAATGTTGTAAGGGTGTAAGTTGAAATTCTGTCCGTGTAACGCTACGCTATTTTTAATCATTGTAAGTTATGTTCAACCTTTTTACATTAATGTCTCGTAGCTAAGTTATTATTATGCTTATTTAAGCCGAAGTAATCATGATGTTGGGCTAAAAATATCTAAAATTGGGTAATTGGGCTTTGTACTATAATTGGGGTTTGGACAAAAGAACGACACTTGTGGAAATTAGACTTTGAGCTATTAATGGGCTTCATATTTGTTTAATTAAATGATAGTTTGTTAATTTTAATGTAAAGATTTACAATTGGACATACCTATAAATAACCATATACACTCAATCGGACACGATGGGCGGGATATTTATATGTACGAATAATCGTTCATTTAACCGGACACGGAAATGGATTAATAGTCTATGGAATTATTAAAATAGGGGTGAAATTATGTACAAGGACACTTGGCATAATTGTTAATAAAGTATTAAAACCTTGGATTACACGCAGTCGATAACCTGGTGTAATTATTAAACAAAGTATTAAAACCTTGTTACAGTTTAAGTCCCCATTTAGTTGGAATATTTAACTTCGGGTATAAGGATAATTTGACGAGGACACTCGCACTTTATATTTATGACCGATGGACTGTTATGGACAAAAACCAGACGGACATATAAAAAAATCTAGGACAAAGGACAATTAACCCATGGGCATAAAACTAAAATCAACACGTCAAACATCATGATTACGGAAGTTTAAATAAGCATAATTCCTTTATTTTCATATTTAATTGCACTTCTAATTATCGCACTTTTATTTATTATCATTGTATTTAATTGCACTTTTAATTATCGTACTTTTTAATTATTGTATTTTATACACTTGGCATAATTGTTAATAAAGTATTAAAACCTTGGATTACACGCAGTCGATAACATGGTGTAATTATTAAACAAAGTATTAAAACCTTGTTATAGTTTAAGTCCCCAATTAGTTGGAATATTTAACTTCGGGTATAAGGATAATTTGATGAGGACACTCGCACTTTAAATTTATGACCGATGGACTGTTATGGACAAAAACCAGACGGACATATAAAGAAATCCAGGACAAAGGAAAATTAACCCATGGGCATAAAACTAATAGTATATATATGTCCACGATGGACTTTTATAAATAGAAGTGATTCATCATACGTAATATATATATATATATATATATATATATATATATATATATATATATATATATATATATATATATTATAATTTTAATTTTAATTTTAATATTTAATCCTAATAATAAGGGTATGTTAGCGAATGTTGTAAGGGTGTAAGTCGAAATTCTGTCCGTGTAACGCTACGCTATTTTTAATCATTGTAAGTTATGTTCAACCTTTTTACATTAATGTCTCGTAGCTAAGTTATTATTATGCTTATTTAAGCAGAAGTAATCATGATGTTGGGCTAAAAATATCTAAAATTGGGTAATTGAGCTTTGTACTATAATTGGGGTTTGGACAAAAGAACGACACTTGTGGAAATTAGACTATGGGCTATTAATGGGCTTTATATGTATTTAACTAAATGATAGTTTGTTAATTTTAATATAAAGATTTACAATTGGACATACCTATAAGTAACCATATACACTCAATCGGACACGATGGGCGGGATATTTATATGTACGAATAATCGTTCATTTAACCGGACACAGAAATGGATTAATAGTCTATGGAATTATTAAAACAGGGGTGAAATTATGTACAAGGACACAATTTGATGTGCGTAGAGGCGTATATGAAATAGCTTATATTTTACTAGGAAAAACTATTAAATATGAAATTTTTTTACACAAGATATGTATTTATTTATAGAATGGATATACCTAAACCTTGCTACAATACTTATAGGCAGTGTACCTAATCGTACAGTAGTGTAGTTTTTAGTAAGTCAGGTTCGTTCCACAGGGAATCTTTTAAACAAAGCTTAACGCTATATTAGTTTTAATTTTTTAAAAAAATACAAATATATATAAGTAATATTATTATTATAAAAGGGGGGGTTTTTACCGTTTAATGACCGTTTTGTCGATTTTAAAACTTTAGTCGCAGTTAAAACCTAATGTAAAATATTAAAAATATAAAAGACTTAATTGTAAAGCGTAAAGTAAATAACGATAATGAAATTGCGATAAATAAAAGTGCGATAATTAAAAAGTACGATAATTAAAAAGTGCGATAATTAAAAGTGCAATATAATGACAATAAATAAAAATGCGATAATTAGAAGTGCAATTAAATATGAAAATAAAGGAATTATACTTATTTAAACTTCCGTAATCATGATGTTTGACGTGTTGAATTTAGTTTTATGCCCATGGGTTAATTGTCCTTTGTCCTGGATTTTTTTATATGTCCGTCTGGTTTTTGTCCATAACAGTCCATCGGTCATAAATTTAAAGTGCGAGTGTCCTCGTCAAATTATCCTTATACCCGAAGTTAAATATTCCAACTAATTGGGGACTTAAACTGTAACAAGGCTTTAATACTTTGTTTAATAATTACACCAGGTTATCGACTGCGTGTAATCCAAGGTTTTAATACTTTATTAACAATTACGCCAAGTGTCCTTGTACATAATTTCACCCCTGTTTTAATAATTCCATAGACTATTAATCCATTTCCGTGTCCGGTTAAATGAACGATTATTCGTACATATAAATATCCCGCCCATCGTCTCCGATTGAGTGTATATGGTTATTTATAGGTATGTCCAATTGTAAATCTTTATATTAAAATTAACAAACTATCATTTAGTTAAACAAATATAAAGCCCATTAATAGCCCATAGTCTAATTTCTACAAGTGTCGTTCTTTTGTCCAAACCCCAATTATGGTACAAAGCCCAATTACCCAATTGTAGTAATTAGCCCAACATCATGATTACTTCGGTATTAAATAAGCATAATAATAATTTAGCTACGAGACATTAGATTAAAAAGGTTGAACATAACTTACAATGATTAAAAATAGCGTAGCGTTACACGGACAGAATTTCAACTTACACCCTTACAACATTCGCTAACATACCCTTATTATTAGGATTAAAAATTAAAATTAAAATTAAAATTATAATATATATATATTTTACGTATGATGAATGAAGAAGAAAAAGATGTTTTTAATCCGTCGAATTGCATGGCCTTTTATAGGTGGATTTCTGACTTTATAGGCTCCGCGAGTGCGGCCTTTTTGGGCTTTATAAGCTCCGCGAGTGCGGAGCTGTGAATTCCAGCTCACACAAGCTTGGCTCCTAGCTTGCCGACGGTTTATATAATATAATATAATATAATATATATATATTAATTTTAAGAATTATTTATATATTATATTATATTCATGTGCATAGTTGACTTGTAATTTTTAGTCCGTTGTGTCGAGCGTTGAGAGTTGACTCTGGTCCAGGTTTCGGATTTTCGAACGTCCTTTCGTATAATTTAATATCTTGTACTTTGCGTTTTGCGGCTTGTACTCTTGTAATTTTGAGATGTTTCTCATCAATAATTTGAACCACTTTGATTGTACTTTGTACTTTTGAGCTTTTTGGTCGCTTGCGTCTTCAATTCGTCGAATCTGTCTTTTGTCTTCACCTTTTATTATTTAAACGAATATTACTTGTAAATAGGACAACTGCAACTAAAAGCTTGTCTTTCTTGAGGGATAATGCTATAAAATATATGTTCGTTTTAAGCATTATCAAATATTCCCACACTTGAGCGTTGCTTGTCCTCAAGCAATATAGTCGTGAATAAAAACATACTAGAATCACTTCTTTATTCTTCACACTTTGTACATCAGTGATTTCATTACGGCGGTATGAACAATGATATTAACGATGTGGTTTACAGTCCCACATGACTATAAAAATGTAGATCCATTAAGGAAATTGGATCTTTATGAAAACATTTGATCTTTTGAAAATTAAATCTAGCTTTTCCCATAGATAAGTTTTCCGGAATAACCCTTCACCGGTGTTTGCAAATTCTTTTTGTGGGTTTGGTGGGTTTCAGATTTGAAAATTTTAGCTCAAAACTTGCGGTTTTGTGTCACCCACTTGCTAACCTTGTATTGGGAAAGCAACACATCCAGTTTTCTTGTCCCGTATATTACCTTTCGGCAAACTACCGTCCGGTTGTAAAGGAAAGCGTTGAACAAGCAACTGTTAAGGCAATGTCCCCTGACATGCTTTTAATTATGGTCTATAACGTTTCGGATGCAATTACTATCCTTGGTAGGAGCAATAGTAAAGCTCACCCTTATAATTTGTCGGTTTGGCACAAAGTCCTGTCTTTGACCATGCTATATACAACCACCGTTCTTACGGTTGACACCCGATTTGGTTCAGGTGACCTAATGAATTTCAGATGAATTCCTAGGATTTTACGTTCAATGGTAATGAACGCATTGAAAAATGGGTTTTTAGAAAACAAATCGGTTTGTAATTTTATCAAAATATTTTCTCGTTCAAGCTCGAGTTTAGATATCATTGAATTCCATGAGTTTGTAATTCTCAATCTTTAAGGTCAATCTCTAGGATTGAGAAATATCAGGCTTAAAAGCTGATTTTTGATCTTTTAAGGAGATTATCCTTTTCTGGGGATCTGATTCATTAGTCTTATCCAGCTAATTTGCACGGCGTCCTCCCCATTTTACAAGACAGATCCTCTCATGGTTAGGATAAGTCTGACCACTTGGCGACCCTGTTTGATGCTGAGGTCCGTGGATTTCCTACTGATTTTAGAGATGACTTTTCTAGATTTTTCATCAACCTACAGCTGGTCTGGACGACAACTTCATGACCTAAATCAAGAAGCGCGTTTCTTTTTCGGAAGACTTTACTTCCTTTTAGTGATGGAATTGATTCATTGTGTATATCCATCTTTCTAATAAACCGGGTAAAACAGTTAATTTAGTCCAAAACAAAAGCATCTTCAGTTATTTGTACAAAAATAGGTGATATGTGTTTTAAATATTTTTGGTAAATTTTCCCACACTTTGTGATGACCCGGGAATTTCCGACCAAATTTAAACCTGAATCTTATTTGATTTCCATACGATAAGCAAAGTCTGTAATATTGAGTCTCAAAATTTTTGAACTGTATCATGAAATCATTTAACCTTTGACCGTTCCCGACGATTCACGAGCCTTTAATCATAAATGGAAAAGTATATGTAAATGGCTATTCATGTAAATAAGTATATATTAAATATATTAAATAAATAAATAAATGTAACTACAAAATAAAATGTAGATAGTATATTAATATTGTTATACTGAAATGTGATACATGATTTATTATTGTTATTACTCTTAATATCATCATTTTTATAACTATTAACAAAATGATTAATATTAGTATTATTATTAGACATTATTATTATTAATATTGTTAGTATTATTATTAAATCATTTAATTATTAGTTATTAGAAGTATTGATATTATTATCATCATTATAAACTGTATATATATATATATATATATATATATATATATATATACACACATAAAATATGTATTTAGTTGAAAGTATCTATCAACTTTTTAGGTGATTTTGTTTCTGTCTCTTAATTGGCACGATTGAATTGAAATATACATAACAATACAAAACTCTGGCACCAATCAGTTCACTTTTATTTTTTTTATCTGATTAAGTTCCTTTCATCCACTGCTCAAGTTTGAATATTGTGTGAGTTTGTTACAAGTCAATCTCAACAATCCAATCATGTTCTACTACAATCATTCCATACATTTTATACAACTTTAACTGCCATTCAAAAAGTAAAATCAAAAACCGATTTATACTTCCTACTTCTTTTTCTTCATAAACCACCTTCAAACCACTAAACACGAGCATCATCCAAACCCAATTAAATCTAGCAACCGCTGTTCATTCTGTTTGAATCGACAACGAACACTACCAAATGTTTCCTCGATTTAGACTAATATACTGATACATATTCTGTTTTCGTTTAGTCCAAACCATCAACAAACCATGATCACCATGCCACCTTGGTTATGAACTCATCAAATGTTTTCCCTTTCTGTCTCTCTTCAATTTATACCCAGACCCACTTAGCACCTCCCAACACCTGCAAATTATCTGTTCCTTGTTCAAACTGAACCACCATTGAGCACCCTTAAAACTATGCTGCTGTATGCATGCTCTCTACTCCAAGAACCCTTCAAGAACCCTGCTGCTACTACCGTATGTTTCTGCTATAGTCAGCTACAACCTACACACATAACTCAAAATACTACTGCTGTTTCTTTATTAAATTCTGTTTTCTGTTGTAATTAAACGCCATCACCTTTTAATTAATTTCTCCTCTCTTGTTCCTGCTGTTGCTGCTATGTCTTCTGTCTCACTTGAACTGTTACATCAACTGCTGCTGCTACTCTGGTAAGATCACAACAAAACCTTTGATTTTAGCACATAACAAAGCACATGTATATATAGATATGAAAGAGTGAAAGTATGATTAATAGATATACAAGATTTCACATAAGCTATAAAATGAATGGATACAAATACATGATTTATTACCTTCCTCTATGATCCAAAAGTTGTTTACAAAGGAGATCGTTCCAGTGTCCTGATGTAAATACAGAGACAAAGCCTAAACAACCTTGTTCCAATCACAAACAACCTTTCATATTTATCTATAACACCAATCTCATTTATTATACCTTACACTAACATCAACACAATTGGCACATAATAAGTATTCATACTAAATATTTATTTTCTTTGAAACAACCTTACTCATTTTCTCATTATAATGAAACCACAATCAAATCTATATGACAGTCTGCAAACTAATAAAATTGTATGCAAGAACAGTTCGTAAATTCTAATATAATGAAGACTTTAACTATTATATATACCTCAAATTATTTTATGTTAGAAAAACCAAGATTTGCATATAAATATATGTACATGTTCGATTAATCAGAAATTGGCTATCTTTCCAAAGGAATGGACTATACCTGTTACATACGATGGATACCTTGTGGGTATTTCAGGAACCAATCATCATCCTGTAAGCAACCTGTACCAGACCTAGCAACCAAATGTTACTGCTGCACAATTGCTACTTCTATTTAGGGTTTTACATTCAATCAAACCTTCCAACCGATCACCATCATCACCTATTTTAATATTACCATGATTCATCATCATCATTTAAAACCCTAATGCCGTTACTGTTCGTAATTGATTTAATTAAGAAAAATACAGAAAATTTATTGTACGATGAAGAAATTAAAACGATAATGATGAATCAAATTTACCTACATCGCCAATTAATAGATCGATTACGTGTTTAATTGATGAAGGATGATAATTGACAAAGATGAAGAACACCGATAATGAAGTGAACGAAGGTGATGACAAACCAATGACCTGCTATTCATCGATGGTTGTTGCTGGATTTACCTGTTGAAGATGAAGAAGATTAGGGATCGATTACCCGTTAATTTTCTTTCTTTCTTCTTCTCTTGAACTTCTGCACTCGATCTGATTTGGGGATTTACACCACTTAACGCGTTTCTTTTCTTTTTATAAAGTATTATTAATTATTATTATTATTAATATTATTATTATTATTATTATTATTATTATTATTATTATTATTATTATTATTATTATTATTATTATTAGTATTATTATTATTATTATAAGTATTAATTATCATGTATTATATTTATTAAGATTATAGTTAAATTATTATTACTATTATGTTTAAGTATCATTATCAAAATTTTTACTATCACTATCATTATTATTAAAAAAAAAAAAAACTTATTTTTTATTATTTAAAAACTACTATTATTATTAAAAGTATCATTCCTACTAAAATTATTATTTTGTTATCATTAAAAACTATCATTTTCATTATAAAAATTATCATTTTTTTAAAAGCAACATTTTATTATTTTTATTGCCCATACTACTAATGTTATTATTATTATTATCCTTGATTTAGTATTATTATATTTATTAAATTTTACAAACAGAAAACATTTATATAAAAATATATTATTGTATACTGATATTACATAATATATTGTTTTAACTAATATAATGTTATTAATATAATGTTAATTAAATTATATAACAAATAAGCATTATAACGTATTATTAATATTGATAAAATTATATAAAAATATTAATCTTAATACATAATTAAATATATATAATGTTGTTTGATTTCCATTATATGTGTTGACATATATATAAATGATATAGGTTCGTGAATCCGAGGCCAACCCTGCATTGTTCAATATCGTCATATATATTTTTACTACAAAATACAGTATCGTGAGTTTCATTTGCCCCTTTTACTCTTTACATTTTTGGGCTGAGAATACATGCAAATGCTTTATTAACTGTTTTACAATATTTATATGCGTGAGTTTCATTAATCCCTTTTTAAATGCTTTTGCAATACATATTTTTGGGACTGAGAATACATGCGCTACTTTTATAAATGCTTTACAAAATAGACACAAGTAATCGAAACTACATTCTATGGTTGGATTATCTAATCGAATATGCCCTTTTTATTAAGTCTAGTAATCTAAGAATTAGGGAACAGACACCCTAATTGACGCGAACTCTAAAGATAGATCTATCGGGCCCAACGAGCCCCATCCAAAGTACCGGATGCTTTAGTACTTCGAAATTTATATCATGTCCGAAGGAGGATCCCGGAATGATGGGGATATTCTTATATGTATATTGTGAATGTCGGTTACCAGGTGTTCAATCCATATGAATGATATTTTTGTCTCTATGCATGGGACGTATGTTTATGAGAAATGGAAATATGAAATCTTGTGGTCTATTAAAATTATAAAATGATTATTTATGTAAACTAATGAACTCACCAACCTTTTAGTTGACACTTTAAAGCATGTTTATTCTCAGGTATGAAAGAAATCTTTCGCTGTGCATTTACTCATATTAGAGATATTACTTGGAGTCATTCATGACATATTTCCAAAGACGTTGCATTCGAGTCATTGAGTTAATCAAAATTATTATTATTAAGTCAATTATAGTTGGATATATTATGAAAGGATATGCATGCCGTCAACTGTTGATGTAAAGTAAATTTGTCTTTTAAAAACTAATGCAATGTTTGTAAAATGTATCATATAGAGGCCATGTACCTCGCGATGTAATCAACTATTAGGAATCGTTTATAATCTATATGGACTTCGTTCGGATGGATTATGATGGGTCCTTTCACACTTGGCTTTTATTTTCTTTTATTTGCCTTTTTATTGTCCTCTATTCCATTTTAAATGAATTCTAACATTTTGGTTTGTTTCTCAATTTATGTCCTTTCCGAGGTAACAATAATTTCGGTGTTAACACCTAGTTTTATCGTTCATAAATATGTATAAACATGAATATGAGTTCATTTAATTGAAAATTTTGAAAATTTTTACTAGAATTAGGTAGTCAGTATATAAGACTAGAGCTGTTCTTTATTATCAGAGAGCACTAGATTCTAATACAACTACTGTGTTACTAGTATTTTTAATGATAACCAAGTATTTAAAGTTAAAAATTTTTAAAATCCGAAAGAATTTAACCCCTTCCCAAACTTAAGATCTTGCAATGCCCTCATTTGCAAGAAATCAGTAACAATTTAAATTATTGAGGGTGATTAGCGTAGAAAAATGATTAAATTTTACCAAAGTTTCCAAACATATTGTTGTATGCTTTGAATGATAAATGGTGCACATCATTTATTCATTCCGTCTGTTGGTATATCACATTTGTTTTTCGTTTGGTCGTCAAAATTAATAGCTTTTGCTGAACTTAATGCCAGTCTTTGAAAATGCGCTGTTTTACCCTGTTTTGTACATGAGATAAACTACAAACACATATATACATATTTTTGAAGTTGGGTTTTCACACCACATTCAAAAATTATTAAAATCTAATAAAGTTAGAAAATTATAAAAGCTATTATAATAATAAAATAAGAAATAAGAAATAAGAAAATTAAGAATTAGTAACATTACAATAAAATAAACAAAAATATAAAATAAGAAAATTACGGATGAGGAGGATGGTTCCAATATGGGTCCCAAGTGTATCCATAGATGCTGTAAAATGCTTGGACCGGGTCATATGTAGGATATGGTGGTCGGCTCTCTAAAGTCCAAGGAGCAAATTTGGGCATAACGGTAGGAATGTAGTCTCTACTTACGTGTGTACAATGACTTATGATTTGGCTTTGATGATACTGCCAATCTTGAAATGCTTTTTGTCTAGCCATTTCATACTCGTGTCGAGACATAAAAATTAGCATTTTCATCATTGGATTACCCCCTCCCGGTTGACCTTGCTGTTGATCTCTCTCAACCTGTGGATGCCTGCCATCATAACGTGCTGCCACATTGTTTCATTTCTTTAAGACCTTAGCACCATGATAAACACGCAAATCTATTCTATCGCGGGGTTCTGGTTCTGCCATGAATAATCCCCCCCGACTTCTATCTACACCGAGATATTCAGCAATTAAAGTAATAAATATACCACCTCCTATTATGCTACCACGCCTCATACCCTTAACCATAGTCAATAAATAATAACCCACACAAAAAGGTATACTTACAGCGCTATGTGGGTCTCGAATACACATGTGGTAAAACAAATCCTGTTCATTTACCTTTTCTTTATTCTTACCTCGTTGTGTAATCGAATTAGCTAAAAACCTATGGATTACTCTTAATTCATCTCTATCAATATCAAGATAAGCGTATAATCCCCCCTGGAATCGGCGATGGCTAGTCATCCTACTCCATACGTCATTTGTATCAAAATTCTCATCCACCCTCCTACCATAAACTATTAACCTCTGGCAATCATAAGATGCTAGCTCCTCGGGCGTATATATACCTAAAGCCCGAGCCATGTCTAGTAATGACATAAGGTGCATCTCCCCTCCTAATAAAAATCTAATAAAACTACGATCGGTTAAAGTATCTACCCGATCATTTATTTCAATAGTACACAATAACTCTATACACCATTCTCTATATACAGGTCTACGCATGTTGAATAAATGTACCGAATCACTAAAATTAGAATTACCATACCTTTGAGTAAGTAATTCCCTGATTGGCTCGGCCAATTCCACTACCTCTAATGGCTCCCAATCTATAACTCTGGGTACCTCAACATTATTAGACACAAGGTTGTGCAGGTTCTTTTGATATTTTGGATAGTCTATCCAATATCTATCAAATCTCAAATTCGGATGTAAATCTGCCTCATGAATGTTTGAATATGAAATAATTGGGTAAGGCATATCTTGTCGGTAATGGTTATTAATTTCCTGTTGATTTGCATCTTCCGGAGGAGCATTGCGAGCCTGGGATGAAGATTCACCCCTTTCAGTCTACAAAATATATCAAACACAATTTTTGTGCATCCAAATATGCATTAGTTTTAGCAAAATAACAACTTAAAACAATCACAATAACATGTTAAATCAAAATTAAACTTATACACATTTTCACAATTTTTCACAATTCTACACTTTTCCAAATATACTTATACAAAAATGTATACAAAGTTTCTTCGCATTTAACTTCTAAAACATGTAAAAAATAATCATTATAACAATTAAACAAGTTCCTCATGGCATTCATATCAATTAAATCAAGTTTATGCAATTTTGGTTCAAAAAGTCCACTTTAATCTTCATAAATCATGTTTAGGATCAAAATTTTGATCATTTAGCAACCTAAACATGTTACACTACTCAATTTAGCATAAACTAACAACAAAATTCGGCCATAACCTGTTTATATCAAAAATCCCTAATTTTGCTCAAGAACACAAACCCTAGATTACTCAAAAATTGAAGTTCAAAGCTTCTAATCATGTTAAATAGCATCAATCTAGGTTATACAAGCATAATATACAAACAATTTAAGCATTATTACACTAGAAAGCATCAAAATCGAATTATGTATGAAATTATTCAAGAACACTAAAAATTCAGATTAAATGGTGTTTAGGTGTAGAAATTTACTGATTTCCTTGTGTAATTCCTTGATAATAGTCTCCTCATTGCGATTTTATGAAAGATTTGATGAAAAATGATGAAAAATGGCGAATTTGTGATGATATTTCGTGGGTTTTTCGGGTGAAAATATGTGTGTGTGTTTGGAACTGGTCTGTTCGACCAGATAACCCATCTGGGTTTTGTGACCTCCGCGAGTGCGGTGGTGGTCCCGTTTAAATCACGTCGAGTCGTGGTGGTTTGATGTTTTTTTTAAATAAAACCTTATAACTTTTTAAAAAAAATTTAATTAATTAAATTCTAAAAATTTTGTTTTCCTTTAGGAGCGAGGGTGTTTCGGATCGTTGTCCTAGTTCGTCCCTCGACAAAATTTTAAAATTTCGTCATTTTTAAGCGTGGTTTTAAAAGTAAAGATTTTTGGGTTTTTTAATGTTTTTGGCATACTTTAATTCAATAAGATTAAAAATAATGATAATAAAAGTTCTCGTCCCTCCTTCGGGTAAAGCAATTTCGGTTCAACGACCTAGTCTTCAACTTACGACGAATTTTAAAAATCATATTTTTAACTTAATGAAATAAAGTAAATTTTTATTTTTAAATTCACACCAAACTTAAATTTAAAATGCATAAAATTAAAAATTCATATTATTAAAATTAAAAATTCACACCAAACTTATATTATATTTTTTTTATACATACAAACTTATATTAAAAATATTAATTTTTCAAATATTTATAATTTTAAATATATTAATTTTAAAAATTTCAAAATATTAATTTAATTTTTAAATATTAATTTTAAAAACATGGTAAAAATAAAATTAAAAATCTTTTTGGCTTTTATCCCACTTTAATCAATCAAATATTATCAAAAATATGCGCCCCTCTTTTCGGTAAAGTAATTTCGGTTTCATCGACCTAATTTAACTCATGACGAATTTTTGAAATATTTTGGGTTGATTGATTAAAGATATTTATACCTTAAGAATAAACGTTAAATTTTGCAGTGATGTAATAAATTTTTGTATGATATCAATAATTTCGGTCGCAAGACCTAATTTTATTGAATACCAATTTAATACTTTATAGCGAACAAATTAGCGTTTA
The DNA here is from genome assembly GCF_046630445.1 of Rutidosis leptorrhynchoides. NCBI lineage: Eukaryota > Viridiplantae > Streptophyta > Magnoliopsida > Asterales > Asteraceae > Rutidosis > Rutidosis leptorrhynchoides. Next base: position 17,785,145 of record NC_092335.1, on the reverse strand, counting down.
TTATCAAAAGATTAAAAATAAAAGAAATAAAAATAAAAACTGTACAAACTTACCTGTGAGATAGTATTCTTAGTGATATGCTCTAGCCCACTCATAAGATAGTTGGACTAATTGATTTTCCATAGCTACATAGGCGTAACCTCGAGCATTTAATGTTTTTTCTTCTAAACATATGAACGGTCCATCTCTGCATAAAGTAACAAATTCGGTGTTTGAATAGGTTTGATTATTTGAACATTTACCTTCGTGTGATCATTTTCCGCATTTGTGACATCTTTCAAGGTGTCGTGCTCTTCTTTTTGCTGCGGATTTTGATTTTCCTTTACCAAATTGTAACTTATTATTTTCGCATCTGGATTCTTTCTTACTCCGTCCAATTTTTATCTGATTACTGATACCAGTTCACTTGGAAGTGTGTCATTATTACGTTTAGTAATCAAAGCGTGTAGCATTAGACCATGGTTTAGTTCACAGGAAGTCTTCATTTCGTAAAAACCTAAATAAAAAAATAAAAATTCAGAATGGGGGAGAAGACTAGTTCTTTAGGGTCTGCTAGGGAAAGACCATTCGGGTTCCATTTTCGAGAACTACACGAAAACAGAAAATCTAACTCTAACAGAAATACATATTATCCTTTAAAAGACTTGATTCTCCCCATACTTAGTTAGCTGTGGTGTCGAAATTGTGATTAACTTCGTTGTCGACTTCCTTCGGACTATCTATGTAATGTTTAACTCTGTGACCATTAACCTTAAATTCAATCCCATTTGAATTTATTAATTCTACTGTTCCGTATGGGAAAACTCTTTTGACTATGAATGGTCCAGACCATCTTGATTTCAATTTTCCAGGAAATAGCTTGAATCTTGAATTGAAAAGAAGAACTCTGTCTCCTTCTTTAAATTCTTTTGAACTTCTGATTCTTTTATCATGCCATTTCTTCGTTCTTTCCTTATAGATTAACGAATTTTCGTATGCTTCATGTCTTAATTCTTCTAATTCGTTTAGTTGACTTAACCGTAGACGTCCAGCTTCATGTAAATCAAGATTACATGTCTTCAAAGCCCAAAATGCTTTGTGTTCAATTTCTACTGGAAGATGACATACTTTTCCATAAATGAGTCTAAAAGGTGTGGTTCCAATTGGGGTTTTGTAGGCTGTTCTAAAAGCCCAGAGTGCATCCTCCAATTTAATGGACTATTCCTTCGGATTTGATCCTACAGTTTTCTCTAGAATACGTTTTAAAGCTCGGTTGGTATTTTCAACTTGTCCACTTGTTTGTGGATGATATGCAGTGGAGATTTTATGAGTTACTCCATATCTTTTAAGAACTTTCTCAAGTTGATTATTACAGAAATGAGTTCCCCGATCACTTATTAAAGCTTTCGGTGTTCCAAACCTTGCAAAAAGACGTTTTAAAAAGTTGACTACAACTCGTGCATCGTTAGTTGGGAGAGCTTGTGCTTCCGCCCATTTAGATACATAATCAATGGTAACGAGAATGTATAAATTATTATGAGATTTTGGAAATGGACCCATAAAGTCAATACCCCAAATGTCAAATACTTCACATACTTGAATGACATTTTGTGGCATTTCATCACGTTGACTTATTTTTCCGGCCCTTTGACAAGCATCACAGGATTTGCAAAGAAGGTGTGCATCTTTGTAAATTGTAGGCCAATAGAATCCAGCATCGCAAACTTTTCTTGCTGTGAGTTGAGGCCCATAATGCCCTCCTGTTGGTCCTGTGTGACAATGGTTTAAGATTTTACTAGCTTCATCTCCGAATACACATCAGCGTATTATTCCATCAGGACAACTTTTAAACAAATGTGGATCTTCCCAGAAATAGTGTTTTATATCACTAAAGAATTTCTTTCGTTTTTGGTACGATAATCCTTTTTCAAGGAATCCACATACTAAGTAGTTTGCATAGTCTGCAAACCATGGAATTTCATTATAATCTATCTTCAATAGATATTCATCAGGAAAGTTGTCTTGTATGGCCGATTCATTTAGAACTTCTAATTCGGGATTTTCAAGACGAGAAAGATGATCGGCGGCGAGATTTTCTGCTCCTCTTTTATCTCGGATTTCAATATCGAACTCTTGTAAGAGTAAGATCCAACGGATTAATCTTGGTTTGGCATCTTGTTTCGAAAATAGTTATCTAAGAGCAGAATGGTCGGTATAGACCACCGTTTTAGCTAGAACGAGATATGAACGAAATTTGTCAAAAGCAAAGACAATAGCAAGGAGTTCTTTTTCAGTAGTTGTGTAATTCGTTTGTGCTCCTTGTAACGTCTTACTAGCATAATATATAGGTTGAAATCGTTTTTCAATCCTTTGTCCTAAAACGGCTCCCATTGCAAAATTACTTGCATCGCACATAAGTTCAAACGGTAAATTCCAATTTGGAGTTATCCTGATCGGTGCATTAGTGAGTTTCTCTTTAAGAATATTAAAAGATTTGATACATTCATCTGAAAAGATGAATGGAGCATCCTTTTCTAGGAGGCTATTCATACGAGTGGCAATTTTAGAAAAATCTTTTATGAAACGTCGGTAAAAATCGGCATGCCCTAGAAAACTCCTAACTCCTCTAACATTGGTGGGATGTGGAAGTTTAGCAATTACATCTACTTTAGCTCTATCCACTTCAATTCCTTCCTTTGAAATTTTATGTCCAAGAACGATGCCTTCTTTAACCATGAAATGGCATTTCTCCCAATTAAGAACTAGATTTGATTGTTCGCATCTAATAAGCATTCGTTCAAGATTAGTTAGGCATGTTTCAAATGTATCACCGAAGACTGAAAAGTCATCCATGAAAACTTCCATGCATTCTTCTATCATGTCGTGAAAAATTGCCATCATGCACCTTTGAAAGGTTGCAGGGGCGTTGCAAAGTCCAAATGGCATGCGTTTGTAAGCAAAAGTACCATAAGGGTACGTGAACGTGGTTTTCTCTTGATCCTCGGGTGCTATTGGAATTTGAAAATATCCGGAAAAACCATCAAGAAAACAATAGTAACTATTTCCGGCTAATCTTTCCAACATTTGATCAATGAAAGGTAAGGGAAAGTGATCTTTTCTGGTGGCGTCATTTAATTTTCTATAATCAATACAAACACGCCATCCTGTTACAGTCCTAGTCGGAATAAGCTCATTTTTCTCATTTGTGATGACAGTCATGCCACCCTTCTTAGGCACGCATTGAACTGGGCTTACCCATGGACTATCAGAAATTGGATAAATTAAACCTGCATCAAGCAGTTTAATAATTTCTTTCTTAACAACATCTTGCATATTAGGATTTAGTCTTCGTTGGCGTTGCACATACGTTTTATGACCTTCTTCCATAAGGATTTTATGTGTGCAATATGAAGGACTTATTCCTTTAATATCATGAATCTTCCATGCAATGGCTGGTTTATGAGCTTTTAACACAGAAATGAGTTGATATTTTTCATTTTCAGTAAGAGAAGACGATATTATTACAGGTTATTTAGATTCACCATGTAAATAAGCATATTCCAAATGGTTTGGAAGTGGCTTTAATTCTAATGTTGGTGGTTCTTCTATCGATGATTTATATCGATATCTGTCTTCTTCTTTTAGCATTTGAATTTCTTCTGTTGTTGGTTCATATCCATTAGCCATTAATGTAGCTAACATTTCAGTTTCATCAATTGGTTCAGTACCTTCTCCTAAAGAATATTCTCCTGTTCCTTGTAATTCTGGAAATTCTTCTAACAATTCTGCATGTGAATCTATAGTTTGAATATAATAACATGTATCATCTACAGATTGCGGTTGTTGCATTGCTCTATCAACTGAAAAGGTAACACTCTCGTCCTCTATACTTAGGGTCCGTTTCTTACCGAACACATCTATCATTGCTTTAGCCGTGTTTAAGAATGGTCTTCCTAATATGAGAGGAACTTGAGAATCTTCTTCCATGTCCAGAACAACAAAATCTACTGGAAAAACTAAAGTACCAACTTTAACTGGCATGTTTTCCATTATCCCTCTAGGATATTTTACTGATCTATCGGCTAGTTGTATACTTATTCTTGTTGGTTTCAATTCTCCAAGGTCTAGTTTAGCGTATATTGAATACGGCATTAAATTTATACTAGCACCTAAGTCTGGCAATGCTTCTATTGAACTTAGACTACCCAGAAAACATGGAATTGTGAAACTTCCTGGATCTGATAATATTTCTGGTATCTTATTCAACAGCACTGCTGAACAATTAGCATTCATAGTAACGGCCGAGGGTTCTTCCATTTTCTTTCTATTCGAGATTAGATCTTTCAGAAATTTAGCATATCTAGGCATTCCTGAAATCACATCAATAAAAGGAAGATTTACATTTATCTGTTTAAATATATCCAAGAATTTGGATTGCTCGGCTTCGAGTTTCTCTTTTTTCATTTTACTCGAGTAAGGAAGTGGTGGTTGGTATGGTTTAACATAAGGTTTAGCCTTAACTGTGTTATCTTCATTAACCTTTTCAACTACCGGTTCTTTTTCCTTATCTTGTTCAGGTTGTGGTTCTTGTGGAGTAGGAATAGCTTCATCAGAAATTACAGGTATTTCAGGTGGTTTAAGTGTAATACCACTTCTTGTGGTAATGGCTTTAGCTGTTTCATTCCGGGGGTTAGCATTTGTATCACTAGGTAGACTTTTCGGTTTTCTTTCACCTATTAACCTTGCTAGGTTACTTACTTCTTGTTCCAAGTTTTGAATAGAAGCTTGTTGATTTCTAAATGCTTGAGCATTTTGTTCATTCGTTTGTTTCTGAGATGTGAAAAACTGCGTTTGAGATTCAACTAGCTTTGTCATCATATCTTCTAAATTCGGCTTTTTATCATCGGTTTGTGGTGGTTTGTTTTGAAAATTAGGTCTTTGCTGATTGTAAGTATTATTGGATACTTGTTGATTACTAGGACCTTGTTGGTTGTTGTATGGAACATTTCGGTTATAATTCTGGTTTTGATTGTAAATTGGTCTTGGCGGTTGATAATTATTCTGATAATTATTTCCAGGCCTTTGGTTTATGTATGTGATAATGCTAAAAATGAACATATATTTCATAGCATTATCCCTCAAGAAAGACAAGCTTTTAGTTGCAATTGTTCTATTTACAAGTGATATTCGTTTAAATAATAAAAGGTGAAGACAAAAGACAGATTCGACGAATTGAAGACGCAAACGACCAAAAAGCTCAAAAGTACAAAATACAATCAATAAGGTTCCAATTATTAATAAGAAACGTCTCAAAATTACAAGAGTATAAGATTCAAAACGCAAAGTACAAGATATTAAATTGTAAGCAAGGACGTTTGAAAATCCGGAACCGGGACCAGAGTCAACTCTCAACGCTCGACGCAACGGACTAAAAATTTCAAGTCAACTATGCACATGAATATTGTAGTGACCCGAACTTTTCCATGTTTATATATATTAATTGAGATTGATATTTACATGATTAAATGTTTCCAACATGTTAAGCAATCAAACTTGTTAAGACTTGATTAATTGAAATATGTTTCATATAGACAATTGACCACCCAAGTTGATCGGTGATTCACGAACGTTAAAACTTGTAAAAACTATATGATGACATATATATGGATATATATATATATATATAGTTAACATGATACTATGATAAGAAAACATATCATAAAGTATATTAACAATGAACTACATATGTAAAAACAAGACTACTAACTTAATGATTTTTAAACGAGACATATATGTAACGATTATCGTTGTAAAGACATTTAATGTATATATATCATATTAAGAGATATTCATACATGATAATATCATGATAATATAATAATTTAAAATCTCATTTGATATTATAAACATTGAGTTAACAACATTTAACAAGATCGTTAACCTAAAGGTTTCAAAACAACACTTACATGTAACGACTAACGATGACTTAACGACTCAGTTAAAATGTATATACATGTAGTGTTTTAATATGTATTTATACACTTTTGAAAGACTTCAATACACTTATCAAAATACTTCTACTTAACAAAAATGCTTACAATTACATTCTCGTTCAGTTTCATCAACAATTCTACTCGTATGCACCCGTATTCGTACTCGTACAATACACAGCTTTTAGATGTATGTACTATTGGTATATACACTCCAATGATCAGCTCTTAGCAGCCCATGTGAGTCACCTAACATATGTGGGAACCATCATTTGGCAACTAGCATGAAATATCTCATAAAATTACAAAAATATGAGTAATCATTCATGACTTATTTACATGAAAACAAAATTACATATCCTTTATATCTAATCCATACACCAACGACCAAAAACACCTACAAACACTTTCATTCTTCAATTTTCTTCATCTAATTGATCTCTCTCAAGTTCTATCTTCAAGTTCTAAGTGTTCTTCATAAATTCCAAAAGTTCTAGTTTCATAAAATCAAGAATACTTTCAAGTTTGCTAGCTCACTTCCAATCTTGTAAGGTGATCATCCAACCTCAAGAAATCTTTGTTTCTTACAGTAGGTTATCATTCTAATACAAGGTAATAATCATATTCAAACTTTGGTTCAATTTCTATAACTATAACAATCTTATTTCAAGTGATGATCTTACTTGAACTTGTTTTCGTGTCATGATTTTGCTTCAAGAACTTTGAGCCATCCAAGGATCCATTGAAGCTAGATCCATTTTTCTCTTTTCCAGTAGGTTCATCCAAGGAACTTAAGGTAGTAATTATGTTCATAACATCATTCGATTCATACATATAAAGCTATCTTATTCGAAGGTTTAAACTTGTAATCACTAGAACATAGTTTAGTTAATTCTAAACTTGTTCGCAAACAAAAGTTAATCCTTCTAACTTGACTTTTAAAATCAACTAAACACATGTTCTATATCTATATGATATGCTAACTTAATGATTTAAAACCTGGAAACACGAAAAACACCGTAAAACAGGATTTACGCCGTCGTAGTAACACCGCGGGCTGTTTTGGGTTAGTTAATTAAAAACTATGATAAACTTTGATTTAAAAGTTGTTATTCTGAGAAAATGATTTTTATTATGAACATGAAACTATATCCAAAAATTATGGTTAAACTCAAAGTGGAAGTATGTTTTCTAAAATGGTCATCTAGACGTCGTTCTTTCGACTGAAATGACTACCTTTACAAAAACGACTTGTAACTTATTTTTCCGATTATAAACCTATACTTTTTTGTTTAGATTCATAAAATAGAGTTCAATATGAAACCATAGCAATTTGATTCACTCAAAACGGATTTAAAATGAAGAAGTTATGGGTAAAACAAGATTGGATAATTTTTCTCATTTTAGCTACGTGAAAATTGGTAACAAATCTATTCCAACCATAACTTAATCAACTTGTATTATATATTATGTAATCTTGAGATACCATAGACACGTATACAATGTTTCGACCTATCATGTCGACACATCTATATATATTTCGGAACAACCATAGACACTCTATATGTGAATGTTGGAGTTAGCTATACAGGGTTGAGGTTGATTCCAAAATATATATAGTTTGAGTTGTGATCAATACTGAGATACGTATACACTGGGTCGTGGATTGATTCAAGATAATATTTATCGATTTATTTCTGTACATCTAACTGTGGACAACTAGTTGTAGGTTACTAACGAGGACAGCTGACTTAATAAACTTAAAACATCAAAATATATTAAAAGTGTTGTAAATATATTTTGAACATACTTTGATATATATGTATATATTGTTATAGGTTCGTGAATCAACCAGTGGCCAAGTCTTACTTCCCGACGAAGTAAAAATCTGTGAAAGTGAGTTATAGTCCCACTTTTAAAATCTAATATTTTTGGGATGAGAATACATGCAGGTTTTATAAATGATTTACAAAATAGACACAAGTACGTGAAACTACATTCTATGGTTGAATTATCGAAATCGAATATGCCCCTTTTTATTAAGTCTGGTAATCTAAGAATTAGGGAACAGACACCCTAATTGACGCGAATCCTAAAGATAGATCTATTGGGCCTAACAAACCCCATCCAAAGTACCGGATGCTTTAGTACTTCGAAATTTATATCATATCCGAAGGGTGTCCCGGAATGATGGGGATATTCTTATATATGCATCTTGTTAATGTCGGTTACCAGGTGTTCACCATATGAATGATTTTTATCTCTATGTATGGGATGTGTATTGAAATATGAAATCTTGTGGTCTATTGTTACGATTTGATATATATAGGTTAAACCTATAACTCACCAACATTTTTGTTGACGTTTAAAGCATGTTTATTCTCAGGTGAATATTAAGAGCTTCCGCTGTCGCATACTTAAATAAGGACAAGATTTGGAGTCCATGCTTGTATGATATTGTGTAAAAACTGCATTCAAGAAACTTATTTTGTTGTAACATATTTGTATTGTAAACCATTATGTAATGGTCGTGTGTAAACAGGATATTTTAGATTATCATTATTTGATAATCTACGTAAAGCTTTTTAAACCTTTATTGATGAAATAAAGGTTATGGTTTGTTTAAAAATGAATGCAGTCTTTAAAAACGTCTCATATAGAGGTCAAAACCTCGCAACGAAATCAATTAATATGGAACGTTTTTAATCAATAAGAACGGGACATTTCAGTTGGTATCCGAGCGTTGGTCTTAGAGAACCAGAAAATTTGCATTAGTGTGTCTTATCGAGTTTGTTAGGATGCATTAGTGAGTCTGGACTTCGACCGTGTTTTCTTTAAAAATGATTGCTTAACATTTTTGTTGGAAACTATATATTTTTAACATGTGAATATTATGTGATATATTAATCTCTTAACGTGTTTGATATTATGTGATAGATGTCTACCACTAGAACAAGTGCCATTGACTCATCTAATAATAATGAAGAGTCAAATGTAAATTGGAATAATTCGTGGACTGATTCTCAAGTTCCCGAAGAGGAACCGGAAGAAGAGTCGGAACCGGAAGAAGAATCGGAACCGGAAGAAGAATCGGAACCGGATGAAGAAATAGAACCGGTGGGGGAAATAATAAAACGGTTAAGTAAAAGAAAATCCTCAACCAACCGACCAAAGTTAATTATGGTCAATGGTGTTTCCGCCAAGGAAGCAAAATATTGGGAGGATTACCAATTCTCCGATGAATCGGATTCCGACGAGAATTCCGATGATGTTATAGAAATTACCCCAACTGAATTTAAAAAGGCAAAAGAAAATAATAAGGGAAAGGGCATAAAAATAGAGAAATCTAATTCCAACCCCGATGAACTTTATATGTATCGTCAACCCCCGAAGTCCTTAAGTTGTAACAATGACCCGGGAACCTCTAAACCACCAGGTTTTTCTAAACCAATGTGGACAACGACGGCTCGTATTAGGGGAACATCATATATCCCTAGAAACTTGGCAAAACGAACCAAAACCGAAGAAGAAGAAACGAGCGAGTCGGAATAAGATAGTTGTATTCGTGTGGTGTAATATATGTAATATAGTGTTCTTATGCTTTATGATATATGTAAAAATTGCTTGTATTAATAAGTATTTTTTTTTATGAATCTAACTCTTGTCTATTTTACAGTTTAAAAACACAAAATGGATAGACAACCCAATATTTTAAGAGACCTACCCGGAGACATGATTGATGAAATCTTGTCTAGAGTCGGCCAGAATTCCTCGGCACAACTATTTAAGGCGAGATCAGTTTGTAAGACATTCGAAGAACGTTCCAAGAATGTCTTGGTTTATAAGAGACTTTCGTTTGAAAGATGGGGGATATCACATTGGGAAACCCATAAGTTACGATGTGTTTACTTTGACGCATATATTGCGGGGAACCCAAATGCTATTTTACGCAACGGGTTAAGAAATTATTTTGACTCAATATATCCGAATATTGGACTTCGTGATTTAGAAAAAGCGGCTAACATGCAACATAAAGAAGCATATTATGCTTACGGATTAGTAATGTTCGCTTCTCACCAAAGTGAGAACAAGAACATCGGGCTACAACTATTAAACAAAACGTTTCCACAAGTGACGGAGTCGGTAATTGGGGTAAGAAATGAGGTTTTTAGATTATTACGGGACTGTTGGACATTACGTAACCCTCGTCCCTTTGACGACGTTACAACACGCTGTCTTATCAACGGCCATAACGGTTATGTTGCACAAGACCAAGGATGGGAAGTAGTCCTAGTAAAACCAGAATGCATGACTTGTTTCTGGACGTATGAATTACGTGTCTTTATTGCCTTTGCCGAACGACTTGTGTACTAGCTAGAATTGTTTTCACAACTATCTTGTATCAAAGTTATTGTGTGCTATATTTCATGCTTTATGTAAAATAAGCGGTATTGTAAGTTTGTAAAATATTGTATAAAAGTTTGAACGCGAAATATTATTACAATCAGTTTTTCATATAGAATTGTAGTAGTTGAATTGTATATTAGCTACTAAGTATGAACTTAACGGGTAGGTACTACCCGAATTTAAACTTATAAAACGCTAATATGAAGAAAAAGCTTTTATAAATGAGTTCATATTATGCTACGAAATACTATTAACTACTCTTAATATTCTGTATGATTAACTTGTTCCATTTAACTATTTTGAAGGAAATGGCACCGACTACTCGACACACCGTGAATATGAATGAAGAGGAATTCCGTACTTTTCTAGCTTCAAACATAGCCGCAGTACAGGCTGCGCTACATACCAACAATAACCTTGGATCTAGCAGTACAGGAAATCGTGTAGGATGCACCTACAAAGAATTCACTGCCTGCAAACCTTTGGAATTTGATGGAACCGAAGGACCGATCGGATTGAAACGGTGGACCGAGAAGGTTGAATCGGTGTTTGCCATAAGTAAGTGTACTGAAGAGGACAAAGTGAAGTACGCTACGCATACCTTCACAGGTTCTGCGTTAACATGGTGGAATACCTATCTAGAGCAAGTGGGACAAGATGATGCGTACGCACTACCGTGGTCAGCATTCAAGCACTTGATGAACGAGAAGTACCGTCCCAGAACCGAGGTCAATAAGCTCAAGACAGAACTTAGAGGGTTACGAACCCAAGGATTTGATATTACCACGTATGAAAGACGATTCACAGAATTGTGCCTATTGTGTCCGGGAGCATTCGAAGATGAGGAAGAGAAGATCGACGCATTTGTGAAAGGATTACCGGAAAGAATCCAAGAAGATATAAGTTCACACGAGCCCGCCTCCATACAACAGGCATGTAGAATGGCTCACAAACTCGTGAACCAAATTGAAGAAAGAATTAAAGAACAGACTGCTGAAGAGGCCAATGTGAAGCAAGTCAAAAGAAAGTGGGAGGAAAACGGTGATAAGAATCACCAATACAACAACAACAGCAATTACAACAATAATCGCAACAATTATCCCAACAATCGCAACATCAATCGCAACTACAACAAACGGCCCAACAACAACAACAACAACAACAACGGCAACTACAACAATCATCCCAACAACAATAATAACCGCAACAACAACAACAATCAGAAGCAGCTATGCCAAAGGTGTGAAAAGAATCACTCGGGGTTCTGCACCAAATTTTGCAACAAGTGTAAAAGAAATGGTCATAGCGCGGCGAAGTGTGAGGTCTACGGACCAGGGGTTAATAGAACGAAAGGAACAAATGGTGTCGGAACGAGTAATGGCGGAGCAAGTAGTGTCGGAGCAAGTTATGCCAATGTAGTTTGTTATAAATGTGGAAAACCAGGCCACATTATTAGAAATTGCCCGAACCAGGAGAACACGAATGGACAAGGCCGTGGAAGAGTTTTCAATATTAATGCGGCAGAGGCACAGGAAGACCCGGAGCTTGTTACGGGTACGTTTCTTATTGACAATAAATCTGCTTACGTTTTATTTGATTCGGGTGCGGATAGAAGCTATATGAGTAGAGATTTTTGTGCTAAATTAAGTTGTCCATTGACGCCTTTGGATAGTAAATTTTTACTCGAATTAGCAAATGGTAAATTAATTTCAGCAGATAATATATGTCGGAATCGAGAAATTAAACTGGTTAGCGAAACATTTAAGATTGATTTGATACCAGTAGAGTTAGGGAGTTTTGATGTGATAATCGGTATGGACTGGTTGAAAGAAGTGAAAGCGGAGATCGTTTGTTACAAAAATGCAATTCGCATTATACGAGAAAAAGGAAAACCCTTAATGGTGTACGGAGAAAAGGGCAACACGAAGCTACATCTTATTAGTAATTTGAAGGCACAAAAACTAATAAGAAAAGGTTGCTATGCTGTTCTAGCACACGTCGAGAAAGTACAAACTGAAGAAAAGAGCATCAATGATGTTCCCATTGCAAAAGAATTTCCCGATGTATTTCCGAAAGAATTACCGGGATTACCCCCACATCGATCCGTTGAATTTCAAATAGATCTTGTACCAGGAGCTGCACCAATAGCTCGTGCTCCTTACAGACTCGCACCCAGCGAGATGAAAGAACTACAAAGCCAATTACAAGAACTTTTAGAGCGTGGTTTCATTCGACCAAGCACATCACCGTGGGGAGCTCCTGTTTTGTTTGTCAAGAAGAAAGATGGTACATTCAGGTTGTGTATCGACTACCGAGAGTTGAACAAACTTACCATCAAGAACCGCTACCCACTACCGAGAATCGACGACTTATTTGATCAACTACAAGGCTCGTCTGTTTATTCAAAGATTGACTTACGTTCCGGGTATCATCAAATGCGGGTGAAAGAAGATGATATTCCAAAGACTGCTTTCAGAACACGTTACGGTCATTACGAGTTTATGGTCATGCCGTTTGGTTTAACTAATGCACCAGCTGTGTTCATGGACCTTATGAACCGAGTGTGTGGACCATACCTTGACAAGTTTGTCATTGTTTTCATTGATGACATACTTATTTACTCAAAGAATGACCAAGAACACGGTGAACATTTGAGAAAGGTGTTAGAAGTATTGAGGAAGGAAGAATTGTACGCTAAGTTTTCAAAGTGTGCATTTTGGTTGGAAGAAGTTCAATTCCTCGGTCACATAGTGAACAAAGAAGGTATTAAGGTGGATCCATCAAAGATAGAAACTGTTGAAAAGTGGGAAACACCGAAAACTCCGAAACACGTACGCCAGTTTTTAGGACTAGCTGGTTACTACAGAAGGTTCATCCAAGACTTTTCCAGAATAGCAAAACCCTTGACTGCATTAACGCATAAAGGGAAGAAATTTGAATGGAATGATGAACAAGAGAAAGCGTTTCAGTTATTGAAGAAAAAGCTAACTACGGCACCTATATTGTCATTGCCTGAAGGGAATGATGATTTTGTGATTTATTGTGACGCATCAAAGCAAGGTCTCGGTTGTGTATTAATGCAACGAACGAAGGTGATTGCTTATGCGTCTAGACAATTGAAGATTCACGAACAAAATTATACGACGCATGATTTGGAATTAGGCGCGGTTGTTTTTGCATTAAAGACTTGGAGGCACTACTTATATGGGGTCAAAAGTATTATATATACCGACCACAAAAGTCTTCAACACATATTTAATCAGAAACAACTGAATATGAGGCAGCGTAGGTGGATTGAATGATTGAATGATTACGACTTTGAGATTCGTTACCACCCGGGGAAGGCAAATGTGGTAGCCGATGCCTTGAGCAGGAAGGACAGAGAACCCATTCGAGTAAAATCTATGAATATAATGATTCATAATAACATTACTACTCAAATAAAGGAGGCGCAACAAGGAGTTTTAAAAGAGGGAAATTTAAAGGATGAAATACCCAAAGGATCGGAGAAGCATCTTAATATTCGGGAAGACGGAACCCGGTATAGGGCTGAAAGGATTTGGGTACCAAAATTTGGAGATATGAGAGAAATGGTACTTAGAGAAGCTCATAAAACCAGATACTCAATACATCCTGGAACGGGGAAGATGTACAAGGATCTCAAGAAACATTTTTGGTGGCCGGGTATGAAAGCCGATGTTGCTAAATACGTAGGAGAATGTTTGACGTGTTCTAAGGTCAAAGCTGAGCATCAGAAACCATCAGGTCTACTTCAACAACCCGAAATCCCGGAATGGAAATGGGAAAACATTACCATGGATTTCATCACTAAATTGCCAAGGACTGCAAGTGGTTTTGATACTATTTGGGTAATAGTTGATCGTCTCACCAAATCAGCACACTTCCTACCAATAAGAGAAGATGACAAGATGGAGAAGTTAGCACGACTGTATTTGAAGGAAGTCGTCTCCAGACATGGAATACCAATCTCTATTATCTCTGATAGGGATGGCAGATTTATTTCAAGATTCTGGCAGACATTACAGCAAGCATTAGGAACTCGTCTAGACATGAGTACTGCCTATCATCCACAAACTGATGGGCAGAGCGAAAGGACGATACAAACGCTTGAAGACATGCTACGAGCATGTGTTATTGATTTCGGAAACAGTTGGGATCGACATCTACCGTTAGCAGAATTTTCCTACAACAACAGCTACCATTCAAGCATTGAGATGGCGCCGTTTGAAGCACTTTATGGTAGAAAGTGCAGGTCTCCGATTTGTTGGAGTGAAGTGGGGGATAGACAGATTACGGGTCCGGAGATTATACAAGAAACTACCGAGAAGATCATCCAAATTCAACAACGGTTGAAAACTGCCCAAAGTCGACAAAAGAGCTACGCTGACATTAAAAGAAAAGATATAGAATTTGAAATTGGAGAGATGGTCATGCTTAAAGTTGCACCTTGGAAAGGCGTTGTTCGATTTGGTAAACGAGGGAAATTAAATCCAAGGTATATTGGACCATTCAAGATTATTGATCGTGTCGGACCAGTAGCTTACCGACTAGAGTTACCTCAACAACTCGCGGCTGTACATAACACTTTCCACGTCTCGAATTTAAAGAAATGTTTTGCTAAAGAAGATCTCACTATTCCGTTAGATGAAATCCAAATCAACGAAAAACTTCAATTCATCGAAGAACCCGTCGAAATAATGGATCGTGAGGTTAAAAGACTTAAGCAAAACAAGATACCAATTGTTAAGGTTCGATGGAATGCTCGTAGAGGACCCGAGTTCACCTGGGAGCGTGAAGATCAGATGAAGAAGAAATACCCGCATCTATTTCCAGAAGATTCGTCAACACCTTCAACAGCTTAAAATTTCGGGACGAAATTTATTTAACGGGTAGGTACTGTAGTGACCCGAACTTTTCCATGTTTATATATATTAATTGAGATTGATATTTACATGATTAAATGTTTCCAACATGTTAAGCAATCAAACTTGTTAAGACTTGATTAATTGAAATATGTTTCATATAGACAATTGACCACCCAAGTTGATCGGTGATTCACGAACGTTAAAACTTGTAAAAACTATATGATGACATATATATGGATATATATATATATATATAGTTAACATGATACTATGATAAGAAAACATATCATAAAGTATATTAACAATGAACTACATATGTAAAAACAAGACTACTAACTTAATGATTTTTAAACGAGACATATATGTAACGATTATCGTTGTAAAGACATTTAATGTATATATATCATATTAAGAGATATTCATACATGATAATATCATGATAATATAATAATTTAAAATCTCATTTGATATTATAAACATTGAGTTAACAACATTTAACAAGATCGTTAACCTAAAGGTTTCAAAACAACACTTACATGTAACGACTAACGATGACTTAACGACTCAGTTAAAATGTATATACATGTAGTGTTTTAATATGTATTTATACACTTTTGAAAGACTTCAATACACTTATCAAAATACTTCTACTTAACAAAAATGCTTACAATTACATTCTCGTTCAGTTTCATCAACAATTCTACTCGTATGCACCCGTATTCGTACTCGTACAATACACAGCTTTTAGATGTATGTACTATTGGTATATACACTCCAATGATCAGCTCTTAGCAGCCCATGTGAGTCACCTAACATATGTGGGAACCATCATTTGGCAACTAGCATGAAATATCTCATAAAATTACAAAAATATGAGTAATCATTCATGACTTATTTACATGAAAACAAAATTACATATCCTTTATATCTAATCCATACACCAACGACCAAAAACACCTACAAACACTTTCATTCTTCAATTTTCTTCATCTAATTGATCTCTCTCAAGTTCTATCTTCAAGTTCTAAGTGTTCTTCATAAATTCCAAAAGTTCTAGTTTCATAAAATCAAGAATACTTTCAAGTTTGCTAGCTCACTTCCAATCTTGTAAGGTGATCATCCAACCTCAAGAAATCTTTGTTTCTTACAGTAGGTTATCATTCTAATACAAGGTAATAATCATATTCAAACTTTGGTTCAATTTCTATAACTATAACAATCTTATTTCAAGTGATGATCTTACTTGAACTTGTTTTCGTGTCATGATTTTGCTTCAAGAACTTTGAGCCATCCAAGGATCCATTGAAGCTAGATCCATTTTTCTCTTTTCCAGTAGGTTCATCCAAGGAACTTAAGGTAGTAATTATGTTCATAACATCATTCGATTCATACATATAAAGCTATCTTATTCGAAGGTTTAAACTTGTAATCACTAGAACATAGTTTAGTTAATTCTAAACTTGTTCGCAAACAAAAGTTAATCCTTCTAACTTGACTTTTAAAATCAACTAAACACATGTTCTATATCTATATGATATGCTAACTTAATGATTTAAAACCTGGAAACACGAAAAACACCGTAAAACAGGATTTACGCCGTCGTAGTAACACCGCGGGCTGTTTTGGGTTAGTTAATTAAAAACTATGATAAACTTTGATTTAAAAGTTGTTATTCTGAGAAAATGATTTTTATTATGAACATGAAACTATATCCAAAAATTATGGTTAAACTCAAAGTGGAAGTATGTTTTCTAAAATGGTCATCTAGACGTCGTTCTTTCGACTGAAATGACTACCTTTACAAAAACGACTTGTAACTTATTTTTCCGATTATAAACCTATACTTTTTTGTTTAGATTCATAAAATAGAGTTCAATATGAAACCATAGCAATTTGATTCACTCAAAACGGATTTAAAATGAAGAAGTTATGGGTAAAACAAGATTGGATAATTTTTCTCATTTTAGCTACGTGAAAATTGGTAACAAATCTATTCCAACCATAACTTAATCAACTTGTATTATATATTATGTAATCTTGAGATACCATAGACACGTATACAATGTTTCGACCTATCATGTCGACACATCTATATATATTTCGGAACAACCATAGACACTCTATATGTGAATGTTGGAGTTAGCTATACAGGGTTGAGGTTGATTCCAAAATATATATAGTTTGAGTTGTGATCAATACTGAGATACGTATACACTGGGTCGTGGATTGATTCAAGATAATATTTATCGATTTATTTCTGTACATCTAACTGTGGACAACTAGTTGTAGGTTACTAACGAGGACAGCTGACTTAATAAACTTAAAACATCAAAATATATTAAAAGTGTTGTAAATATATTTTGAACATACTTTGATATATATGTATATATTGTTATAGGTTCGTGAATCAACCAGTGGCCAAGTCTTACTTCCCGACGAAGTAAAAATCTGTGAAAGTGAGTTATAGTCCCACTTTTAAAATCTAATATTTTTGGGATGAGAATACATGCAGGTTTTATAAATGATTTACAAAATAGACACAAGTACGTGAAACTACATTCTATGGTTGAATTATCGAAATCGAATATGCCCCTTTTTATTAAGTCTGGTAATCTAAGAATTAGGGAACAGACACCCTAATTGACGCGAATCCTAAAGATAGATCTATTGGGCCTAACAAACCCCATCCAAAGTACCGGATGCTTTAGTACTTCGAAATTTATATCATATCCGAAGGGTGTCCCGGAATGATGGGGATATTCTTATATATGCATCTTGTTAATGTCGGTTACCAGGTGTTCACCATATGAATGATTTTTATCTCTATGTATGGGATGTGTATTGAAATATGAAATCTTGTGGTCTATTGTTACGATTTGATATATATAGGTTAAACCTATAACTCACCAACATTTTTGTTGACGTTTAAAGCATGTTTATTCTCAGGTGAATATTAAGAGCTTCCGCTGTCGCATACTTAAATAAGGACAAGATTTGGAGTCCATGCTTGTATGATATTGTGTAAAAACTGCATTCAAGAAACTTATTTTGTTGTAACATATTTGTATTGTAAACCATTATGTAATGGTCGTGTGTAAACAGGATATTTTAGATTATCATTATTTGATAATCTACGTAAAGCTTTTTAAACCTTTATTGATGAAATAAAGGTTATGGTTTGTTTAAAAATGAATGCAGTCTTTAAAAACGTCTCATATAGAGGTCAAAACCTCGCAACGAAATCAATTAATATGGAACGTTTTTAATCAATAAGAACGGGACATTTCAAATATAATATAATATATAATTAATTCTTAAAATTAATATATATATTATATTATATTTTAAAAACCGTCGGCATAAAAAAACAAAGACTTTTGAGTCTCCCCAGCTGGCCATGCGATCGCATGGCCTTGAAGGGTAAAGCTCATGCGATCGCATGAGCATCTTTTCCAGATCACAAGCCTATAAAAATCGAGCTTTGGTGTAACACAAAACACATCTTTTTCTATCTCTCAATATATCTATACGTAATATTTATATTTATATTTTAATTTTAATTTTAATTTTAATATTAGTTTTAAATCCTAATAATAAGGGTATGTTAGCGAATGTTGTAAGGGTGTAAGTCGAAATTCTGTCCGTGTAACGCTACGCTATTTTTAATCATTGTAAGTTATGTTCAACCTTTTTAATTTAATGTCTCGTAGCTAAGTTATTATTATGCTCATTTAATCCGAAGTAATCATGATGTTGGGCTAAAAATATTAAAATTGGGTAATTGGGCTTTGTACCATAATTGGGGTTTGGACAAAAGAACAACACTTGTGGAAATTAGACTATGGGCTATTAATGGGATTTATATTTGTTTAACTAAATGATAGTTTGTTAATTTTAATATAAAGATTTACAATTGGACGTCCCTATAAATAACCATATACACTCAATCGGACACGATGGGCGGGATATTTATATGTACGAATAATCGTTCATTTAACCAGACACGGGAATGGATTAATAGCCACTAGAATTATTAAAACAGGGGTGAAATTATGTACAAGGACACTTGGCATAATTGTTAACAAAGTATTAAAACCTTGGGTTACACTCAGTCGATAACCTGGTGTAATTATTAAACAAAGTATTAAAATCTTGTTACAGTTTAAGTCCCCAATTAATTGGAATATTTAACTTCGGGTATAAGGATAATTTGATGAGGACACTCGCACTTTATATTTATGACTGATGGACTGTTATGGACAAAAACTAGACGGACATATTAAATAATCCAGGACAAAGGACAATTAACCCATTGGCATAAAACTAAAATCAACACGTCAAACATCATGATTACGGAAGTTTAAATAAGCATAATTCTTTTATTTCATATTTAATTTCCTTTATTTTATATTTAATTGCACTTCTAATTATCGCACTTTTATTTATTGTTATTGTATTTAATTGCACTTTTAATTATCGTACTTTTTAATTATCGCAAGTTTATTTTATCGCACTTTTATTTATCGCAATTTCATTATCGTTATTTACTTTACATTAAGTCTTGTATTTATTTTTAATTTTGGTTTTAACTGCGACTAAAGTTTTAAAATCGACAAACCGGTCATTAAACGGTAAAAACTCCCCTTTATAATAATAATATTGCTTATATATATATTTGTATTTTTATAAATTTAAACTAATATAGCATTAAGCTTTGTGAAAAAGATTCCCTGTGGAACGAACCGGACTTACTAAAAACTACACTACTGTACGATTAGGTACACTGCCTATAAGTGTTGTAGCAAGGTTTAAGTATATCCATTCTATAAATAAATAAATATCTTGTGTAAAATTGTATCGTATTTAATAGTATTTCCTTGTAAAATATAAGCTATTTTATATACACCTCGCATAACATCAAGCATTTTTGGCACCGCTGCCGGGGACAATCTAGCTTAAAAGCCGAAAGCGCAACGCTAAATAAAAAAAAAGATTTTTATTTTTAGTTTACTTTTATTAAAATACGCTTTTAAAAATACGTTTTAATATATTCAAAAATATAAAAAGAAAAACAAAAATATAAATATTTTTAAGAGTTTGTTAAATATTTAAGTTCTATAAAAGTTTCTTTATATTTATTTTATAAAAATATAAGTTTTATTTAATTTATAAAAATATATTATATAAATATTTAAAACAGAAAAAATAAACACAGCAAAATAAAAAAAAATAAAAAAAATAAACTCTCGGGCCTGCTACTGTAGCAGCCCGTAACCTGGCCCAAAATCCTGGCTCATGCGATCGCATGAGCCCGAAGGCATAAACTCATGCGATCGCATGAGAGTGTCTGACACGCCAACAGGAAACCCTAACTGCATTAATTACGGTGTATTATTATTATTATTTAATAAACCCTAATTAGGTTTTATTATTTAATTAGTTATTAGTTTTTAGATTTAATTTATATATTTAGTTTAATTAGTTTAATTAGTTTAATTAAATTTTAAAATTAATAGTTTTATAAAATAAATAATATAAAAATAATATTTTTATAAAAATTGTACTTTTTACAACTTTTAGTATATTTTTATATTTTATTTTTTAATTGTTTTTAGCGTAATATTTGTATTTTTCGCTCGTATTTAGTTTTAATTCATAGTTTCTGCCATAGTTATTTTTATCTCTAGATTTTTAGGCTTTGCCGTAAAATCCCTTAAGTGTTTTTTCTTCTTTAGACTAAAATTAAAGTGCTTTAGAATTTTGCGACGCCTTTTTAAATTTTAGTGTTTTTTTTAAGTTATTGCCATTTGGGATATAGTTTTACTTGTAAGCTTTAATATTTTTAGACACCTTTTACCTATGTATCAATTATCACTCCAATTAGTAATCTCAATTTGCAATTTTAATTTTAAGTTAGTGATAGTAATAAGGTTGGGTTAGTCAAGTATTTTTAAGTTTTATAAGTCATTCTCTGTTTCTTTCATTTTTCGACGCCTTTTTCAATTTTTTTTTTCTTTTTCGACCTTTTTCGACGCACTCTTTTTCTTTCTTATTTCTCGCTATTCTAGTTTTAGGACATAGATTTTTTTTCTACTTCTTATCTATACTTCTTAAAATTACGAAAATTTATTTTAAGTGGTTAAATTGATAGACATCAAAATTTTCTGGTTCGTAGTAATAGTTGGATTTGTACGTGGACCGGGTTATTGGAGCCAAACAGTCCTCAATTATATTGAGACCAAACGAATCCTGCCCCTCTGCTGCATCTTTTGGCTATTCGAAACGTGAGCAAAATCAGAAAAGTCTATTAATTGGATAACTTATATAATTTTTTCTTTCCTTTTAAAAACTAATAGGATATTCAGTGAATGCACCGAGCAAGACGTTCACCACCTTTTGTACGTTCACCACCTGTAACTAGATCAAGACATCTAGCAAATATTACCGCCGTTGATTTTTCTTTAGAATCGTCATCCAGTCAACCAAGTACTCCAGTTCAAATTTCTGATAATCCATTTTTTGAACCCGACCTCACAATTGAGAATCCGGAGAATATTCAGGGACGATTCATAGATCCTGAACCATTAAATTTTCCTCCGGAACCACCAATCATTCAAACAGAGATTGTTGAGGAACGAACCATTAAATCGAAATCCTCTAGTGATTCCGATTCAACAAATTCAATTATGGAGAATCTGGAACCTTTAAGTATGGAACACCGAATGAGAGCTAAACGCACTGGCCAAGGTCACGCAATTACTCATCCAGACATTAATGCGCCAGATTATGAAATCAAAGGACAAATTCTACATATGGTGACTAATCAATGCCAATTTAGTGGTGCGCCGAAGGAAGATCCAAATGAACATCTTCGTACCTTTAATAGGATCTGCACACTATTTAAAATCCGAGAAGTGGAGGATGAACAGATATATCTCATGTTATTTCCATGGACTTTAAATTGAGAAGCCAAAGATTAGTTGGAATCGTTACCTGAAGGGGCGATTGATACATGGGACGTTTTAGTTGAAAATTTTCTTAAACAATTCTTTCCGGCATCTAAAGCCGTAAGACTTCAAGGAGAAATTGTTACGTTCACACAGAAACCGAATGAAACTCTATATGAGGCGTGGACTAGATTTGGAAAGTTTTTAAGAGGATGTCCGCAACATTGTTTAGACACCTGTCAAATATTACAAATATTCTACCAAGGATGTGACATCACTACAAGGAAAGACATCGATATAGCAGCTGGTGGTTCTATTATGAAGAAAACCGAAACAGATGCTTACAAAATTATCGATAACACTGCTTCCCACTCACATGAGTGGCACCAAGAAAAAGATATCGTTAGATCATCTAAAGCAGCTAGAGCCGATTCTAGCCATGACTTAGATTCCATTTCCACAAAGATAGATGCTGTCGAGAGACGAATAGAAAAGATGACTAAGGATATTCACTCAATACGAATTAGTTGTGAGCAGTGTGGAGGACCACATTTGATAAAAGATTGTCTCAGTATTGAATTAACAATGGAACAAAGAGAGAATATTTCATACATAAACCAAAGGTCTGGAAATAATTATCAGAATAATTATCAACCGCCAAGACCGATCTACAATCAAAACCAGAATTATAATCGAAATATTCCATACAACAACCAACAATGTCCTAGCAATCAACAAGTATCCAACAATACTTACAACCAGCAAAGACCTAATTTTCAAAACAAACCACCACAAACCGATGATAAAAAGCCGAATTTAGAAGATATGATGACAAAGCTAGTTGAAACTCAAATGCAGTTTTTCATATCTCAGAAACAAACTAATGAACAAAATGCTCAAGCATTTAGAAATCAACAAGCTTCTATTCAAAACTTGGAACAAGAAGTAAGTAACCTAGCAAGGTTAATCGGTGAAAGAAAACCGGGAAGTTTACCTAGTGATACAAATGCAAACCCCCGGAATGAAACAGCTAAAGCCATTACCACAAGAAGTGGTACAACACTTAAACCACCTGAAATACCTGTAACTTCTGATGAAGCTATTCCTACTCCATAAGAACCACAACCTGATCAAGATAAGGAAAAAGAACCGGTAGTTGAAAAGGTTAATGAAGATAACACAGTTAAGACTAAACCTTATGTTAAACCATACCAACCACCACTTCCTTACCCGAGTAAAATGAAGAAAGAGAAACTTGAAGCCGAGCAATCCAAATTCTTGGATATGTTTAAACAGATAAATGTAAATCTTCCTTTCATTAATGTGATTTCAGGAATGCCTAGATATGCTAAATTGTTGAAAGATCTAATCACAAATAGAAAGAAAATGGAAGAACTCTCGGCCGTTACTATGAATACTAATTGTTCAGCAGTGCTGTTGAATAAGATACCAGAAAAATTATCTGATCCAGGAAGTTCACAATTCCATGTTTTCTGGGTAGTCTTAGTTCAATAGAAGCATTGGCAGACTTAGGTGCTAGTATAAATTTAATGTCGTATTCACTATATGCTAAACTAGACCTTGGAGAATTGAAACCGACAAGAATAAGTATACAACTAGCCGATAGATCAATAAAATATCCTAGAGGGATAATGGAGAACATGCTAGTTAAAGTTGGTACTTTAGTATTTCCAGTAGATTTTGTTGTTCTGGACATGGAAGAAGATTCTCAAGTTCCTCTCATATTAGGAAGACCATTCTTAAACACAGCTAAAGCAATGATAGACGTGTTTGGTAAAAAATTGACCCTAAGTATAGAGGACGAGAGTGTTACCTTTTCAGTTGATAGAGCAATGCAACAACCACAATCTGCAGATGATACATGCTATTATATTCAAACCATAGATTCACATGCAGAATTGTTAGAAGAATTTCCAGAATTACAAGGAACAGGAGAATGTTCTTTAGGAGAAGGAACTGAACCAATTGATGAAGCTGAAATGTTAGCTACACTAATAGCTAATGGATATGAACCAACAACAGAAGAAATTCAAATGCTAAAAGAAGAAGACAGATATCGATATAAATCATCGATAGAAGAACCTCCGAAATTAGAGTTAAAGCCACTTCCAAACCATTTGAAATATGCTTATTTACATGGTGAATCTGAATTACCTGTAATAATATCGTCTTCTCTTACTGAAAATGAAAAATCACAACTCATTTCTGTGTTGAAAGCTCATAAACCAGCCATTGCATGGAAGATTCATGATACTAAAGGAATAAGTCCTTCGTATTGCACACATAAAATCCTTATGGAAGAAGGTCATAAAACGTATGTGCAACGCCAATGAAGACTAAATTCGAATATGCAAGATGTAGTTAAAAAATAAATTATTAAACTGCTAGATGCAGGTTTAATTTATCCAATCTCTGATTGTCCATGGGTAAGCCCAGTTCAATGCGTGCCTAAGAAGGGTGGCATGACTGTCATTACAAATGAAAAAAATGAGCTTATTCCTACTAGGACTGTAACAGGATGGCGTGTGTGTATTGATTATAGAAAATTAAATGACGCCACCAGAAAAGATCACTTTCCCTTACCTTTTATTGATCAAATATTGGAAAGATTAGCCAGAAACAGTTACTATTGTTTTCTTGATGGATTTTTCGGATATTTTCAAATTCCAATAGCACTCGAAGATCAAGAGAAAACCACGTTCACGTGCCCTTATGGTACTTTTGCTTACAAATGCATGCCATTTGGACTTTGCAACGCCCCTGCAACCTTTCAAAGGTGCATGATGGCGATTTTTCACGACATGATAGAAGAATGCATGGAAGTTTTCATGGATGACTTTTCAGTCTTCGGTGATACTTTTGAATCATGTCTAGTTAATCTGGAACGAATGCTTATTAGATGCGAACAATCAAATCTAGTACTTAGTTGGGAGAAATGCCATTTCATGGTTAAAGAAGGCATCGTTCTTGGTCATAAAATTTCAAAGGAAGGAATTGAAGTGGATAGAGCTAAAGTAGATGTAATTGCTAAACTTCCACATCCCACCAATGTTAGAGGAGTTAGGAGTTTTTTAGGGCATGCCGGTTTTTACCGACGTTTCATAAAAGATTTTTCTAAAATTGCCACTCCTATGAATAAACTCCTAGAAAAGGATGCTCCATTCATCTTTTCAGATGAATGCATCAAATCTTTTAATATTATTAAAGAGAAACTCACTAATGCGCCGATCATGATAACACCGAATTGGAATTTACCGTTTGAACTAATGTGCGATGCAAGTGATTTTGCAATGGGAGCCGTTTTAGGACAAAGAATTGAAAAACGATTTCAACCTATATATTATGCTAGTAAGACGTTACAAGGAGCACAAACGAATTACACAACTACTGAAAACGAACTCCTTGCTATTGTCTTTGCTTTTGACAAATTTCGTTCATATCTCATTCTAGCAAAAACGGTGGTCTATACCGACCATTATGCTCTTAGATACCTATTTTCGAAACAAGATGCCAAACCAAGATTAATCCGTTGGATCTTACTCTTACAAGAGTTCGATATTGAAATCCGAGATAAAAGAGGAGCAGAAAATCTCGCCGCTGATCATCTTTCCTGTCTTGAAAATCCCGAATTAGAAGTTCTAAATGAATCGGCCATACAAGACAACTTTCCTGATGAATATCTATTGAAGATAGATTATAATGAAACTCCATGGTTTGCAGACTATGCAAACTACTTAGTATGTGGATTCCTTGAAAAAGGATTATCGTACCAAAAACGAAAGAAATTCTTCAGTGATATAAAACACTATTTCTAGGTAGATCCACATTTGTTTAAAAGTTGTCCCGATGGAATAATACGCCGATGTGTATTTGGAGATGAAGCTAGTAAAATTTTAAACCATTGTCACACAGGACCAACAGGAGGGCACTATGGGCCTCAACTAACAGTAAGAAAAGTTTATGATGCTGGATTCTATTGGCCTACAATTCACAAAGACGCACACCTTCTTTGCAAATCCTGTGATGCTTGTCAAAGGGCCGGAAAAATAAGTCAACGTGATGAAATGCCACAAAATGTCATTCAAGTATGCGAAGTATTTGACATTTGGGGTATTGACTTTATGGGTCCATTTCCAAAATGTCATAATAATCTCTACATTTTCGTAGCCATTGATTATGTATCTAAATGGGCGGAAGCACAAGCTCTCCCAACTAACGATGCACGAGTTGTAGTCAACTTTTTAAAACGTCTTTTTGCAAGGTTTGGAACACCGAAAGCTTTAATAAGTGATCGGGGTACTCATTTCTGTAATAATCAACTTGAGAAAGTTCTCAAAAGATATGGAGTAACTCATAAAATCTCCACTGCATATCATCCACAAACAAGTGGACAAGTTGAAAATACCAACCGAGCTTTAAAACGTATTCTAGAAAAAACCGTAGGATCAAATCCGAAGGAATGGTCCATTAAATTGGAGGATGCACTCTGAGCTTTTAGAACAGCCTACAAAACTCCAATTGGAACCACACCTTTTAAACTCGTCTACGGAAAAGCATGTCATCTTCCAGTAGAAATTGAACACAAAGCATTTTGGGCTTTGAAGACATGTAATCTTGATTTACATGAAGCCGGACGTCTACGATTAAGTCAATTAAACGAATTAGAAGAATTAAGACATGAAGCATACGAAAATTCGTTAATCTATAAAGAAAGAACAAAGAAATGGCATGATAAAAGAATCAGAAGTTCAAAAGAATTCAAAGAAGGAGACAGAGTTCTTCTTTTCAATTCACGATTCAAGCTATTTCCTGGAAAATTGAAATCAAGATGGTCTGGACCATTCATAGTCAAAAGAGTTTTTCCATACGGAATGATAGAATTAATAAATTCAAATGGGATTGAATTTAAGGTTAATGGTCACAAAGTTAAACATTACATAGATAGTCCGATGGAAGTCGACAACGAAGTTAATCACAATTTCGATACCACAGCTAACTAAGTGTGGGGAGAATCAAGTCTTTAAAGGATAATATGTATTTTTGTTAGAGTTAGATTGTCTGTTTTCATGTAGTTCTCAAAAATGGAACCCGAATGGTCTTTTCCTAGCAGACCCTAAAGAACTAGTCTTCTCCCCCAATTCTGAATTTTTATTTATTTTTAGGTTTTTACGAAATGAAGACTGCCTGTGAACTAAACCATGGTCTAATGCTACACGCTTTGATCACTAAACGTAATAATGACACACTTTCAAGTGAACTAGTATCAGTAATCAGAGGAAGATTGGACGGAGTAAGAAAAGAATCCAGATGCGAAGATAATAAGTTACAATTTGGTAAAGGAAAATCAAAATCCGCAGCGAAAAGAAGAGCACGACACCTTGAAAGATGTCACAAATGCGGAAAATGGTCACATGGAGGTAAATGTTCAAATAATCAAATCTATTCAAACACCGAATTTGTTACTTTATGCAGAGACGGACCGTTCATATGTTTAGAAGAAAAAACACTGAATGCTCGAGGTTACGCCTATGTAGCTATGGAAAACCAATTAAACCGACTATCTTATGAATGGAATAGATCATATAACTAAGAATACTATCTTACAGGTAAGTCTGTACAGTTTTTATTTTTTATTTTTATTTTTAACCTTTTGATAATAAACGCTAATTTGTTCGCTATAAAGTATTAAATTGGTATTGAATAAAATTAGGTTTGGCGATCGAAATTATTGATATCATTCAAAAATATATTACATCACTGTGAAATTTAACGTTTATTCTTAAGGTATAAATATCTTTAATCAATCAACCCAAAATATTTTAAAAATTCGTCATGAGTTAAATTAGGTCATGGAACCGAAATTACTTTACCGAAAAGAGGGGCGTATATTTTTGATAATATTTGATTGATTAAAGTGGGATAAAAGCCAAAAAGATTTTTAATTTTATTTTTACCATATTTTTAAAATTAATATATAAATATTAAATTAATATTTTGAATTTTGTAAAATCAATATATTTAAGTTTGTAAATATTTGAAAAATTAATCTTTTTAATATAAGTTTGTATGTATAAAAACAAAAATATAATATAAGTTTGGTGTAAATTAATAATATGAATTTTTAATTAAGTTTAATATGAATTTTTAATTTTATGCATTTTAAATTTAAGTTTGGTGTGAATTTAAAAACAAAAATTTACTTTATTTTGCTAAGTTAAAAATATGATTTTTAAAATTCGTCGTGAGTTGAAGACTAGGTCGTTGAACCGAAATTGCTTTACCCGAGGGAGGGACGAGAACTTTTATTATCATTATTTTTAATCTTATTGAATTAAAGTATGCCAAAAACATTAAAAAATCCAAAAATCTTTACTTTTAAAACCGCGCTTTGATTTGATAAATTTTAAAAATTTTGTCGAGGGACAGACTAGGACATCGATCCGAAACGTCCTCATCCTAAAAAGAAACAAATTTTTAAAAATTTTATTAATTTTATGTTTTATTAAGAATAAGGTTTTATAAAAAAAAAAAAAAAAAAAACCTGAAAGTACTGTACCCGGAACCCCATGCGATCGCATGGGGTTTACTCTTCAACCTCATGCGATCGCATGAGGCTGGATTCCAGGCCAGTTTGATAAAAAGAACAGCTCGCTGTTCTGCACAAAAAAGACACACACATATACGAACCAACCCCAAAATCACGTCTAAAATTCGCAATTTTCTACCGTAATTCGTCATTTTTCTTGCTCTAATCATGCCTAGATTCTCATTCTTCAGCAAAATGGTAAAAATTACACCCCTAAACTCTATAAATTCCTAGTTTTTGTGATAATTACCAATTTTTTTACCTAATGCAATTTTGTTAATTTCTAGTGTAATTAGTGTTAAATTGTTAGTATTTTATGCATGTATAACCTAGATTGATGCTATTTAACATGATTTGAAGCCAAAAACTTCAAAAATTTTAGAAATCTAGGGTTTGTGTTCTTGAGCAATTTGGGGCTTTTTGATATAAACAGGTTATGGCCGATTTTTGTCATGAATTATTGCTAAATTGAGTAGTGTAACATGTTTAGATAGTTAAACGATCCAAACATTGATCCTAACCATGATTTTTAGAGATTAAAGTGGACTTTATAAGTCCAAAATTCATGAACTTGATTAATTTGATATATTTGCCATTTGAGACTTGTTTAATTATTAGTAATGACTATTTTGACATGTTATTTGAGTTAAATGCTTATGAATTTTGTATACATTTTCATATGTGCTTATTTGAAAAGTGTAGAATTGTGAAAAATTGTGAAAATGTGTATAAGTTTAATTTTGATTTAACATGTTATAGTGATTGTTTTAAGTTGTTATTTTGCTAACACTAATGCATATTTGGATGCACAAATTTTGTGTTTAACGTGTTTTGCAGAAAGCCGATACGGGAGGTTCAGGAGCATCATCATCTAGACGACCAGCACCAGCACCAGAACCAGAACCAGAAATGCAACACGAACAAGAACATCAACAAGAACCACAACAACAGCCTGATCAGCACATACCTTATTATGATCCGGTACAGTTTATTGATGAATTCATAGTATTCCCAATGAGGCCGCCAGTAGAATTCCCAACGATTCCTGAGCACACTCTGCATCCTAATCTAAGATTTGATAGGATATGGAGAGATTACGAGACATATCAAAGGAACAAATTCAAATTGGTAACAAAAAATGTAGAGGTGCCAAGGGTAATCGATTGGGCCCCTTTAGAAACGGTCCATATAGCTGACCGTGTTAGACAGCTTTTGATACAAAGGTATGGCAGTTCTTCTTTTACAGATTGGGAACGTCTTTTCACCATTCGTAGACCTGTATATAAGGAATGGTGTGTTGAGTTGATGAGTACTGTATCACTTGATACAAATATAGTTAGAATAGATGATAGAAGATTTCTTAGGTTTATCCTTGGCGGTAGGATGTACAGAATGTCCATGCTGGACATGGCCAGGGCCTTACAGATATATACTCCTGGTGAGTTGCTATTACTCGATTGTATAAATTTGATTCATTATGGTGAAAGGGTAGATAGTAACTTTGACGCTGACGCCATTTGGAGGCGTATGTCACATTTTGATGTTTTTACACGAGCAGGAGGACACTCCTATACACATATTGACAGAGCCGAGCTTCGTATTATTCATAGATTTTTGGCTAACTCAATTACACAGAGAGGTCACAATAAAGAAAAAATTACCTTACATGATTTATTCTACCTAAAGTGTATTCGGGATCCTAGAAGCTTTGTCAATATCCCTTACTGTGTTGCTTTTTATTTATCTAAAATGGTAGAGGGAATGCAGGACTGGAGTATAATAGGAGGAGGTATTTTTGTTACTCTCATTGGAGAGTATTTAGGTGTTGATAGGAACCAAGGGGGTCCATTACAGATTTGTAGAGAACAGGTTGAGCCCTTAGGATTGAAAGTTTATGTGGGTGCTAAGGTATTGAAAAGTAGACGTAACCAGGCAGTACCCTATGAGGGATCTCATCCTCAAGTAGAGAGAGGCTCAGACGAGGAAATGGAGGAGGCGGAAGACATTAGGGATGTCTTTCGAAATGCTATTCTTAACGTCCACGTTCGTATAGATGAGGAAGCAATGACGAACGCGGCCAGACATAGTATGTACGAGCAGTGGAACTCCGAGCGAGTATACGAAGATTATAGGCGACGCCAACACGATATCTGGGTAGTTCATCAGCACCAAATCATGAGCCAGCTATCATATCAGGTACCAAATAATTACGTGCCTACTCGACCTGCTCATTTTCCACCACACAGCCCCGATATCCGACCACCCTTTATCCGGTATGACTATAACCAAGCCTATCAGAACACCTATAACCAACAATGGAACCCACCTGATGAGATGAACTGGAACCCCTATCCAGACTGATTTGGTTCCATTTGGTTATTTATATGATTTTTATGTTTTATCTTTTTACTTATTCATGTTTAAACTTATGTTATTGAATATACTTATGTAATCTTTATCATTTTTATTATTATTGTGTACTAATATTTCACATTTAGGATTTGAAAATGGGATATTCAGTCTCATTTCAAATTGCCATGCATGTTTATATTTGTATGTATGTATATTGTAAATTGTACAAAACAGGGTAAAACAGCGCATTTTCAAAGACTGGCATTAAGTTCAGCAAAAGCTACTAATTTTGACGACAAGATGACAAATAAATGTGATGTAACAACAGACGGAATGAACAAATGATATGCACCATTTATCATTCAGCAAACAAACGCCAATATGTTTGGAAACTTTGATAAAATTTAATCATTTTTCTACGCTAATCACCCTCAATAATTTAAATTGTTACTGATTTCTTGCAAATGAGGGCATTGCAAGATCTTAAGTGTGGGAAGGGGTTAAATTCTTTCAGATTTTAAAATTTTTTACTTTATACACTTGGTTACCATTAGAAATACTAGTAAAATAGTAGTTGTATTAGAATCTAGTGCTCTCTGATAATAAAGAACAGCCCTAGTCTTTTATACTGACTACCCAATTCTAGTAAAATTTTTCAAAATTTTCAATTAAATGAACTCAAAATCATGTTTATACATATTTATGAACGATAAAACTAGGTGTTAACACCGAAATTATTTTTACTTCGGAAAGGACATAAATTGAGAAACAAACCAAAATGTTAGAATTCATTTAAAATGGAATAGAGGACAATAAAAAGGAAAATAAAAGCCAAGTGTGGGAAATTTTCACCGAGTTATTCAAAATATATATCACATATTTTTGTACAAATAATTGAAAATACTTTTGTTTTGGACGATAATTAACTGTTTTACCCGATGAAAGAAAAGATGGATCTACACGATGAATCAATTCCATCATTAAAAGGAAGTAAAGTCTTCCGAAAAAGACACGCGCTTCTTGATTTAGGTCATGAAGTTGTCGTCCAGACCAGCTGTAGGTTGATGAAAAATCTAGAAAAGTCATCTCTAAAATCAGCAGGAAATCCACGGACCTCAGCATCAAACAGGGTCGCCAAGTGGCCAGACTTATCCTAACCATGAGAGGATCTGTCTTGTACAATGGGGGGGCACTGTGCAAATTAGCTTGATAAGACTAATAAATCAGATCCCCAGAAAGGATAATCTCCTTAAAGATTAAAAATCAGCTTATAAGCCCGATATTACTCAATCCTTGAGATTGACCTTAAAGATTGAGAATTCAAACTCATGAAATTCAATGATATCTAAACTCGAGCTTGAACGAGAAAATATTTTGATCAAAATTACAAACCGATTTGTTTTCTGAAAACCCATTTTCAATGCGTTCATTACCATTGAACGTAAAATCCTAGGAATTCACCTGGAATTCATTAGGTCACCTGAACCAAATCGGGTGTCAACCGTAAGAACGGTGGTTGCATAGCATGGTCAAAGACAGGACCTTGTGCCAGACCGGAAAATTATAAGGGTGAGCTTTACTATTGCTCCTACAAAGGATAGTAATTGCGTCCGACACGTTATAGACCATAATTAAAAGCATGTCAGGGGACATTGCCTTAACAGTTGCTTGTTCAACGCTTTCCTTTACAACCGGACGGTAGTTTATCGAAAGGTAATATTCGGAGCAAGTATACTGGACATGTTGCTTTCCTAA
Organism: Rutidosis leptorrhynchoides; assembly: GCF_046630445.1. Classification (NCBI taxonomy): domain Eukaryota; kingdom Viridiplantae; phylum Streptophyta; class Magnoliopsida; order Asterales; family Asteraceae; genus Rutidosis; species Rutidosis leptorrhynchoides. The sequence goes on along the minus strand of NC_092335.1, from coordinate 17,752,222 downwards.
TACAAGGTTAGCAAGTGGGTGACACAAAACCATAAGTTTTGAGCTAAAATTTTCAAATCTAAAACCCACCAAACCCACAAAAAGAATTTGCAAACACCGGTGAAGGGTGATTCCGAAAAACTTATCTAGGGTAAAAGCTAGATTTAATTTTCAAAAAAATCAAATGTTTTCATAAAGATCCAATTTCCTAAAGGATCTAAATTTTCATAAGTCATGTGGGACTGTAAACCATATCGTTACTACCATTGTTTATACCGCCGTATTGAAATCACTGATGTACAAAGTGTGAAGAATAAAGAAGTGATTCTAGTATTTCAAGACTATATTGCTTGAGGACAAGCAACACTCAAGTGTGGGAATATTTGATAATGCTAAAAACGAACATATATTTCATAGCATTATCCCTCAAGAAAGACAAACTTTTAGTTGCAATTGTTCTATTTACAAGTGATATTCGTTTAAATAATAAAAGGTGAAGACAAAAGATAGATTTGACGAATTGAAGACGCAAACGACCAAAAAGCTCAAAAGTACAAAATACAATCAATAAGGTTCCAATTATTGATAAGAAACGTCTCAAAATTACAAGAGTACAAGATTCAATACGCAAAGTACAAGATATTAAATTGTACGCAAGGACGTTCGAAAATCCGGAACCGGGACCAGAGTCAACTCTCAACGCTCGACGCAACGGACTAAAAATTTCAAGTGAACTATGCACATGAATATAATATAATATATAATTAATTCTTAAAATTAATATATATATTATATTATATTTAAAAACCGTCGGCATAAAAAAACAAAGACTTTTGAGTCTCCCCAGCTGGCCATGCGATCGCATGGCCTTGAAGGGTAAAGCTCATGCGATCGCATGAGCATCTTTTCCAGATCACAGGCCTATAAAAATCGAGCTTTGGTGTAACACAAAACACATCTTTTTCTATCTCTCAATATATCTATACGTAATATTTATATTTATATTTTAATTTTAATTTTAATTTTAAATCCTAATAATAAGAGTATGTTCGCGAATGTTGTAAGGGTGTAAGTCAAAATTCTGTCCGTGTAACGCTACGCTATTTTTAATCATTGTAAGTTATGTTCAACCTTTTTAATTTAATGTCTCGTAGCTAAGTTTTTATTATGCTCATTTAATTAGAAGTAATCATGATGTTGGGCTAAAAATATTAAAATTGGGTAATTGGGCTTTGTACCATAATTGGGGTTTGGACAAAAGAACGACACTTGTGGAAATTAGACTATGGGCTATTAATGGGCTTTATATTTTTTTAACTAAATGATAGTTTGTTAATTTTAATATAAAGATTTACAATTGGACGTCCCTATAAATAACCATATACACTCAATCGGACACGATGGGCGGGATATTTATATGTACGAATAATTGTTCATTTAACCGGACACGAGAATGGATTAATAGCCACTAGAATTATTAAAACAGGGGTGAAATTATGTACAAGGACACTTGGCATAATTGTTAACAAAGTATTAAAACCTTGGGTTACACTCAGTCGATAACCTGGTGTAATTATTAAACAAAGTATTAAAATCTTGTTACAGTTTAAGTCCACAATTAGTTGGAATATTTAACTTCGGGTATAAGGATAATTTGACGAGGACACTCGCACTTTATATTTATGACTGATGGACTGTTATGGACAAAAACCAGACAGACATATTAAATAATCCAGGACAAAGGACAATTAACCCATGGACATAAAACTAAAATCAACACGTCAAACATCATGATTATGGAAGTTTAAATAAGCATAATTCTTTTATTTCATATTTAATTTCCTTTATTTTATATTTAATTGCACTTCTAATTATCGCACTTTTATTTATTGTTATTGTATTTAATTGCACTTTTAATTATCGTACTTTTTAATTATCGCAAGTTTATTTTATCGCACTTTTATTTATAGCAATTTCATTATCGTTATTTACTTTACATTAAGTCTTGTATTTATTTTTAATTTTGGTTTTAACTGCGACTAAAGTTTTAAAATCGACAAACCGGTCATTAAACGGTAAAAACCCCCCTTTATAATAATAATATTACTTATATATATATTTGTATTTTTATAAATTTAAACTAATATAGCGTTAAGCTTTGTGAAAAAGATTCCCTGTGGAACGAACCGGACTTATTAAAAACTACACTACTGTACGATTAGGTACACTGCCTATAAATGTTGTAGCAAGGTTTAAGTATATCCATTCTATAAATAAATAAATATCTTGTGTAAAATTGTATCGTATTTAATAGTATTTCCTTGTAAAATATAAGCTATTTTATATACACCTCGCATAACATCAGTATGAAATATTCTCTCTTTATTCCATTGTTAGCTCAATACTGAGACAATCTTTTGTCAAATGTGGTCCTCCACACTGCTCACAACTAATTCGTATTGAGTGGATATCTTTAGTCATCTTTTCCATTCGTCTCTCGACAGCATCTATCTTTGCGAAAATGGAATCTAAATCATGGCTAGAATCGGCTCTAGCTGCTTTAGATGGTCTAACGATATCTTTTTCTTGGTGCCACTCATGTGAGTGGGAAGCAGTGTTATCAATAATTTTGTAAGCATCAGTTTCTGTTTTCTTCATAATAGAACTACCAGCTGCTATGTCTATGTCTTTCCTTGTAGTGATGTCGCATCCTTGGTAGAATATTTGTACTATTTGACAAGTGTCTAAACCATGTTGCGGACATCCTCTCAATAACTTTCCAAACCTTGTCCACGCCTCATATAGAGTTTCATTTGAATTTTACTTGAACGTAACAATTTCTCCTTGAAGTCTTACTGCTTTAGATGCCGAAAAGAATTGTTTAAGAAAATTTTCAACTAAAACGTCCCATGTATCAATCGCCCCTTCAGGTAACGATTCCAACCAATCTTTGGCTTCTCCCTTTAAAGTCCAGGGAAATAACATGAGATATATCTGTTCATCCTCCACTTCTCTTATTTTAAATAGTGTGCAGATCCTATTAAAGGTACGAAGATGTTCATTTGGATCTTCTTTCGGCGCATCACTAAATTGGCATTGATTAGTTACCATGTGTAGGATTTGTCCTTTGATTTCATAATCTGGCGCATTAATGTCTGGATGAGTAATTGCGTGACCTTGGCCAGTGCGTTTAGCTCGCATTCGGTCTTCCATACTTAAAGGTTCCAGATTTTCCATAATTGAATTTATTGAATCTGAATCACTAGAGGATTCTGATTTAATGGTTCGTTCCTCAACAATTTCTGTTTGAATGATTGGTGGTTCCGGAGGAAAGATTAATGGTTCAGGATCTATGAATTGTCCCTGAATATTCTCCGGATTCTCAATTGTGAGGTCGGGTTCAAAAAATGGATTATCGGAAATTTGAATTGGAGTACTTGGTTGACTGGATGATGATTCTAAAGAAAAATCAACGGCGACAATATTTGCTAGATGTCTTGATTGAGTTACAGGTAGTGAACGTACAAAAGGTGGTGAACGTCTTGCTCGGTGCATTCATTGAATATCCTATTATTTTTTAAAAAGAAAGAAAAATTATATAAGTTATCCAATTAATAGACTTTTCTGATTTTGCCCACGTTTCGAATAGTCAAAAGATGCAGCAGAGGGGCAGGATTCGTTTGGTCTCAATATAATTGAGTACTGTTTGGCTCCAATAACCCGGTCCACGTACAAATCCAACTATTACTACGAACCAGAAAATCTTGATTGAAATGACCCGTCCTAATCCATCCGGACGAAGTCCATATTGATTACAAACGATTCACAATAGTTGATTACATCGCGAGGTACTTGACCTCTATATGATACATTTTACAAACATTGCATTCATTTTTAAAAGACAAACTTTCATTTACATCGACATTTAACAGCATGCATACCATTTTATAATATATCCATCTATAATTGACTTAATAATAATCTTGATGAACTCAATGACTCGAATGCAACGTCTTTTGAAATATGTAATGAATGACTCCAAGTAATATCTCTAAAATGAGCAAATGCACAGCGGAAGATTTCTTTCGTACCTGAGAATAAACATGCTTTAAAGTGTCAACCAAAAGGTTGGTGAGTTCATTATTTTAACATAAATAATCATTTCCATCATTTTAATAGACCACAAGATTTCATATTTCCATTTCTCATAATCATACGTCCCATGCATAGAGACAAAAATATCATTCATATGGATTGAACACCTGGTAACCGACATTCACAATATGTATATAAGAATATCCCCATCATTCCGGGATCCTCCTTCGGACATGATATAAATTTCGAAGTACTAAAGCATCCGGTACTTTGGATGGGGCTTGTTGGGCCCGATAGATCTATCTTTAGAGTTCGCGTCAATTAGGGTATCTCTTCCCTAATTCTTAGATTACCAGACTTTAATAAAAAGGGGCATTTTCGATTTCGATAATTCAACCATAGAATGTAGTTTCAATTACTTGTGTCTATTTCGTCAAACATTTATAAAAGCGCATGTATTCTCAGTCCCAAAAATATAAAGGGTAAAAAGGCAAATGAAACTCACCTAATGTATTTTGTAGTAAAAATACATATAACGACATTAAACAACTGAACAATGCAGGGTTGGCCTCGGATTCACGAACCTATATCAATTGTATATCTATTAAAACATATAATGGAAATCACATAATTTCTTTTATTAATTATATATTATTTATGTGTTTGTAGTTTATATAATGTATATTAAATTCCATTTAAAAATATATACTTATATTATATCTTAAAGTATACGTTATATATATTTATTGTATATATATTTAAAATGATTAGAATCTATACATTTAGTTATTTTAATATATCCATGTATATATTTAGTATTATATTAAAAATATCGAATTTGTTGTATGTCGGTATTTATATAAGAAATGTTAATATGTCTTGTATATAGTTATATAGATTATTAATATAGTTGTAGTATATATAATAAGTAGGTTTTATGTACCAAATATCTATTTGTTAAAAATGATAGTTTTGATATTAATGATTTTACTAATAATAGTCTACTAATAATAACTTTATTAATGATGATAATACTAATAATAAGAATGATAATGATAATAATGATAGTACATATGTTAATAATGATTCTAATAATACTAATAAGTACATAATGATACTAATACTAATATTAATAATAATAATAATAATAGTTTGTGTTATTTTGATAATAATAATAATCCTAATCATAATAATAGTAATAATACATATATTAGTAATAATGATAATGATAAAGATTATAATTTTAGTAACAATAACAATAATAATAATTTTGGTAATGAAATCTACCTTCAAAAGCCCTTCTAAAAAAAATAAGTCCCGAACCGAATTTGAACCCGAGACCTCTCGCTCACCCACCAACACCCTTAACCATTCTGCCATTCATGTCTTTCTTATTTATTATGCAACCCAAATATATATATATCTAATATCTATTTCAACTTGAATCATCTTCTTCATCTTCTACCTTAAATCAAACGGGGGCAAAAACTCAACAACAATCGAACGGGTTTTCATTTATGACTTGTAAACAACATGAAATAAAAAAAAATGTGTTCATGATATAAAAAAAATGAGAAAAAAAACAAAAAAAAAATCCTACTGCTTGCTTGTAGCCAAGAAAAAAAAAATTTGTTTTCAATTTTGAGTTCGTTTTGGACAATCTTTACAACATGAAACATGTTTCAAATCATTCCTAAAAACTATTGAAATCGTCAATTGAACTTAAAACATCAAAAAAGCTCTAATTTCTCCAAGAACAAAACAGTTGACTTTTGACAATTTAACTTTGACTCGCAAATTCGAATTCGTTATTAAGAATTGAAACTTGAGATTTTGCAGGAAGTTTAAGTAAATGATTCCTAACAACTCTGCATTTTTAGTTTTTGAAATTTGTTTCGAATTTACGTTAGTGTATATTACTGTGAAGAACTCAAGAACTCAAAAATTGATTTTTAGATTAAGAGTGTTATAGGTTATGATTACAACATGAATTGTGTTGCAAATCATTCCTATAAACTTTATGGATCATCAAATTAACCGGAGATATCAAAACAAACTCGAATTTGATTCAAGAACACTTAGTTGACTTTGAAAACCAAAACTTTGACTCTCAAATTAAAAATTGATAGAAAGAATTGAAGATTGAAAACTTACAGATAGTTTAGATAGACGATTCCTAATAAGACTGCATTATTACATTTTGGAAATTCATTCGAAATCAAAATATGGTGAAAAAGATGAATGTACAGAGTGTCGAGCTTATTTTGTGATTTTTATGTTTTACTTAATGAATTGCAGAATAATTCTTTTATAGAGTGATTGTATTGATCCTAATTGAGTTGTTAAATGGACATCTAACAGATTATAGACAAGAAGTACCTACACTATTGATCAAATGAATAAAAAAATTAAACAGATAGTTACTTCTAACCAATTTTGTATCTGTATGTAAATTTTATATGTAAAATAATAATAATAATAATAATAATAATAATAATAATAATAATAATAACAATAATAATAATAATAATAATAATAATAATAATAATAATAATAATAATAATAATAATAATAATAATAATATCCAAATTAAATTTATCTAATGTCATCTTAAATTTTATCTCTTTTACACTAGATTTAATTATACAAATATTAATATCTATACTAGTAGTAATAAAATTAATGATAACAATATTAATATAACAATTACATTTTTAAATTTGTAATTACAATCATATCATTTTTATATTTATATATATACATATATATTTTAACCACTATATATTCAATTACGTTTTCAAGTATTAAATAGATAACTATATTATATATATATATATATATATATATATATATATATATATATATATATATATATATATATATATATATATATATATATATATATATATATATATATATATATATATATATAATATAAACTTAAGGTACTCATTTAATGTTGACAAGTTATGTTCAAAATCATTTATATTCAATTTATCCTATATATCAAGTTTTATTTATTTTAAGTTATTTTTCCAATAACTAAATCACTTATTAGTTCATTAATTTATTTAATTTATTATATATAATTATTTATATCTATCTTTCTGTTTACAATTTAAAGGATCGTGAATCGTCGGGAATAGTCAAAGGCAATTGATTACATGCATATAGTTTCCAAAAATTTTGAGACTCCACATTACAGACTTTGCTTATTATGTCGAAATCATATAAAGATTAAGTTTAATTTGGTCGAAAATTGCAGGGTCGTCACAGTACCTACCAGTTAAAGAAATTTCGTCCCGAAATTTGGGTGAGATGGTCATGGCTAACAATAAAAATGTTTTCATGACGAATATGAGTTGATAAATTGAGTTTTATCATCATTGAGTAATATGGATAAAAATAATTCGATTATTCGAAGAGTACTAATGAAGCTATCACCAAAGAGTGAAATAGGAAAGTAAATATTCATCTTAACTTTCGACAGAGTCAGGGTTGAATTCCGAAATTCAAGGGATTTAAAGAAAATCTTTGTAATCTATAAGATTTGATTCTTCGGTAAATAATAAAATTAGGATTCTCTTTAATTTAATGCGATCATCTGCCTCGATCGCTTCGCTATAAATTAACCTCTTTCGTTCCTTTTATTTTCATCACTCATATACTTTCTTCCTCAATCTATTCTCTTAAGGATTGTGAAAATGCTCAATCCAGTTCTAATTCTGAATATTATTCTGGTCATTGCAACAATAATTTTTCTTTCATTTGCCAACAAAAGAATTCTTTACTTCTATTACGCTCTAGGGATTATTGTATTCCTGATCCTCCCGTGTCTTTATCTTGCTATTCGTATAGACATACACGGTTTATGATCTTTCTTGTTTGCTGAGATTTATACTCCAATTTGTATTTCGAGGCTCTATGTTTTTGTTTTCTCCCCGACCTCAAGTAAAGCGATTAAGACGTCTCGAATTCGTACGTATAAAATTTTGAATGAACATAACTTAATGTTCTAAGCGGAATGGAAAGGTAATAGCACAATTTAATTTGTTAAATTACCAGAAGTTACAGAAAAGACAGGACCATCAAGAAAATATTTTCTTGATATGTTTAGAGGTTAAGTAGAATGAAAGAATCGTGTAACATAGCACATAATGATGGTACTGTGAATCATCACATTCTATTAGAAACTCAGCATGACTTACTGTAATATAATCACGTTGATCAAGTGTCATTATATTATACTAACTCATGCATCAGTTCCCAACATTACTTTAATAACATTTATATTTTAAGCTCGAAAGTTTACAGAATATAGAAACTAACAGTTTCTATATGATGTAATACTGATAGCACGAAGAGATTAATGATTTCAGATAAGAATAGTTATAAAAAAATATCTCTAGAAATATGGAGGATATTTATAATGAAAGATACGATAATATCTCGGGATATCTAAGATCAGCGGATGATAGAAACTATTGTCTGCAAGGGTTTAGAGTAAGGAGCAAGATGTTCACTAAAGACTTTAGCAGACATTGAATCATTTAGATTCTTTGAAGTCAAACTTATTCTTTGTGATTTATCCACGGATTTCCTCATAGTTTCACATAATCTGCTTTTCGGTACTAAATTATCTCTTGAATGTTTCCAATATAATGATACACAGGAAGCACGAAGAGGTATATAATTTCGGACGAGAATATTTATGAAAATATCCTCAGAAATATCGAAGATATTGATGATGATATTTTGGAATTTCTAAGTTCGATGGTTGATGGAGAAATATTTTTCGCAAGATTTTAACATGACTTCGGGGCAAGATATTCTCTAAAGATTTCAACGGATCCAGACTTATCTGGATTCTTTGAATATACGGTATGGTCCTTGTATTTGTCCTTGGTCTCCTTCATGGTTAACTCTATCCATTTTCCAGTTCCAACGTTTCTGAGCTTTTCCAACATACTATTCTTTATCATCAAACTTCCGATGATTAAGGTCATTTACCGTTGTCTATGGTTTCTGCTGCTTCATTCAGCTTTTTCAACATTCAGAGTATTGATTTGTGACTGAGTGCTTGTCAGAATTTCAGAATGAGAGATCATAATCCTAAGATATAAATGTCATACATATAACTGTTGATGTAGATATACTGTGAGTTTTCAAAGTACGGATTGCTGATTCCCGGTAATTGGTATGGCAGTTCTCGTTACAAAATGCGAATGAGTATATGATAGGGTTTCAATGAATAAATATAATGATTTGTCAGAGAGATTTAAGCCAAGAAGCAACGAGGTTGCTGGTACGTCTGCTGGTAATATGGTGGAATATAAAAGAATCCTCCGGTATCAAAATGGTAATCGTATATATCAGGATTATAGTAAGGCTACTTCAAATGAAAAGTCGAAGTTGACTTGCTGGAGCTGTGACAAAATTAGCTAATTTGGAAAGGGATTGCAAAGTTATTTTCGGTAATAACAACGCCAAAGGAGCTAGCACAGATACGTGTCAAATGTTTACTCAGGTTCCGAGTGTTTTCAGGTGCATAACTATATGCATCAATCTTTTCTTCCGTAGATGAAGTACGGTTGGTTCATCCTCTCGATTGAGGTGTTTTCAAGAATCATGCAAGGTTTGAACACAGATTGTAATCGTTAAGATACAAATGAGGTTAAGATGAAATCAAGTGGCAAACTTGAAGAATTATTTAGTTTCATATATTATAATCAATATTTTAATTCATTTTAATTGTCCAATGTCATTAGTCCACAGTCGATAATTTAATATATAATATTCGAATTAATTAATACGTATCGTGACCCGTGTACATGTCTCAGACTCGATCACAACTCAAAATATATATATATAGATGGGTCGATATGATATGTCAAAACATTGTATACGTGTCCCGATATTTAAAATGCGTAAATAACAGAATGACGATAAATAAAGTGCGTAAAATAAATAACATAAATTAAATGACGATAAATAAAATTGCGAGAATGTAAATTGCGAGAATGTAAATTGCGATAATTAAATTGTAATAAATAAAATGTAACCAGTTTGCTAGGAACAGTTAGCGTGGATTCTTAACAAAATTCTTCTCATAGTTAAATTGTTTATTTCTAACAAGTTTTATTTTGTCCAATGTTTTCTTCATTATGCCACTTGTTGAATTCTGATAAATCAAAATCCCAATATGAATTTGGATGAATATGGTTATTATGTGGTGAACGAATACGTATATCGGTGGTTGTAAGTAGGATAGTAAATGACCGTTGAATCAGTTTTGAAGAATGTACAATGTAATTTATTAATGTGAAATCTAAATATTCATCGGGTATTACCTACCCGTTAAAATATTTTTACCATTAACAGTTTGCACAAAAGAATTTTTAATTACAATCTTTATGAAAACATATATACATATATATTTTCTTCAGATGTAATCATGGATTTAATGAGTTAATATGATATTAAACTCATTTGATTTACCGTTAGAATAAGAATATATAATCTCCAAAACATTAGAGATTACTTGATCGCCATGAAGAACGAAGATAATTGATGTAGAACGATACGTAGAACGATGATTATACTTGAGGTACAGAGTGAGATGTTGAGGCATGGATTGTTGATGGTACTGGTACTGTTATTGATGGTACTGTTGATGCCGGTGATGTTGCTGAAGCTGGTAAATTTTACACTATCTTTTCCAAGGCTACAACTCGGGCGTGAAGCTCGTTGACTTCTTCTATTATACTAAGATGATTGTCGGTTCGAATGAGCAGATGAATGAGGTTTAGAATCTGAGATAGTATATGATTGTGACGAGACACTCTGGAAATGAGAGAGAAAATGGTGTCTCGAACAGGTTCGCCGGTAAACGCTTCAGGTTCATTGTCAAGAGGTGAATTCGTTTGATGGAAGGGATCGCCTTCTTCGCGTCTCCATTGATTAAGTCGACTACGAACCCATCAGATGAATTGGGGATGACTGATTGATTGATTCATTCCGGTGACGCTGATAGGTGAAACTCCATATCGGAATAGCTGTCGGAATCCGAGGAATTCGAACTGCTTGAGGGATTCATCTCGTACGATCAGATGAAGGATTTTCGATAAGAAATAGATTATAGGATGTAGATTAGTACCCTACAATACATAATTTACATATGCATATATAATACTTAAATCCCATAAATTACGGAGGAATCTACGGAAGCTGTCAGGCAAAGGTAACAATAACAGATACGCTAAGATATGAACTTATCTATACACTGTCTATGCAATAGAGGCAGTAAGACGTGTCTAGAATTTAAGGATGATAAGCAAATAATTTTCGACACTAAATGATAAGCAAAACTTTTGACATGCAGACACGGTCGAAGTCCAGACTCACTAATGCATCCTAACGACTTATCAGTTAGACACACTAATGCAGACCTGGTTCGCTAAGACCACCGCTCTGATACCAACTGAAATGACCCATCCTAATCCATCCGGACGAAGTCCATATTGATTACAAACGATTCACAATAGTTGATTACATCGCGAGGTACTTGACCTCTATATGATACATTTTACAAACATTGCATTCGTTTTTAAAAGACAAACTTTCATTTACATCGACAGTTAACAGCATGCATACCATTTTATAATATATCCATCTATAATTGACTTAATAATAATCTTGATGAACTCAACGACTCGAATGCAACGTCTTTTGAAATATGTAATGAATGACTCCAAGTAATATCTCTAAAATGAGCAAATGCACAGCGGAAGATTTCTTTCGTACCTGAGAATAAACATGCTTTAAAGTGTCAACCAAAAGGTTGGTGAGTTCATTATTTTAACATAAATAATAATTTCCATCATTTTAATAGACCACGAGATTTCATATTTCCATTTCTCATAATCATACGTCCCATGCATAGAGACAAAAATATAATTCATATGGATTGAACACCTGGTAACCGACATTCACAATATGTATATAAGAATATCCCCATCATTCCGGGATCCTCCTTCGGACATGATATAAATTTTGAAGTACTAAAGCATTCGGTACTTTGGATGGGGCTTGTTGGGCCCGATAGATCTATCTTTAGAGTTCGCGTCAATTATGGTATCTCTTCCCTAATTCTTAGATTACCAGACTTTAATAAAAAGGGGCATATTCGATTTCGATAATTCAACCATAGAATGTAGTTTCAATTACTTGTGTCTATTTCGTCAAACATTTATAAAAGCGCATGTATTCTCAGTCCCAAAAATATAAAGGGTAAAAAGGCAAATGAAACTCACCTAATGTATTTTGTAGTAAAAATACATATAACGACATTAAACAACTGAACAATGCAGGGTTGGCCTCGGATTCACGAACCTATATCAATTGTATATCTATTAAAACATATAATGGAAATCACATAATTTCCTTTATTAATTATATATTATTTATGTGTTTGTAGTTTATATAATGTATATTAAATTCCATTTAAAAATATATACTTATATTATATCTTAAAGTATACGTTATATATATTTATTGTATAAATATTTAAAATGATTAGAATCTATACATTTAGTTATATTAATATATCCATGTATATATTTAGTATTATATTAAAAATATCGAATTTGTTGTATGTCGGTATTTATATAAGAAATGTTAATATGTCTTGTATATAGTTATATAGATTATTAATATAGTTGTAGTATATATAATAAGTAGGTTTTATGTACCAAATATCTATTTGTTAAAAATGATAGTTTTGATATTAATGATTTTACTAATAATAGTCTACTAATAATAACTTTATTAATGATGATAATACTAATAATAAGAATGATAATGATAATAATGATAGTACATATGTTAATAATGATTCTAATAATACTAATAAGTACATAATGATACTAATACTAATAATAATAATAATAATAATAATAATAATAATAATAATAATAATAGTTTGTGTTATTTTGATAATAATAATAATCCTAATCATAATAATAGTAATAATACATATATTAGTAATAATGATAATGATAAAGATTATAATTTTAGTAACAATAACAATAATAATAATTTTGGTAATGAAATCTACCTTCAAAAGCCCTTCTAAAAAAAATAAGTCCCGAACCGGATTTGAACCCGAGACCTCTCGCTCACCCACCAACACCCTTAACCATTCTGCCATTCATGTCTTTCTTATTTATTATGCAACCCAAATATATATATATCTAATATCTATTTCAACTTGAATCATCTTCTTCATCTTCTACCTTAAATCAAACGGGGGCAAAAACTCAACAACAATCGAACGGGTTTTCATTTATGACTTGTAAACAACATGAAACAAAAAAAAAATGTGTTCATGATATAAAAAAAATGAGAAAAAAAACAAAAAAAAATCCTACTGCTTGCTTGTAGCCAAGAAAAAAAAAATTTTGTTTTCAATTTTGAGTTCGTTTTGGACAATCTTTACAACATGAAACATGTTTCAAATCATTCCTAAAAACTATTGAAATCGTCAATTGAACTTAAAACATCAAAACAAGCTCTAATTTCTTCAAGAACAAAACAGTTGACTTTTGACAATTTAACTTTGACTCGCAAATTCGAATTCGTTATTAAGAATTGAAACTTGAGATTTTGCAGGAAGTTTAAGTAAATGATTCCTACCAACTCTGCATTTTTAGTTTTTGAAATTTGTTTCGAATTTACGTTAGTGTATATTACTGTGAAGAACTCAAGAACTCAAAAATTGATTTTTAGATTAAGAGTGTTATAGGTTATGATTACAACATGAATTGTGTTGCAAATCATTCCTATAAACTTTATGGATCATCAAATTAACTGGAGATATCAAAACAAACTCGAATTTGATTCAAGAACACTTAGTTGACTTTGAAAACCAAAACTTTGACTTTCAAATTAGAAATTGATAGAAAGAATTGAAGATTGAAAACTTACAGATAGTTTAGATAGACGATTCCTAATAAGACTGCATTATTACATTTTGGAAATTCATTCGAAATCAAAATATGGTGAAAAAGATGAATGTACAGAGTGTCGAGCTTATTTTGTGATTTTTATGTTTTACTTAATGAATTGCAGAATAATTCTTTTATAGAGTGATTGTATTGATCCTAATTGAGTTGTGAAATGGACATCTAACAAATTATAGATAAGAAGTACCTACACTATTGATCAAATGAATAAAAAAATTAAACAGATAGTTACTTCTAACCAATTTTGTATCTGTATGTAAATTTTATATGTAAAATAATAATAATAATAATAATAATAATAATAATAATAATAATAATAATAATAATAATAATAATAATAATAATAATAATAATAATAATAATATCCAAATTAAATTTATCTAATGTCATCTTAAATTTTATCTCTTTTACACTAGATTTAATTATACAAATATTAATATCTATACTAGTAGTAATAAAATTAATGATAACAATATTAATATAACAATTACATTTTTAAATTTGTAATTACAATCATATCATTTTTATATTTATATATATACCTATATATTTTAACCACTATATATTCAATTATGTTTTCAAGTATTAAATAGATAACTATATTATATATATATATATATATATATATATATATATATATATATATATATATATATATATATATATATGTATATATATATGTATATATATATATGTATGTATATATATATATATATGTATATATATATATATATATATATATATACATTTTTAAATTTGTAATTACAATCATATCATTTTTATATTTATATATATACCTATATATTTTAACCACTATATATTCAATTATGTTTTCAAGTATTAAATAGATAACTATATTATATATATGTATATATATATATATGTATATATATATATATATATGTATATATATATATGTATATATATATGTATATATATATATATATATATATATATATATATATATATATATATATATATATATATATATATATATATATATATATATATATATATAAAATATAAACTTAAGGTACTCATTTAATGTTGACAAGTTATGTTCAAAATCATTTATATTCAATTTATCCTATATATCAAGTTTTATTTATTTTAAGTTATTTTTCCAATAACTAAATCAATTATTAGTTCATTAATTTATTTAATTTATTATATATAATTATTTATATCTATCTTTCTGTTTACAATTTAAAGGATCGTGAATCGTCGGGAATAGTCAAAGGCAATTGATTACATGCATATAGTTTCCAAAAATTTTGAGACTCCACATTACAGACTTTGCTTATCATGTCGAAATCATATAAAGATTAAGTTTAAATTTGGTCAAAAATTGCAGGGTCGTCACAGTACCTACCAGTTAAAGAAATTTCGTCCCGAAATTTGGGTGAGATGGTCATGGCTAACAATAAAAATGTTTTCATGACGAATATGAGTTGATAAATTGAGTTTTATCATCATTGAGTAATATGGATAAAAATAATTCGATTATTGGAAGAGTACTAATGAAGCTATCACCAAAGAGTGAAATAGGAAAGTAAAGATTCATCTAAACTTTCGACAGAGTCAGGGTTGAATTCCGAAATTCAAGGGATTTAAAGAAAATCTTTGTAATCTATAAGATTTGATTCTTTGGTAAATAATAAAATTAGGATTCTCTTTAATTTAATGCGGTCATCTGCCTCGATCGCTTCGCTATAAATTAACCTCTTTCGTTCCTTTTATTTTCATCACTCATATACTTTCTTCCTCAATCTATTCTCTTAAGGATTGTGAAAATGCTCAATCCAGTTCTAATTCTGAATATTATTCTGGTCATTTCAACAATAATTCTTCTTTCATTTGCCAATAAAAGAATCTGTTTACTTCTATTACGCTCTAGGGATTATTGTATTCCTGATCCTCCCGTGTCTTTAGCTTGCTATTCGTATAGACATACACGGTTTATGATCTTTCTTGTTTGCTGAGATTTATACTCCAATTTGTATTTCGAGGCTCTATGTTTTTGTTTTCTCCCCGACCTGAAGTAAAGCGATTAAGACGTCTCGAATTCGTACGTATAAAATTTTGAATGAACATAACTTAATGTTCTAAGCGGAAAGGAAAGGTAATAGCACAATTTAATTTGTTAAATTACCAGAAGTTACAGAAAAGACAGGACCATCAAGAAAATATTTTCTTGATATGTTTAGAGGTTAAGTAGAATGAAAGAATCGTGTAACATAGCACATAATGATGGTACTGTGAATCATCACATTCTATTAGAAACTCAGCATGACTTACTATAATATAATCACGTTGATCAAGTGTCATTATATTATACTAACTCATGCATCAGTTCCCAACATTACTTTAATAACATTTATATTTTAAGCTCGAAAGTTTACAGAATATAGAAACTAACAGTTTCTATATGATGTAATACTGATAGCACGAAGAGATTAATGATTTCAGATAAGAATAGTTATAAAAAATATCTCTAGAAATATGGAGGATATTTATAATGAAAGATACGATAATATCTCGGGATATCTAAGATCAGCGGATGATAGAAACTATTGTCTGCAAGGGTTTAGAGTAAGGAGCAAGATGTTCACTAAAGACTTTAGCAGACATTGAATCATTTGGATTCTTTGAAGTCAAACTTATTCTTTGTGATTTGTCCACGGATTTCCTCATAGTTTCACATAATCTGCTTTTCGGTACTAAATTATCTCTTGAATGTTTCCAATATAATGATACACAGGAAGCACGAAGAGGTATATAATTTCGGACGAGAATATTTATGAAAATATCCTCAGAAATATTGAAGATATTGATGATGATATTTTGGAATTTATAAGTTCGATGGTTGATGGAGAAATATTTTTCGCAAGATTTTAACATGACTTCGGGGCAAGATATTCTCTAAAGATTTCAACGGATCCAGAATTATCTGGATTCTTTGAATATACGGTATGGTCCTTGTATTTGTCCTTGGTTTCCTTCATGGTTAACTCTATCCATTTTCCAGTTCCAACGTTTCTGAGCTTTTCCAACATACTATTCTTTATCATCAAACTTCCGATGATTAAGGTCGTTTACCGTTGTCTATGGTTTCTGCTGCTTCATTCAGATTTTTCAACATTCAGAGTATTGATTTGTAACTGAGTGCTTGTCAGAATTTCAGAATGAGAGATCATAATCCTAAGATATAAATGTCATACATATAACTGTTGATGTAGATATACTGTGAGTTTTCAAAGTACGGATTGCTGATTCCCGGTAATTGGTATGGCAGTTCTCGTTACAAAATGCGGATGAGTATATGATAGGGTTTCAATGAATAAATATAATGATTTGTCAGGGAGATTTAAGCCAAGAAGCAACGAGGTTGCTGGTACGTCTGCTGGTAATATGGTGGAATATAAAAGAATCCTCCGGTATCAAAAGGGTAATCGTATATATCAGGATTATAGTAAGGCTACTTCAAATGAAAAGTCGAAGTTGACTTGCTGGAGCTGTGACAAAATTAGCTAATTTGGAAAGGGATTGCAAAGTTATTTTCGGTAATAACAACGCCAAAGGAGCTAGCACAGATACGTGTCAAATGTTTACTCAGGTTCCGAGTGTTTTCAGGTGCATAACTATATGCATCAATCTTTTCTTCCGTAGATGAAGTACGGTTGGTTCATCCTCTCGATTGAGGTGTTTTCAAGAATCATGCAAGGTTTGAACACAGATTGTAATCGTTAAGATATAAATGAGGTTAAGATGAAATCATGTGGCAAACTTGAAGAATTATTTAGTTTCATATATTATAATCAATATTTTAATTCATTTTAATTGTCCAATGTCATTAGTCCACAGTCGATAATCCACAGTTAACAGTTCAATAATTCATATATAATTTAATATATAATATTCGAATTAATTAATACGTATCGTGACCCGTGTACATGTCTCATACTCGATCACAACTCAAAATATATATATATATATAGATGGGTCGATATGATATGTCAAAACATTGTATACGTGTCCCGATATTTAAAATGCGTAAATAACAGAATGACGATAAATAAAGTGCGTAAAATAAATAACCTAAATTAAATGACGTTAAATAAAATTGCGAGAATGTAAATTGCGAGAATGTAAATTGCGATAATTAAATTGTAATAAATAAAATGTAACCAGTTTGCTAGGAACAGTTAGCGTGGATTCTTAACAAAATTCTTCTCATAGTTAAATTGTTTATTTCTAACAAGTTTTATTTTGTCCAATGTTTTCTTCATTATGCCACTTGTTGAATTCTGATAAATCAAAATCCCAATATGAATTTGGATGAATATGGTTATTATGTGGTGAATGGATACGTATATCGGTGGTTGTAAGTAGGATAGTAAATGACCGTTGAATCAGTTTTGAAGAATGTACAATGTAATTTATTAATGTGAAATCTAAATATTCATCGGGTATTACCTACCCGTTAAAATATTTTTACCATTAACAGTTTGCACAAAAGAATTTTTAATTACAATCTTTATGAAAACATATATACATATATATTTTCTTCAGATGTAATCATGGATTTAATGAGTTAATATGATATTAAACTCATTTGATTTACCGTTAGAATAAGAATATATAATCTCCAAAACATTAGAGATTACTTGATCGCCATGAAGAACGAAGATAATTGATGTAGAACGATACGTAGAACGATGATTATACTTGAGGTACAGAGTGAGATGTTGAGGCATGGATTGTTGATGGTACTGGTACTGTTATTGATGGTACTGTTGATGCCGGTGATGTTGCTGAAGCTGGTAAATTTTGCACTATCTTTTCCAAGGCTACAACTCGGGCGTGAAGCTCGTTGACTTCTTCTATTATACTAAGATGATTGTCGGTTCGAACGAGCAGATGAATGAGGTTTAGAATCTGAGATAGTATATGATTGTGACGAGACACTCTGGAAATGAGAGAGAAAATGGTGTCTCGAACAGGTTCGCCGGTAAACGCTTCAGGTTCATTGTCAAGAGGTGAATTCGTTTGATGGAAGGGATCGCCTTCTTCGCGTCTCCATTGATTAAGTCGACTACGAACCCATCAGATGAATTGGGGATGACTGATTGATTGATTCATTCCGGTGACGCTGATAGGTGAAACTCCATATCAGAATAGCTGTCGGAATCCGAGGAATTCGAACTGCTTGAGGGATTCATCTCGTACGATCAGATGAAGGATTTTCGATAAGAAATAGATTATAGGATGTAGATTAGTACCCTACAATACATAATTTACATATGCATATATAATACTAAAATCCCATAAATTACGGAGGAATCTACGGAAGCTGTCAGGCAAAGGTAACAATAACAGATACGCTAAGATATGAACTTATCTATACACTGTCTATGCAATAGAGGCAGTAAGACGTGTCTAGACTTTAAGGATGATAAGCAAATAATTTTCGACACTAAATGATAAGCAAAACTTTTGACATGCAGACACGGTCGAAGTCCAGACTCACTAATGCATCCTAACGACTTATCAGTTAGACACACTAATGTAGACCTGGTTCGCTAAGACCACCGCTCTGATACCAACTGAAATGACCCGTCCTAATCCATCCGGACGAAGTCCATATTGATTACAAACGATTCACAATAGTTGATTACATCGCGAGGTACTTGACCTCTATATGATACATTTTACAAACATTGCATTCGTTTTTAAAAGACAAACTTTCATTTACATTGACAGTTAACAGCATGCATACCATTTTATAATATATCCATCTATAATTGACTTAATAATAATCTTGATGAACTCAACAACTCGAATGCAACGTCTTTTGAAATATGTAATGAATGACTCCAAGTAATATCTCTAAAATGAGCAAATGCACAGCGGAAGATTTCTTTCGTACCTGAGAATAAACATGCTTTAAAGTGAGAACCAAAAGGTTGGTGAGTTCATTATTTTAACATAAATAATCATTTCCATCATTTTAATAGACCACAAGATTTCATATTTCCATTTCTCATAATCATACGTCCCATGCATAGAGACAAAAATATCATTCATATGGATTGAACACCTGGTAACCGACATTCACAATATGTATATAAGAATATCCCCATCATTCCGGGATCCTCCTTCGGACATGATATAAATTTCGAAGTACTAAAGCATCCGGTACTTTGGATGGGGCTTGTTGGGCCCGATAGATCTATCTTTAGAGTTCGCGTCAATTAGGGTATCTCTTCCCTAATTCTTAGATTACCAGACTTTAATAAAAAGGGGCATTTTCGATTTCGATAATTCAACCATAGAATGTAGTTTCAATTACTTGTGTCTATTTCGTCAAACATTTATAAAAGCGCATGTATTCTCAGTCCCAAAAATATAAAGGGTAAAAAGGCAAATGAAACTCACCTAATGTATTTTGTAGTAAAAATACATATAACGACATTAAACAACTGAACAATGCAGGGTTGGCCTCGGATTCACGAACCTATATCAATTGTATATCTATTAAAACATATAATGGAAATCACATAATTTCTTTTATTAATTATATATTATTTATGTGTTTGTAGTTTATATAATGTATATTAAATTCTATTTAAAAATATATACTTATATTATATCTTAAAGTATACGTTATATATATTTATTGTATATATATTTAAAATGATTAGAATCTATACATTTAGTTATATTAATATATCCATGTATATATTTAGTATTATATTAAAAATATCGAATTTGTTGTATGTCGGTATTTATATAAGAAATGTTAATATGTCTTGTATATAGTTATATAGATTATTAATATAGTTGTAGTATATATAATAAGTAGGTTTTATGTACCAAATATCTATTTGTTAAAAATGATAGTTTTGATATTAATGATTTTACTAATAATAGTCTACTAATAATAACTTTATTAATGATGATAATACTAATAATAAGAATGATAATGATAATAATGATAGTACATATGTTAATAATGATTCTAATAATACTAATAAGTACATAATGATACTAATACTAATATTAATAATAATAATAATAATAATAATAATAATAATAGTTTGTGTTATTTTGATAATAATAATAATCCTAATCATAATAATAGTAATAATACATATATTAGTAATAATGATAATGATAAAGATTATAATTTTAGTAACAATAACAATAATAATAATAATTTTGGTAATGAAATCTACCTTCAAAAGCCCTTCTAAAAAAAATAAGTCCCGAACCGGATTTGAACCCGAGACCTCTCGCTCACCCACCAACACCCTTAACCATTCTGCCATTCATGTCTTTCTTATTTATTATGCAACCCAAATATATATATATCTAATATTTATTTCAACTTGAATCATCTTCTTCATCTTCTACCTTAAATCAAACGGGGGCAAAAACTCAACAACAATCGAACGGGTTTTCATTTATGACTTGTAAACAACATGAAACAAAAAAAAAAAATGTGTTCATGATATAAAAAAATGAGAAAAAAAAAACAAAAAAAAATCCTACTGCTTGCTTGTAGCCAAGAAAAAAAAAATTTTGTTTTCAATTTTGAGTTCGTTTTGGACAATCTTTACAACATGAAACATGTTTCAAATCATTCCTAAAAACTATTGAAATCGTCAATTGAACTTAAAACATCAAAACAAGCTCTAATTTCTCCAAGAACAAAACAGTTGACTTTTGACAATTTAACTTTGACTCGCAAATTCGAATTCGTTATTAAGAATTGAAACTTGAGATTTTGCAGGAAGTTTAAGTAAATGATTCCTAACAACTCTGCATTTTTAGTTTTTGAAATTTGTTTCGAATTTACGTTAGTGTATATTACTGTGAAGAACTCAAGAACTCAAAAATTGATTTTTAGATTAAGAGTGTTATAGGTTATGATTACAACATGAATTGTGTTGCAAATCATTCCTATAAACTTTATGGATCATCAAATTAACTGGAGATATCAAAACAAACTCGAATTTGATTCAAGAACACTTAGTTGACTTTGAAAACCAAAACTTTGACTTTCAAATTAGAAATTGATAGAAAGAATTGAAGATTGAAAACTTACAGATAGTTTAGATAGACGATTCCTAATAAGACTGCATTATTACATTTTGGAAATTCATTCGAAATCAAAATATGGTGAAAAAGATGAATGTACAGAGTGTCGAGCTTATTTTGTGATTTTTATGTTTTACTTAATGAATTGCAGAATAATTCTTTTATAGAGTGATTGTATTGATCCTAATTGAGTTGTGAAATGGACATCTAACAAATTATAGACAAGAAGTACCTACACTATTGATCAAATGAATAAAAAAATTAAACAGATAGTTACTTCTAACCAATTTTGTATCTGTATGTAAATTTTATATGTAAAATAAAATAATAATAATAATAATAATAATAATAATAATAATAATAATAATAATAATAATAATAATAATAATAATAATAATAATAATAATAATAATAATATCCAAATTAAATTTATCTAATGTCATCTTAAATTTTATCTCTTTTACACTAGATTTAATTATACAAATATTAATATCTATACTAGTAGTAATAAAATTAATGATAACAATATTAATATAACAATTACATTTTTAAATTTGTAATTACAATCATATCATTTTTATATTTATATATATACCTATATATTTTAACCACTATATATTCAATTATGTTTTCAAGTATTAAATAGATAACTATATATATATATATATATATATATATATATATATATATATATATATATATATATATATATATATATATATATATATATATATATATATATATATATATATAATATATAAACTTAAGGTACTCATTTAATGTTGACAAGTTATGTTCAAAATCATTTATATTCAATTTATCCTATATATTAAGTTTTATTTATTTTAAGTTATTTTTCCAATAACTAAATCACTTATTAGTTCATTAATTTATTTAATTTATTATATATAATTATTTATATCTATCTTTCTGTTTACAATTTAAAGGATCGTGAATCGTCGGGAATAGTCAAAGGCAATTGATTACATGCATATAGTTTCCAAAAATTTTGAGACTCCACATTACAGACTTTGCTTATCTTGTCGAAATCATATAAAGATTAAGTTTAAATTTGGTCGAAAATTGCAGGGTCGTCACATTGATGTCTATCAATTTAACCACTTAAAATAAATTTTCGTAATTTAAAGAAATTTAGATAAGAAATAGAGAAAATTCTAAGTCCTAAAAACTAGAATAGCGAGAAATAAGAAAGAAAAAGAGCGCGTCGAAATTAAAATTAAAATTGGAGAAATAAGAAAGAAAAAGAGTGACTTATAAAACTTTAAAACACTCGACTAACCCAACCTTATTATTATCACTAACTTAAAATTAAAATTGCAAATTAAGATTACTAATTGGAGTGATAATTGATACATATGTAAAAGGCGTCGAAAAATAAAAATAAGAAAGTAGCGCGTCGAAACTTAAAAAGGAACTAAAAACTAAGAATTAAAAGTTGTGTCTAAAAATATTAAAGCTTACAACTAAAACTATATCCCAAATGGCAATATCTTAAAAAGGTACTAAAATATAAAAAGGCGTCGCAAAATTCTAAAGCACCTAAATCTTAGTCTAAAGAAAAAGCACTTAAGGAATTTTACGGCAAATCCTAAAATCTAGAAATATAAAATAACTACGGTAAAAACTATGTCTTAAAACTAAATATGAGCGAAAAATACAAATATTATGCTAAAACAATTAAATAGATACAGAATATAAAAATATACTAAAAGTTGTAAAAACTACAATTTTTATTAAAATATTATTTTTTTATTTTTTTATTTTATAAAAGTATTAATTTTTATATATTTATAAAACTAATTAAACTTAAAATTCAAAATAAAATAAAACTAAAACTAATTATAATAAATCAAACCCTAAATTTAATTAATAATAATTTAAATTTAACCCTAATTTTGTAATTAATGCGTCTGAGGTTTGACCTGTCAGATTGACCTCCGCGAGTGCGGTGAGGTCCAGTTCAAAAGCTCCGCGAGTCACGGAGGGTTCAATTTAAACTGAGAAAGGGTTCATTTTTTTGCACAGGTTCAGTTTTTTTTTTTTACTTTTTCTGTTTTTCTAAAATATAAAATATATATATATATAAATAAATATTTCTATAAAACAATAAAATACTTATATTTAAACTCAAAAATAAAAATACTTTTTAAATTTATATATTTTTTTAACAAACTCCTTTTGTATTTTTATATTTTTATATTTTTAAAAACTTATATTTTTATACGAAGAACTTAATAAAAACTTTTACAAAATTATATATATATTTTTTTATATCATTAGCGTTGTGCTTTTGGCATTTAAGTTCCCCGGCAGCGGCGCCAAAAATACTTGATGTGCGTAGAGGCGTATATGAAATAGCTTATATTTTACTAGGAAAAACTATTAAATATGAAACAATTTTACACAAGATATTTATTTATTTATAGAATGGATATACCTAAACCTTGCTACAATACTTATAGGCAGTGTACCTAATCGTACAGTAGTGTAGTTTTTAGTAAGTCCGGTTCGTTCCACAGAGAATCTTTTAAACAAAGCTTAACGCTATATTAGTTTTAATTTTTAAAAAAAATACAAATATATATAAGTAATATTATTATTATAAAAGGGGGGTTTTTACTGTTTAATGACCGGTTTGTCAATTTTTAAACTTTAGTCGCAGTTAAAACCTAATGTAAAATATTAAAAATATAAAAGACTTAATTGTAAAGCGTAAAGTACATAACGATAATGAAATTGCGATAAATAAAAGTGCGATAATTAAAAAGTACGATAATTAAAAAGTGCGATAATTAAAAGAGCAATATAATGACAATAAATAAAAATACGATAATTAGAAGTGCAATTAAATATGAAAATAAAGGAATTATGCTTATTTAAACTTCCGTAATCATGATGTTTGACGTGTTGATTTTAGTTTTATGCCCATGGGTTAATTGTCCTTTGTCCTGGATTTTTTTATATGTTCGTCTGGTTTTTATCCATAACAGTCCATCGGTCATAAATTTAAAGTGCGAGTGTCCTCGTCAAATTATCCTTATACCCGAAGTTAAATATTCCAACTAATTGGGGACTTAAACTGTAACAAGGTTTTAATAGTTTGTTTAATAATTACACCAGGTTATCGACTGCGTGTAATCCAAGGTTTTAATACTTTATTAACAATTACGCCAAGTGTCCTTGTACATAATTTCACCCCCGTTTTAATAATTCCATAGACTATTAATCCATTTCCGTGTCCGGTTAAATGAATGATTATTCGTACATATAAATATCCTACCCATCGTGTCCGATTGAGTGTTTATGGTTATTTATAGGTATGTCCAATTGTAAATCTTTATACTAAAATTAACAAACTATCATTTAGTTAAACAAATATAAAGCCCATTAATAGCCCATAGTCTAATTTCCACAAGTGTCGTTCTTTTGTCCAAACCCCAATTATGGTACAAAGCCCAATTACCCAATTTTAGTAATTAGCCCAACATCATAATTACTTCGGTATTAAATAAGCATAATAATAATTTAGCTACGAGACATTAAATTAAAAAGGTTGAACATAACTTACAATGATTAAAAATAGCGTAGCGTTACACGGACAGAATTTCAACTTACACCCTTACAACATTCGCTAACATACCCTTATTATTAGAAATTAAAATTAAAATTAAAATTATAATATATATATATATATATATATATATATATATATATATATATATATATATATATATATATATATATATATATATATATATATATTACGTATGATGAATGAGAAAAAGATGTTTTTAATCCGTCGAATTGCATGGTCTTTTATAGGTGGATTTCTGACTTTATGGGCTCCGCGAGTGCGGCCTTTTTGGGCTTTATAAGCTCCGCGAGTGCGGAGCTGTGGATTCCAGCTCACACAAGCTTGGCTCCTAGCTTGCCGACGGTTTATATAATATAATATAATATATATATTAATTTTAAGAATTATTTATATATTATATTATATTCATGTGCATAGTTGACTTGTAATTTTTAGTCCGTTGCGTCGAGCGTTGAGAGTTGACTCTGGTCCCTGTTCCGAATTTTCGAACGTCCTTTCGTATAATTTAATATCTTGTACTTTGGGTTTTGCGGCTTGTACTCTTGTAATTTTGAGACGTTTCTCATCAATAATTTGAACCACTTTGATTGTACTTTGTACTTTTGAGCTTTTTGGTCGTTTGCGTCTTCAATTCGTCGAATCTGTCTTTTGTCTTCACCTTTTATTATTTAAACGAATATTACTTGTAAATAGGACAACTGCAACTAAAAGCTTGTCTTTCTTGAGGGATAATGCTATGAAATATATGTTCGTTTTTAGCATTATCAAATATTTGGTGGGTTTTCTGGAATAACCCTTCACTGGTGTTTGCAAATTCTTTTTGTGGGTTTGGTGGGTTTCAGATTTGAAAATTTTAGCTCAAAACTTGCGGTTTTGTGTCACCCACTTGCTAACCTTGTATTGCGGTTGTAAAGGAAAGCGTTGAACAAGCAACTGTTAAGGCAATGTCCCCTGACATGCTTTTAATTATGGTCTATAACGTGTCGGATGCAATTACTATCCTTGGTAGGAGCAATAGTAAATCTCACCCTTATAATTTGTCGGTTTGGCACCAAGTCCTGTCTTTGACCATGCTATGCAACCACCGTTCTTACGGTTGACACCCGATTTGGTTCAGGTGACCTAATGAATTCCAGGTGAATTCCTAGGATTTTACGTTTAATGGTAATGAACGCATTGAAAAATGAGTTTTTAGAAAACAAATCGGTTTGTAATTTTATCAAAATATTTTCTCGTTCAAGCTCGAGTTTAGATATCATTGAATTCCATGAGTTTGTAATTCTCAATCTTTAAGGTCAATCTCTAGGATTGAGAAATATCAGGCTTAAAAGTTAATTTTTGATCTTTTAAGGAGATTATCCTTTTCTGGGGATCTGATTCATTAGTCTTATCCAGCTAATTTGCACGGCGTCCTCCCCATTTTACAAGACAGATCCTCTCATGGTTAGGATAAGTCTGACCACTTGGCGACCCTGTTTGATGCTGAGGTCCGTGGATTTCCTGCTGATTTTAGAGATGACTTTTCTAGATTTTTCATCAACCTACAGCTGGTCTGGACGACAACTTCATGACCTAAATCAAGAAGCGCGTTTCTTTTTTGGAAGACTTTACTTCCTTTTAGTGATGGAATTGATTCATCGTGTAGATCCATCTTTCTAATAAACCGGGTAAAACAGTTAATTTAGTCCAAAACAAAAGAATCTTCAGTTATTTGTACAAAAATATGTGATATATGTTTTAAATAATTTTGGTAAATTTTCCCACACTTGGCTTTTATTTTCTTTTATTTGCCTTTTTATTGTCCTCTATTCCATTTTAAATGAATTCTAACATTTTGGTTTGTTTCTCAATTTATGTCTTTTCCGAGGTAACAATAATTTCGGTGTTAACACCTAGTTTTATCATTCATAAATATGTATAAACATGAATTTGATTTCATTTAATTGAAAATTTTGAAAAATTTTACTAGAATTAGGTAGTCAGTATATAAGACTAGGGTTGTTCTTTATTATCAGAGAGCACTAGATTCTAATACAACTACTGCGTTACTAGTATTTTTAATGGTAACCAAGTGTTTAAAGTTAAAAATTTTTAAAATCCAAAAGAATTTAACCCCTTCCCACACTTAAGATCTTGCAATGCCCTCATTTGCAAGAAATCAGTAACAATTTAAATTATTGAGGGTGATTAGCGTAGAAAAATGATTAAATTTTACCAAAGTTTCCAAACATATTGTTGTATGCTTTGAATGATAAATGGTGCACATCATTTGTTCATTCCGTCTGTTGGTATATCACATTTGTTTTTCGTTTGGTCGTCAAAATTAATAGCTTTTGCTGAACTTAATGCCAGTCTTTGAAAATGCGCTGTTTTACCCTGTTTTGTACATGAGATAAACTACAAACACATATATACATATTTTTGAAGTTGGGTTTTCACACCACATTCAAAAATTATTAAAATCTAATAAAGTTAGAAAATTATAAAAGCTATTATAATAATGAAATAAGAAATAAGAAAATTAAGAATTAGTAACATTACAATAAAATAAACAAAAATATAAAATAAGAAAATTACGGATGAGGAGGATGGTTCCAATATGGGTCCCAAGTGTATCCATAGATGCTGTAAAATGCTTGGACCGGGTCATATGTAGGATATGGTGGTCGGCTCTCTAAAGTCCAAGGAGCAAATTTGGGCATAACGGTAGGAATGTAGTCTCTACTTACGTGTGTACAATGACTTATGATTTGGCTTTGATGATACTGCCAATCTTGAAATGCTTTTTGTCTAGCCATTTCATACTCGTGTCGAGACATAAAAATTTGCATTTTCATCATTGGATTACCCCCTCCCGGTTGACCTTGCTGTTGATCTCTTTCAACCTGTGGATGCCTGCCATCATAACGTGCTGTCGCGTTGTTTCGTTTCTTTAAGACCTTAGCACCATGATAAACACGCAAATCTATTCTATCGTGGGGTTCTGGTTCTGCCATTAATAATCCCCCCCGACTTCTATCCACACCGAGATATTCAGCAATTAAAGTAATAAATATACCACCTCCTATTATGCTACCACGCCTCATACCCCTAACCATAGTAAATAAATAATAACCCACACAAAAAGGTATACTTACAGCGCTATGTGGGTCTCGAATACACATGTGGTAAAACAAATCCTGTTCATTTACCTTTTTCTTATTCTTACCTCGTTGTGCAATCGAATTGGCTAAAAACCTATGGATTACTCTTAATTCAGCTCTATCAATATCAAGATAAGAGTATAATGTAGTGACCCGAACTTTTCCATGTTTATATATATATTAAATGAAATTGTTATTTACATGATTAAGTGTTTCTAACATGTTAAGCAATCAAACTTGTTAAGACTTGATTAATTGAAATAGGTTTCATATAGACAATTGACCACCCAAGTTGACCGGTGATTCACGAACGTTAAAACTTGTAAAAACTATACGATGACATATATATGGTTATATATATAGTTAACATGATTTTATTATAAGTATGTATCTCATTAGGTATTTTAACAATGAGTTATATACATAAAAATGAGACTATTAATTTAAGAAACTCGAAAACGATATATATAACGATTATCGTTATAACAACGTCTTACTAGGTACATATGAATCATATTAAGATATTGATACACTTGGTTAATTATGTTAAATGATAAGTAAATATATTATTAAGTGTATTAACAATGAAATACATATGTAAAAATAAGACTACTAACTTAATGATTTCGAAACGAGACATATATGTAACGATTATCGTTGTAATGACATTTAACTGTATATATATCATACTAAGATATATTATATATTATATATCATAATATCATGATAATATAACAATTTAATATCTCATTTGTTATAATAAACAATGGGTTAACAACATTCAACAAGATCGTTAACCTAAAGGTTTCAAAACAACATTTACATGTAACGACTAACGATGACTTAACGACTCAGTTAAAATGTATATACATGTAGTGTTTTAATATATATTCATACACTTTTGAAAGACTTCAAGACACTTATCAAAATACTTCTACTTAACAAAAATGCTTACAATTACATCCTCGTTCAGTTTCATCAACAATTCTACTCATATGCACCCGTATTCGTACTCGTACAATATACAGCTTTTAGATGTATGTACTATTGGTATATACACTCCAATGATCAGCTCTTAGCAGCCCATGTGAGTCACCTAACAATTGTGGGAACCATCATTTGGCAACTAGCATGAAATATCTCATAAAATTACAAAAATATGAGTAATCATTCATGACTTATTTACATGAAAACAAAATTACATATCCTTTATATCTAATCCATACACTAACGACCAAAAACACCTACAAACACTTTCATTCTTCAATTTTCTTCATCTAATTGATCTCTCTCAAGTTCTATCTTCAAGTTCTAAGTGTTCTTCATAAATTCCAAAAGTTCTAGTTTCATAAAATCAAGAATACTTCCAAGATTGCAAGTTTACTTCCAAGTTTTCTAAATCCATTCCAAGTAATCATCCAAGATCAAGAAACCTTTGTTACTTATAGTAGGTTATCTTTTTAATACAAGGTAATAATCATATTCAAACTTTAATTCAATTTCTATAACTATAACAATCTTATTTCGAGTGGAAATCTTACTTGAAATTGTTTTCGTGTCATGATTCTGCTTCAAGAACTTTCAAGCCATCCAAGGATCCTTTGAAGCTAGATCTATTTTTCTCATTTCCAGTAGGTTTATCCAAGGAACTTGAGGTAGTAATGATGTTCATAACATCATTCAATTCATACATATAAAGCTATCTTATTCGAAGGTTTAAACTTGTAATCACTAGAACATAGTTTAGTTAATTCTAAACTTGTTCGCAAATAAAAGTTAATTCTTCTAACTTGACTTTTAAAATAAACTAAACACATGTTCTATATCTATATGATATGCTAACTTAATGATTTAAAACCTGGAAACACGAAAAAACACCGTAAAACCGGATTTACGCCATCGTAGTAACACCGCGGGCTGTTTTGGGTTAGTTAATTAAAAACTATGATAAACTTTGATTTAAAAGTTGTTATTCTGGAAAAATGATTTTTATTATGAACATGAAACTATATCCAAAAATTATGGTTAAACTCAAAGTGAAAGTATGTTTTCTAAAATGGTCATCTAGACGTCGTTCTTTCGACTGAAATGACTACCTTTACAAAAACGACTTGTAACTTATTTTTTCGAATATAAACCTATACTTTTTATGTTTAGATTCATAAAATAGAGTTCAATATGAAACCATATCAATTTGATTCACTCAAAAAGGATTTAAAATGAAGAAGTTATGGGTAAAACAAGATTGCATAATTTTTCTCATTTTAGCTACGTGAAAATTGGTAACAAATCTATTCCAACCATAACTTAATCAACTTGTATTGTATATTATGTAATCTTGAGATACCATAGACACGTATACAATGTTTCTACCTATCATGTCGACACATCTATATATATATTTCGGAACAACCATAGACACTCTATATGTGAATGTTGGAGTTAGCTATACAGGATTGAGGTTGATTCCAAAATATATATAGTTTGAGTTGTGATCAATACTGAGATACGTATACACTGGGTCGTGGATTGATTCAAGATAATATTTATCGATTTATTTCTGTACATCTAACTGTGGACAACTAGTTGTAGGTTACTAACGAGGACAGCTGACTTAATAAACTTAAAACATCAAAATATATTAAAAGTGTTGTAAATATATTTTGAACATACTTTGATATATATGTATATATTGTTATAGGTTCGTGAATCAACTAGTGGCCAAGTCTTACTTCCTGACGAAGTAAAAATCTGTGAAAGTGAGTTTCATTTGCTCATTTTTTAAATGTTTTTGCAATATATATTTTTGGGACTGAGAATACATGCGCTTTTATAACTATTTTACGAAATAGACACAAGTAATTGAAACTACATTATATGGGTGAATGATCGAAGTCGAATATGCCCCTTTTGCTTGGTAGCCTAAGAACTAGTAAACCGATCTACTAATTGACGCGAATCCTAAAGATAGATCTATTGGGCCTAACAAACCCCATCCAAAGTACCGGATGCTTTAGTACTTCGAAATTTATATCATATCCGAAGGGTGTCCCGGAGTGATGGGGATATTCTTATATATGCATCTTGTTAATGTCGGTTACCAGGTGTTCACCATATGAATGATTTTTATCTCTATGTATGGGATGTGTATTGAAATATGAAATCTTGTTGTCTATTGTTACGATTTGATATATATAGGTTAAACCTATAACTCACCAACATTTTTGTTGACGTTTAAAGCATGTTTATTCTCAGGTGAATACTAAGAGCTTCCGCTGTTGCATACTAAAATAAGGACAAGATTTGGAGTCCATGTTTGTATGATATTGTGTAAAAACTGCATTCAAGAAACTGATTTCGATGTAACATATTTGTATTGTAAACCATTATGTAATGGTCGTGTGTAAACAGGATATTTTAGATTATCATTATTTGATAATCTACGTAAAGCTTTTTAAACCTTTATTTATGAAATAAAGGTTATGGTTTGTTTTAAAAATGAATGCAGTCTTTGAAAAACGTCTCATATAGAGGTCAAAACCTCGCAACGAAATCAATTAATATGGAACGTTTTTAATCAATAAGAACGGGACATTTTAGTTGGTATCCGAGCGTTGGTCTTAGAGAACCAGAAAATTTGTATTAGTGTGTCTTATCGAGTTTGTTAGGATGCATTAGTGAGTCTGGACTTCGACCGTGTTTTCTTTAAAAATGATTGCTTAACATTTTTGTTGGAAACTATATATTATTAACATGTATATATTATGTGATATATTAATCTCTTAACATGTTTGATATTGTGTGATAGATGTCTACCTCTAGCACAAATCCCATTGACTCACCTAATAATAACGAAGAGTCGAATATATATTGGACTGATTCACAAGTTCCCGAAGAAGAACCGGAAGAGGAATCAGAACCGGAATAAGAATCAGAACCCGAAGAGGAGGAACCGGAGGAGGAAATAGAACCGGTGGGGGAAATAATAAAACGGTTAAGTAAAAGAAAATCCTCAACCAACCGACCAAGGTTAATTATGGTCAATGGTGTTTCCGCCAAGGAAGCAAAATATTGGGAGGATTACCAATTCTCCGATGAATCGGATTCCGACGAGAATTCCGATGATGTTATAGAAATTACCCCAACTGAATTTAAAAAGGCAAAAGAAAATAATAAGGGAAATGGCATAAAAATAGAGAAATCTAATTCCAACCCCGATGAACTTTATATGTATCGTCAACCCCCGAAGCCCTTAAGTTGTAACAATGACCCGGGAACCTCTAAACCACCAGGTTTTTCTAAACCGTTGTGGAAAACAACAGCTCGTATTAGGGGAACATCATATATCCCTAGAAACTTGGCAAAACGAACTAAAACCGAAGAAGAAGAAACGAGCGAGTCAGAATAAGATAGTTATATTCGTGTGGTGTAATATAAGTAATATAGTGTTCTTATGCTTTATGATATATGTAAAAATTGCTTGTATTAATAAGTATTTTTTTTATGAATCTAACTCTTGTCTATTTTACAGTATAAAAATACAAAATGGATAGACAACCCAATATTTTAAGAGACCTACCCGGAGACATGATTGATGAAATCATGTCTAGAGTCGGTCAGAATTCTTCGGCACAACTATTTACGGCAAAATCAGTTTGTAAGACATTCGAAGAACGTTCCAAGAATGTCTTGGTTTATAAGAGACTTTCGTTTGAAAGATGGGGGATTTCACATTGGGAAACCCATAAGTTACGATGTGTTTACTTTGACGCATATATTGCAGGGAACCCAAATGCTATTTTACGCAACGGGTTAAGAAATTATTTTGACTCAATGTATCCGAATATAGGACTTCATGATTTAGAAAAAAGCGGCTAACATGCAACATAAAGAAGCATGTTATGCTTACGGGTTAGTAATGTTCGCTTCTCACCAAAGTGAGAAAAAGAACATCGGGCTACAACTATTAAACAAAACGTTCCCACAAGTGACGGAGTCAGTAATTGGGGTAAGAAATGAGGTTTTTAGGTTATTACGAGACTGTTGGTCATTACGTAACCCTCGTCCCTTTGACGATGTTACAACACGCTGTCTTATCAATGGCCATAACGGTTATGTTCCACAAGACCAAGGATGGGAAGTAGTCCTAGTAAAACCAGAATGCATGACTTGTTTCTGGACGTATGAATTACGTGTCTTTATTGCCTTTGCTAAACGACTTATGTACTAGCTAGAATTATCTTCACAACTATCTTGTATCAAAGTTATTGTGTGCTATATTTCATGCTTTATATAAAATAAGCGGTATTGTAAGTTTGTAAAATATTGTATAAAAGTTTGAACGCGAAATATTATTATAATCTGTTTTTCATATAGAATTGTAGTAGTTGAATTGTATATTAGCTACTAAGTATGAACTTAACGGGTAGGTACTACCCGAATTTAAACTTATAAAATGCTAATATGAAGAAAAAGCTTTTATAAATGAGTTCATATTATGCTACGAAATACTATTAACTACTCTTAATATTCTGTATGATTAACTTGTTCCATTTGACTATTTTGAAGGAAACGGCACCGACTACTCGACACACCGTGAATATGAATGAAGAGGAATTCCGTACTTTTCTAGCTTCAAACATAGCCGCAGTACAGGCTGCGCTACATACCAATAATAACCTTGGATCTAGCAGTACAGAAAATCGTGTAGGATGCACCTACAAAGAATTCACTGCCTGCAAACCTTTAGAATTTGATGGAACCGAAGGACCGATCGGATTGAAACGGTGGACCGAGAAGGTCGAATCGGTGTTTGCCATAACTAAGTGTACTGAAGAGGACAAAGTGAAGTACGCTACGCATACCTTCATAGGTTCTGCGTTAACATGGTGGAATACCTATCTAGAGCAAGTGGGACAAGATGATGCGTACGCACTACAGTGGTCAGCATTCAAGCACTTGATGAACGAGAAGTACCGTCCCAGAACCGAGGTCAATAAGCTCAAGACAGAACTTAGAGGGTTACGAACCCAAGGATTTGATATTACCACGTACGAAAGATGATTCACAGAATTGTGCCTATTGTGTCCGGGAGCGTTCGAAGATGAGGAAGAGAAGATCGACGCATTTGTGAAAGGATTACCGGAAAGAATCCGAGAAGATATAAGGTCACACGAGCCCGCCTCCATACAACAGGCATGTAGAATGGCTCACAAACTAGTGAACCAGATTGAGGAAAGAATTAAAGAACAGATGGCTGAATAGGCCAATGTGAAGCAAGTCAAAAGAAAGTGGGAGGAAAACGGTGATAAGAATCACCAATACAACAACAACAGTAATTACAACAATAATCGCAACAATTATCCCAACAATCTCAACATCAATCGCAACTACAACAAACGGCCCAACAACAACAACAACAACAACAACAACAACAACCACAACAACAGCAACTGCAACAATCATCCCAACAACAATAACAATTGCAACAACAACAACAATCAGAAGCAGCTATGCCAAAGGTGTGAAAAGTATCACTCGGGGTTCTGCACCAAATTTTGCAACAAGTGTAAAAGAAATGGTCATAGCGCGGCGAAGTGTGAGGTCAATGGACCAGGGGTTAACAGAACGAAAGGAACAAATGGTGTCGGAACGAGTAATGGTGGAGCAAATAGTGTCAGAGCAAGTTATGCCAATGTAGTTTGTTATAAATGTGGAAAATCGGGCCACATTATTAGAAATTGCCCGAACCAGGAGAACACGAATGGACAAGGCTGCGAAAGAGTTTTCAATATTAATGCGGCAGAGGCACAGGAAGACCCAGAGCTTGTTACGGGTACGTTTCTTATTGACAATAAATCTTCTTACGTTTTATTTGATTCGGGTACGGATAGAAGCTATATGAGTAGAGATTTTTGTGCTAAATTAAGTTGTCCATTGACGCCGTTGGATAGTAAATTTTTACTCGAATTAGCAAACGGTAAATTAATTTCAGCAGATAATATATGCCGGAATCGAGAAATTAAACTGGGTAGTGAAATATTTAAGATTGATTTGATACCAGTAGAGTTAGGGAGTTTTGATGTAATAGTTGGCATGGACTGGCTGAAGAAGATGAAAGCAGAGATTGTATGTTACGAAAATGCAATTCGCATTGTACGAGAAGAAGGAGAACCCTTAATGATGTACGGAGAAAAGGGCAACATGAAGCTACATCTTATTAGTAATTTGAAGGCACAAAAACTAATAAGAAAAGGTTGCTATGCTGTTCTAGCACACGTCGAGAAAGTACAAACTGAAGAAAAGAGCATCAATGATGTTCCCGTCGCAAAAGAATTTCCCGATGTATTTTCGAAAGAATTACCGGGACTACCTCCACATCGATCTGTTGAATTTCAAATAGATCTTGTACCAGGAGCTGCACCAATAGCTCGTGCTCCTTATAGACTCGCACCCAGCGAGATGAAAGAACTGCAAAGCCAACTGCAAGAACTATTAGAACGTGGTTTCATTCGACCAAGCACATCACCATGGGGAGCTCCTGTTTTGTTTGTCAAGAAGAAGGATGGTACATTTAGGTTGTGTATTGACTACAGAGAGTTGAACAAACTTACCATCAAAAACCGTTATCCACTGCCGAGAATTGATGACTTATTTGATCAACTACAATGCTCGTCGGTTTATTCGAAGATCGATTTACGTTCTGGATATCATCAAATGCGAGTAAAGGAGGATGATATTCCAAAAACTGCTTTTAGGACGCGTTATGGTCATTACAAGTTTATGGTTATGCCGTTTGGATTGACTAACGCACCAGCTGTGTTCATGGACCTTATGAACCGAGTGTGTGGGCCATATCTTGACAAGTTTGTCATTGTTTTCATCGATGACATACTTATTTACTCAAAGAATGATCAAGAGCACGAAGAACATTTGAGAAAAGTGCTAGAAGTATTGAGGAAAGAAAAACTGTACGCTAAGTTTTCAAAGTGTGTATTTTGGTTGGAAGAAGTTCAATTCCTCGGTCACATAGTGAACAAAGAAGGTATCCAGGTGGACCCGGCAAAGATCGAAACTGTTGAAAAGTGGGAAACCCTAAAAACTCCGAAGCATATACGTCAATTTTTAGGATTGGCTGGTTACTACAGAAGATTCATCCAAGATTTCTCCAAAATAGCAAAACCCTTGACTGCATTAACGCATAAAGGGAAGAAATTTGAATGGAAGGATGAACAAGAGAAGGCGTTTCAGTTATTGAAGAAAAATCTAACTACGGCACCTATATTGTCATTGCCTGAAGGGAATGATGATTTTGTGATATATTGTGACGCCTCAAAGCAAGGTCTCGGTTGTGTATTAATGCAACGAACGAAGGTAGTTGCTTATGCGTCTAGACAATTGAAGATTCACGAGCAAAATTATACGACGCATGATTTGGAATTAGGCGCGGTTGTTTTTGCATTAAAGACTTGGAGGCACTACTTATATGGGGTCAAAAGTATTATATATACCGACCACAAAAGTCTCCAACATATATTTAATCAGAAGCAACTGAATATGAGACAACGCAGGTGGATTGAATTGTTGAATGATTACGACTTTGAAATTCGTTACCACCCGGGGAAGGCAAATGTGGTAGCCGACGCCTTGAGTAGGAAGGACAGAGAACCCATTCGAGTAAAATCTATGAATATAATGATTCACAATAACCTTACTACTCAAATAAAGGAGGTGCAACAAGGAGTTTTAAAAGAGGGAAATTTAAAGGATGAAATACCCAAAGGATCAGAGAAGCATCTTAATATTCGGGAAGACGGAACCCGGTATAGGGCTGAAAGAATTTGGGTACCAAAATTTGGAGATATGAGAGAAATGGTACTTAGAGAAGCTCATAAAACCAGATACTCAATACATCCTGGAATGGGGAAGATGTACAAGGATCTTAAGAAACATTTTTGATGGCCAGGTATGAAAGCCGATATTGCTAAATATGTAGGAGAATGTTTGACGTGTTCTAAGGTCAAAGCTGAACATCAGAAACCATCAGGTCTACTACAACAACCTGAAGTCCCGGAATGGAAATGGGAAAACATTACCATGGATTTCATTACTAAATTGCCAAGGACTGCAAGTGGTTATGATACTATTTGGGTAATAGTTGATCGTCTCACCAAGTCAGCACACTTCCTGCCAATAAGAGAAGATGACAAGATGGAGAAGTTAGCACGATTGTATTTGAAGGAAGTCATCTCCAGACATGGAATACCAATCTCTATTATCTCTGATAGGGATGGCAGATTTATTTCAAGGTTCTGGCAGACATTGCAACAAGCATTGGGGACTCGTCTAGACATGAGTACTGCCTATCATCCACAAACTGATGGGCAGAGTGAGAGGACGATACAAACGCTTGAAGACATGCTACGAGCATGTGTTATTGATTTCGGAAACAGTTGGGATCGACATCTACCGTTAGCAGAATTTTCCTACAACAACAGCTACCATTCAAGCATTGAGATGGCGCCGTTTGAAGCACTTTATGGTAGAAAGTGCAGGTCTCCGATTTGTTGGAGTGAAGTGGGGGATAGACAGATTACGGGTCCGGAGATTATACAAGAAACTACCGAGAAGATCATCCAAATTCAACAACGGTTGAAAACCGCCCAAAGTCGACAAAAGAGCTACGCTGACATTACAAGAAAAGATATAGAATTTGAAATTGGAGAGATGGTCATGCTTAAAGTTGCACCTTGGAAAGGCGTTGTTCGATTTGGTAAACGAGGGAAATTAAATCCAAGGTATATTGGACCATTCAAGATTATTGATCGTGTCGGACCAGTAGCTTACCGACTTGAGTTACCTCAACAACTCGCGGCTGTACATAACACTTTCCACGTCTCGAATTTGAAGAAATGTTTTGCTAAAGAAGATCTCACTATTTCGTTAGATGAAATCCAAATCAATGAAAAACTTCAATTCATCGAAGAACCCGTCGAAATAATGGATCGTGAGGTTAAAAGACTTAAGCAAAACAAGATACCAATTGTTAAGGTTCGATGAAATGCTCGTAGAGGACCCGAGTTCACCTGGGAGCGTGAATATCAGATGAAGAAGAAATACCCGCATTTATTTCCAGAAGATACGTCAACACCTCCAACTGCTTAAAATTTCGGGACGAAATTTATTTAACGGGTAGGTACTGTAGTGACCCGAACTTTTCCATGTTTATATATATATTAAATGAAATTGTTATTTATATGATTAAGTGTTTCCAACATGTTAAGCAATCAAACTTGTTAAGACTTGATTAATTGAAATAGGTTTCATATAGACAATTGACCACCCAAGTTGACCGGTGATTCACGAACGTTAAAACTTGTAAAAACTATACGATGACATATATATGGTTATATATATAGTTAACATGATTTTATTATAAGTATGTATCTCATTAGGTATTTTAACAATGAGTTATATACATAAAAATGAGACTATTAATTTAAGAAACTCGAAAACGATATATATAACGATTATCGTTATAACAACGTCTTACTAGGTACATATGAATTATATTAAGATATTGATACACTTGGTTAATTATGTTAAATGATAAGTAAATATATTATTAAGTGTATTAACAATGAAATACATATGTAAAAATAAGACTACTAACTTAATTATTTCGAAACGAGACATATGTAACGATTATCGTTGTAACGACATTTA
This sequence comes from Rutidosis leptorrhynchoides, assembly GCF_046630445.1. Lineage (NCBI taxonomy): Eukaryota > Viridiplantae > Streptophyta > Magnoliopsida > Asterales > Asteraceae > Rutidosis > Rutidosis leptorrhynchoides. The sequence continues at coordinate 17,712,539 of NC_092335.1, read as the reverse complement.
ACTGTATATATATCATATTAAGATATATTATATATCATAATATCATGATAATATAACAATTTAACATCTCATTTGTTATAATAAACAATGGGTTAACAACATTCAACAAGATCGTTAACCTAAAGGTTTCAAAACAACATTTACATGTAACGACTAACGATGACTTAACGACTCAGTTAAAATGTATATACATGTAGTGTTTTAATATGTATTCATACACTTTTGAAAGACTTCAAGACACTTATCAAAATACTTCTACTTAACAAAAATGCTTACAATTACATCTTCGTTCAGTTTCATCAACAATTCTACTCGTATGCACCCGTATTCGTACTCGTACAATACACAGCTTTTAGATGTATGTACTATTGGTATATACACTCCAATGATTAGCTCTTAGCAGCCCATGTGAGTCACCTAACACATGTGGGAACCATCATTTGGCAACTAGCATGAAATATCTCATAAAATTACAAAAATATGAGTAATCATTCATGACTTATTTACATGAAAACAAAATTACATATCCTTTATATATAATCCATACACCAATGACCAAAAACACCTACAAACACTTTCATTCTTCAATTTTCTTCATCTAATTGATCTCTCTCAAGTTCTATCTTCAAGTTCTAAGTGTTCTTCATAAATTCCAAAAGTTCTAGTTTCATAAAATCAAGAATACTTCCAAGATTGCAAGTTTACTTCCAAGTTTTCTAAATCCATTCCAAGTAATCATCCAAGATCAAGAAACCTTTGTTACTTACAGTAGGTTATCTTTCTAATACAAGGTAATAATCATATTCAAACTTTAATTCAATTTCTATAACTATAACAATCTTATTTCGAGTGGAAATCTTACTTGAAATTGTTTTCGTGTCATGATTCTGCTTCAAGAACTTTCAAGCCATCCAAGGATCCTTTGAAGCTAGATCTATTTTTCTCATTTCCAGTAGTTTTATCCAAGGAACTTGAGGTAGTAATGATGTTCATAACATCATTCGATTCATACATATAAAGCTATCTTATTCGAAGGTTTAAACTTGTAATCACTAGAACATAGTTTAGTTAATTCTAAACTTGTTTGCAAATAAAAGTTAATCCTTCTAACTTGACTTTTAAAATAAACTAAACACATGTTCTATATCTATATGATATGCTAACTTAATGATTTAAAACCTGGAAACACGAAAAAACACCGTAAAACCTGATTTACGCCGTCGTAGTAACACCGCGGGCTGTTTTGGGTTAGTTAATTAAAAACTATGATAAACTTTGATTTAAAAGTTGTTATTCTGGAAAAATGATTTTTATTATGAACATGAAACTATATCCAAAAATTATGGTTAAACTCAAAGTGGAAGTATGTTTTCTAAAATGGTCATCTAGACGTCGTTCTTTCGACTGAAATGACTACCTTTACAAAAATGACTTGTAACTTATTTTTCCAACTATAAACCTATACTTTTTATGTTTAGATTCATAAAATAGAGTTCAATATGAAACCATAGCAATTTGATTCACTCAAAACGGATTTAAAATGAAGAAGTTATGGGTAAAACAAGATTGGATAATTTTTCTCATTTTAGCTACGTGAAAATTGGTAACAAATCTATTCCAAGCATAACTTAATCAACTTGTATCGTATATTATGTAATCTTGAGATACCATAGACACGTATACAATGTTTCGACCTATCATGTCGACACATCTATATATATTTCGGAACAACCATAGACACTCTATATGTGAATGTTGGAGTTAGCTATACAGGGTTGAGGTTGATTCCAAAATATATATAGTTTGAGTTGTGATCAATACTGAGATACGTATACACTGGGTCATGGATTGATTTAAGATAATATTTATCGATTTATTTCTGTACATCTAACTGTGGACAACTAGTTGTAGGTTACTAACGAGGACAGCTGACTTAATAAACTTAAAACATCAAAATATATTAAAAATATTGTAAATATATTTTGAACATACTTTGATATATATGTATATATTGTTATAGGTTCGTAAATCAACCAGTGGCCAAGTCTTACTTCCCGACGAAGTAAAAATCTGTGAAAGTGAGTTTCATTTGCTCCTTTTTTAAATGTTTTTGCAATATATATTTTTGGGACTGAGAATACATGCGCTTTTATAACTATTTTACGAAATAGACACAAGTAATTGAAACTACATTATATGGGTGAATGATCGAAGCCGAATATGCCCCTTTTGCTTGGTAGCCTAAGAATTAGTAAACCGATCTACTAATTGACGCGAATCCTAAAGATAGATCTATTGGGCCTAACAAACCCCATCCAAAGTACCGGATGCTTTAGTACTTCAAAATTTATATCATATCCGAAGGGTGTCCCGGAGTGATGGGGATATTCTTATATATGCATCTTGTTAATGTCGGTTACCAGGTGTTCACCATATGAATGATTTTTATCTCTATGTATGGGATGTCTATTGAAATATGAAATCTTGTGGTCTATTGTTACGATTTGATATATATAGGTTAAACCTATAACTCACCAACATTTTTGTTGACGTTTAAAGCATGTTTATTCTCAGTTGAATACTAAGAGCTTCCACTGTTGCATACTAAAATAAGGACAAGATTTGGAGTCCATGTTTGTATGATATTGTGTAAAAACTGCATTCAAGAAACTGATTTCGATGTAACATATTTTTATTGTAAACCATTATGTAATGGTCATGTGTAAACATGATATTTTAGATTATCATTATTTGATAATCTACATAAAGCTTTTTAAACCTTTATTTATGAAATAAAGGTTATGGTTTGTTTTAAAAATGAATGCAGTCTTTGAAAAACGTCTCATATAGAGGTCAAAACCTCGCAACGAAATCAATTAATATGGAACGTTTTTAATCAATAAGAACGGGACATTTCATATAATCCCCCCTGGAATCGGCGATGGCTAGTCATCCTACTCCATACGTCATTTGTATCAAAATTCTCATCCACCATAAACTATTAACCTCTGGCAATCATAAGATGCTAGCTCCTTGGGCGTATATATACCTAAAGCCCGAGCCATGTCTAGTAAGGACATAAGGCGCATCTCCCCTCCTAATAAAAATCTAATAAAACTACGATCGGTTAAAGAATCTACCCGATCATTTATATCAATAGTACACAATAACTCTATACACCATTCTCTATATACAGGTCTACGCATGTTGAATAAATGTACCCAATCACTAAAAGTAGAATTACCATACCTTTGAGTAAGTAATTCCCAGATTGGCTCGGCCAATTCCACTACCTCTAATGGCTCCCAATCTATAACTCTGGGTACCTCAACATTATTAGACACAAGGTTGTGCAGGTTCTTTTGATATTTTGGATAGTCTATCCAATATCTATCAAATCTCAAATTAGGATGTAAATCTGCCTCATGAATGTTTGAATATGAAACAATTGGGTGAGGCATATCTTGTCGGTAATGGTTATTAATTTCCTGTTGATTTGCATCTTCCGGAGGAGCATTGCGAGCCTGGGATGAAGATTCACCCCTTTCAGTCTGCAAAATATATCAAACACAATTTTTGTGCATCCAAATATGCATTAGTTTTAGCAAAATAACAACTTAAAACAATCAGACCACTCCCTATGGGTTAGTTATCCGTCATTACCCGCTCATTACCCGTAGTTACACGTAATGAACCATAGGCACGGCTTAGTTACTCGCATTAGTTACCCGCACTCACCATGGATTTAACGGATGTGTTTAGTTAGTTATAGGAATTGTGGGTCCTGGTGGCTTTTTATTGTTGGACTTGATGCTTTATCGCTTGTACGTTGTATATTAAGAGGAGTATTGTTTTAGCCATGATAGGTAGTGTTTAGTTATGAGTTAGTTATAGGATATTGGTGTTGATGTGGCGTTGATGTGGAAGGTTAAGAGGATGAATAGTTTAGTTACGATAGGGAGTGGCCTCACAATAACATGTTAAATCAAAATTAAACTTATACACATTTTCACAATTTTTGACAATTCTACACTTTTTCAAATATACTTATACAAAAATGTATACAAAGTTTCTTCGCATTTAACTTCTAAAACATGTCAAAAATAATCATTATAACAATTAAACAAGTTCCTCATGGCATTCATATCAATTAAATCAAGTTTATGCAATTTTGGTTCAAAAAGTCCACTTTAATCTTCATAAATCATGTTTAGGATCAAAGTTTTGATCATTTAGCAACCTAAACATGTTACACTACTCAATTTAGCATAAACTAACAGCAAAATTCGGCCATAACCTGTTTATATCAAAAAGCCCTAATTTTGCTCAAGAACACAAACCCAATATATCCCCGGCAGCGGCGTCAAAAATACTTGATGTGTGTAGAGGCGTATATGAAATAGCTTATACTTTTACAACGAAATACTATTAAATATGATACAATTTTACACAAAATATTTATTTATTTATAGAATGGATATACCTAAACCTTGCTACAACACTTATAGGCAGTGTACCTAATCGTACAGTAGTGTAGTTTTTAGTAAGTCCGGTTCGTTCCACAGGGAAATCTTTTAAACAAAGCTTAACGCTATATTAGTTTTAATTTTATAAAAATACAAATATATATATATATATATATATATATATATATATATATATATATATATATATAAGTAATATTATTATTATAAAGGGGGGTTTTTACCGTTTAATGATCGGTTTGTCGATTTTAAAACTTTAGTCGCAGTTAAAACCTAATGTAAAATATTAAAAATATAAAAGACTTAATTGTAAAGAGTAAAGTAAATAACGATAATGAAATTGCGATAAATAAAAGTGCGATAATTAAAAAGTATGATAATTAAAAAGTGCGATAATTAAAAGTGCAATATAATGACAATAAATAAAAATGCGATAATTAGAAGTGCAATTAAATATGAAAATAAAGGAATTATGCTTATTTAAACTTCCGTAATCATGATGTTTGACGTGTTGATTTTAGTTTTATGCCCATGGGTTAATTGTCCTTTGTCCTGGATTAAAATATATCCCGGTAGCGGCGCCAAAAATACTTGATGTGCGTAGAGGCGTATATGAAATAGCTTATATTTTTACAACGAAATACTATTAAATATGATACAATTTTACACAAGATATTTATTTATTTATAGAATGGATATACCTAAACCTTGCTACAACACTTATAGGCAGTGTACCTAATCGTACAGTAGTATAGTTTTTAGTAAGTCCGGTTTGTTCCACGGGGAAATCTTTTAAACAAAGCTTAACGCTATATTAGTTTTAATTTTTTAAAAAAATACAAATATATATAAGTAATATTATTATTATAAAGGGGGGTTTTTGACCGGTTTGTCGATTTCAAAACTTTAGTAGCAGTTAAAACCTAATGTAAAATATTAAAAATATAAAAGACTTAATTGTAAAGCGTAAAGTAAATAACGATAATGAAATTGCGATAAATAAAAGTGCGATAATTAAAAAGTACGATAATTAAAAAGTGCGATAATTAAAAGTGCAATATAATGACAATAAATAAAAATACGATAATTAGAAGTGCAATTAAATATGAAAATAAAGGAATTATGCTTATTTAAACTTCCGTAATCATGATGTTTGACGTGTTGATTTTAGTTTTATGCCCATGGGTTAATTGTCCTTTGTCCTGGATTTTTTTATATGTCCGTCTGGTTTTTGTCCATAACAGTCCATCGGTCATAAATTTAAAGTGCGAGTGTCCTCGTCAAATTATCCTTATACTCGAAGTTAAATATTCCAACTAATTGGGGACTTAAACTGTAACAAGGTTTTAATACTTTGTTTAATAATTACACCAGGTTATCGACTGCGTGTAATCCAAGGTTTTAATACTTTATTAACAATTACGCCAAGTGTCCTTGTACATAATTTCACCCCTGTTTTAATAATTCCATAGACTATTAATCCATTTCCGTGTCCGGTTAAATGAACGATTATTCGTACATATAAATATCCCGCCCATCGTGTCCGATTGAGTGTATATGGTTATTTATAGGTATGTCCAATTGTAAATCTTTATATTAAAATTAACAAACTATCATTTAGTTAAACAAATATAAAACCATTAATAGCCCATAGTCTAATTTCCACAAGTGTCGTTCTTTTGTCCAAACCCCAATTATGGTACAAAGCCCAATTACCCAATTTTAGTAATTAGCCCAACATCATGATTACTTCGGTATTAAATAAGCATAATAATAATTTAGCTACGAGACATTAAATTAAAAAGGTTGAACATAACTTACAATGATTAAAAATAGCGTAGCGTTACACGGACAGAATTTCAACTTACACCCTTACAACATTCGCTAACATACCCTTATTATTAGAAATTAAAATTATATATATATATATATATATATATATATATATATATATATATATATATATATATATATATATATATATATATATATATATATATATTACGTATGATGAATGAGAAAAAGATGTTTTTAATCCGTCGAATTGCATGGCCTTTTATAGGTGGATTTCTGACTTTATGGGCTCCGCGAGTGCGGCCTTTTTGGGCTTTATAAGCTCCGCGAGTGCGGAGCTGTGGATTCCAGCTCACACAAGCTTGGCTCCTAGCTTGCCGACGGTTTATATAATATAATATAATATAATATATTAATTTTAAGAATTATTTATATATTATTTTATATTCATGTGCATAGCTGACTTGTAATTTTTAGTCCATTGCGTCGAGCGTTGAGAGTTGACTCTGGTCCCGGTTCCGGATTTTCGAACGTCCTTTCGTATAATTTAATATCTTGTACTTTGCATTTTGCGGCTTGTACTCTTGTAATTTTGAGACGTTTCTCATCAATAATTTGAACCACTTTGATTGTACTTTGTACTTTTGAGCTTTTTGGTCGTTTGCGTCTTCAATTCGTCGAATCTGTCTTTTGTCTTCACCTTTTATTATTTAAACGAATATTACTTGTAAATAGGACAACTGCAACTAAAAGCTTGTCTTTTTTGAGGGATAATGCTATGAAATATATGTTCATTTTTAGCATTATCAGTACTCTACCACAATGCAAGAGGTGCTACAAGCACCATACCGGGTACTGTAATGTGGTTTGTGAAAAATGCAAAAAAGGCCGGGCATATTAGCAGGGACTGCAAGATCACCACCATGACTGGGAAGCCGAACCCCAATGGACCGAGAAAGTGTTATGAATGCGGACAGACGGTTCACTTCAGAAATGAGTGTCCCAACAAGCGAAAGGACGGCGGACCACCGCGTGGACGAGATTTCAATGTAAATGCAAGGGATGCTCGTAAGAACCCTGACTTGGTGACAGGTATATTTACTATCAACAATCTATTAGCTTCTGTCCTATTTGATACTGGCGCCGATAGAAGTTTTGTATGTAGACACTTTTGCGATAAGATAAATTGGTCGTTAGTTCCTTTAAAGGAGAGTATGCTTGTAGAGGTAGCCAATGGGAAACTTGAGAAAGATGACCAAATTAGCCGAGGAGCTATTATCAACATAGCTGGTGTGGATTTCGAGATTGACTTAATACCCATTAAGTTGGGAAGCTTTGATGTTATTGTCGGTCTGGACAGGTTGACCAAGATTAGGGCTGACATTATCTATGGAGATAAAGCTCTTCGTATACCACACGGAGACGGTGAGCCGCTGATTATTTACGAAGAGAGATGTAGCTCGAAACTGTATCTCATTAGTTGCATGAAAGCGCAAAAGATCATGAAGAAAGGACGTATTGCTGTTTTAGCACATGTGAAAACGTTAGAAACTGAGGTGAAGAGCGTGTATGACGTATGAATTGTGAATGAATTTTCCGATGTCTTTCCGGAAGAATTGCCTGGATTACCGCCACCGAGAGCAGTAGAGTTTCAGATCGATTTAGTGCCAGGAGCTGCACCTGTAGCTCGCGCACCTAATCGACTCGCACCTTCCGAAATGCAAGAGTTGCAGAGCTAATTACAAGAACTACTAGACCGTGGATTTATCCAACCAAGTTTCTAGCCTTGGGGAGCACCTGTTTTATTCGTGAAGAAGAAGGACGGATCTTTCCGCATGTGTATCGACTACCGTGAACTCAACAAATTGACGATCAAGAATCGGTATCCTCTTCCCCGAATTGACGATCTTTTTGATCAACTACAAGGATCAAGCGTTTACTCTAAGATCGATTTGCGATCCGATTATCACCAACTGAGGGTGAAAGAGAGCGATGTGATGAAGACTGCATTCAGAACCCGTTATAGTCATTATGAGTTTCTCGTGATGCCATTCGGTTTAACCAACGCACCTGCCGTATTTATGGACCTTATGAACCGTGTCTGCAAGCCATACTTGGATAAGTTCGTTATCGTCTTCATAGACGATATCCTAATCTACTCTAAGAGTGAAGAAGAACATAAACAACATCTTCGTTTAGTGCTTGAACTCTTGAGACAAGAGCAACTTTATGCAAAATTCTCCAAGTGTAAATTTTGGTTGAAGGAAGTTGTTGAGTCCCCAAAATAATTAAGGATTTAATTATGACAAAACAATATTTATTTGCACTAAAGTGTTATGTGCAGCCAGCACAAGTTTGTTTATGTATAGTCAGCTAATATAGCTGTGTCGAGTGTTTAGTATGCTGCCTAGTCTATCAGCACAAGGTAGAAATGTATTCTTCGAATCAGCACAGGATGTGCACCCAGCAAATCAAGAATATCAAGTGACTCAGCATATGAAGGACCAGTAAGTCTGGATATCAGCATACAACACAAGACAGCCATGCTCCATTACAAGCATGATAAGTTTCCCTGAGTGGTCTACATCAAATATACTATTCAACAGAAGTCGAAGACAAAGTTGAACAGAGAAGGACACGCGTCGGCGGCTGAAAAGTGACCTTACAAGACCGCATGGGAATGCAGAAGTTTAACTTATGTGTAGACATAAGTTATCCGTTGTCAACACCTAGGGAACACAACATTCTATTTGTTTAATCAAATTGTGGTGCCAAACCAAATTGGGGTGTTCCTGCAAATAGCTACTAAAGAGGAAAGAAAGGGAGCACACCTCCTTACACAATTGTCCCCTCAAGTACAGACATCCTATGTACCAGTGGACAATAGATCAATTACACGGTTAATAGAACTACTATATATATTGTTGTATCCACTATTGTAAAAACTAGTGGTGTGGGTTTATCTGTTAGAGTCCAAACCGTGTAATAGCTTTAGTTTATCTCTTAGCTATAATCTAGGTAATCTGTATCAACCAACTATCATTTCCGCCAAGGATAGTTGTGATTCTTTCTGATTTAATCAATAAAGAATAACCGTTGAAAATTACCTGTGACTCTATCTTATTTACTACAGAATACTAAACGTGTTTAACTGACTAGTTAATTAAGAAAAGAATTGTATTCACCCCCCCCCTCTACAATACTCTTGTTGTTATTAAGGGACCAACAACTGGTATCAGAGCTTCAGTCTTGATAATTAATATCTTGGATCTGAATTCTCTTATGGCTTCGTATTCAAACTCAGCTTACCTTGAGAATGGCTCGTCTAACAGACCACCTAAGTTTGATGAAGATGAGTATGAAACCTGGAAGGCAAGGTTCATGCTCCATCTTGAGTCTGTGGATTCACTCATGCCTGGAATTGCCAAAGATGGCCCTTTTGTTCCCACTGAGACAGTTGGTAGTGCACCAGCAACAGCTGACACTCCTGCCATCCCTGGCAGGGAGGTTATTCTCACTCCCTCTAGATGGGATGATGAGGATAAACGTCGAGTTGGTCTTGACCCTAAAATCAGAACCCTGTTAGCCATAACTTTGCCTAACCCACTATTCAAACTGATCAAGGGAAAAGAAAATGCTAAGCTTATGCTTGACTACCTAGATGTCACCTATGAGGGTATGGGAGAAGTTAGGCAGAACAGGATGATTGCTCTTAAAAGAGAATATGAAATGTTCTTTGCCTATAAGAATGAAACCCTTAAGCAAACCTTCATTAGGTTTAACTCTTTGATAGCAGACCTGATCACTTTAAATGTGACCTACACTGAATTTGAACAAGTGAACAAATTCATTGATGCACTGCCATGTAAATGGAGACCTGTTACTGACCCATTAAGAACCACACAGACCCTAAAGAACTTTAACCTGTCTTCTCTCTACAGTTCCCTTTGGAATCATGAGAAGGCAGAAGCCAAGTTTGAACTTAACATGAAAGAAAACTTTAGGTCTGCCCCCACCACTTTAAAATCATCTAAAAATGATGATACTGCTCTTATTACTGCTGCTAAATGGAAGAAATCTCAAAAAGCTTTACTGGTTCAAAAGTTACTGGCAGAACAAGAGTCAGCTGATAGTGTTGAGGAAAGTGGTACTGGGTCTGAAGAAAGCAGTACTGATGAAAGTGATGTAGAAGGGTTTGCTGAAGGTATGGCTCTGCTGGCTAGGCAGTTCAAAAGGTTCAATCGTAGTAGAACCAGCAAGTCATACAAAGGGAGCAAAAAGCCAAATGCTAGGTACAACAGCAAGTCAGTCAAGGGTCCTAAATCTGAGTGCTTTAATTGTGGGAAGGTTGGACATTTTGCTGTTGAATGCATGTCCAAGAAACCTTCCACGTCACATGCTAACTCTTTCTCAAAAGCTGATAAGTACAAAAACAAGTACAAAGCTATGAAAGCTCAGATGAAGGAAAGTGCAAAGACTGACAAGAAGGGTAAACAGCCAGAAAAGGTTCTAGTTGCTGAACATCATGACTGGGATGAAGCCAGCACGTCTTCATCTTCTGATAGTGATACTGATGATGATGGTGCTGGTTACGCTACTGGTAAAAAGCTGTGTTTGATGGCCAAAGAGGTCGAGGAGTCTGATGAGGATGATGGTGGTAGTACGTTTTTGGCTGATATGAGGGAAGCTGATCAAAACAGAGATTCTCCTCAATGGAAAACTGAAATGATGTATAAGGTTGATAATTTTCGAACTTATACTGATGATGAAAAAGCTGAAATGTTTAACTACCTAAGAATTGACTTATGCAGAAGCTGCAAACGTGAAGAGAGTTTGAAATCTAGTAACAAATCTTTAAATGAAAAACTCAAAGGCAAAAATGATGAAATTAAGATCTTAAAAGATACAATTTCCAAACTTGAAAAACAAAACTTTGCTTTAGAAACTCTTCACGTTGAGGCAGCAGAAGTCAAGACCCAGCTGGACAATCTCAAAAGAGTTGTTGCTTCATGGTGCACATCTGCTCAACGCACAGCTAAATGTGTTAACGAGCAGGTGCCTGCCCAAGTTGAAGCCTTCTTTGCTGGTGACTATGCTGCTGCTGCTGCTATTGCAGAAGTTACTTTCATGGACCCGATTCTTGAAACTGATCCTGAAGCTGTCTTGCCAAATACTTTTGCCAAGATAGTTGAAGGTAAAAAGGTTGTGACAAACAAATTTGTTAGACCTACTGTGTCCCCACCACCTGCCATGAAAGAAATTTTGGAGGATGAAGTTAGAGCAAGAGAAGCCAGTAACTCAATTGATGAGACTACTGACCCCTCAAGCATCTACTACATGACTCCGAAAGAAAGACGTATTAAAAGGGAAATCACTGAAAACAATTTGAGAAAAGTTAAACCAACTGATTCCCCTTCGTGTTCGAGTTCTACCAGTGCTAAGCCAGCTGATGACCAATCTACTGGTCACCCAGTAGCTGAAGACAAGCCAGTGAAACGAAATATTGGCAAATCTAAGGCAGCAGTTAAGATACCTACTGGTTCATCAGCATCAGAAGACAAGCCATCAACTTCCCACGCTAACTTGTCAGATGATAAAGGAAAGACAGTTCGCCATGGTCATGGTACTGGTTCCAAAAGGAAAGCTGCCCATAAGGGAAAAGCAAAAATTGACTCTACTGATGAGCTATCTATCACTGAGATAATGACAGTCAAGCTTGACCAGCTAATTGAGGCAGTAACCAAAAGTCGACCCGATCTTACTGCCCCTATTAGATCTGTGCATGACCAGCCACAAAAGCCAAAAGTGAGAAAATGCTACAAATGTGGCAGCAAAGCTCACTTGGCTAACCAGTGTACTCAAACCCAAACCCCATCTGATGCTTCTTCTAGCAAGCCAGTAGAAAAGAAGAAGTCATCAAAGGTGACTCCTTCAGAACCCATCCTTGGATGGGTTCCCAAAAAGAACTAATCTCTAAGCTATTGTGCAGGGCATTCAAAACAAGCAAATCTGGTATCTCGATAGTGGTTGTTCGAGACATATGACCGGAAGTAAGTCCCTGCTGATGGACTATCAGGAAAAGGATGGTCCAGTAGTTTCGTATGGAGATAATTCGTTGGGTTACACAAAGGGTTTTGGTACTTTGACAAATGGGAATGTCACGTTCTCAAATGTTGCATATGTAGTTGGGCTTAAACATAACTTACTCAGCATAAGCCAACTGACAAACAAGAATAAGATAGTCCAATTCAGAAAGAAAATTGGTACTATTTTTGATAAGACAGGGAAGCCACTGCTGACTGCAAAACGTCATGAAAACATGTATCAAATTGACATGAACACAGCAGTCACAACAACTGATACTTGTTTCTATTCGAAGGCAGCAGACAACCTGAAGTGGTTATGGCACAAGAGACTCTCACATCTCAACTTCAAAGATATTCACAAATTATCCAGTAGAAGTTTGGTGTCTGGGCTACCCACAATGTCTTATGTGAAGGACAGATTGTGTCCTGGTTGTGAAAAGGGGAAACATCACCATGCCTCGTTCAAATCAAAGCAAATCTCATCTGTTGAGAAACCATTTCACTTACTTTATATGGATCTATTTGGTCCAGTGAATGTGGCCAGCTGTAGTGGGAAGAAGTATACACTGGTTATTGTTGATGAATACTCGAGATACACTTGGGTGTTCTTTTTGAGGCAAAAGAGTGAAGCTGCTGATGAAATCATCAATTTTATCAAAAGAATGGAGCTTTTGAATGGGCAACTGGTGAAGCAACTAAGAAGTGATCATGGTACAGAATTCAGAAATGCTACATTAGAAGAATTTTGTGCTGACAAAGGTATTTCCCAAAATTTCTCTGCTGTGAGAACACCTCAGCAAAATGGTGTTGCAGAAAGAAGAAACAGAACTCTCATTGAAGCAGCAAGATCTATGTTGGCTGAGTCTGGGTTGAAGAATTCCTACTGGGCAGAAGCTGTGAATACTGCCTGTTTTACCCAGAATAGATCTCTTATTGTGAAAAGACATCAGAAAACTGCTTATGAAGTTCTCAAAGGAAGAAGACCCTCAATTTCATTTCTTCATGTATTTGGCACTCCCTGTTACATTCTAAATAATAGGGATCAGCTGGGCAAATTCGATGCTAAAGCTGATGAAGGTATATTCCTTGGATATTCCAACATGTCAAAGGCATATAGGGTCTACAACAAAAGAAGGGGTTGTTTTGAAGAATCCATTAATGTTACATTCGATGAAACTGCCTCTGCTTCATCTACTGATCGTGAAGATGAAGTGTTACTGTTTGAAGAGCCTACTCAGCAAGCTCTTGATGATGAAGAGCCAGCAGCACAACCCTCACCAATCCATGCTGCTGGGTTCTCTGATGATGAAATGGAACATTCTGTTCCATCTGTGTCTAAACCAAGTGGACCTACTGGCTCTACTGAAGTGCTGCAACTTGAGCCTAGGTCTGCTGGTTCTGAGAGATCACAAGCTGGTACTGATTCTACTGATATTGATCAGCAACCTTCTATTGCTGCTCACTCATCTGAACCAGCTGATGATCAAGATGCTGTGTGTTCTACAACCAGCTCACCTGTTCATAACACCAAATGGACAAGGGAGCATCCGATTGAGCAGATTATTGGTAATCTTGCGAGTGGTGTTAAAACACGGAGGCATGCAACCAGCAACTTTTGTATGCATGTTAATTTTGTGTCTACCATTAAGCCCACGTGTCCTGAGGAAGCACTTCAAGATCCTAGCTGGGTTGGTTCAATGCAAGAAGAAATTACTCAGTTTGATAGGAACAAAGTGTGGACATTGGTACCTGAACCTGAGGATAAGACAAAGAAGATCATTGGTACTAAGTGGGTGTTTAAAAACAAGATGGATGAAGATGGTGTCGTTATCAGAAACAAAGCAAGATTGGTTGCTCAAGGGTTTAGACAGGAAGAAGGATTGGATTATGGGGAAACTTATGCACCAGTGGCTAGGATGGAAGCTATCAGATTGTTCTTAGCATATGCTGCTAGGATGAACTTTAGAGTATTTCAGATGGATGTTAAATCTGCATTTCTGAATGGGAAGCTGCAAGAAGAAGTTTATGTCAAACAGCCTCCTGGTTTTGTAAGCAGTAAATCTCCAGACCATGTCTACAAGTTAGACAAAGCTCTTTATGGCCTTAAACAGGCTCCAAGAGCATGGTATGAGACACTTCATGTGTATCTCACTGGTATAGGTTTTAAAGTTGGAACAATTGATACCACTCTATTCTCAAAAGAGATAGATGGTGATCTCTTGTTGGTACAGATATATGTGGATGATATTATTTATGGTTCTAAAAATGAAAAACATTGTCAAGATTTTTCAAAACGTATGTCAAAGGCATATGAAATGAGTTTACAAAGAGATCTGCAATACTTTTTAGGATTGCAGATCAAACAACTTGATGATGGACTATTTATAAGTCAAGATAAATATATCAAAGATATGTTAAAGAAATTTGGTCTGACCTGTTTAAAAGACATAGGGACTCCAATGGCAGCATCCATTAAAATAGATGCTGATCCAAATGGTGAACCAGTCAATATCACTGAATATAGAGGTATGATTGGATCCCTACTTTATCTCACAGCCAGCAGACCAGATATTATGTTCGCCACATGTCTCTGTGCCAGATATCAAGCTGATCCTAAAGAGTCACACTTGCTGGCAGTAAAAAGAATATTCAGATACCTAAAAGGTACTGCTAAACGTGGTCTTTGGTATCCCAAAGACCAGGATTTTGAACTAATTGGGTATTCAGATGCTGACTTTGCAGGGTGTAAAATAGACAGGAAAAGTACTACTGGTGGTTGCCAGTTACTGGGTAGTAGGCTAGTCAGCTGGACAAGCAAAAAGCAAAATACTGTGTCCACATCTACTGCTGAGGCAGAATATGTCTCTGCTGGTAGTTGTACTGCTCAAGTACTGTGGATGCAAAGCCAGCTAAAGGACTATGGTGTTCATGTTACAAAAACTCCAATCTACTGTGACAACACCAGTGCAATTGCTATCACCAACAATCCTGTGATGCACTCAAGGACTAAGCACATCGATGTTCGGTATCATTTCATAAGGGATCATGTTCAAAAGGGTGATGTTGAGTTACATTTTATTTCTACAGACCAGCAATTAGCAGACCTATTTACAAAGCCATTAGATGAGAAACGTTTTAACTATCTCATCTCTGAGCTGGGTATGCTTGAACTTTAAATAAAAGACAACTTTTGTTGGTGTGCTGGCTCTACAATGTGTAGGACAAACCAGTAAGTCACATTTATTTACTTACTGCCTACATGTCAAACAACCAGCACAGCAAGGTCTTTTATATTTTGGTTACTTAAATGTTTTCAATGAAATAATAAATAGCTCTCCAAATTTAATGATTCCTTAAAACTGGAAACTCATTTACTTCCAATGATTTAAATTAAATTCATGACATATTAAATGTAACAAAAGTATTTTGTATTTAATACAAAGATTATTTTTGAGGTTTTAAATCAATTTGTTTGAAATGAAATCTGATGCATTTAATGCTGAATGGGAGGAATGAGTGTTTAAGCCGTATAAATGTCATGTCAACAGTCTGTGTCCCCTTGAAAACGTGCCAGTCTGTCACATCTGCCCACGCGCCTGCAGATGACAGTAATTTTCTCTCTCCTGCACTTTTTCACCCAATCACAACGGATAAAAGTGTGTTTCATCTTCCATAATAACCTTCGGTTATTCATTATTCAAAACACACACACTTTTACTCTCAAAATCTTTTCAATCTTCAATCTTCAAATCTTCATCCTACATTCATCAATGGTAGAACAACAACAACAATCACCACGTGCTGCAAGCCAGCAAGAGGAACAACAGCAACAACAACCTCAAACAGTCAAACCACAACAGCAACCACAACCTGCCCCACAACCGGCACCGGCACCGGCACCGGAGGAACCGGTGGTTCAAGAACAAGTCGTTCAAGGACCACTGTTCAATCTCCACCCCAACCTGATTAGGGCTCCCAATGCACCTGATCACTCACTGATTCGCCTATCTAGAGGCAATGCTGCACATGCCCTCTCTATCCCCAAATCGAAGGTTAACAAAGGGTATGAGGCCCTCATCGAATATATCCGTCAATCACCTCTGGCAAGAGCCATCACCGGTGTACCTTCCCAATTCTATGCTGCCTGTTTGGCACGATTTTGGTATACTGCCACTGTTGCCACCACTCCCGGCAACGTTCCATGTATTCGTGGCATGGTGACTGAAACCCTAAATTGCTCTGTTGTGATGACCCGGAAATTTCTGACCAAATTTAAACTTAATCTTTGTATGATTAACATTTTCGACACGATAAGCAAAGTCTGTAAAACTGAATCTCAAAATTTTTGAACTACTTTTATATATTTAAATACCCTTCGGTTATTTTCGACGATTCGAGAACAATTATATGTAAATAGATACATATATACTATAACATGAAAAGGTAACAATGTATTAATTGTTTGATACCGTACATTAAACTTATTGGTTTAAATATCTATTTGAATGTATATGATAAGTTGAAATATTTATTATTAAAATTTATTTATAAATAACTTCCAATGTGTATTTAAAAACTGATTTATGTATATTAAAAAGATATATACATATATATAATAAACGATAGTAACATTCGTTTATTGATTCAATTGATATTTAGATAAGTTAACTAAAGCGTTTAAGATGAACCAGTTAAACACTAATTTGTTACAGTGTTTTCAAATTGCCACATTACTCAAAATGCTACAGTGTTTTCGAAAATCACTATTTGCTACAGTGAAATTGACTTTGCTACAGTGAATTGCTACAGTAAAATTTGACTTTGCTACAGTAACTTTGCTACAGTAAAACTCTATTATAAAAATGTATTTTAACAAATAGCGAAACGATGATTTATAGAAGTAAATGACCAAAACACTTGAAAGTTTAAGATACACTTTGAGTGATATAATTAAGGGATAATTTAAGGCTATTGATAAGGCTAAAAAGGAACATATATTTCATAGCATTATCCCCCAAGAAAGACAGGATTTTAGTTGTAATTGTTCCATATTCAAGTAATATTCGTTTATATTTAATAAGTGCGAAGACAAAAGGCAAAAACGAAGAATTGAAGACGGAAAGGTCCAAAATGGTCAAATGTACAAGATACAATTAAAAAGGTTCAAATTTTTGATGAAGAACGTCTAAAAAATGACAAGAGTACAAGTTGCGGAACGCAAAGTACACGATATAAAATAGTACGCAAGGACGTCTGAAAATCCGGAACCGGGACCCGAGTCAAGAAGAAACGCCCGACACAACGGACCAAAAATATCTAGTCTACTATGCACAAGAATAAAATATAATATATAAATAATTATATTAATTATTTATATATTTATATTTATTTTATATTATGTCGACAAGCTAGGAGCCAAAACAATGTGAGCTGTCCCTGGTCCTCATGCGAGTCGCATGGCCAGAAGGCCATTTCCATGCGAGTCGCATGACTCCAGATTTCAGGCCACATCTATAAATTTCAGTGTTTTCGCTCGATTTAAATCACACACATACACAAATATATATATATACTCCGTAATATTATTTATTATTTATTATTATTATTATTATTATTATTATTATTATTATTATTATTATTATTATTATTATTATTATTATTATTATTAATAAGATTATTATTAATCTTATTATTTTTTTATTATTATTAGTGTTATTATTTTTGCGATACAAAAATAATAATGTACAAAAAATATTACGACGGAGTGCTGTCCAAGTAATTTTCAAAACGAGTTTCCGAGCGAGCTAGAGCTAAGGAAAATATGGGTTATTGCCAAGGAAATTATGGGTAATGTTCGGGGGTATTTTTGTGAATCAAACCTCGTGTTTATCATCTCCGATGCGTCTACGTGCTTTCCTGCAATATTGTATATCAATATTAAACTGTGAGTTTCATAAGATCCCTTTTACTCTCTACATTTTTGGGCTGAGAATACATGCAAATGCTTTATTAACTGATTTACAATATTTATATGTGTGAGTTTCATAAGATCCCTTTTACTCTCTACATTTTTGGGCTGAGAATACATGCAAATGCTTTATTAACTGATTTACAATATTTATATGTGTGAGTTTCATTTGCTCCCTTTTTAATTGCTTTTGCAATCTATATTTTTGGGCTGAGAATAGATGCACTTTATTTTAAACGCAATGGATACAAGTACATACTAAATTCTACACTGAGTTTGAACCGAAAATCCCTTAGCTTTGGTAACTAGTAACTGCCAGTTATAAGAACTGGTGGGCGCGAGTAGTAGTATATGGATCCATAGGGCTTGACATCCCCGTCCGAGCTATAGCGCTAGCCTTTTAACGGACGTATGCTATTTGAGAAGCGTACACGTTGGTTTGCGTGTATTATTAAGATGATTATACAAAGGGTACAAATTATATAAACGTTAAAGTTTAGTTACCAGGGTGCTCAATTTTGTAGAACTGATTGATAAACGTTTCGGATGAAACAACTGAAATCTTGTGATTCACCTTTTATGTAAAACCTATTGATAAACGTTTTGAATAAAACAACTGAACTTTTGTAATCCACATTGATATACGGATTATGTGTAATATTAAAACTATGAACTCACCAACCTTTGTGTTGACACTTGAAGCATGTTTATTCTCAGGATTCTAGAAGTCTTCCGCTGTTTGCTCATACGTGATACAAGTTATGTGCTTGGAGTCATACATGCTATATACAAGAAACTTGCATTCATCAAACCATTACCATGTATCTTATTTTGACTGTATTGTCAACAGATGTATTATTGTAAACCATTTAAATGGTGATTGTCTATACGTAGGAATCATCAGATGTAAAAAAAAAACTGGAATTTATATATTCATTTATGAAATACCTTTTCAAACGAATGCAATGTTACAAAACGTATCACATAGAGGTCAAATACCTCGCAATGAAATCAATAAATGACGTGTTCGTCCATATGGATTTGGAGCGATCGTCACAGTTGGTATCAGAGCGTTGGTCTTAGAGAACCAGAATTTGCATTAGTGTGTCTAACCGGTTATTGTTAGGATACATTAGTGAGTCTGGACTTCGACCATGTCTGCATGATAAAAGTTGTTGCTTATAATTTTTTTGTTAGAAATTACCTGCTTATCATTCCTTGTGTGGAAAATTACCTGCTTATCATTTGTAGTCTAGACACACCTTATTGCATGGATTGCATGACTAGTGTATAGACAAAATGAATATCTTAGCGTATCTGTTACTGTTACCTTTACTTGACAGTTTCCGAAAGTTTCTCCATAATTGTAACGACCCAAACCATACCGCGTATAAAACCCCGTTAAATTTCATGACAAAAAAAAATTTTGCTGTTGGCTGAGTTGCGCGGCGCGCCAACAGGTTGCGCGGCGCGCAGAACCTGTCTGGCAGCCCGCTGTCCGGTTTTCCTTGAAATGTGAAAATGTTTGACCCGTTCCCGACGTTTTTAGCCAAAACGCTTTTAACCATGAATTCATACATATAAAACTAACACGTTTAATTAATAAAATTAAGTTTACGAAGCGGGTCCCACATCGACCCATATTACCACCTTAAGTACCAAAATACAATTTTCGACTTTAAGATTTTAATACAAAACAAAGCCGAGCATGGCGATCGGGAATACACTACCCAATCCTAAACAATCCAAGAGCAAGTCACTAAAGCAACTATGTAAGCCTTCTAGTCCTCGCGCTTACCCGAGCCACCATCCGCATGCAATCTATAAAAAGAGTCAACAACGAGAGGGTAAGCTAACGCTTAGTGAATGATAATATACTACATACATATATATGTATAAAATGAATACGCCACACAAAACAAATACCGCATACCGAAGCATCCAAGTATAAAGCGTCTACACTAAGCATACCGTACGATCTAAGCAACGAGCTAAAGATACAACACAAAAGATAGTCCATCAACGACAAAGTAAACATCGCCAAATAGCTACACCCGGAGGGTTAGCTACAACACAACAACACATTAATATATATATATAACAATATAAACGAACAAGGTTAACCCCTTAACCTCAAACACACGAACATTGGCCGAACAACCCGAGCCTTGTGAATTCGCACAACCCGAAATTCACTTCTCAACCATAAGATGACCGAACAACCCGAGTCATCATGAATCCGCACTACCCGAGATTCATTACCTCCAATAAGGTGACCGAACAACCCGAGTCACCATGAATCCGCACTACCCGAGATTCATTTCACAATACTAAAACCCACGGTCACGGGATTATAAAATCCACCACACAACCATATCAACCCTTCGCCATTAGGGTTATAACAACCAAATCACAACCAAGTGTGATAACGTACACACAAACGTGTACTTCGCCAAAGATGGTCAACCAAGACGCACAAACGTGCCAATTGGACTCATACACAAGTCCTTCAAATCCACCTATATGTGAAGTGAGCTCTATAACCGAGAATCACTTCACCCGACCCGCACCCATCCTACACATACATATGCATATAGGATATTATCACTCACCTTGAAGTCTTGAAGAAGCTTCCAAGTGAATCCGCAACTTGCCAATGGAAGATACCTATTCCATTATCACAATTACAACAATACAATTAGGATGGATTTATAAACCACCCAATTCGACCCTTAGTGCAAATTCGACCCAAATGCACTTCCAAGTACAAACCGCGCCCAAAACTAATCAATAATCACTAACACGAGTGAGAATGGTCCTAATACATCCATTAAACCCGAACACAAGTGCCAAACACGTGTCATACCCATTTTGACACTTAAACCCTAATTTTGACCCATAAAGGTCAAAATCTCATCCTTTACAAGTTTTGACACCAAAACACATTTAACTTGGTTTAATACTTCAACTTAATCCATTTTAAGTTTACAAACCTCATTAAATCGCCAAATGGGTCATAATCACCACCAAACCCTAATTTGACCCAAAGTCAAAGTTAGTCAACCAAACAACCTCCAATGGGTTCCAATACTTCCATAATCGCTAACTAAAGTGATTAAACTAAATTTCAAGTTCTAAACATGGCCAATTGTTCACCAACCCAAAATCCACCAACAATTAACAATAAACCCGATTACTAGCATCACTAAACCCATTTCATCACCATAAGGGTATTACAACAAATTAACTCAAAACCCTAACTTGAATATCAAATTAAATAAATGAAATTCGGAGTTTGAGCTTACCAATACTATCACCGCGTAGCCGAGAACGAAAGGAACAACTTTAAAACCCGAGACTTTGATCGATTCGAGCTTCTTCTTCCCCAAAACCTCAAATCTCTCTCTAGACCTCTCTCTCTCTCTCTCTAAGAATGGATGAGGATGATGAATGGATGTGAAATGATCCAAAGTTGGATCTAAACCAACTGATAATGCCCACAAATCCGGCCCCATGTGAAATTACCCAAATACCCTTCATTTAAAATAAATAAAACAAGATAGGTTCTGTCAGCGTGTTTGCGCGGCGCGCGGCCGCTTTGCGCGGCGCGCAGATTGACAGATTCAGCTCTTTTCCAATTTTAATATATATAAATATTCAACGAAGCCCGATCTCATATGCCTTTAATAAACAAGTATACAAAATAAATATTCGGGTCTTACAACTCTCCCCCACTTAAACTCGATCACGTCCTCGTGATCCTCATCACTTAACCAAACAGACCTCACCCTACGGTCCTCGACATAAGTCTCAATCCGACTTCCTAAGCAATTCTTTCCAACGAATCGCCTTCCACAACTAAATCGTCACCCGCGACTTCTCAAGTCCACAATCCGAGCACTAAAACCATGCTCCTACCCTAACATCGGGAAAACTCAACTAATCTCGTACCGGGATGTCGATCCCTTAGCATACTAATACCGAGTACAACTCTAAAAGCAACCAAGTCTCAACCTAAGGTCAACGACCCGAAACAATGAAGACCGAACCAAAAGAATCCTTACGGATACCACCAATCACGAATCATCCATTGTAGTGCGCAATACGACCCATACGCAACTACCGTAACAACACAATCCACGGTTAGAAACCGATAGCGCCCAAAGCGGCTATGGGAATACAAATCCCAAGGTGCACGAAATCGTCCATCGTCACACCCGTAACAAACATGTGAGCGAAACACGGCTATCGCATCACTAATCATACCACGTGGTCCTCACGACCCTACCATTGACGCATAAAACGACCGATAGTTCCCACAACATGGTCCTTACGACCCCACCATTGGTGTATCAAACAACCAATAGATTACAACTCAACATGGCCGAAACAACCCGAGCCAAAACACATATGGAGGATGGTCGAAACAACCCGAACCTTAGTGAATTCGCACAACCCGAAATCTACCAACCCAATCCATATATCTCACAACGAAATGACCGCACAACCCGAGTCATCGTGAATACGCGCAAACCGATATTCACTACCACCGCCACATAGTATAACCGAGGATGGCCGTACAACCCGAGCCTTAGTGAATCCGAACCACCCGACATTCACTACCTCAAACTATGAGCCCAACCAACAGGGACAATCGTACTACCCGAAATATTGTGAATACGAACAACCCGATATTCACGTCCCACAACACAACTCTCTTGATGAAGTCAGCGGACCCCGAAGGTCATGCTCCACCAATCTCAATACCGGATGAAGTCAGCGGACCCGAAGATCATGCTTCACCGATCTCAATACCGGATGAAGTCAGCGGACCCGAAGATCATGCTTCACCGATCTCAACACCACGCTCATGACGAAGTCAGCGGACCCTAAAGATCATGCTCCATCAATCACGTACTCCCATGATGAAGTCAGCGGACCCTAAAGATCATGCTCCATCACGTAACCATACTATAATGAAGTCAGCGGACCCGAAAGTCATGCTTCATTAATCCACAATACTACGATGAAGTCAGCGGACCCCGAAGGTCATGCTTCATCAACCACATACCATAATCGAGCAAGAACCACGTATATCAAACATAGGTACCGAACAAGAATTCTCCAAAAGAGAACCCGACACACACCTTCCTTAACCGAAGGATTTCACCTTGCTCACCAAACACGACCATTATCTCTCAACGAGGTTTACCACATTACCACCTCGGTGGTAATTCCAATCTAAACCATAAGTACAATTTATCCGAAATCGTACTCTACCACAAATCGACCAAAACTAGGTCTCGACAAAGTGTCCGGATCTACCAAAAGCATCATCCGAAATATCACACTAAAACTTCCTCGTGCGGGAGTGCGACTCCCCCACTTGGAACCACGTTCCTATATCACACCTCTTACACCCGTACGATGCTACCAAAGGTAGACTTTACCAACAATTGGGTACACACGACCCATCACCACACCTTGCTCTAATCTTGAGCACGCGAAGGATTTCAATCAATCCTTAAACACTTCGAACGAAAAGTGTATCACGATTACACAAACCATACCCTCGCAATTATCCAATTGCTTTAGTTTGTCAAGTTTCACCTAGTCACTCATGTACCTAAGGGTTTCTCCCGGGACCCTAAGTACAATGTAACCACAACACAATCGGAGTCGACACCACGCTAGTAGGTATAAAAGAGGCACCTAATGTCGCGTCATAAAGACTCCATTACCAACACACATCGAGATTTTAAACACTCGGCCTCAAAGGTTCCAATCACCCGACGAACCTCATGGTTCATCACTTCAACACCAAAAGCGAACACGCGCTAAACAATCGAACACCAAAACCATTTCCGTGGCTTGGTAGTAACATTCCCCAAATACTAAGGAATGCTTGGTTACACCAAGTCTTACGCCCTTCGTCCAACAACCAAACATCACCATAGGGTACTTCCGTTAGGAACGTCACCCTTAACCATAACATGCAAATCACTATGCAATTAACAAGTCCGAACATAAACGCCACATAAATAAATATTCAAAGACATATTTATCAAAACGAAACGTACCTCAACGTCTCCTTGCGGCATTCGCCGCCGCCAACTCGGGACAATCCGGCTTGCGATGTCCCTCTTTATGACAATAGTAGCACATTCCGCCTTCACTTCTCGGCATCGTGCATTCCCACAACTTGTGACCCCTAACGCCACAATTGAAACATCTAGGCGCACGAGATTCCACCGCGCCCTTTACCACTTTACTCGTACTCGCACTCGGACCCTTAGTCCTCTTACTCGGAGCACCATAAGAAACAACCCTTCTCTCAATTGAAGGTTCGCCCCTTTTTGATCGGGAATACGACTCGAAACCTCTAGCCACGGCGAATAATTCTGCAAACGATTTCGCGTAGCCCCGGCTAATCTTACCTTTCAAGTCATCATTCAAAGTTCGATAGAAATCCTCCATCAACAAACGATCATTCCCCAAATATTCCGGGCAAAAACGAGCCTTCGACATAAAAGTCGTCTTTAAAGTATTCAAGTCCATAGAACCCTGTTGCAAATTTCGCAACTCACAATGCAATTCCGATAAATCGGCTGAAGTTCGGAACTCCTCGAAGAATTCCTCCTTAAATTCATCCCATGATAACGCCATAAACGTCTCACCACCGACAAGATCAATCTTGCCATCCAACCAATCCTTCGACCTACCCCGCAAAAAACTAGTAGCGAGTCTCGTCTTTTTCTCGGGAGGGCATTCCATAGTACGAAAACACCCTTCGACATCCGAAACCCAAGTTGTACTCACCAAAGGATCCGGTTTCCCATCATACATCGGGGGTCTAGTCCTCATGAAGCTCTTAAGACAACGCTCCATTTCACCCCTATTTTGGAATTCGGAATACTTCCCATCCATTTCTTCTCGAAACGCCCTCATTTGCTCCGCAACGGCGGCCGTAACTCTAGCGTTAAATTCCGTGTCGTTCGTCTCGGTCTCGTTTCGCGTCGTCATTCTAAAGAATGCAAAACGATTAGTCCACGCACGTATAAAACGACACGCACAACACCCTCCCATCTTGCTAAACACTCGTCGTACATCACTTGTTAGACACGATTTGCACCCGTAATAAGGTCTGCAAGTTCTTATTACGCACGCACGCCGCATCGACTCGTTAGTACAACGACCGCCTCGCTCGATGCTATAAACAAACACAAACAAAATTCTACGCGATAGAAGCACACGCGAGAATTACACCACAACACAAATAATATATTAATAATATCCGCATTACTAATATAAACGTTAGTCGACCTATAAACAAGGCACTAACTAAACCCGTTCCTGACCCGTAATCCTACAAGTCCCGCAACAAATTACGCGCACACAAAAGTCTAAGTCTAGGCACCTATCTCAAGTCACCTAAATCCCTTAGACCATGCTCTGATACCACTTGTAACGACCCAAACCATACCGCGTATAAAACCCCGTTAAATTTCATGACAAAAATTTTTTTTGCTGTTGGCTGAGTTGCGCGGCGCGCCAACAGGTTGCGCGGCGCGCAGAACCTGTCTGGCAGCCCGCTGTCCGGTTTTCCTTGAAATGTGAAAATGTTTGACCCGTTCCCGACGTTTTTAGTCAAAACGCTTTTAACCATGAATTCATACATATAAAACTAACACGTTTAATTAAGAAAATTAAGTTTACGAAGCGGGTCCCACATCGACCCATATTACCACCTTAAGTACCAAAATACAATTTTCGACTTTAAGATTTTAATACAAAACAAAGCCGAGCATGGAGATCGGGAATACACTACCCAATCCTAAACAATCCAAGAGCAAGTCACTAAAGCAACTATGTAAGCCTTCTAGTCCTCGCGCTTACCCGAGCCACCATCCGCATGCAATCTATAAAAAGAGTCAACAACGAGAGGGTAAGCTAACGCTTAGTGAATGATAATATACTACATACATATATATGTATAAAATGAATACGCCACACAAAACAAATACCGCATACCGAAGCATCCAAGTATAAAGCGTCTACACTAAGCATACCGTACGATCTAAGCAACGAGCTAAAGATACAACACAAAAGATAGTCCATCAACGACAAAGTAAACATCGCCAAATAGCTACACCCGGAGGGTTAGCTACAACACAACAACACATTAATATATATATAACAATATAAACGAACAAGGTTAACCCCTTAACCTCAAACACAGGAACATTGGCCGAACAACCCGAGCCTTGTGAATTCGCACAACCCGAAATTCACTTCTCAACCATAAGATGACCGAACAACCCGAGTCATCATGAATCCGTACTACCCGAGATTCATTACCTCCAATAAGGTGACCGAACAACCCGAGTCACCATGAATCCGCACTACCCGAGATTCATTTCACAATACTAAAACCCACGGTCACGGGATTATAAAATCCACCACACAACCATATCAACCCTTTGCCATTAGGGTTATAACAACCAAGTGTGATAACGTACACACAAACGTGTACTTCGCCAAAGATGGTCAACCAAGACGCACAAACGTGCCAATTGGACTCATACACAAGTCCTTCAAATCCACCTATATGTGAAGTGAGCTCTATAACCGAGAATCACTTCACCCGACCCGCACCCATCCTACACATACATATGCATATAGGATATTATCACTCACCTTGAAGTCTTGAAGAAGTTTCCAAGTGAATCCGCAACTTGCCAATGGAAGATACCTATTCCATTATCACAATTACAACAATACAATTAGGATGGATTTATAAACCACCCAATTCGACCCTTAGTGCAAATTCGACCCAAATGCACTTCCAAGTACAAACCGCGCCCAAAACTAATCAATAATCACTAACACGAGTGAGAATGGTCCTAATACATCCATTAAACCCGAACACAAGTGCCAAACACGTGTCATACCCATTTTGACACTTAAACCCTAATTTTGACCCATAAAGGTCAAAATCTCATCCTTTACAAGTTTTGACACCAAAACACATTTAACTTGGTTTAATACTTCAACTTAATCCATTTTAAGTTTACAAACCTCATTAAATCGCCAAATGGGTCATAATCACCACCAAACCCTAATTTGACCCAAAGTCAAAGTTAGTCAACCAAACAACCTCCAATGGGTTCCAATACTTCCATAATCGCTAACTAAAGTGATTAAACTAAATTTCAAGTTCTAAACATGGCCAATTGTTCACCAACCCAAAATCCACCAACAATTAACAATAAACCCGATTACTAGCATCACTAAACCCATTTCATCACCATAAGGGTATTACAACAAATTAACTCAAAACCCTAACTTGAATATCAAATTAAATAAATGAAATTCGGAGTTTGAGCTTACCAATACTATCACCGCGTAGCCGAGAATGAAAGGAACAACTTTAAAACCCGAGACTTTGATCGATTCGAGCTTCTTCTTCCCCAAAACCTCAAATCTCTCTCTAGACCTCTCTCTCTCTCTAAGAATGGATGAGGATGATGAATGGATGTGAAATGATCCAAAGTTGGATCTAAACCAACTGATAATGCCCACAAATCCGGCCCCATGTGAAATTACCCAAATACCCTTCATTTAAAATAAATAAAACAAGATAGGTTCTGTCAGCGTGTTTGCGCGGCGCGCGGCCGCTTTGCGCGGCGCGCAGATTGACAGATTCAGCTCTTTTCCAATTTTAATATATATAAATATTCAACGAAGCCCGATCTCATATGCCTTTAATAAACAAGTATACAAAATAAATATTCGGGTCTTACAACTCTCCCCCACTTAAACTCGATCACGTCCTCGTGATCCTCATCACTTAACCAAACAGACCTCACCCTACGGTCCTCGACATAAGTCTCAATCCGACTTCCTAAGCAATTCTTTCCAACGAATCGCCTTCCACAACTAAATCGTCACCCGCGACTTCTCAAGTCCACAATCCGAGCACTAAAACCATGCTCCTACCCTAACATCGGGAAAACTCAACTAATCTCGTACCGGGATGTCGATCCCTTAGCATACTAATACCGAGTACAACTCTAAAAGCAACCAAGTCTCAACCTAAGGTCAACGACCCGAAACAATGAAGACCGAACCAAAAGAATCCTTACGGATACCACCAATCACGAATCATCCATTGTAGTGCGCAATACGACCCATACGCAACTACCGTAACAACACAATCCACGGTTAGAAACCGATAGCGCCCAAAGCGGCTATGGGAACACAAATCCCAAGGTGCACGAAATCGTCCATCGTCACACCCGTAACAAACATGTGAGCGAAACACGGCTATCGCATCACTAATCATACCACGTGGTCCTCACGACCCCACCATTGACGCATAAAACGACCGATAGTTCCCACAACATGGTCCTTACGACCCCACCATTGGTGTATCAAACAACCAATAGATTACAACTCAACATGGCCGAAACAACCCGAGCCAAAACACATATGGAGGATGGTCGAAACAACCCGAACCTTAGTGAATTCGCACAACCCGAAATCTACCAACCCAATCCATATATCTCACAACGAAATGACCGCACAACCCGAGTCATCGTGAATACGCGCAAACCGATATTCACTACCACCGCCACATAGTATAACCGAGGATGGCCGTACAACCCGAGCCTTAGTGAATCCGAACCACCCGACATTCACTACCTCAAACTATGAGCCCAACCAACAGGGACAATCGTACTACCCGAAATATTGTGAATACGAACAACCCGATATTCACGTCCCACAACACAACTCTCTTGATGAAGTCAGCGGACCCCGAAGGTCATGCTCCACCAATCTCAATACCGGATGAAGTCAGCGGACCCGAAGATCATGCTTCACCGATCTCAATACCGGATGAAGTCAGCGGACCCGAAGATCATGCTTCACCGATCTCAACACCACGCTCATGACAAAGTCAGCGGACCCTAAAGATCATGCTCCATCAATCACGTACTCCCATGATGAAGTCAGCGGACCCTAAAGATCATGCTCCATCACGTAACCATACTATAATGAAGTCAGCGGACCCGAAAGTCATGCTTCATTAATCCACAATACTACGATGAAGTCAGCGGACCCCGAAGGTCATGCTTCATCAACCACATACCATAATCGAGCAAGAACCACCTATATCAAACATAGGTACCGAACAAGAATTCTCCAAAAGAGAACCCGACACACACCTTCCTTAACCGAAGGATTTCACCTTGCTCACCAAACACGACCATTATCTCTCAACGAGGTTTACCACATTACCACCTCGGTGGTAATTCCAATCTAAACCATAAGTACAATTTATCCGAAATCGTACTCTACCACAAATCGACCAAAACTAGGTCTCGACAAAGTGTCCGGATCTACCAAAAGCATCATCCGAAATATCACACTAAAACTTCCTCGTGCGGGAGTGCGACTCCCCCACTTGGAACCACGTTCCTATATCACACCTCTTACACCCGTACGATGCTACCAAAGGTAGACTTTACCAACAATTGGGTACACACGACCCATCACCACACCTTGCTCTAATCTTGAGCACGCGAAGGATTTCAATCAATCCTTAAACACTTCGAACGAAAAGTGTATCACGATTACACAAACCATACCCTCGCAATTATCCAATTGCTTTAGTTTGTCAAGTTTCACCTAGTCACTCATGTACCTAAGGGTTTCTCCCGGGACCCTAAGTACAATGTAACCACAACACAATCGGAGTCGACACCACGCTAGTAGGTATAAAAGAGGCACCTAATGTCGCGTCATAAAGACTCCATTACCAACACACATCGAGATTTTAAACACTCGGCCTCAAAGGTTCCAATCACCCGACGAACCTCATGGTTCATCACTTCAACACCAAAAGCGAACACGCGCTAAATAATCGAACACCAAAACCATTTCCGTGGCTTGGTAGTAACATTCCCCAAATACTAAGGAATGCTTGGTTACACCAAGTCTTACGCCCTTCGTCCAACAACCAAACATCACCATAGGGTACTTCCGTTAGGAACGTCACCCTTAACCATAACATGCAAATCACTATGCAATTAACAAGTCCGAACATAAACGCCACATAAATAAATATTCAAAGACATATTTATCAAAACGAAACGTACCTCAACGTCTCCTTGCGGCATTCGCCGCCGCCAACTCGGGACAATCCGGCTTGCGATGTCCCTCTTTATGACAATAGTAGCACATTCCGGCTTCACTTCTCGGCATCGTGCATTCCCACAACTTGTGACCCCTAACGCCACAATTGAAACATCTAGGCACACGAGATTCCACCGCGCCCTTTACCACTTTACTCGTACTCGCACTCGGACCCTTAGTCCTCTTACTCGGAGCACCATAAGAAACAACCCTTCTCTCAATTGAAGGTTCGCCCCTTTTTGATCGGGAATACGACTCGAAACCTCTAGCCACGGCGAATAATTCTGCAAACGATTTCGCGTAGCCCCGGCTAATCTTACCTTTCAAGTCATCATTCAAAGTTCGATAGAAATCCTCCATCAACAAACGATCATTCCCCAAATATTCCGGGCAAAAACGAGCCTTCGACATAAAAGTCGTCTTTAAAGTATTCAAGTCCATAGAACCCTGTTGCAAATTTCGCAACTCACAACGCAATTCCGATAAATCGGCTGAAGTTCGGAACTCCTCGAAGAATTCCTCCTTAAATTCATCCCATGATAACGCCATAAACGTCTCACCACCGACAAGATCAATCTTGCCATCCAACCAATCCTTCGACCTACCCCGCAACAAACTAGTAGCGAGTCTCGTCTTTTTCTCGGGAGGGCATTCCATAGTACGAAAACACCCTTCGACATCCGAAACCCAAGTTGTACTCACCAAAGGATCCGGTTTCCCATCATACATCGGGGGTCTAGTCCTCATGAAGCTCTTAAGACAACGCTCCATTTCACCCCTATTTTGGAATTCGGAATACTTCCCATCCATTTCTTCTCGAAACGCCCTCATTTGCTCCGCAACGGCGGCCGTAACTCTAGCGTTAAATTCCGTGTCGTTCGTCTCGGTCTCGTTTCGCGTCGTCATTCTAAAGAATGCAAAACGATTAGTCCACGCACGTATAAAACGACACGCACAACACCCTCCCATCTTGCTAAACACTCGTCGTACATCACTTGTTAGACACGATTTGCACCCGTAATAAGGTCTGCAAGTTCTTATTACGCACGCACGCCGCATCGACTCGTTAGTACAACGACCGCCTCGCTCGATGCTATAAACAAACACAAACAAAATTCTACGCGATAGAAGCACACGCGAGAATTACACCACAACACAAATAATATATTAATAATATCCGCATTACTAATATAAACGTTAGTCGACCTATAAACAAGGCACTAACTAAACCCGTTCCTGACCCGTAATCCTACAAGTCCCGCAACAAATTACGCGCACACAAAAGTCTAAGTCTAGGCACCTATCTCAAGTCACCTAAATCCCTTAGACCATGCTCTGATACCACTTGTAACGACCCAAACCATACCGCGTATAAAACCCCGTTAAATTTCATGACAAAAAAATTTTTTGCTGTTGGCTGAGTTGCGCGGCGCGCCAACAGGTTGCGCGGCGCGCAGAACCTGTCTGGCAGCCCGCTGTCCGGTTTTCCTTGAAATGTGAAAATGTTTGACCCGTTCCCGACGTTTTTAGCCAAAACGCTTTTAACCATGAATTCATACATATAAAACTAACACGTTTAATTAATAAAATTAAGTTTATGAAGCGGGTCCCACATCGACCCATATTACCACCTTAAGTACCAAAATACAATTTTCGACTTTAAGATTTTAATACAAAACAAAGCCGAGCATGGCGATCGGGAATACACTACCCAATCCTAAACAATCCAAGAGCAAGTCACTAAAGCAACTATGTAAGCCTTCTAGTCCTCGCGCTTACCCGAGCCACCATCCGCATGCAATCTATAAAAAGAGTCAACAACGAGAGGGTAAGCTAACGCTTAGTGAATGATAATATACTACATACATATATATGTATAAAATGAATACGCCACACAAAACAAATACCGCATACCGAAGCATCCAAGTATAAAGCGTCTACACTAAGCATACCGTACGATCTAAGCAACGAGCTAAAGATACAACACAAAAGATAGTCCATCAACGACAAAGTAAACATCGCCAAATAGCTACACCCGGAGGGTTAGCTACAACACAACAACACATTAATATATATATAACAATATAAACGAACAAGGTTAACCCCTTAACCTCAAACACACGAACATTGGCCGAACAACCCGAGCCTTGTGAATTCGCACAACCCAAAATTCACTTCTCAACCATAAGATGACCGAACAACCCGAGTCATCATGAATCCGCACTACCCGAGATTCATTACCTCCAATAAGGTGACCGAACAACCCGAGTCACCATGAATCCGCACTACCCGAGATTCATTTCACAATACTAAAACCCACGGTCACGGGATTATAAAATCCACCACACAACCATATCAACCCTTCGCCATTAGGGTTATAACAACCAAATCACAACCAAGTGTGATAACGTATACACAAACGTGTACTTCGCCAAAGATGGTCAACCAAGACGCACAAACGTGCCAATTGGACTCATACACAAGTCCTTCAAATCCACCTATATGTGAAGTGAGCTCTATAACCGAGAATCACTTCACCCGACCCGCACCCATCCTACACATACATATGCATATAGGATATTATCACTCACCTTGAAGTCTTGAAGAAGCTTCCAAGTGAATCCGAAACTTGCCAATGGAAGATACCTATTCCATTATCACAATTACAACAATACAATTAGGATGGATTTATAAACCACCCAATTCGACCCTTAGTGCAAATTCGACCCAAATGCACTTCCAAGTACAAACCGCGCCCAAAACTAATCAATAATCACTAACACGAGTGAGAATGGTCCTAATACATCCATTAAACCCGAACACAAGTGCCAAACACGTGTCATACCCATTTTGACACTTAAACCCTAATTTTGACCCATAAAGGTCAAAATCTCATCCTTTACAAGTTTTGACACCAAAACACATTTAACTTGGTTTAATACTTCAACTTAATCCATTTTAAGTTTACAAACCTCATTAAATCGCCAAATGGGTCATAATCACCACCAAACCCTAATTTGACCCAAAGTCAAAGTTAGTCAACCAAACAACCTCCAATGGGTTCCAATACTTCCATAATCGCTAACTAAAGTGATTAAACTAAATTTCAAGTTCTAAACATGGCCAATTGTTCACCAACCCAAAATCCACCAACAATTAACAATAAACCCGATTACTAGCATCACTAAACCCATTTCATCACCATAAGGGTATTACAACAAATTAACTCAAAACCCTAACTTGAATATCAAATTAAATAAATGAAATTCGGAGTTTGAGCTTACCAATACTATCACCGCGTAGCCGAGAACGAAAGGAACAACTTTAAAACCCGAGACTTTGATCGATTCGAGCTTCTTCTTCCCCAAAACCTCAAATCTCTCTCTAGACCTCTCTCTCTCTCTCTAAGAATGGATGAGGATGATGAATGGATGTGAAATGATCCAAAGTTGGATCTAAACCAACTGATAATGCCCACAAATCCGGCCCCATGTGAAATTACCCAAATACCCTTCATTTAAAATAAATAAAACAAGATAGGTTCTGTCAGCGTGTTTGCGCGGCGCGCGGCCGCTTTGCGCGGCGCGCAGATTGACAGATTCAGCTCTTTTCCAATTTTAATATATATAAATATTCAACGAAGCCCGATCTCATATGCCTTTAATAAACAAGTATACAAAATAAATATTCGGGTCTTACAATAATTTACGGATCCTTTGTACTATATAAAGGTATTCTATGTAATTAAAATATCATCCGATATCCGAAAATCATTTCACATCGAAAATTATTTATCTAACCGTGTAAGATGAATTCTGCAAGTAATTCGAGTTCTTCGGATTCCGATATGAATTTCCACCTGAGTTCCGAAAGCAGTGTAACCGGAATGAATCAACCAATCAGTCATCACCAATTCTGGATGAATTGGGGATGGGTTCGTAATCAACTTAATCAATGGAGACAAGAGGAAGGCGATCCTTTCCACCAACCGAATTCACCTCTTGGTGAGGAACCTGAGGCACTTACCGGCGAACCCGTTCGAAACACTATCTTTACCCAAATTTCCAGGATATTTCGCAACGATTATATGATAACCAGAATTTTAAACTTTATTCATCCTCTCGTACCAACCGCCAATCATCCCGGAATAATAGAAGAAGTTAACGAGCTTCGCGCTCGAGTTGTGGCTTTGGAGAATATGATGCACAATTTGCAGGCATCACAAGTAGCACCGGTAGCACCACCAGTACCAGCAGCACAACCAACAACAGTACCAGTACCACCAACAACAACATCCGCACCGGAAACCTCAACCTCACAATCTGTTCCACGAGTATCAACCTCATATGCACCGTAGGCACCGAAGAATACTAATAACCATAAACGATGAAGTATTGATTCATAACTTCATTGGAGAAATATCCTGCGACGATTATGTAATCTTTAATATAGAAGAGATTATTCGTTTCTAGTTCCAACCGAAAATCAAATGAGTTTAATAACTCATTAAATCTATATTACATCTGAAGGAAATATATATACATATATTTTCATAAAGATTGTAATTGAAAATCCTTTTGTACAAACTGTTAATGATGAGAATATTTTAATGGGTAGGTAATACCCTAGAAATATATAAATTCCACATTAATATGTTACACTATACATTCTTCAATTCTGATTCAGCAATCATTAACTATACTGCTCAAACCTATAGATATACGTATCTGTTCATCGCAGAATAACCATTTTCATTCAATTTCATATTCTAATTTTGATAGATCAGAATCCAAGTCAAGATTAAACGAAAAACATCACTCTTAGATTCCTACATCTTTCAAAACCATGCTTCGAAACCCATGCTTTGAATTCAGAACAGTACTAGAACATCATATGATTATATTTTGCGTTCAAACCCATCGAAATTCTTGGAAACACTTCAACTAATGAACAAACGAGAAGACAAACCAACTACATGATATCTATGAGAAGAAAGATTTGTACTTATAATCATATATCTGGAAAGCTCTCGAAACCTAAGTAAAACTTTAACACGTATCTGTGATAAATCCTTCGGCATTATTATTACTGAAAGTAACCTTGCAATTCCTTTTTAAAAGTATCCAGTAGTATCACCCATTCAACTAGTCAACGACGACCTTTCAGACTTATAACTTTGGCATATACGTTTTTGTTACTAGGGAACCTTTTATGTTCCACCATATTAGCAGTAAATGTACCAGCGACTCCGTCACTCTGCTATTTGAAACTCTCCGGAAATCACTATATATACATTGAAACCCTATCATATACTCATCCACATCTTGTAACAATAGTTGCCATTCCAACTATCGGGAATTTGCAATCAGTATTTTGAAATCTTGCAGCACGTCTACGCCAACAGTTATATGTGTACATATAACGTCTACCTCCTCGAATTACATACTTCGAATGTGAAGTTTTTGAAAAACACCCCAAACTATGAAACTAGTTCTCTGAAATTGGAACAATGCTGATGAAGCAGCAAAAACTGTAAACGACCTTAACAGTCAAAAGTTTGATGATAAAGAATAATATGGTGGTAAAGCTGAGAAAAAGAGAAGGTTTGAAACTGGAAAACGGATTGAGCAAAGTATGAAGGAGGGTTGTGGATAAATCACAAAGACTAAACCTGCCTTCAAAGAATACAAATGATTCAGTATCTGCTGAAGTCATTAACGAATACCTTGCTCCTGATACTAAACCCCTACGGACAATATTCTTCATCATCCTTCGATATTAGAAATTCTAAGATATTATCATATCTTTCATTATAAATATCTTCGATATTTCTGAAGATATCTTCATAACTATTATCATCCAAAATTATTTATCTCTTCACGCTATCTGTGTTACATCATAAAAGAAACTATTTTAGTTTCTAATTTCTGAAAATTTTGAAAAATGGATGTTTTTGAAGTAGTGTTGGGAACTGAAGCATGAGTTAGTATAATATAATGACACTTGATCAACGTGATTATATTACAGTAAGTCATGCTGAGTTTCTAATGGAACGTGATAAAGGTTCACAGATCCCACCCTCATAATGAACCATGTTACATAACTCTTTTATTCTATTTAACCTCTAAACATATCAAGAAAATATTTTCTTGATGATTAGGTCTTTTTCGAGGTATTCTGGTAATTTGACAAGTCAGATTGTGCCATTACCGTTTCTTTCTTAGAATATTTATTATGTTCATTTCAAAATCCATACCTACGAATTTTGGACCATTATTCGCTTGACTTAAAGTCGGGAAAAGAAAACGAAAGCATGAAGCTCCGAAATATAATGGAAAATATAAAGCCCGAAAACAACCCCGAAATTACAAACCGTGTATATCAATGCGTATAGCAATATAAAGACACGGGAGAATGAAAAACACTATAACCCCAAGGTAATAGTAGAAGAAAATAACTTCCTCTGGTGGCAGATGAAAAAGAAGAATGAAGGATACGATAGCCAGGAAAATATCAAGAATCAGAACTGGATTAAGCATTTTCACAATCTATTGGGATGTATGAAATAATAAAGAAAATTATAGGAGTGTTGAAAATAAATGAAACAGAAGAGGTCAATTTATAGCAAAATATCGGACGCAGTAATAGAGTCAGATTACGCATTTAATCAAAGAAAATCCTAATTTCCGCAAATTCCGAAAAATCAAATCTTATTTAAATTATGAAGATTTTCTATTCCTTAAAACCGGAAATCAATCGTTACTACATCAAGAGATAAGACGCATCTCTATTCTCCATTTCACTTGATTACGATAATTTCTCTCATACGCTTCGAGTAATTGGATTATTTTATCCATATTATTCAAACATAGATAAAACTCTATTATCAACTCATATTCGTCATTAAAACATTTTTATTGTTAGCCATGACGACCTCACTCAAATTTCAGGACGAAATTTCTTTAACGGGTAGGTACTGTGATGACCCGGAAATTTCTGACCAAATTTAAACTTAATCTTTGTATGATTAACATTTTCGACACGATAAGCAAAGTCTGTAAAACTGAATCTCAAAATTTTTGAACTACTTTTATATATTTAAATACCCTTCGGTTATTTTCGACGATTCGAGAACAATTATATGTAAATAGATACATATATACTATAACATGAAAAGGTAACAATGTATTAATTGTTTGATACCGTACATTAAACTTATTGGTTTAAATATCTATTTGAATGTATATGATAAGTTGAAATATTTATTATTAAAATTTATTTATAAATAACTTCCAATGTGTATTTAAAAACTGATTTATGTATATTAAAAAGATATATACATATATATAATAAACGATAGTAACATTCGTTTATTGATTCAATTGATATTTAGATAAGTTAACTAAAGCGTTTAAGATGAACCAGTTAAACACTAATTTGTTACAGTGTTTTCAAATTGCCACATTACTCAAAATGCTACAGTGTTTTCGAAAATCACTATTTGCTACAGTGAAATTGACTTTGCTACAGTGAATTGCTACAGTAAAATTTGACTTTGCTACAGTAACTTTGCTACAGTAAAACTCTATTATAAAAATGTATTTTAACAAATAGCGAAACGATGATTTATAGAAGTAAATGACCAAAACACTCGAAAGTTTAAGATACACTTTGAGTGATATAATTAAGGGATAATTTAAGGCTATTGATAAGGCTAAAAAGGAACATATATTTCATAGCATTATCCCCCAAGAAAGACAGGATTTTAGTTGTAATTGTTCCATATTCAAGTAATATTCGTTTATATTTAATAAGTGCGAAGACAAAAGGCAAAAACGAAGAATTGAAGATGGAAAGGTCCAAAATGCTCAAATGTACAAGATACAATTAAAAAGGTTCAAATTATTGATGAAGAACGTCTAAAAAATGACAAGAGTACAAGTTGCGGAACGCAAAGTACACGATATAAAATAGTACGCAAGGACGTCTGAAAATCCGGAACCGGGACCCGAGTCAAGAAGAAACGCCCGACGCAACGGACCAAAAATATCTAGTCTACTATGCACAAGAATAAAATATAATATATAAATAATTATATTAATTATTTATATATTTATATTTATTTTATATTATGTCGACAAGCTAGGAGCCAAAACAATGTGAGCTGTCCCTGGTCCTCATGCGAGTCGCATGGCCAGAAGGCCATTTCCATGCGAGTCGCATGACTCCAGATTTCAGGCCACATCTATAAATTTCAGTGTTTTCGCTCGATTTAAATCACACACATACACAAATATATATATACTCCGTAATATTATTTATTATTTATTATTATTATTATTATTATTATTATTATTATTATTATTATTATTATTAATAAGATTATTATTAATCTTATTATTTTTTTATTATTATTAGTGTTATTATTTTTGCGATACAAAAATAATAATGTACAAAAAATATTACGACGGAGTGCTGTCCAAGTAATTTTCAAAACGAGTTTCCGAGCGAGCTAGAGCTAAGGAAAATATGGGTTATTGCCAAGGAAATTATGGGTAATGTTCGGGGGTATTTTTGTGAATCAAACCTCGTGTTTATCATCTCCGATGCGTCTACGTGCTTTCCTGCAATATTGTATATCAATATTAAACTGTGAGTTTCATAAGATCCCTTTTACTCTCTACATTTTTGGGCTGAGAATACATGCAAATGCTTTATTAACTGATTTACAATATTTATATGTGTGAGTTTCATAAGATCCCTTTTACTCTCTACATTTTTGGGCTGAGAATACATGCAAATGCTTTATTAACTGATTTACAATATTTATATGTGTGAGTTTCATTTGCTCCCTTTTTAATTGCTTTTGCAATCTATATTTTTGGGCTGAGAATAGATGCACTTTATTTTAAACGCAATGGATACAAGTACATACTAAATTCTACACTGAGTTTGAACCGAAAATCCCTTAGCTTTGGTAACTAGTAACTGCCAGTTATAAGAACTGGTGGGCGCGAGTAGTAGTATATGGATCCATAGGGCTTGACATCCCCGTCCGAGCTAGAGCGCTAGCCTTTTAACGGACGTATGCTATTTGAGAAGCGTACACGTTGGTTTGCGTGTATTATTAAGATGATTATACAAAGGGTACAAATTATATAAACGTTAAAGTTTAGTTACCAGGGTGCTCAATTTTGTAGAACTGATTGATAAACGTTTCGGATGAAATAACTGAAATCTTGTGATTCACCTTTTATGTAAAACCTATTGATAAACGTTTTGAATAAAACAACTGAACTTTTGTAATCCACATTGATATACGGATTATGTGTAATATTAAAACTATGAACTCACCAACCTTTGTGTTGACACTTGAAGCATGTTTATTCTCAGGATTCTAGAAGTCTTCCGCTGTTTGCTCATACGTGATACAAGTTATGTGCTTGGAGTCATACATGCTATATACAAGAAACTTGCATTCATCA
The DNA here is from genome assembly GCF_046630445.1 of Rutidosis leptorrhynchoides. Classification (NCBI taxonomy): domain Eukaryota; kingdom Viridiplantae; phylum Streptophyta; class Magnoliopsida; order Asterales; family Asteraceae; genus Rutidosis; species Rutidosis leptorrhynchoides. Next base: position 17,672,524 of record NC_092335.1, on the reverse strand, counting down.
AACCATTACCATGTATCTTATTTTGACTGTATTGTCAACAGATGTATTATTGTAAACCATTTAAATGGTGATTGTCTATACGTAGGAATCATCAGATGTAAAAAAAAACTGGAATTTATATATTCATTTATGAAATACCTTTTCAAACGAATGCAATGTTACAAAACGTATCACATAGAGGTCAAATACCTCGCAATGAAATCAATAAATGACGTGTTCGTCCATATGGATTTGGAGCGATCGTCACATCTGTCACCGTCGAAGCTATTAGACGTGCTCTTCAATTGCCCGGTGGACCATTTGTTGATTCACCTACTAGTGACGAATTCAGAAGGGAGGTGTTGGAGACCATTGGGTTTGCTGGACCAGTGGCACATACACCGTTGAGAAAGCATATGCCACCACTGTGGTACTACTTCTTTGGGTTGATGACTCAGTTCATGAGTCAAAAGTCAGGAAGCTTTGACCAATGCTCAGATTTTGAGCTCAAGCTTGGTCATGGGTTGTTGTTCAACAGGAACATCGATTACGCCCTTGAAATTTATTTGAGGCTAAGGGAAATGGTGACTGCTAGAGTAAGAACCAACTTGATTCCATTTCCACGATTCTTATGCCTGGTATTTGAAAGTGAACTGGGTGAAGCTTATCAGCAAATTGCTGATCAATCATTTGAGGTCCCAGTAAAACAAGGGGGCATGCCAAAGGATGTACCTGCTACTCCATATGCTGAGTTGACACCAGCAATGAACGAGTATCTTGCTGCTCGTCGTGGAGCCACCCAATCGACTGCCTCTGGTTCTGCACCAGCTGAGGGGGAGGGTCCTCAGCGAAAGCCAGCAACACGAAGGATGCAGCCAGCTACCTCAACTAGTACAGCCACCATCTCATATACTGGTAAAGCAGTAGTTGTATTAGAATCTAGTGCTCTCTGATCATAAAGAACAGCCCTAGTCTTATATACTGACTACCCAATTCTAGTGTTGGAATCCGTTGCTCATCTATTTCTTGGTAACAGGCAAACCTAAGCGTGCTAAAGCTGGCTCCAAGTGAACCACAGGGGAGATTGCACCAGTCTCAGCTGCTGCTCCTGCAAAGGATGTAGCTATGGAACCTGGTGCGTTTCTAGACCAAACAGCAGAACAATCTAACTTAATTGAAAAATTTTTAACTGCTGACTTGAAAAATGTTGAGGGAGTTAAAGGTATAACCCTGGCTCCCAAGCTGACTGGTTTTAAAACAGGTGTCAAGAAGAGTATCAACCCATACTCTTCTAACCAGGCACTTCCACATTTTTCTGAAATGAACTTAATGCAATACTCTCTGCTGACAGTACAACCAGCAGAGAACATAACTGACCCCCAAAGCAGGCTTGAGCTGGGTCTTCATCGTGTTGAACCAGCTCAGGTGACTGCACAGCCAGTATGTTACTCAGATACTGATAAGAGTCACACTCCTACATCATTACCAGCCAGATCTCTTACACTATCTGGGTCAACATGTGTTGCCAATGAGTCAGCAGAGTCACCGCTGTACTTACAGACACCTTCTTCTGTCTCATTCGAAGGGCTGACCAAATCACAAGTCTGTCCCCAGAGACCAAAAATAGATGCAATTGTTGAGTCAAATTTATTTGGTTCTACAGTTGCTAATATAACGTGTTCTATTGTTTCAGTTCTTAGCAGGGTAGATGAACAGGATGAGGGGGAGCAAAATAAAGATGTTATTATTCCTGCTGGTGATATTGCTGCCTCTGCTACTGGTGTTGGTGCCACTGATTCTGTTACTGGTGGTGCTGATGCTGGTACTGTTGATTCTGCTGCTGCTGGTGTTACTGAGGAGTTGGCCACTACTACTGTTCCTCCTCAAACTCTCAGTACCACTACTTCCACTACTGAGCATGATGTGGAAGATGTTATCATGGAAGAACCTCCTGTTCTTGAGAAGGTTATTGACAATATTGTCAAGGATGTTCTTCTTGATGAACCTGTCACCCAGCCAAGAGTGGACTCTGCATTAATGTCTGATGAGCCTACTGATTCTTCTGATTCTTCTACTATGGAATGTCAAGTTCTTACAGAATCTGCAGTTCGTCATCCTATTGGTCCAATTTTGGTTGCTACTGAACCAACTGCTGAGATGGAGTTTGAAACCATTCAGCCGAATGCAGCTAATGTTATTGTCATTCCTGGTTCTGATTCTGGTATTGTTACAGCTGATGCTAGTGCTAGTGCTACGTTTCCATCTGATTCTGCTATGGATGCTGGTACTAGTGCTACTTTTCCTTCTGATACTGGTGCACAGGTTGCTGATGTTAAGGATGCTGGTACCTCTGCTGACACAACTACTGATTCGACTAAGGCTCCTGTTACTGAGAAAAAAAAAGCCATATGTTGTGCAGGTACCAGATCCAGATGAAGTTGTTCCTAACTTCATTTTCAAGGGAGCTTCAATCTCTCCCAAGATTGCTATGCTGGTCGATCAGCTGACCATTGATCCCGAATCTGCAATAGTCTCAGCCAGCAGATTACCTTGTGAAGAGATGGTTGAGCTATTATCTCAGCTTGATAGACCAGCTAGAGAAGAAATTTATGAGAGGATAGCCCTGCTGGAGCAAATCAATGAACAGCCTTACTATCATGTTTTTGGTATGGCTCCAGCTGCTTCGCCATTTCCTGGTACATGGAGGCCTCTCAAGTTTGTCATCGATCCTACTACTGGTAAGTGTGTTATGCAAAATGTCCCTGATTCGCCAGTACCTTCTTCTTCCTCAGCTTCTTCCTCATCATCTTCTTCTGATGGGGATGCTGATGAAGGTACTGGTAAGGGCAAACCAGTCATTCATGATAACGTGACTGGTTCCAAAGACAAACCAGTGGATCTTATTGATGACAATGCTGATAATAATGCTGACAAGGATATCAGTGGTTCTAAGCCTTCGGGCGAAGGTAAAAACGATGGTGATCATGGTGATGAGTCAGCTCCTGACCTTCCACCTCCACCACCCCACGGTGATACTCCTCTGTTAGCTAGTGCTGACCAACCTTCAACCTCTGCATACTTAAAGTTCAATGCAGATGAGGTTGCTGATATTTCCACCTTTGCTGTCTATAAGACACTGCAAGGGATCACACCAAATTTGGAGGAAACTATTCGCAGAGCTATTGTTGATAGTGTCTCTGCTGCTGTCAGATCTGCTGGAGAGGCTGTTACAACTCCTATTGATCTTAAACTCCAGCAGGTGTGTGCTTTTGCTGATGTGGCAGTCGAAGCAATCACAAAGCACCACGAAGATGAAGAGGAGCTTGACAGGTGAATTATCTCTCACAATGAGTACTGTGAAAATATCACCCGACTCCAAGCTGATTTGGATGCTGCTAACCGCAGAAATACTTTCTTAAATGAGGAGAACAGGGTGTTACATGAGAGATTGGAATCGCAGGAAGCTCAAATGGCTAACATGATTCCTGCTGCTGCCTATGTTCAGATGGTTGAAAACATGCAACGAATGGCTGCTTTGCAAGGTGATGTTCGAGCCATCGTTGAACAAATGGCTATGGGTGTAGCCAGGAATGAAGTTAGATCCTCCAATCTTCTGCTAAGACAATTTGGTGTGGATCCTGGTGCCCATCTTACTCCAGAGGTTGCTGAGTGGAACAATTTTGCCTTCTCAGCTCCTCAGTCAGACAGTGATCTTGATGCTACTGTCTCCCTTACTATTCACCCTACTGCCCGTGCTGATGACAAAAAGGGGGAGAAAAAGTCCAAAAAGAAATCTAAAAAGAGAAAACAGTCTGAGGGGGAGCATGAACATGAAAAGGCTCCTAAACAACCCAGGAGAGATGGAGATGGTGATGGTGATGGTCAAGACACTGGCCCTAAGCCCAGCAACGCTCATACTGAAGCTCGTGGTGCACAGGCAACTGGTGGTACTCAACCCAGTGTGTCTGCCACACCAGTGGATGATATTGGTTCTGGCAGTAAGCCCAGTGATGTTTCTGATATGGCTGTAGCTGAAGCTTTTGTGCTGTCTCAATCTATTGAACGTAAAATGAAGAGGAAGTTAGAGAGACATCAAAAGCGACAGCAGGAACTAGATGATGCCTTCAATGCCAAGTTTGAGGCCTTTGCTGAACTTAAACGTCGTAAGATTATGCACAGAAGATGGCTGAGTCCAAAAGCAATGGCAATCGATGATGACCTGACTGCCTTTGATAAACACAGAAAAGAGGCAAGAAAAAGAAATGCCAAGTTCATGGTCAAATACGACAAACAGAGGGCAAAGCTGTATGCACAGAGAGCATAAAGAATCAGGAACATGACTCCTGCTGAGATGAAGGATTACCTTAGTTCTACTGAGTCAATTGGTGGAGTTAGAGCTGATATTTTCATGAAATGGGTTGATGCTATGTTAGAAGCCAGCTCTACTCCTCAACCAGCATCTGCTGCTCAGCCAGCTACACAACAAACACAGCCAACAGAAACATTCATCCTTGATGATGATGATGTTATTAGTCAGGGGGAGCATCTTGCTATTGTTCCTTACGTGCCTCCTATTCAACCAGTATCGACACAAGAACCATCAGCTGAACCCAGGCCTATTGACAAACACAGGGTGAAATCTACTCCTAGGGACAATCAGCCCCTGAGGAAAGGACCCCTATTCAAGGCAGCTGATGAAGGTACTGAAGTGGTTGAGCCAGCTGATACTAATCAGTCAGCTGGCATTGAAGACACAGCAAGGAGTGCTGTGATAGAAGACCCAGCCAGAAGTGTGCTGCTGGGTAGTACAAGTGTTGAAGACCCAGCAAAGTCGGTTGAGCTGGGTGCTAAACAAGTAGATGATGAAACGGTTGATCCTGCTGACTTCACAGTCTGGGGAAGAGACGGCCAAACACTTGTTCTATCTCCTCTTCCTCCCCAGATTCAAGCTTACTTTGACAGAACACAGGATAACCGGGTCAATCAGCATCCAGTTAGTTCATCTGGCAGCTATGAATCATCTATGTATCCTCCATCTTCCCCAAGGGTTCATGACAAACATATCACTTGGGAAGATGACTCAGTAACCCATGGTGAGCCGAACATTAGAAAAATGAACCCAGATGAAAGAGAAGCCTACAGACTTCAGATCACTGTTCCAGAGCTGATTGAACAAAGACAAATTGAGCTTAATGAAAGAATTCGTCAAGTCAGGCTGCTGCATCATCCTCTTGATCAGCCACACTATATTGCTGCACTAACCTTTGGCGTTGACATTAGGGTGTACTTGAAGAACAGTGGTCTCAGGCTCTCCACTACTGATGAAAGAATTCATTTTGAAGATGCTCTCCAGCTGGGTATGGATATAAGGGAGTATTGTGCTGCCCTTAGTACTGAAGAGGGTAGAAAGATGGTTGAAGCAGTAAGATCCCTGAACATTTCTTATGATGATTATCTGTTGGGTTTAGCTGCTGAAAGGGAAGCCAGAGAAGCTGTTGATGTTGAACTTGCTGAACGATCAAGGCTTCAGGATATTGAAGACAGATTGGCTGCTGACAGAAAGCAACAGGCTGAGTCCCTCAAACTAGCCAGAGCCATTGTCAAAGAACAGGATAAGGTTTTTGATAAGATAGAAGCTGCTGAGAAAGTACCTACTACTGCTCCTGTAGTACCTGATCACAATATTGAGTTTCCTGATACTTATTATAAGAGCAGGTATGGTAATGTGATGAATAGAAGATCTAATCCCTGCAGAATTATCAAGGTAAACAGAGGGACAAAAAGGGCTTTCAATGTTGTCAGGGATAACAATGTTCAAGAAAGGATTAGTTTTGATGACTTAAGAACTCTTGGATTCAGTGAATGGATAGAAATCTTGGAGTATTTCATTGGTAAAGGTGAGAGTGCTATCAAGAGTGCTCTTAAGACTGAACTCCAACAGCTGTTCAAGAAGGCAACTAAGTTTGGGAATGCACCAGTAGTTGATGTTGATGAATTTCTTGCTCAAAAGCCTAAAGGGAAGCAACCTACTGGTGAAGGACCAACTGGGAGAAGCCGAATTGTTCTACCTCCTTTCATCCCTGTTTATGACCCTGCTGAATTACCTCTCCTGTTCCCTAAAGCCTGGAAGATTAAACAAGAGGAGCTATCTGATGAAGAAAGAGAAAGAGAAAGGGATAAAGATAGATAGTCTCCTATGTGCTTAACTTGTATCTTTTGTAATTTACTTTTCATTACGAATTATCTTGTAATTATTGTATATATCTGATGTAATGAAAGTAAAGTGAGTTTATCATATCAAATTATAAGATATAGATAACTCAGCAAAAGATCCCAAAACAAACTTAAAGGGACGAATTTACTGTCTACTCTCACTAGGTCCCTAAGTGCTGGCTTTAGTGTTTTCTCTTCAAGTCATAGGTTTTGTCATCATCAAATAGGGGGAGATTGTTGAGTCCCCAAAATAATTAAGGATTTAATTATGACAAAACAATATTTATTTGCACTAAAGTGTTATGTGCAGCCAGCACAAGTTTGTTTATGTATAGTCAGCTAATATAGCTGTGTCGAGTGTTTAGTATGCTGCCTAGTCTATCAGCACAAGGTAGAAATGTATTCTTCGAATCAGCACAGGATGTGCACCCAGCAAATCAAGAATATCAAGTGACTCAGCATATGAAGGACCAGTAAGTCTAGATATCAGCATACAACACAAGACAGCCATGCTCCATTACAAGCATGATAAGTTTCCCTGAATGGTCTACATCAAATATACAATTCAACAGAAGTCGAAGACAAAGTTGAACAGAAAAGGACACGCGTCGGCGGCTGACAAGTGACCTTACAAGACCGCATGGGAATGCAGAAGTTTAACTTATGTGCAGACATAAGTTATCCGTTGTCAACACCTAGGGAACACAACATTCTATTTGTTTAATCAAATTGTGGTGCCAAACCAAATTGGGGTGTTCCTGCAAATAGCTACTAAAGAGGAAAGAAAGGGAGCACGCCTCCTTACACAATTGTCCCCTCAAGTACAGACATCCTATGTACCAGTGGACAATAGATCAATTACACGGTTAATAGAACTACTATATATATTGTTGTATCCACTATTGTAAAAACTAGTGGTGTGGGTTTATCTGTTAGAGTCCAAACCGTGTAATAGCTTTAGTTTATCTCTTAGCTATAATCTAGGTAATCTGTATCAACCAACTATCATTTCCGCCAAGGATAGTTGTGATTCTTTCTGATTTAATCAATAAAGAATAACTGTTGAAAATTACCTGTGACTCTATCTTATTTACTACAGAATACTAAACGTGTTTAACTGACTAGTTAATTAAGAAAAGAATTGTATTCACCCCCCCCCCCCCCTCTACAATACTCCTGTTGTTATTAAGGGACCAACAGAAGTCCAATTTCTGGGTCATGTTATGAGCGACCAGGGTATCAAAGTTGATCCCGCCAAGATTGAAGCTATCAGCAAGTGGGAAACCCCCACTACTCCAACTCACATCCGCCAATTGTTAGGCCTCGCCGGTTACTACCGAAGATTTATTGAAGGTTTCTCTCTTATTGCGCGTCCTTTAACCACACTGACTCACAAAGAGAAGAAGTTCATTTGGGAACCCGCACACGAATCAGCATTTCAAACCTTGAAGCAGAAATTTACCACCGCACCTATCTTATCTCTTCCTGAAGGCAGTGATGATTTCGTTGTGTATTGCGATGCCTCGAAAAGTGGTTTTGGTTGTGTATTGATGCAAAGATCGAAGGTTATTGCTTATGCTTCTCGTTAACTGAAGATTCACGAGCGGAACTACACTACTCACAATCTCGAACTTGGAGCCGTTGTCTTCGCGCTCAAATTGTAGAGACACTATCTTTATGGAACTAAGAGTACTATCTTCACCGACCACAAAAGCCTCCAACACATCTTTGATCCGAAGCAACTGAATATGAGACAGCGTCGATGGATCGAGACACTGAACGACTATGATTGTGAACTTCGTTATCACCCTGGCAAGGCCAATGTTGTAGCTGACGCTTTGAGGCGAAAGGAGACGATGGCACCTCTTCGTGTTCGGGCACTGAACATCACCATTCATTCGAACCTCAATAGCTAGATCCGAGCAGCCAAAGATGAGGCTCTTAAGGAGGAGAATATATCTCATGAACATTTGAACATTCTCATCTCTCGATTCGAGGTTAAGGAGACTGGACTTCGATATTTTGGAGGAAGGATTTGGGTACCTCTTTATGGAGATTTACGGAACCTTATTTTAGATGAAGCCCACAAGTCGAGATATTCGATTCACCCAGGAGCGGGCAAAATGTACCACAATCTTAAGGAACAGTATTGGTGGTCTAACCTTAAGAAGGACGTTGCAACCTATGTTGGTAAGTGTTTGACTTGCTCGAAAGTTAAGGCCGAGCATCAGAAGCCTTCTGGGTTACTTCAACAACCGGAAATCCCGCAATGAAAGTGGGAAAGGATAACAATGGATTTCATTACTAAGCTACCAAAGACGGTGGGCGGATACGATACAATCTGGGTTATCGTTGACCGTCTTACCAAATCTGCACACTTCCTAGCTATGAAGGAAATGGATACAATGGAGAGACTCGCTCAACTATACATCAAAGAGGTTGTATCTCGTCTTGGTGTACCTTTATCGATCATCTCAGATCGTGATCCCCATTTTATTTCTAGATTTTAGCGTTCTTTGCAAGAAGCCATGGGAACCCGTCTCGACATGAGTACCGCATACCACCCACAGATCGATGGTCAGAGCGAGCGAACGATTCAGACTTTGGAGGACATGTTGCGTGCATGTGTCATTTGAAGGGACCCGTCCTAATCCATCTGGACGAAGTCCGTATCGATTACAAACGATTCTCAATAGTTGATTACATCGCGAGGTACTTGACCTCTATATGATACATTTTACAAACATTGCATTCGTTTTTAAAAGACAAACTTGCTTTACATCAAAAATTGACAGGCATGCATGCTATCTCACAAAATATCCAAACTATAAACGACTTAATAATATTCTTGATGAACTCAACGACTCGAATGCAACATCTTTTGAAATACGCCATTAATGACTTCATGTAATATCCCTAAAATGAGCAAATGCACAGCGGAAGATTTCTTTCATACCTAAGAATAAACATGCTTTAAAGTGTCAACCAAAAGGTTAGTGAGTTCATTAGTTTAACATAAATAATCATTTCCATCATTTTAATAGACCACAAGATTTTCATTTTCAGTTCTCATAAATAAACGTCCCATGCATAGAGACAAAAATATCATTCATATGGATTGAACACCTGGTAACCGACATTAACTAGATGCATATAAGAATATCCCTATCATTCCGAGAAATCCTTCAGACATGATATATAACAACATCGAAGTACTAAAGCATCCGATACGTTGGATGGGGTTCGTCGGGCCCATAGATCTATCTTTAGGATTCGCGTCAATTAGTAGATCGGTTTACTAATTCTTAGGTTACCAAGCAAAAGGGGCATATTCGGCTTCGATCATTCAACCATAGAATGTAGTTTCAATTACTTGTGTCTATTTCGTAAAACATTTATAAAAGTTGCGCATGTATTCTCAGCCCAAAAATATAAAGGGTAAAAAGGTAAATGAAACTCACCATACTGTATTTTGTAGTAAAAATACATATAACGATATTGAACAATGTAGGGTTGACCTCGGATTCACGAACCTATATTATTTGAATATATATTAAAACATATACTCGTAATCGAATAAATCTATTTATTATTAATGATGTATTTGTTATATTAATAATTTATAAGTTTCATTATTTATTTATATATTTTCATTTTATATATGTAGGTATATTAATATAGTTAAGTTATGTAATTTAAATATACTTTTATATAATTACTCTTTTGTTTACAAAATACTAGTTATAATAACACTAGAATAATTATACTGATAATAATAATAATTTTCATAGTACTAATAATATTAATGATAGTATTAATAATAGTTTGTATAAAAATATAGATTTAAAGCTATAATACTTTTAATAATAATTATATAAATTTTTCAATAATAATAGTACTTGTTAATGATACTCATATGAACGAAAATTCTAATATTAATAATAATACTTACGTCAATATTAATAATACTAATAATTTTAAAATGATCCTAATACTCATATTAACGAAAATACTAAAAAGTTTTATTATTTTCATACTGTAATAATAATAATATTCATAATCATAATAATAATAATAATAATAATAATAATAATAATAATAATAATACTATTTAAAGGTACAATTTATAATAATCTTAATAATACTTACAACATACTAATGTAAATGACATTTTTAATACTTGTAATATAAATATGATATTATTATTAATAATAATTATAATACTAGCAATAACAACAATCTTAATAATCATATTATTAATGATACTTTAAATGATAAAATTAATAATAATTATACAAATATAAATACTTATACTAAATTCTAATACTAATATTAATATTAGTAATAATTATAATGCTTATAATTATGGTAATAATAATAATAATAATTGTAAGTATGTTACTAATAATAATAACAATAATAACTTATCATAATAATAATAACATTTATAATAATCATAATAATCATAATAATAATAATAATAATAATAATAATAATAATAATAATAATAATAATAATAATAATAATAATAATAATAATAATAATAATAATAATAATAATAAATTTAAAAAGAAGAGACTACCTTTAAAAGCCTTAAATAAAAAGATTGCACCAAGTGAGGATCGAACCCGAGACCTCCCGAAAACCCTCAACACCCTAAACCATCGACCCATCTGTTTTTATCTGTTTTATATCCACTTTTAAAACCTTTAACACTGTATTCATAACTCTTCCTTCTTCTTCTAATTTACCCAGACCAAATCGATGATCTTAATAGCAAACAATAAAATATTTTGTATTTACAACGAAACAAAATTAACAGATGTTTGGGATTTTGTCTTTAATCAAAAACAAAATTTAAAAGGAGCTGTAGAACAGTCTTGAACCAAAAGAACAACTCAAATCGTGATTATGAAATTGAGACCATTTTAGATGATTGTTACAACATGAATTTGATTGTAAATCGTTCCTAGAAACTATACAGACCCTCAATTGAACCTATAACATCGAATTGAAATCAAATTTCATGATGAACAAAAAGGTTGACTTCTGAAATTGAAAGTTTGTCTCAGAAATTCGAATTCAATATTAAGAATTAGCATTTGAAACTTTGCAGACATCTTAAATAAGATATTCCTAACAAGACTGCAATTCCATATTTTGAAAATGTATTTAAAATCGTGATTATGACAAAAAAAAAAGTAAGAACAGAGGTAAGCGACTGTTTTTCTTCATTTTTCTGTTTAATTCAACCAAAATAAAAGCTGTGAAAGGTAATTGTAATTGTTAATTGATAATTTTAGTCGACTAGTATCACGTACACTGATTGTGACTGAGTTTTATAACAATTAAAGGTCGTTGAGGATTATTCAGCAGAAATTAAATAAATAAAAAAATAAATCTGAAAAAGACCCCTAACTGAATCAGATGAGGTTAAGAAATTTGGAAATCGAATTGTACGAATTTTTGGATCCTGTCTGGAAGCTGAAGTCGACTTATAACAAAGTCTAGATGAGAACAAAATTAGATAAAGTTTGCTTGACAATTTTTAACAGTTTATATAATTATTATATATATATATATATATAACTAATAATCTATTAAAACAATAATACATTAATAATATTAGGCTATAATATCACTAAATAAAAATATTAATACTGTTTCTCTAATACTTCTGTATTTATTTCCGTATTTATATACTCCTTATTTTTATAAAATATATATATATAGTTTTATAGATTATAATTTATCTTATAAATATAAATATAATAATAATTCTAATAATAATAATAATACAATTCTTTAATAATATAATAATAATAATATTGTTAATGATAATGATAAGAATTACTATAAAATGTATTACAATAATATTATAAATATCAATAATACTAATAATACTAATATTATTAATAATTATAATATTAATAATAATGTTACTTTATTAATCTATATATATATATATATATATATATATATATATATATATATATATATATATATATATATATATATATATATATATATATATATATATATCAAATTCATATCTTTAGATTATATATTATAATTATACCTTATATAAAATATGATAACATGTGTTGTATATAATATGTGTATGCATATTAAATGTGAAGATGTAATTGTCTTATATATATATGTGTGTATATATATATATATATATATATATATATATATATATATATATATATATATATATATATAAGTATTGTATATTATAATATTTTCGCATCATAGAAATAATTTTAAACATATAGTATTTATAATTTATATATATATATATATATATATATATATATATATATATATATATATATATATATATATATATATATATATATATGTATATTTTCCAATATCCATATGATAATAATTATTACAGAAAATCATATATATCTATTCATAGATTTATTTTAATATTAATTTTCTTATCTTGCATTTTATTTTACATATTTAACTCAATTGATTAAGTTGTATTTTATTATTTCGATTTATTATATAACTGATATTTATTTATATATATATATCTATATATATATATATATATATATATATATATATATATATATATATATATATATATATATATATATATATATATATATATATATATATATATATATATATATATATATATATATATATACCTATTTACAACAATCGTTCGTGAATCGTCGGGAATAGTCAAAGGTCAATGAGTTTATGTAAACAGTTCAAAAATTTTGTGACTCAACATTACAGACTTTGCTTATCGTGTCGAAATCATATAAAGATTAAGTTTAAATTTGGTCGAAAATTCCCGGGTCATCACATCATTGATTTCGGAAAGGCTTGGGAAAGACATTTGCCGCTAGCCGAGTTCTCTTACAACAACAGTTATCACTCGAGTATTAATGCCGCACCTTTTGATGCGTTGTATGGCCGCAAGTGCCGATCTCCTATTTGTTGGGCCGAGGTAGGCGAAACGCAAATCACCGGACCCGAGATAGTCCATGAAACCACTGAGAAGGTTGTCCAGATTCAAGCGAGACTCAAGACGGCCCGTGATCATCATAAAGAGTTATGCCGACCTAAAACGTAAAGACTTTGAATTCAACGTGGGTGACCGTGTAATGTTGAAGGTCGCACCTTGGAAAGGTGTGATCCGTTTTGGAAAACGTGGGAAGTTAAACCCGCGATACATTGGTCCTTTCGAAATCTTGGAGCGTGTTGGACCCGTTGCTTACCGTTTAGACCTTCCAACTCAATTGAGCTCAGTTCATCCTACTTTTCATGTATCGAATTTGAAGAAGTGTCTTGCTGAACCAGAACATGTCATACCATTGGAGGAACTTACAATTGACGACAAACTCCACTTCGTGGAGGAACCTGTTGAAATTAAGGACCGTGAGGTCAAAACTTTGAAACACAACAAGATTCCGATCGTCCGAGTACGATGAATGCCAAACGAGGACCTGAATTTACCTGGGAACGAGAGGATCAAATGATGCAGAAGTATCCTCACCTTTTCCCGACTCCTCCATCAACCTCAGCTTAAAATTTCAGGACAAAATTTTCTTTAACAGGTGGGTAATGTAACGACCGTGGATATTCCAACTTTTATTAATAATATTTATTATTAATACTTGCGCATTAATAAATGTATTTTTATACGTTTACTTGTTATCGTACTTGACTTTACATGGCCCGACACGTCTTTGTGACACGCGTACTTTTCACGAATAATATTTTTAAATATTATTTACATTCATGATTATTTATTATTAATCATTTTTAATTAACTAAGGTTAGTAGTTAATTACTTGGGCTTTATTTATTTTAATTGCTTACTTGGACTTGGGCTTGTGTTATTGGACTTAGAATCCCACCCTACTTATCTTAATGGATTAGTTAAGAGCCCGACACTATGTTAATGACTTATTAAACTTAATCAAGGATTAACTAGTGGAGGAATCTAGTTACTTACACATTTACACCATTTTCCCATACCCTTTAGCTTTATTACCATTTCAAGCATTCACCACCTCCCCATGTATGAAAGTGAATTTGATCCCTTCCCCTTTTGTTTGCAAAAACTGTCCACTTTGACTATGGGAGGGAGTTCAAATTTTTTTTATTTGTTACTTATTTACTTGTATCTCATCTAATTTTTTCACACACTTACTTGCATTTTCATTTTCTCTCATTTTTCTCTCTAACTTGTAAGTAACAAGGCTTCTTTTCTCTTCTTTTTCTTGTCTAAAAACCAAAATATATACATACAATATCATCATCATTTGTTTGTTTTGATACTTGTTCTCTGTTGTTGTTTAATTACTAGTTGTTTGTTGTTGTTAAAGATCAAGTTTTCTAACTTGTATCTTCATGAAATCTTGTTACTTTCATCTTTATTTGATGAAGTCAAGAACAAGGAATCTAAACTTTCTAGTTTATGGTTCTACACTTAAATGTTTTCAAGATTTAAAGTTCATAAGTTTCATATTCATACTCGTGTTCATGTTTGTAGGCTTAAATCCTAAGATTCAAACTTTGATTTGAATCTTCCTAAGTATGAAACAAAACATGAACATAATACTTGTACTTTAGTTTATTTCCTTCTTTTGTAAGTACTTTAAAGTTTGTGATGTTGTTATTTTGGTCAAGTGTTACTAGTTAATCTTGATCTCATTTTTCTTGAACCAAAGTTAACTTTGTAAGTTCAAGAACATGGAAGTATAACTTTTTAGTTATAACTTCATATACTTGTGTTGGATCTAAGTTTCTATAGCTTATGGTCTTCTAATTTTGTTGTAAATAAGAGCTTACAAGCTTACATACATTTTTCAAGTTGAAAATCTAAGTTTCATAACTTATGGTTTCATTAAAGTGTAGATCCAAGTTTTGTAACTTATGATCTAACTTAAGAACACTAGATCTAGACTTTCTAGTCTAGGATCTTCAAGATCTAACTAAGAACTATCTTCTACAACTTAAGATCTTGATTATTTAGTTTACTTTCAAGTTTGTAGCTTAATATTACTTTTAGAGTTCATGTATGTGTCGGATCTAAGATCTTGATGTAACTTTGGCTCATCAAACTACTTGCAACACTTAAATGAGTTGTGCTACATGTCTTAGACTTACACAAGTGTTATGATGGTCAAACCTTGGTTAATATAATGCAAACACATCAACGAGTTGTACACTTGAAGCTATATGCATCAAGGATGAGAACCGTGATGAGCATCGAGCACCAAGAACCCACCAGAACACTAAACCTACTATTTTTTGGGTCTGATCAGAATACCTGGGCTACTGTAAAGTTGATTTTCAGTTATATCTGTTCGAGTAGATAATTTTTCATTTAAGACTCGTCTTAATCCGAGTTACGGTTTAGGATCTATGGCCTCCGAACGTCACTATGTCCTTTTAACGTTGTGCTGAAAATTTTGACCTACTCGCACTTAAACCGTCGCCACAGTCAAACAAAGATGAGTTTGGTTCTGGAATTTTTACAGCAACTAAAGGACTCATATATGGAGCCATGGCCACTGGTCCCGCCTCAATTCAGTTTGTATAGAGGCCGTGGCAACTGATCGAAGTCAGCCTTTGTTTTAAACTCTTTTCTAGAATGAAACTTACTTTATACTTTTTGTTTGATGATGAATGATGATGATACTTAAGATCTAATTTACATACATTTAAACCTATTGGGACGATTTACTGACTTAGTAACTTTTGACTTAGGTTGAGGACCTTTTAGACAAACGTACTTGCTTACTTTTCCCGAGTCAACTTTACTACTACTTTTCCACTGTGAGTTATAGCATCCCTTTTTACTTTAACTATTTTAGGAACTGAGAATACATACGCATTTTACGTTTTACATACTAGGCATGAGTACTTAAACTTTATATATGTGTGGGTTATTCAACGGCATAAACTTTCCCCTTAGCTCGGTAACGTTTAGTCATTGGTCTTTGAACAGGTGAAAGCGAATCTTAGATATGGATCCATAGGGTTTGACATCCCCACTCGGGCTTGTAGCGCTAGCATTTAGCAGGTGTTTAATACTTTGTAAACATACGCACTCGCCAAGTGTACTTTCAGGGGGTGATAAACGTTAAGTTAGTTACCAAGTGCCCACGGTTATACATATACTTTTCATACTATTTTGAAACGCTGTTAAAGCACTTGAATCTCGTGGCCTACCTTACATTACTGTTATACTTAAACTAAAGCTCACCAACCTTTGTGTTGACGTTTTTAAGCATGTTTTTCTCAGGTGCTTAAGGTTTGCTTGCTTCCGATGTACTAGTCATGCTTTGTAGAGACCCGCTGCGCTTGTTAGAGTTGTCACCGCATGAAATATTTTATTTGCATTCAAACTATGTTACCTTTTGAAACAATGATTTGTAATGACCATTGGGTCACGTACTATTACTAATTGCTTCTTTCATTGAAGCACACTTTTGTTGTAAGACATTTGATGTTGGTTAAGACATCACCTTTATTCACGAATGCAAACTTCTTTTGAAACCGCATATAGTATTTGACCTTGTAATGATCCTGTTGTTGATGGTCCGTACATGTTGATTTAGTACGGGGCGTCACATTTGGTATCAGAGCATTGGTTGTAGGGAATTAGGTTGTATTAGTGAGTCTGGACCGACCCGAGTAGGATTCACTAATAGTACTAATCTACAACTTGCTAGTTTACTTGTTTCCGCAAAACTTACTGCATGCTGCTGCTTACTTTTACTGCTATATGCCGTGTGCTACTACATGATTTCACTATTGCATGATATTATTTGCTTTCGATTGCATGCTACTTCTGTAGGATACGTTGCTATTGCCATGCTATTTACTGCTATACATGATTTAGACTGTCTTAGTTACTTTGCCTAATACGTGCTTGCTTTATGACTTACTGATATGGAAAAAGTTATTTTTCCTTGTTCAGATATCGGATATTCCACCTGTTATCATTTTGGAGAGCAGTTCAGACTCGTCGGCCACCTCACCTACCGTTGTTGCTGACTCGATCCCGTCATCTACACCTTCCAGTGACTTCGGCGCTTCATCCTCCGGAGCTAGTAGCCATGCACCCGGCCCAGTGATTACCTCAGACGGAGCCGAGGACCCACCGGAGATTCCCGGTTCCGGTTTCTCGAATGCATTTTCGTACGCTTAGAAAAATAGTACTTTTCGTTACGCGACGTGTACCTTTATCAAAAATTAAACTTAATCATTGATAAACTATGTCCCTCGAAGTGTAGCTTTAATTAATTAAGTGTTTTGGTTATTTGCTTCTATAATTATCGTCTCGTAGTATATACATATACATATATACATTTTCATTTTGAAATAGTGTTTACTGTAGCAAAGGTACTGTAGCAAAGTTTTTTTACTGTAGCAAATAGTGATTTTCGAAAACACTGTTGCTTTTCGGGTACTGTAGCAATTCGAAAATACTGTAGCAAATTAGTGTTTTACTGGTTCATCTTAAACGTTTTAGTTAACTTATCTAAATATCAATCGAATCAATAATCGAATGTTACTATCGTTTACTAAATAACTTGAAATCATATATATATATATATATATATATATATATATATATATATATATATATATATATATATATATATATATATATATATATATATATATATATATATATATATATATATATGAACATTAAGTTATATATATATTGTTCGTGAATCGTCGAGAACAGTCAAAGAATAATTGATTACATGAATATAGTTCCAAAACTTTCGTGACTCAACATTACAGACTTTGCTTATCGTGTCGAAAACATTAAATCATTTAAAGATAAAGTTTAAATTTGGTCAAAAATTTCCGAGTTGTCACAGTGTAAAAGGGTACACGACTTGGATTCTCGATGTGTTGAAGAACGTACTGAAATCGATGTACAAAGACATGCATCCATTCCAGCTAGTAAAGGGTTTACATGGCAGTTTGATTACGATGAGTTGTTTGAATCATTCCATCTTCCGGTAGATAACACTGAGGATGAAGATTGCAGCACAAATGATGTATAAGATGTGTATCTCCGCTGAAAGCATGTCTGGTGTGCGCGTGCAAACTAATATACCATTAGAAGATGAGGAAATTGCACCAGTGAGAGGGACAAATGATGATTCAGATTCTGATAATTCGATTCCTCAACCAGAGGAGGCGACATTACAATATGAGGGGGAGGATGAATATATTGATGAAGTATTTGATGATGTGATGAATGAGGTGCTTATTCAACCGACTGATCAGGAACCTGTTCAGAACACAACGGAAGAATCTACGAAAATCGACGGACCACGACGGTCTAGTCAAACGGTATCTCTCCCTAAACATTTTGATAACTTTGTAGTTAACCCTGCAGGTGTTTCAGGTGCTCAGATAGGTGGACCTTCTACTTCAAATGAACGGGCAACACCCTCTGCCAATGTTGTTACCGCTTTTTATACTCAATTGAATCAGACCAAAAGAATCTTCAGGAATGCACATTGTTGCTTCGTGTCGCAAATCGAGCCTGAGGACGTCAAAGATGCATTTCAGTATGATGAGTGGGTTTCAGCTATGCAGGAAGAACTTCAACAATTTAATCATTTGGGTGTTTGGCGTCTGATAATCCCTCCTTCATGCTGTAAACCGTATGGTTTGAAGTGGGTTCTGAAAAACAAGAAAGATGATCAAAGTATCGTGATCCGGAACAAAGCAAGATTGGTTGTCAGAGGGTATCAGCAGATTCCAGAAATAGACTACGATGAGGTGTATGCTCCGGTTGCAAGACTGGAGGCAATTCAAACATAAACATGCAAGCATGTATACCCATACATATATATACATAAACATGAATACATACATACACATAGATACACATACAGACCCATACCTATACATACATGCCCATATACATAAAACTCTCTAAGAACTCTACTCGACTATTCTAATTTTAAAAGTAAGGAAATCAAAATGAGCTTTATTATACACAAACGTTTATTTTTGTTATGTACTATGTAATAAGAATGAACTTTATACAAATCAGGAAATCATTGTTGTCATCAAATGAAGCTTCTTTTTCTAAGAGTTTCTCTATTCAAAAGGCCAATTATTACGAATATATATATATGTATGGGCAGGATCAATGAGGAAGTAACCAATCGGGGGGAAGCGGGGGGAAGCAAAAAAAAGAAAAATTCATATTTTTTGAATTTTTTTTTCCCGGCATCAAGATCACACGAAAATATGAACATTTAGAAAAGACACTTCGTGATGAACGTTATTATTTAGGCGGGAAAACGATTGACAAAAATAACATTCAAGATAATATTGTTCGTGAAGAATATGAACGTTTTTTTTTCATGTTTTGTGAAGTAAAATTTAGCCCGATTTAGGGTTTAGGGTTTAGGGTTTAGGGTTTAGGGTTTGGTGTTTTGGGTTTATGGAATAAACCCAAAACACCAAACCCTAAACCCTAAACCCTAAACCCTAAACTCTAAACCGTTCGTGTTAAAAACTCAACCTAAATCCTAAATCTAAACCCTAAATTTCTAAACCCTGATATCTAAACCCTAATATCTAAACCCCAATAGCTAAAACCTCAAAATACGCTCGAAAAACACGATAATTGTTATATATTACTTCTTCGAGCGTTTTCCCGCCAAAATAAAAACATTTATCACAAAGTGTCTCTACTAAATGTTCATATTTTCATCTCATCTATAATGTTCGTGAACAAAGTTTTTTCAAAAAACGAAAAAAAAAGTTTTTGCTTTCCCCCGCTTCCCCCCGAATGGTTACTTCTCTCTTGATCCTATATATATATATATATATATATATATATATATATATATATATATATATGTGGTAGGATCAAGAGGGAAGTAACCAATCGGGGGGAAGCAAAAACTTTTTTTTTTCGTTTTTTGAAAAAACTTTGTTCACGAACATTATAGATGGGATGAAAATATGAACATTTAGTAGAGATACTTTGTGATAAATGTTTTTATTTTGGCGGGAAAACGCTCGAAGAAGTAATATATAACAATTATCGTGTTTTTCAAACGTATGTTGAGGTTTTAGCTATTGGGTTTTAGATATTAGGGTTTAGATATCTAAACCCCAATAGCTAAAACCTCAAAATACGCTCGAAAAACACGATAATTGTTATATATTACTTCTTCGAGCGTTTTTCCGCCAAAATAAAAACATTTATCACAAAGTGTCTCTACTAAATGTTCATATTTTCATCTCATCTATAATGTTCGTGAACAAAGTTTTTTCAATAAACCAAAAAAAAAAAAAGTTTTTGCTTCCCCCCGAATGGTTACTTCCCTCTTGATCCTACCACTATATATATATATATATATATATATATATATATATATATATATATATATATATATATATATATATATATATATATATATATATATATATATATATATATATATATATATATATATATATATATATATATATATATATATATATATATATATAATATAAGATATAAGTAAATCTATGAATTAGCATTATATACAGATATAGATATAACGCAACTTAGATACTTCATAGTCTATTAGTCTATACAGTTTATAACATAATATAATAACGCAAAAAATAGAAATTTTGTTGTTAATGAAATGATTAAATACAAAATACTAAAGAATTGAATTCCTCCGTTATCTCAAATTTGATCCGAGTATATTCCATTTCACATGTTAACTAAACCGACAAAGAATGAGACTGAATTCCAATCATTCTTGTTCTGCTGACCAGATGAGTGCAATCTGATTCTAATTTTATCATGTTCATCACAATCCGCTGATTAAACGCGGTTTCCAGTCACAATAAAGTTAAAATTTAAATGTGTACAACTTTAATCATTGTGTGAACAAATATGATTGTATAGAAAATGGGTCGGGCCTATCAAAAAGTGAAACTGGCCCGCAAAGAAATTATTTACGTGTGTACAAAAATCAAAAGGGAAGACTTTAAAAAAAAGTGTTAGAGGTTTTATCCAGAAATGGAAGACAACAAGTTACAAACAAGAATCTAGCACCAAAGCATAAATCAACTTTACACCATTTTTACATCTTCAATCCAAACATTTTAAAAGTAAATAGCAAAAATAATTTCAAATTTTTATGCTGTTTAAGTAGTAAAAACTATCACTTTTAACAATTTAGCCATTTCAACACATTAAGATAGTTTTTACACAATCCACAATTTCCAGGATGCATGCGTATGATTCCAACGTGTTTGAAGTTAAAATCAGTAAATTATAGGCTAACTCAATTCACCATCAAACCATCACTTTCATTGCCAAGCATAAACAATAAACTTAGACTAAAATAGTGAACAATTATAGAACCTAAGCTCAATTAGGTTAGAAATCATACCTCAACTGTATTAATGACGAATTATCTGTATTCGATGTGTTCTGCCGTCGCATTATCATCAAATTTCACTCTCAGTTGTTCTCCTTTAGGTTACGTGCCTCTGTTAACCATTTAACAGTTTAATTATAAAAGAAAAGGAACGGAGGGAAGAGGAATGAGAGGACGGAAGTGGATCCATTAGAGATGACAATGGACCACCCGATACATTCATTTATAATGTATATAGATAAGCTATAGATGATAAAATGGACGAGTAATGGATATGGATATAGATGATAAATATTTCCTGGATGATATGATGGATGACAATATATCATCCATGGATATATCCGTTATCACCCGTAATACATCCATACATAAATATATACGTACTAAAATACTTGTATATGCACCTACATATCGATATCGATATACATATAACCTACCTACAAAATTTTAAATTATTAACAAAAATAAGGGTTATGAAAGTTACAATTATTAAATTGTTACTAATAATATTAAACGTCCCACATTTAGATTAGTTTAAACATATGTTTATTTATATCGTAACGTATTTTACTCAATTAAAGTTACAATCGGTGACAAATTAAAATCAAAATACGTGTAATAAACTAGAAACATAAAGATTATACATTTACATTTGTTATAATCTACATTTAATTGTCGAAATCGTCGTGAGATTAACATTTTATTTAATATCCAATGGATATCCATTAACCCGATTAATCCAACGGATATGGTTATGAACGGATGAATTGAAATTAAATGAATATAGATATGGATGGATAAAATTAAATGGATATGGATGTGAATATGACATCACCATCCGATCCATTGTCATCCCTAGATCCTTCCAATTTGGAAGGAAAATACACTCATATTCCATCCACTTCCTTTCCTTTCCTCACTATTAGAACTAATGAACACGAATTATTTTTAATTTCCTTTCACTTCATTTCTTTTCCCTCCAAAATAAAAATCGGGAACAAAGTCTAAATTTAGTCGAGTTTAGGCTTTGTCGGAAAAAGAAATGAATTTTTTTTATAAAAAATAGGTGTTAGTCGAGTTTACCGGAAAGAAGTGAAAGGAAGAGAAAAAGGGAAAGTAAAACGGAAGAAGAAAGAGGATGATGATTTTAACAAATTTTTTTCATTCAATCCTTTTTACAAATCAAAAGGATGTCATTTTCCTTTCTTCACTTCTCAACATTTCATTTCCTTTGTTTCGTAATATAACTCACGAACATAACTTTATTCTTTTAGCTTTTAGAATCACGAGCTACTTTCATGTTTCATCGAGTTAAAAGGATCCAAGCCTCCAATTAATGTATAAGAGCACACAGAGTCGTAGCATTTTTTCAGCGTTTCAAAATTTGACGGCGGCATCCGACCGCCGTCAACTCCCTGTCAGCGTCGGGGTTCGAAGTCTTCTGCACGACTTTGGCTTAGCAACTTTTTTGCCTCCAAATTTTGAAATATATCCATTGCCAACGGATATATTTCAATTTCAATGAATATTATTTCTTTTCCTACAATATAATATTTTCATCTATATAAATACATAAACCATATACAATTCAATTCACACTTCAAACTATTCACTCTAAAATTTCCATATAAATAAAAAAATTGTCTTCGACATCTTCGCCTAACGATGCGTATATGATGCAAGTGCTTGATACATTAGACGAAGTTGAAAATTTAAGCAAAAAGTTCATACATACATCGTTACATACAACGTGAACATGAACTTGCACACCTACGTCTTGTTTACGACTATTTTGTTCAAGATTGCAAATATCACAATGAATATTTCAAAGGCGGTTTCAAATGAGACGACGCGTATTTTCGAGGATTATGGGAGATATTCTTAGTTACTTTGCACAACCGCTACCATATTATTTTAGGTATTTTCATCAGAGAGTTTATGCACGTGGCGAATTGAGTATTAGTCCATATTTAAAAATTATTGCTGCACTACGTCAATTGGCATACGGTGATACACCGGATCTATTAGCCGAGTATTTGCACATGTCAGAACGAAATATAACACATCATACAATTACAATACTGTTTTAGTGAAGGAATTAATGTACATTAACTTTTGGTTACCTTTTATTGGCTAAGGGTTAAAGTCATAATTTGAAATTAAAAAATAAACAAAATCAATTCGTTACGTGTGAAACACTTGCACTATCTATCTGTAGTGACCCGAACTTTTCCATGTTTATATATATATATTAATTGAGATTGATATTTACATGATTAAATGTTTCCAACATGTTAAGCAGTCAAACTTGTTAAGACTTGATTAATTGAAATATGTTTCATATAGACAATTGACCACCCAAGTTGACCGGTGATTCACGAACGTTAAAACTTGTAAAAACTATACGATGACATATATATGGTTATATATATAGTTAACATGTTTTTATTATAAGTATGTATCTCATTAGGTATTTTAACAATGAGTTATATACATAAAAATGAGACTATTAATTTAAGAAACTCGAAAACGATATATATAACGATTATCGTTATAACAACGTCTTACTAGGTACATATGAATCATATTAAGATATTGGATACACTTGGTTAATTATGTTAAATGATAAGTAAATATATTATTAAGTGTATTAACAATGAAATACATATGTAAAAATAAGACTACTAACTTAATGATTTCGAAACGAGACATATATGTAACGATTATCGTTGTAACGACATTTAACTGTATATACATCATACTAAGATATATTATATATCATAATATCATGATAATATAATAATTTAACATCTCATTTGTTATAATAAACAATGGGTTAACAACATTCAACAAGATCGTTAACCTAAAGGTTTCAAAACAACATTTACATGTAACGACTAACGATGACTTAACGACTCAGTTAAAATGTATATACATGTAGTGTTTTAATATGTATTCATACACTTTTTAAAGACTTCAAGACACTTATCAAAATACTTCTACTTAACAAAAATGCTTACAATTACATCCTCGTTCAGTTTCATCAACAATTCTACTCGTATGCACCCGTATTCGTACTCGTACAATACACAGCTTTTAGATGTATGTACTATTGGTATATACACTCCAATGATCAGCTCTTAGCAGCCCATGTGAGTCACCTAACACATGTGGGAACCATCATTTGGCAACTAGCATGAAATATCTCATAAAATTACAAAAATATGAGTAATCATTCATGACTTATTTACATGAAAACAAAATTACATATCCTTTATATCTAATCCATACACCAACGATCAAAAACACCTACAAACACTTTCATTCTTCAATTTTCTTCATCTAATTGATCTCTCTCAAGTTCTATCTTCAAGTTCTAAGTGTTCTTCATATATTTTACAAGTTCTAGTTACATAAAATCAAGAATACTTTCAGGTTTGCTAGCTCACTTCCAATCTTGTAAGGTGATCATCCAACCTCAAGAAATCTTTGTTTCTTACAGTAGGTTATCATTCTAATACAAGGTAATAATCATATTCAAACTTTGGTTCAATTTCTATAACTATAACAATCTTATTTCAAGTGATGATCTTACTTGAACTTGTTTTCGTGTCATGATTCTGCTTCAAGAACTTCGAGCCATCCAAGGATCCGTTGAAGCTAGATCCATTTTTCTCTTTTCCAGTAGGTTTATCCAAGGAACTTAAGGTAGTAATGATGTTCATAACATCATTCGATTCATACATATAAAGCTATCTTATTCGAAGGTTTAAACTTGTAATCACTAGAACATAGTTTAGTTAATCCTAAACTTGTTCGCAAACAAAAGTTAATCCTTCTAACTTGACTTTTAAAATCAACTAAACACATGTTATATATCTATATGATATGCTAACTTAATGATTTAAAACCTGGAAACACGAAAAACACCGTAAAACCAGATTTACGTCGTCGTAGTAACACCGCGGGCTGTTTTGGGTTAGTTAATTAAAAACTATGATAAACTTTGATTTAAAAGTTGTTATTCTGAGAAAATGATTTTTATTATGAACATGAAACTATATCCAAAAATTATGGTTAAACTCAAAGTGGAAGTATGTTTTCTAAAATGGTCATCTAGACGTCGTTCTTTCGACTGAAATGACTACCTTTACAAAAACGACTTGTAACTTATTTTTCCGACTATAAACCTATACTTTTTCTGTTTAGATTCATAAAATAGAGTTCAATATGAAACCATAGCAATTTGATTCACTCAAAACGGATTTAAAATGAAGAAGTTATGGGTAAAACAAGATTGGATAATTTTTCTCATTTTAGCTACGTGAAAATTGGTAACAAATCTATTCCAACCATAACTTAATCAACTTGTATTGTATATATTATGTAATCTTGAGATACCATAGACACGTATACAATGTTTCGACCTATCATGTCGACACATCTATATATATTTCGGAACAACCATAGACACTCTATATGTGAATGTTGGAGTTAGCTATACAGGGTTGAGGTTGATTCCAAAATATATATAGTTTGAGTTGTGATCAATACTGAGATACGTATACACTGGGTCGTGGATTGATTCAAGATAATATTTATCGATTTATTTCTGTACATCTAACTGTGGACAACTAGTTGTAGGTTACTAACGAGGACAGCTGACTTAATAAACTTAAAACATCAAAATATATTAAAAGTGTTGTAAATATATTTTGAACATACTTTGATATATATGTATATATTGTTATAGGTTCCTGAATCAACCAGTGGCCAAGTCTTACTTCCCGACGAAGTAAAAATCTGTGAAAGTGAGTTATAGTCCCACTTTTAAAATCTAATATTTTTGGGATGAGAATACATGCAGGTTTTATAAATGATTTACAAAATAGACACAAGTACGTGAAACTACATTCTATGGTTGAATTATCGAAATCGAATATGTCCCTTTTTATTAAGTCTGGTAATCTAAGAATTAGGGAACAGACACCCTAATTGACGCGAATTCTAAAGATAGATCTATTGGGCCTAACAAACCCCATCCAAAGTACCGGATGCTTTAGTACTTCGAAATTTATATCATATCCGAAGGGTGTCCCGGAATGATGGGGATATTCTTATTTATGCATCTTGTTAATGTCGGTTACCAGGTGTTCACCATATGAATGATTTTTATCTCTATGTATGGGATGTGTATTGAAATATGAAATCTTGTGGTCTATTATTATGATTTGATATATATAGGTTAAACCTATAACTCACCAACATTTTTGTTGACGTTTTAAGCATGTTTATTCTCAGGTGATTATTAAGAGCTTCCGCTGTCGCATACTTAAATAAGGACGAGATTTGGAGTCCATGCTTGTATGATATTGTGTAAAAACTGCATTCAAGAAACTTATTTTGTTGTAACATATTTGTATTGTAAACCATTATGTAATGGTCGTGTGTAAACAGGATATTTTAGATTATCATTATTTGATAATCTACGTAAAGTTTTTTTAAACCTTTATTGATGAAATAAAGGTTATGGTTTGTTTTAAAATGAATGCAGTCTTTGAAAAACGTCTCATATAGAGGTCAAAACCTCGCAACGAAATCAATTAATATAGAACGTTTTTAATCAATAAGAACGGGACATTTCACTATCATCAGCTGTTAATGTAGTCGATAGTTTGTTTAAATGACCTGCATTTGTTACGAACAAATAATACAACACCATTTAAATGACTTGCATTTGCTACGATCTTATATGTAAAATTTAATTAGAAGATGAATACTTCTATCGTTTATTTTTCTTATTCAATAAATCTTGAGATTACATAGGTATTTATACTAATACTAAACCTTGATCTACATGGTATTCTTGATTATAGCTTTTTGAAATGCATCACTCATTATACACATCAGATGTCAAATGGAGTACTATATGTCATGAGCCTGTGATTCAGAAAAAATGAATTTATTCCAAATTAGTTTTACAATGTTGGCTTACACTTGATCCAGAAAGCATATTAATACTTGACAATTTATATTATGTAAGTTTTATATAAACTGATAAACCTGACAATTTGTTTGCAGGACAAAACTCTATTACAGTGATATCAATTTCATATTTCTTATGTGCTTTGATCAGACCGGGGGATCCAATCCATTTTTGAAATACTGTAGACTCAAGGTAATGCTTACATCTCATGACTTTTGATTGTGATCAAGAGTTTTATGTCATGAATTTTTTAAAAGTCAAATACACATATCATGGCTCCTGATTTTCGATTTAAATTTTGTACAATTTTTCTATGGTTAAGCTAATTTCATATCTTAACCTTTAACTATTAACTTATAATTGATAACATTAAAAATTATAGTATACACAACAATGTAACAATATGTAAACAAATCAGCTCCATATATAAATCTTTAACAATATCACAGTTATCAAGATGGATAACTTCTACATATAAATATGTGAATTTCAAATTTTTTTCCCACTTGGGTTGACACATGGCACTAATTACCCCTACTGATATTTCTCATTTTCTCATAAGATAATTATTCTGTAGATCAATAAAATCCTAACCGCAAGTTATGGAAGGAAATAGTAGCCGTTTGAAGATTATATAGTTAAATGAGTTTAAATAGTTTATTTTGATCCTCTGACATGTTTGGCCAATTTGTTATCAGGTTGGGCAATATTACTGTGTACATGTCCAACATGTCGTACTAAGTGAATTTCTAGGTTTTAAATATAATTGCAAATGAGTGGTGAGTATATTTAGCTTAAAGGGGCAATTTCGACCCATTTAAGTAAAATAGTGTACATATAGATTCGTTTGACTAATTTTGGGAATTTCAGGTTACCATGACTTTTAAAATGTTTTTTGGGAGTTGTGGAGTCATTGTGTGAAGTTTCCAATGAGTAAGTTTACATGCTGATGTGATCATAATTGTCAAATACATGTGGGTATGCTCACCATCATTCTACTTTGAAACTGATCTTTAATCGTGCTTTGTTTTCACATTGAATGTTATGGAATTTTTAGAACCATGATTGATATCTTTCATCCAGATATCCACGGTTTAATTCAATCTATCACGAAATCAGCAGCCATACAATCTCTACTCTGTAAATAAATTGAAACAAGTTATACGACCTCAAAGAGGTGGCGGTTTCAGTGGTCGTAGCGGCAGCTGTCAAAGCTGCGGTTGGTGGTTGCCGATTTGGCATCCTTTTTAACGCAGTCCACCGGAAATGGTCGTAGGTATGTATTATTCATCTTCTATATGTATTAGTTTATACATATTCATCAATTTACATCTCTGATTCATAACTATTGTTCTTTAGGGTTTCATAATTTAAATGGTGAGTTGTTTACATTGTTCATGTTGTTTTATTTGATAAAGATGATGAATTTTTTGGTCCAATATGAATATGTGACTTATACTTAACTGTTTTACTTTACTGTTTTACTTTATGTATCTCAACTAGAGTTACTGGTTTGTGGTAATGGTATTGATGATGTGTTTCGTTGTTGTTAAAATATGTATTTGTAGTTATGTTCTGTTAAAATGGATGAAGGTATTGTAGCTACTTCGTATGTAGATGGCGATAAGTTTTCATCGACCCAATGAAACTTCTACCGCTATCCAGATTTCTTCCACAACCAAAGTATGTTTTCTCTGTTAATTGTTCATTCGAGTTGTTTGTCATAAACTTTCATTTACTAATTGACTATAATGATAATATGGTGCGTTATGTATAAACCCAAAGATTAGAAACCAAAGATGCAGATTAAACAATTTGAAACAAGGTATGGATTTGGTTTCATATTTTAATGTATTCTGCTTTTTAATCTGAAAGTGCAACAGGGTCACACTCTTAGGATCGAGGAATTCAATCAGGTATCATTCGTCCCTAATGATTTCTTTTATATCTTCTAATCTCATTGATCAGCAACAACAAATTGATCTTCTAATTTCACTGAATATGTATGCAGACATAAAGTCCATACACATAAGATTAGAGGTATATTTTGAAATACCATATATGAGATGATTAATGTAAACCAAAATCTTGAAGAATAAAAAGTATAAGTGGCTTATGATCTTGGATTTGTAATGTAGAAAAGTGTTGGGAAAATGATTAGGAAGACGCATCATTAACGAACTTCTTGAGATTGTAGCCATTTTTTCATTGGTTATTAAGCTACAAGAAGTATACTAACATTTAATTGAGTTTTTGTATGATTGACATTATACGTAACTATTTTTATACTTTTTAAAATATTTTGATACTTTTTAATTCTATAAGAGATTACCAAGTCTTCACAACTAGAGTACCCCCTGGGGTTCAATTGATTTACATATTAGCAGTTGTTTTCTCTAATTTCTGAATATGAGTACATGGGAGTTAAGAATTTCTACCGTTATCGTATACTCAACATGTTCATGAGGTAAGTGTATTGTAATGTATATTGTTGATGATTACAATCAGCAGTTCAATCAACTCTGCCACCAGTTTGGAGAACTTTTGGCAACAAGCCTCAATCGTGTCCGTGTTATAAATCGATTAATGCCAGGTAATCATCTATATTTTCATTCACCATTTAAAACTCTAAATCATTCCAGGCTCATACTAAGCAAATAAAACAACTTTATTTGGAATAAACTAATCAGTCATTAGCTGTAGAGTTTATTTGGAATAAAACTATGATTAATCATTCGTTTGGGTCAATTTAGGTGAATCTGACCCGTATGACCAATTCCGATAACAAATGTAATTAAAGCTGCTTTAGGAATATATTTGTTCGTATGGGCTTTTAATTTTGTTACTGAAGTTTTAGTAGTTTTCGTAACTTGAGATTACTGGTACAAATCTGGTTGTTAATGATGGAATGAATGAGTAACAAAAGTTTTGAGTCATATGCATTTATAAATTTTAACTTTAGCTGGTTTAAGTCTAACGAATTAATAAAAATTACTTGGTAAAATATACATCTTTTTTCATTATTTTGTTATAATCTGGTCATTGGAGTTTTTAGTATGAAACTTTGTGTTAATAAATAAATTAATTAATGACTAACAAAAGATTTTGGCACCTAAGAACTTTTTCACTTAAATTTAGTTGCCTTAACTTTAATTTGTTAAGGTAGATATTTACTTATTTTAATAGTGTTTAGGGAAATGTCAGAATTTGTTTCTTTTGTGCCTTTGTTTGTGTCATTGGTATGTACGATTGGTGATGTTTGCGAATTTTGTTTTAGTGTGTTTATCTCTACAATTTTTGGTTGTTATTGTCTTCTTTGATAACTTTGTTGTTTAATGTCTAAGGTGTATTATAGTTTATGGCGATCTTTGTGACATTGTTACTGTTTGTTGTAGGCTTTAGGCAGACACACAACATCAGTTCCATGCAAGGGAAAGTGATTGGGGATTCACATAACATGTTATGGCACACAATCATGATACTTGACTTCACTGCCAATGGTTTGGGGTGTCGGGCTCAATTCTTCTCTAACTCCTCTGATGCACTTCTGCCCGAAGGTAATGGATGTACTTTACGATTTAACTCTCGGTCATTTAGCTACCAAAAACCAACATGTAAGTTGTTTTAATTTGTAAGAATGCATTTCAGTTTTAAGTGATTGAATTGAAATTGTTATGGCTGTTTATGTCAACTTGAACGGGTCGGTTAGGTTAGGAAACGAGGTTGAACGGGTCGATTTCACTATGTATTTATCAAAGTGAGCTTATAATACTGTCAAACAATATAACAAATTTTAGTTTATTAGATGTAAAAATATACTTGTCATATTTAGCTTATGATAAAGACACATTATATAGCGTTTTACATATCAATTTAATTTGCTTATTCACCTACGACTTTAGTAAACGTGCTTTATATCTTTATTAATCTTTACAACAATCCTTAGAAGAACTTGAATGCATTGGTTGAATTAAAAACATTGTTTGTTTACATATCAAGTGTGATGTTTTATATTGACGTTCTTATGTTCATTTTTCATAAGTTCGTTAAAAGTTTATACTTAGTTTTATTAGGGCCCGCCGTGCAACGTACGGGCTCTTAAAGGCTAGTAAATACATAAACCATATACAATTCAATTCACACTTCAAACTATTCACTCTAAAATTTCCATATAAATAAAAAAATTGTCTTCGACATCTTCGCCTAACGATGCGTATATGATGCAAGTGCTTGATACATTAGACGAAGTTGAAAATTTAAGCGAAAAGTTCATACATACATCGTTACATACAATGTGAACATGAACCTACGTCTTGTTTACGACTATTTTGTTCAAGATTTTAAATATCACAATGAATATTTCAAAGGCGGTTTCAAATGAGACGACGCGTATTTTCGAGAATTATGGGAGATATTCTTAGTTACTTTGCACAACCGCTACCATATTATTTTAGGTATTTTCATCAGAGAGTTTATGCACGTGGCGAATTGAGTATTAGTCCATATTTAAAAATTATTGCTGCACTACGTCAATTGGCATACAGTGATACACCGGATCTATTAGCCGAGTATTTGCACATGTCAGAACGAAATATAACACATCATACAATTACAATATTGTTTTAGTGAAGGAATTAATGTACATAACTTTTGGTTGTATACCTTTTATAAACTAATTGGCTAAGGGTTAAAGTCATAATTTGAAATTAAAAAATAAATAAAATCAATTCGTTACGTGTGAAACACTTGCACTATCATCAGCTGTTAATGTAGTCGATAGTTTGTTTAAATGACCTGCATTTGTTACGAACAAATAATACAACACCATTTAAATGACTTGCATTTGCTACGATCATATATGTAAAATTTAATTAGAAGATGAATACTTCTATCGTTTATTTTTCTTATTCAATAAATCTTGAGATTACATAGGTATTTAAACTAATACTAAACCTTGATCCACATGGTATTATTGATTAACAAGTTAACAAATCCTAATTGGAAGAAAATCCAAATAAATCATATTTAATAATAGGAAAGACTTGGTGCTTAAGTCTTGTATACGTGATATGCATCTCAACACTCTCCCGTAAATTGGAATGTGAAGATCTCGAACATCCAACTTGGCACATAAGAATTCCATCGGTAGTCTCCTCCAACTTTTTATCCATCGCTGCCTTAACAGAACTTCTAGACTGCGACTATCCAACCGCTAAAGGTTCCTCCTTTGGATTTTTATCAGAGACGAATACTCTGTTCTTGATTCTTGATCAGAGACGAATACTCTGTATTTGGTTCTTGATCAGAGACGAATACTCTGTTGTTGATTTTTGATCAGAGACGAATACTCTGTTTTTGGTTGTTGATCGGAGATGAATACTCCGTTTTTGATTTTTGATCATCAAGCTCCGGACATGAACCCAGTTCATTCTTAAATCTTGTTTGGTTCGCCCAGAGTTTTCATCTTCCCAACTTGAACCCAGTCTTCTTCGACCTTCATTGGTTCACCGAGGAGTATTCACTCTCCATGACTTGAACCCAGTTCGACTTGAACCTTGTTTGGTTCGTCATGGAGTAACCAGATTCTAGACATGAACCCAGTCCAACTTGGACCTTGTTTGGTTCGTCTAGAATATTCAGATTCCAAACATGAACCTAATTCTTTCTTGAACCTTGTTTGGTTTGCTTGAAATATTCAGTCTCCAGACATAAACCCAGTTCGACTTGAACCTTGTTTGGTTCGCCATGGAGAATTCGTCTTCTTTGGCGGCCCATCCACAGCTTCTTCTTCAATGGCAACACTCTTGCTTCTAATACACTCCCTCAAGTTGGAGCATGTAGACTTCGAATGCCCAACTTGTCGAGTAAATATCAGAGTTGTTGATTACCAAGTTTTTTTTTCTCCGCGTTTGGAACCTAGTCAAGCTAGGCGGCTCATCCCCACGCCGATCTTCGTTTTTTTTTTAGTAATCAGATTGAGGCCTTTTTTTTAAACCTTACAAAAACTCCACAAACAATTGTTTTTCTTCTGCTGCTTATTATCGTGAACCACCAACAACAATAATTTAATTAATTTGGCTAACCCATTAACTTCTTCTTTGCTCCTGTTTGTGGGACCAACATCAAAGAGATAAACTACTATTTAATTGTTGCCTTGAATTCTTTTCCTTCTTCTATTTGTGTCGACACGAACAAACCCCCAAAGTGGGGCCTTCGGCTCCTCACAACCGTGACACACCAACTCTTCCTTTCTTTCTTTCGTTGTTCCTTGATCAAAACCCCACAAAGAATTTGCAATCGATCGGTGAAAATAAAATTCACCTCTTGTATGCACGCAAATCAATTTAGAAACAAGAATTAATTTGTTTTAATTCTTGAAACTAAGATTTGATGCTGTATCGAAAAATACGAATACTAATTTATTTATTTATTTATTTTTAAGAAACAAAACAAAAAGGATCCCTCCGAATCACCGGTGATTAATCGGAGACCGGAGGATAATCTTGCTACGTGATT
Source organism: Rutidosis leptorrhynchoides (assembly GCF_046630445.1). NCBI lineage: Eukaryota > Viridiplantae > Streptophyta > Magnoliopsida > Asterales > Asteraceae > Rutidosis > Rutidosis leptorrhynchoides. The sequence continues at coordinate 17,638,408 of NC_092335.1, read as the reverse complement.
TTTGTCTTCAAGATCTTTGTTCTTGATACCATGTAAAATTTGATTAGAAGATGAATACTTCTATCGTTTATTTTTCTTACTTAATAAATCTTGAGATTACATATGTATTTATACTAATACTAAACCTTGATCCACATGGTATTCTTGATTAACAAGTTAACAAATCCTAATTGGAAGCAAATTCAAATAAATCATAATTAATAATAGGAAAGACTTGGTGCTTAAGTCTTGTATACGTGATATGCATCTCAACAATATAATACAACATTATGACACCAAACGATCATAAGAAAGAAACAAAATTATATAAAATCTAAAAGTTTTAATGTTAAAAAACCATTAAGGGCTTAGTGAATAGTAACAACTAAATACACATTTGATACTGTAGACGATCTAGGACCTTAGATTAAACGTTATACCTAGAGTAGAGGCGGAAAACACTAAACTAGGATGAATCGAATACGTTGTTCACTTTTGGGATCAATCTAACCAACTATATGTTGATATAATCGACGTCTAGATGATTGTATTCGGTTGGGGTTTGGTCTGGGACAATAGTAACAGCGAATAACGACTGCTAGAGGGTGTAGGGTGTGTAACCTAACAATATAACCCAACACCCGTATTTATATATAGTCACAGCTACCATCGGCCGGTGGTCTCTGACCTACGGCCGATGGTCTACCATCGGTCGATGGTCTGAGCTGCCAACCAAACAGCTCGAACCATTTCACGTCATTATATTAAACAATCCAAACACAATGTATTAATGATGATATCCTTACACGACTGAAATAGTAAACACAATACGAATAGAACTTATTACATGATAGAACTCGGGATTATGCACCAATAAACTCCCCCTAAGACCTAGTTCTATATCAAAAGTCTTCAGTAGTCATCCAATTCATTCGTACAGATCAATTACCATGTTATTCAAGTAGCACAACTTAGCTACTTTCACATACTGTTCAGCCTGCACCTTGTTCTCTCGTCGATAAAGCATACGGTTATAATACAACGTGAAAATATCAGCCTCGGTACAGTTTCTTAACCAAATCGGATCCAACACAAGAATGCACTCAATATCATCCTCTTTCATCTTATCCAAAACAATCATAGCTTCTTCAGAACGATCATCGTAAAACTACCATCAGAACCTCTTACTCCAATTTTGCGGCAATTTCCTCAATGGTACCTTCTTCATAGTCTTTGCCCGCTTGTACTTTACAATTCTTCGAGATTCACCAGTTCTAGGATTAACTTTGTAACTAATCCTATGAAACTGTGGCCTAAAACCTTCCCAAGTCTTTGAATTAAATGCAATTCGAATCTTCTTCACCAGTAACGAAGATCAATCGTTCATTCCAGAATACAACATCCTCAACCTGGCAATCTGCATTAGCTCAAAATACGGTAGTGACTTGAATTCGTGTCCATGTTTAAAATAATCAAAACCAAATTCTCGTTTAACTGCAAACATGTTGAATTCTTCAATATAAGTCCAGGCTAGAATTCTCCCTTTCGCAATCTTTCTCAGATTAATCATCTTCAAATACTTCGGCTCAAGCTTCGGTTTCTCACAATACTTTCTAATTCTCAAGATATCTCTCCAATCAGCTTCCAACTTTTCAACTGATTTATCATTATATTTAACAGGCAAGAAACCTTCAGGCAAAACTTCAGTCCTTTAGTTCTCTTTACATCTTCTGTTCAAAATCTCATCATCAGTCTTAAACAATTCATCAAAACCAGGAAGATCTTCATTCTTATCATTTCGATATGTAGGAAAATCTTCATGCATAACATCCTCAACTAAATCATCTACATCTTTATCACTAAAACCCTCTGTAACCTCAGGGCCAAAAGAATCATCCTCAGATGGAGGATCATCGGACTGTGCGTCAGCAGCTTTAGCTTCTTCTTGCTCTAGATGCACCAGTTCATCCAGCTCTTTTCTAGAGAGGTTGTGAGGGATCTCTCCCTCTTCTAGTTCATCATAAACAACAGAATGCTTGAGCTTATCCTGTTTAGAAAAGAAATCACTAAAACTATAATCAATTTTAAGAGGAATTACTGACAGTGCTGTAGCTTTGGAGGAACCAGGAGCCTCCACCATTCTGTTATCAGTCTCATCCTCAGGCATCTCTACCAAATCAAACTTTTCTTCAAACGCAGTCATCTTAGCAAGAGCTGATGCAGCCAACTCCTTAGCTTGAGAAGCTTCTCTTTTCGCATCAGTCAATAACAACGACTGATCACCAACTTTTCTTTGCAACAGGTTAACTTGCAACGATAACCGTGCAACATTCTCAGACTTAACACGATTCTCCTCCTTCAGCTGCTCAACCTTTTCATCCATTTCCTTTCTCATTCTCAAGTTATCAGCCATAGCTTGAACATATAAATCATTCAAAGTGCGGAGAGTCGAGGAACTAACACCTCTTTCTGCTCCAGTATGTGGAGGAGCATCAGGAGTTGGAGTAGAAACAGTCTCTTGGGAGACTTGTTGAATCATAGGTTGTGACTGTTGTGTTAAAGGACGTTGCTGTTGTGAAGTTTGTTGTCTTTGAGTCTGCAGTGTTGGTGTCATCGGTTGAGTTTCAGCTGATGATCCACCAACATCTTTATAAACCAGCCTGAACCTCCTTTTCAATTTCAGCTTTGTTGAGATCTGAGAACTCTCATCTTCAACCATTCTCCTTTTTAATCCCCTTAAAGCTTCCTCAACACCAACATTAGGATCATCACTAATCTCATCAACTAATCCACCAGCACCTGAACCACCTGCAGCTTGAGTATTCACTGGTTGTTCAACTTCTTCATCACTATGTGCCACCTCAAAATCAGGCTCTCGATCAGATAAACTATTTTCATTTCTCCACTTCTTCCCTGGAGGACACTGATAAGTTTCTTTCGCAAGATGACACACAAGCTTACCATCATTAGCACTTTTCTTCTGATTCAGTCAATTGAAAGTAAGATCTGTCATATGTTTCAACTCAATGATATCTTTCTTCAATCTTGGCAAATCAACAGTTTGACGGTTGATCATGATCTGTAAAAACCTCGGATAAATCAAATATAACTTGCTCGTCACATACTCCACCAGTAGATCAAAGATAACCCCTGAGAAATTGAAATCAGCTTTCAAAACCAACGCATCAAACATTCCTTGATAGATTTCGCTCAGTTCATCAAACCCGCCTTGTAACGGACTTAAACATTTAACCACAACCAGTGACAAGTATCTATACGGTGGAGTGATGTGACAACCCAAAAATTTCTGACCAAATTTAAACTTTAATCTTTATATATTCCCGACACGATAAGCAAAGTTTGTAAGTTGAATCTAAAGAATTTTAAACTATGTTCATACATTCATTGAACCTCGACCAAATTCCAATGATTCACGAACCATTATATGAACTGATATGATTATATATGTATATGTGTATATATTATAACTTGAAAAGGTTAACATGGTATTAGACGTATAATGCTTTACATGAACGTATTTGTTTCAATATGATTAGCGACGGAATTAGAGGATAATATCAAATGATTGAATTATCAGATACATTGAATTATGATTACGAGTCTCTATTGAGAGGTCTACTTTGATTTAGAAAAACCTTTCCTTTTTAACGATATTCGGAATAAATGGTAAAGTGATCTTCGAGTAAGGACAAAGTGTCAAGTAGCGAGAGCTAGTCAGAATGGTAGAAATTCCTACTTAGCTTTCAATACATGCCCTACAATAATTGCCCCGTGACTTTGATAAGATAAAATTAATTAACCTACATATTATGTATTGTGAAAGTGAAATTTAGGGAATATAGGTAAATTAGAAAAAGATATTGACAAGTTAAATAGATCGACATTTTACTTTAAGATGATTCCTTACGTTTGACTTTTTTCCTTTAGATTTAATCCTACGAGTCATGATTAAACTTGAAGTTAAAAACTTTGAAACCTGATATGATTCATATGTGATTTTACGTTCATAAACGAAAACGTCTTTTCGATATAATAGACTTTTTAAGATCGTCTTATGACATAACAACTTCTACTATTATAACCTTTGTAATAAAATGATTTGGAATATAAAGTAATTGGAATATTAAAATGTCTTTTAAACGTTTTTATATAAATAAAGTATATCAATTTTAAACTTTAAAAATACAAATGTTACGAAATAATATTTCTTAAACGATTTCAAGATATATAAATTTGAATATTATTAGTTTTGAAAAACTATATATTATATATTGTCCCAAATTAATATTTCGAAATAAAAATATAAAAATATATATATTTTAACTTAGTCATAAAACGTCTTGATTTAAAATAATATATTTTGACGAACAACGAGCCACTGATTTATAGAAGCAAATGATCACAACACTCAATTATATAAGTTACATTTTTTATAAGGTAATTTATTGATGAGAAAGTCAAATTATTAATAAGGGTACACATCGCGTAACGTAAAGGGCTAGTTTTCTAAACGAACGAAAGTGCGTTCGAAAAACCGAAAGTGGCACATGAGTCGAGTGTCAACATACAAGTCATTGGAACAAAAATTACAAGTCAACTATGCACGTAAATATTATATAATATATAATTAATTATATAAATTAAATATATTATCTATTAAATAATAATATATAAAACGTCGGCAAGACTTTTGGTGCATAAGTGAGCTGCATTTGGGACTCATGCACTTGCATGAGATCCCTCTCACAAACTCATGCAAGTGCATGAGGGGTAGGTGAGACAAACTTCAATATATAAGTCGAACGATTGCACTCTGGTTCATTCATTCAATTTACATACTTCGTAGTTAATTTAATTAATTATTTATTATTATTATTATTAAAGATTATTATTATTATTAATATTATTAATATTATTAGTATTATTATTATTATTATTATTATTAGTATTATACATAAAATACTACGACGAGGTTATGAGCGAGTTATTTCAAACGGATTTTTCGAGCGGGATAGAGCTAAGGAAATTATGGGTTATAGATATGGAGATTATGGGTATTGTTCGGGGGTATAGCTCGTGAGGTCAATCTAGTGTTTATCATCTCCGTTGCGTCTACGTGCCTTTCCTGCAATATTGAATCTCAATATTGATACGTTCGTGAATCCGAGGCCAACCTTGCACTTGTTCAATGATGTTATATGTATTTTTACTACGAAATATAGTATGGTGAGTTTCATTTTCCTTTTTACCCTTTATATTTTTGGGCTGAGAATAAATGCACAATTTTTATAAATGTTTTACGAAATAGACACAAGTAATTGAAACTACATTATATGGGTGAATGATCGAAGCCGAATATGCCCCTTTTTCTTGGTAACCTAAGAATTAGTAAACCGATCTGCTAATTGACGCGAATCCTAAAGATAGATCTATTGGGCCTAACGAACCCCATCCAAAGTACCGGATGCTTTAGTACTTCGAATTCGTTTTTATCATGTCCGAAGGATTTCCCGGAATGATAGGGGATATTCTTATATGCATCTTGTTAATGTCGGTTACCAGGTGTTCACCATATGAATGATTTTTGTCTCTATGCATGGAACGTATATTTATGAGAACTGGAAATGAAATTCTTGTGGTCTATTAAAATGATGAAAATGAATGATTATGATAAACTAATGAACTCACCAACCTTTTGGTTGACACTTTAAAGCATGTTTATTCTCAGGATTGAAAGAAATCTTCCGCTATGCGTTAGCTCATTTTAAAGATATTACTTGGAGTCTTTCATGGCATATTTCGAAGGACGTTGCATTCGAGTCGTTGAGTTCAGTAAAGATTATTATTAAGTCAAATTATAGTTGGATAGTGAATATTATGAAATGGTATGCATGCCTGTCAATTTTCGATGTAAAGAAAGTTTATCTTTTAAAAACGAATGCAATGTTTGTAAAATGTATCATATAGAGGTCAAATACCTCGCGATGTAATCAACTATTGTGAATCGTTTATAATGTATATGAACGAGTCCTTTCAGTTGGTATCAGAGCGGTGGTCTTAGCGAACCAGGTATGCATTAGTGTGTCTAACTGATAAGTCGTTAGGATGCATTAGTGAGTCTGGACTTCGACCGTGTCTGCATGTCAAAAGTTTTGCTTATCATTTTTAGTCCGAAATCATCTGCTTATCATCCTTAGGAAATTACATGCTTATCATTATTAGTCTAGACACGTCTTGCTACATTAATTACATGAGTAGTGTATAGACCAAAATTCATATCTTAGCGTATATGCTAAATCATATCTTATCGTTTCTGTTACTTTAAACTTTACCTGACATATCTCGCAAATTCCTCCGTAATCTACGAAATCTTTTGTTCTATATCTATGGATATTCTATGTAATTAGAATACCATCCGATAACCGAAAATCATTTCATATCGAAAAATCCTTATTCAATCGTACGAAATGGAATTCATCATTAATTTAAGTTCCTCAGATTCTGAAATGGAATCCCACTCCAGCTTCGATAGCAGTGTGACCGGAATGGATCAACTAATTAGTCATCATCTATTCTGGATGAATCGGGGATGAGTTCGTAGCCTCCTTAATCATTGGAGACAAGAAGAATGTGATCCCTTCCATCCACCACATTGCCCTCTTGGCGAAGAACCTGGAGCACTTACCGGCTAACCTGTTCGAGACACCATTTGATTACATACTACATCAAATTTTAGATTTTATTTATCCGCTCGTCCGAACCGACAATCACCCTGGTGTAATATAAGAAGTCAACGAGCTTCGCGCTCGGGTAGTGACTTTAGAGAATATGGTGCAAAGGTTACAAACACCAGCAGCAGCACCAGCAGCATAACCAGTACCACCATCATCAACGCCAACAGTACCATTACCACCTCCAACCACAACCGTGTCGTAAACCTCAACTCCACAATCTGTCCCACGAGCATCAATGTCATACGCTCTGTAGATACCAAGAGATACCACCAACAACAAACGATGAAGTGTTAATTTATAACTTCGTTGGAGAAACATTTTGCAACGATTATATAATCTCTAAAGTGTTAGAGATTATCTATTCTAACCATAACCAGAAATCAGATGAGTGAACCAAAATGATAGAAGGAAGAGTAGGAACCCTGACAAGAATAATGCTTGATTCACATGCTAGACTTGTTTTACCAACAGCATCAACAGTACCGTAGCATCACCAGCACCGTAGCATCACCAGCACCATCAGTATCGTCAGCTTTATTAGCCCTAGCAGCACCTATAACATCACAAGCTCTGACAGTTCAAGAATCACCATGGACATTATTACAAATCAACAACAAGTATGTCATATCAACAAGATATGAAGTATTAACTCATTTCCACTGAAGGATTTATATGTATATCTTATATATAAAAATTTCCAAACCATAATAAATCTTTTCGTACTAAGCTATTATGTGTGAATCTTAACTAAGCGGTTAATTCATATTTCAAATATGCAATAATGTACGTCCTTCGCCCGCAACTTAACCATCATTAACTACAATCTCTGTCTCAATTCAACAAATTCCAATTCATAATAAATCAAGTATATATTTGATTTTACACTTTCATCATCGATGTACCCAAAACTTTTCAGATAACATCATTCGTACTTTGCGAAGTTCACAAGAATTTAATGAAAACCAACATCACGCCTCAACAAATAACGAAGTATTGATTCATAATTATTGAAGAAATACTTATGTAATCTCTAAAACCTTCAAGGGATTATTCAATTCTAGTTCCAACCGTAAATCGAATGAGTTTAATTTAGTATTAACTCATTAAAATCTATGTTACATCTGAAGAGAATATATACATGTATATTTTCATAAAGACTGTAATAAAATTCTTTTGTACAAAATATTAATTGTGAATTTTTTTTAACGGGTAGGTAATATCCGATATATATATATATATATATATATATATATATATATATATATATATATATATATATATATATATATATATATATATATATATAAAATTAATATGTTACATTCTTCGAATCTGATTAAGCAAATTATCAACTATACTTCCTACTTTCACAATAATATACATTCTTTCATAGAAATAAAAAACAACCATATTCATTCAAACTCAATTACATATTCTGATTTTGAAAACTCAGAATTTAACTCCAGATATAACCGGTACCATCACTTTTAGATTCCCACATCTTTCAAAGCTATATTTTGACTTCAAAACTGTGTTAGAACATCAAATGTATATTAACGATTACAATCTGTGTTCAAACCCTTCGAAAATTTCTGAAGACACTTCAAATAATTAGCAATCGAGATGATGATCCAACCATTTGTTACCCACAGTTATGTACTCGAAAAAAAAATCTTGAAACCAAAGTAAAAGTTTAAACAACGTATCCGCGTCAGATTCTTTGGCATTTATTAGCAAAAATAACTTTGCGATTCTTTTTCAAAGTAGCCAGTTTTGTTACAGCTCCAGCAAGTCAACTTCGACTTTTCAGTCAGACTAACCTTATTATAACCTTGAGATATACACCATCGTTACTGGGGAACATTTTACATTCTACCACATTATCAACAAATGTACCAACAACTTCATTACCCTTTGACTTTAGCCTCTCCAAAAAGTCATTATAGTTATTCATTGAAACCCCATCATTTACTCATTCGCATCTTGTAACGAGAATTGCCATACGAATCATCAAGAATTAGCAATCAGTATTTTGAAATCTCGCAGCATGTCTACGCCAACAGTTATATGTATATATAACGTCTATCTTCTGGACTTAATTTGAATGTGAAGTTTCTGATAAACACTCCGAACTACGAATTGGTTCTCCGAAAATGGAAAAATGCTGATGAAGCAGCAAAAACTATAAACGACTTTAATAGTAAAAGTTTAATGATAATGAAGAAGTGTGCTGACAAAGCGCAGAAAAAGAGAAGTCTTGGAATTGGAAACCAGATTGAGCAAAGTATGAAGGAGGTTGTGGACAGATCACAAAGACTGAACCTGACTTCAAAGGATCCAAATGATTTAGTACCTGCTGAAGTCATTAACGAATATTCTTCATCATCCTCCGATATTAGAAATTCTAAGATATCATCGTATCTTTCATTATAAATATCCTCCATATTTCTGAAGATATTTTCTTAATTATTCTTATCTGAAATCATTTACCTCTTCGCGCTATCTGTATTACATCATAAAAGAAACTATTTTAGTTTCTAAATTCTAAAACGTTCGAGTTTAAAATAGGAATACTTTTGAAGTAGTGTTGGGAGCTGAAGCATGAATTAGTATAATATAATGACACTTGATTAACGTGATTATATTATAGTAATTCATGCTGAGTTTCTAAATGGAACGTGATGATTCACAGATCATAACGTCATCATGTGCTATGTCACATGACTCTTGTATTCTATTTAACCTTTAAAATATCAAGAAAATATTTTCTTGATGATTCGGTCTTTTCCAGGGTATTCTGGTAATTTATCAAATCAAAATCACGCCATTACGATTTCCTTCTTAGAACATTAACAATGTTCATTCCGAAATTTATATCTGCGAATTCTGGACCATTACAAGCGGTGCTTAATCGCAAGAAGAAGAAACAAAAAGGACAAAGCTTCAAAATAGAAATTTGAGTTTAAATCACAGCAAATAGAAGATAGCATTAACTGTGGATGACAATGATTATAGAAGATAGAAGCAGGGACTTTAAAATATAAGGGAAGATATAAAGCCCAACAACAACCAAGAAATTACAACTCGTATATATCAATGCATATGGCAATATAAAGACACGGGAGAACTAAAAATACTATAAACCCAAGGATATAGTAAAAGTAAATAGATTCTTCCGGCGGCAGATGAAAAAGAAGAACGACATATATGAAAGTGAGGAGTATATCAAGAATTAGCACTGGATGAAGCATTTTAACGAACACTTTAAAATATGAGTTAAGGGAGAAAGTATAGAAGGTGTGAGTTGTAAGGAAACAAAGGAGGTAAATTTATAGTGAAATATCCGACTGAGAAATCGAGATGGATTATCACATTAAATCGAAGGGGATCATAATTTCCTTAATCACCGAAGAATCAAATCTTATTACGAATATTTTCTCCAAATCTCTTGAACTTGGAAATCAATCATATCTGCGTCAAAAAATATGACGAATCTATACCTACTCATTTCACTCTTTTGGTAATAGCTTCACTCGTACTCTTCACAAAATCAAATGATTTTATCCATTGTGTGACCCGGAAATTTCCGACCAAATTTAAACTTAATCTTTGTATGATTAACATTTCCGACACGATAAGCAAAGTCTGTAAAACTGAATCGCAAAATTTTTGAACTACTTTCATATATTCAAATACCTTTCGGTTGTTCTTGCGGATTCGCGAACAATTATATGTATATAGATACATATATATACTATAACTTGAAAACGTAACAATGTATTAATTGTTTGATACCGTACATTAAACTTATTGGTTTAAATATTTATTTGAATATATATGATAAGTTGGAATATTAATTGTATGAATAACTTGCTACGTATATTTAAAACGTGTTTATGAATGTTGAAAATATATATTAACTTGGTCATAAAACGATTTGTTATTATATATATTAACAAATAGCGAGACAATGATTTATAGAAGTAAATGACCAAAACACTTGAAAGTTTAAGATACACTTTGAATGATATAGTTTATTGATAATTTAAGACTATATTTTGACAAAGGTACGAGTCACAAAACGTAAATTGCGAGTTTTTTAAGCGTACAAAAATGCGTTCGAGAAACCGGAACCGGGACATAAGTCGAGTGACAACGTACGAGTCATCGGAACGAAAATTACAAGTCAACTATGCACATGAATTTAATATAATATATAATTAATTATTTAAATTATATATATATATATATATATATATATATATATATATATATATATATATATATATATATATATATATATATATATATAATATGTCGACAAACAAGAAAACAAAAAAATTGTGAGCTGGATTTTGGGGCCATGCGATCGCATGAGAAATAGGCATTGCCGAATCCATAAATAGCCCAAGTTTCTGCCGAATCCATTGCATTTAAACCTTTTTATTTCACTCAGTATTTATTATTATTATTATTATTATTATTATTATTATTATTATTATTATTATTATTATTATTATTATTATTATTATTATTATTATTATTATTATTATTATTATTAATATTATTATTATTATTATTATTATTATTATTATTATTATTATTATTATTATTATTATTATTATAAATCTTATTATTATTTGTATTATATTATTATTAATATTATACATAAAATACTACGACGAGGTCATGAGCGGGTTATTTTCAAAACAAGCTTTTCGAGCGAGATAGAGCTAAGGAAATTATGGGTTATAACTATGGAGGTTATGGGTATTGCTTGGGGGTTATGATTATGAGTCAAAGGTCAACCTAGCGTTTATCATTTTCATTGCGTCTACGTACTTTCCTACAATATTGATACGTAAGCATTTATATCTTATCTATTATATATTAATAGTGTATCCCTGACTAGTGCTCGAGTATATAGGATTATGCATGCTAGTACGATTAATTTTGTCGTTAAATAGTTTATGATAGATCACGAATTTAATACATATATTACTGATATAAGGTATATGATATGCATGTTTTTGGAAAGCTGGCGAAAAATCAATAACTTTTCATTTAGAGATCGTGTAATTTCGATGAACGGATTAAAAGATATGGTCAACTGAATTATGTTTGACGTTAATTGAAATTGTGTTTACACTGTAAATTAATATTTAAACAACTTGTTTATAAGATTGATAAATTGGATTTTCAAATATTACTAATCGAGTAAATGAATTTCTATATAAGGCACGTCTCGTCTTGTTAAACAATTGTCAAAGTTGACTGTCTTACTATGTTTTAAAGCTTTATAAATACTAAATCTGGTTTTACAAGTATTGGGAAACTATATGAAATGTTAAAATATATCCAATTGCCATGATCATTCAAATACAATATAACTCTTGAAATAAATAATGTTTTGAGTTTGATAAACTATAAATTCGTTCAATTATCAAGACTTATACTATGTTAATAAACATGTATAGATTTAAAGATCATATTGGGTCAGGTTGACTTTTGAGATGACTTTTGTTAACTTTCACATGTCGGTCTCGAGCATTAGGATTGTGATACACTATGACATGACCTAGCTTATTAGACATGTATTTTCCAACATATGTTCTCTAGGTTGAGATCTACGGTTATTTTGCATTCCGAGTTTCGGTCACATTTAGGTGAATGACCTTTTGTGCTGCTAAGGTGAGTTTATAGATCCCTTTTTAATTTCTTTTGCAATATATATTTTTGGGCTGAGAATACATGCAATATATTTAAACGCAATGGATACAAGTACATACTTAATTCTACACTGAGTTTGAACCGAAAATCCCTTAGCTTTGGTAACTAGTAACTGCCAGTACATAGGATATAGACTGGTGGGCGCGAATAATAGTATATGGATCCATAGGGCTTGACATCCCCGTCCGAGCTAGAGCGCTAGCCTTTTAACGGACGTATATTATTTGAGTTTATGACACGTTGGTTGTGTGTATTAAAACGAAGAGGGTAATTATCATTATAACGTTAAAGTTTAGTTACCAGGGTGCTCTGTTACGTAGAATCTTTTAATAAACATTTCTGGATGAAACAACTGAAATCTTGTGATCCACCTTTATATACAGATTATGTGCAACATTAAAACTATGAACTCACCAACCTTTGTGTTGACACTTTTAAGTATGTTTATTCTCAGGTTCCTAGAAGTCTTCCGCTGTTTGCTTATATGTGACACAAGCTATGTGCATGGAGTCATATATGCTTTATTCAAGAAAACTTTGCATTCACAAAATCATCACCATGTATCTTATTTTGACTGCATTGTCAACAGATGTAGTATTGTAAACTATTATATAATGTGATTGTCTATACGTAGAAATCATCAGAAGTCGAAAACCTTGGATTTATATATTCGTTTATGGTGTGTCTTTTCAAAAGAACGCAATGTTTACAAAACGTATCATATAGAGGTCAAAACCTCACTATGAAATCAATGAATGATGTATTCGTCCAAAGGGATTTGGAAGGATCGTCACAGTTGGTATCAGAGCTTGAGGTTATAGGGAACCAGAATTTGCATTAGTGTGTTTAACTGGTAATTGTTAGGATGCATTAGTGAGCCTGGACTATGACCGTATCTGTTTTTACCGAGTTTTGCTTACCATTTATCGTCGAAAATTACTTGCTTATCATTCCTAAGTCTAGACACGTCTTACTGCATTTACTGCATAGATAGTGTACCGACAAAATTCATATCTTAGCATATCTGTTACTGTAAACTTTTCCTGACATCTTCCGAAAATTTCTCAATAATTTACGGGATTTTGGTATTATATATACATATGTAAATTATGTACTGAAGAGTACCAATCTAAATTCTATAATCTATCTTATATCAAAAATCAATTCCCTAATTATACAAGATGGATCACGTATCTAGTTCAAATTCCTTAAATTCCGACAGCTATTCCTATATGGATATTCACTTGAACTCCGAAGACAGTGTAACCGGAATGGATCAACCAATTAGCCATCATCTATTCTGGATGAATTGGGGATGGGTTCGTAGCCTACTTAATCATTGGAGAGAAGAAGAAGGCGATCCCTTCCATCCACCACATTGCCCTCTTGGCGAAGAACCTGAAGCACTTACCGGCGAACCTGTTCGTAATACCATTTTCTCTCTCATTTCCAGAGTATCTAGTCATGATTATATACTATCTCACATTCTAAATCTTATTCGTTCGCTCGTCCAAATCGACAATCATCCCGGTGTAGTAGAAGAAGTCAACGAGCTTCGTGCTCGAGTGATGACTTTAGAGAATATGGTACAAAGGTTACAAGCACTAGCAGCATCACCAGCATCAACAGTACCATCATCATTAACGTTAACAATATCATTACCACCACCAAAAACAACATCCACATCCCACACCTCAACATCAAAATCTGTACCTCGAACATCAACGTCATACGCACCATAGATACCAAGGAGTACCAACAACAATAACCGATGAAGTATTGATTCATAACTTCATTGGAGAAATATTTTACGGCGATTATGTAATATCTAAAGTTTTAGAGATTATATTCTAGTCCTAATCAAAAACCAGATGAGATTAATATTATGTTAACTCATTAAATCCATGATTACATCTAAAGAAAATATATATGTAGGTATATTCTCTTAAAGATTGTAATTAAAAATCCTTTTGTACAAACTGTTAATGGTGAGAATATTTTAACGGGTAGGTAATACCCAAGAAATATATAAATTCACAATTAATATGTTACATTCTTCGATTCTGATTCAACAAATCATCAACTATACTCACTACTTTCACAACAAGATATATTCTTTCATAGAAATCAAAACAATCGTACTCATTCAAATTCAATTACATATTCTGATTTTAACATATCAGAATCCAAGTAGAGATATAACTGATATCATCATTCTTAGATTCCTAAATCTTTCAAAGCTATACTTTGACTTCAAAACTGTGCTAGAACATTATATGTATATTAACGATTACAATCTATGTTCAAACCCTTCGAAATTCCTGAAGACCCTTCAAATAATGAATCATCGAGATGATGATCCAACCGCATGTTAACCGCAGTCTTATACCTAAAAAACCCTCAAAACTAAAGTCATAGTTTAAAACGTATCCGTGTCAGACCCTTTGGCATTTATTAGGTAAAATAACTTTTCAATCCCTTTTCAAAATAGACAGTTTTGTCACTACTCCAGCAAATCACCTTCAATTGTTCATTCGAATAAGCCTTATTATAACGATTACCCCTTCATCATTGTTACTGGAGAACCTTTCATATTCCACCACATTAGCAGTAAACTTATCAGCAACCATAATGATCTAGGATTTTCTGAAAAATTGTTATATTTATCAGAACCATATCATTTACTCATCCGCATCTTGTAACGAGAATTGCCACACGACTCATCGGGAATTAGCAATCAGTATTTTGAATCTCGTAGCAATTTTATGCCAACAGTTATATATATACAAATAAAGTCTACCTCTAAGACTTACAGACTTTGAATGTGAAGTTTCTGAATAACACCTTAAACCGCGAACTAGTTCTCGAAATTTTGAAAAGTACTGATGAAGCAACAAAAACTGTAAATGACCTTAACAGTAAAAAGTTTGATGATAAAGAATAGTGTGTTGGAAAAGCTCAGAAAAAGAAAAGGTTTGGAACTGGAAAACGGAAAGTATGAAGGAGGCTGTGGATAAATCATAAGGACGAAACCTGCCTTCCAAGAATCTAAATGATTCAGTATTTGCTGAAGCCATTAACGAATAGCTTGCTTCCGAATCTAAACTCTTGCGGACAATATTCTTCATCATCCTCTGATATTAGAAATTCTAAGATATCATCGTATCTTTCATTATAAATATCCTCCATATTTCTGGAGATAATTCCATAATCATTCTTATCAGAAATCAATTTTCTCCTTATAATATCTGTGTTACATCATAAAAGAAACTATTTTAGTTTCTAAATTCTGAAACCTTCGAGTTTAAAATATTAATATTTTTGAAGTGGTGTTGGGAGCTGAAGCATGAGTTAGTATAATATAATGACACTTGATCAACGTGATTATATTACAGTAAGTCATGCAGAGTTTCTAAATGGAACGTGATGATTCACAGATCATAACGTCATCATGTGCTATGTCATACGACTCTTGTATTCTAGTTAATCTCTAAAATATCAAGAAAATATTTCTTGATGATTCTGTCCTTTCTAGGGTATTCTAGTAATTTAACAAATCAAGATCGTGCCATTACCATTTTCTTCTTAGAACATTAACAATGTTCATTCCGAAATTCATATCTGCGAATTCTGGACCATTAGAAGCAATGCTTAGTCACAAGAAGAAGAAACGAAGGGACAAAACTCCGAAATATAAATTGGGGTATAAATCGCAGCAAATAAAAGAAAGCATTAACTGGGGATGGCAATAATTATAGAAGACAGAAGCAGGAACTTTGAAATATAAGGGAGAATATAAAGCCCGATAACAACATATAAATTACAAACCGTGTATATCAATGTTTATCGCAACATAAAGACAAGGGAGAATTAAAAGCACTATAACCCCAAGGGCAAAGTAGAAGTAAGCAGATTCCTCCGGTGGTAGATGAAAAAGAAGAATGACAGATATGAAAGTTAGGAGTATATCAAGAATCAGAACTGGATGAAGCATGTTTCACAATCTTTTGAAAATAGGAAATGAGGAAGAAGATGTAAGAGTGATGAAAATAATGAAACGGAAGAGGTCAATTTATAGCGAAATATCAAACATAGCAATCGAGGAAAATTACGCATTTAATCAAAAGAAATCTTAATTTCCTTAAATTCCGAAGAATCAAATCTTATTTAGATTATGAAGATTTTCTATTCCTTAAATTACGGAAATCAATCGTTAATACGTCAAGAGTTAAGACGAATCTCTATTCTTCATTTCACTCTTTTACGATAACTTCTCTCATACTTATTGTCAGCCATGACCACCCCAATCAAATTTCGGGACAAAATTTCTTTAACGGGTAGGTACTGTGATGACCCGGAAATTTCCGACCAAATTTAAACTTAATCTTTGAATGATTAACATTTCCGACACGATAAGCAAAGTCTGTAAAACTGAATCTCAAAATTTTTGAACTACTTTCATATATTCAAATACCTTTCGGTTGTTCTTGACGATTCGCGAACAATTATATGTATATAGATACATATATATTATAACTTAAAAACGTAACAATGTATTAATTGTTTGATACCGTACATTAAACTTGTTGGTTTAAATATTTATTTGAATATATATGATAAGTTGGAATATTAATTGTATGAATAACTTGCGACGTATGTTTAAAACGTGTTTATGAATGTTGAAAATATATATTAACTTGGTCATAAAACGATTTGTTATTATATATATATTAACAAATAGCGAGACAATGATTTATAGAAGTAAATGACCAAAACACTCGAAAGTTTAAGATACACTTTGAATGATATAGTTTATTGATAATTTAAGACTATATTTTGACAAAGGTACGAGTCAAAAAACGTAAATTGCGAGTTTTCTAAGCGTACGAAAATGTGTTCGAGAAACCGGAACCGGGACATAAGTCGAGTGACAACGTACGAGTCATCGGAACGAAAATTACAAGTCAACTATGTACATGAATTTAATATAATATATAATTAATTATTTAAATTATATTATATATATATATATATATATATATATATATATATATATATATATATATATATATATATATAAAATATGTCGACAAACAAGAAAATAAAAAAATTGTGAGCTGAATTTTGGGGCCATGCGATCACATGAGAAATAGGCATAAAACCCATGCGATCGCATGGCGGTCAGGAATCAAAATTCTTCTATAAATAGCCCAAGTTTCTGCCGAATCCATTGCATTTAAACCTTTTTATTTCACTCAGTATTTATTATTATTATTATTATTATTATTATTATTATTATTATTATTATTATTATAAATCTTATTATTATTTGTATTATATTATTATTAATATTATACATAAAATACTACGACGAGGTCATGAACGGGTTATTTTCAAAACAAGCTTTTTGAGCGAGAAATAGCTAAGGAAATTATGGTTATAACTATGGAGGTTATGGGTATTGCTTGGGGGTTATGATCATGAGTCAAAGGTCAACCTAGTGTTTATCATTTTCGTTGCGTCTACGTACTTTCCTACAATATTGAATCACAATATTGATACGTAAGCATTTATATCTTATCTATTATATATTAATAGTGTATCCCTGACTAGTGCTCGAGTATATAGGATTATGCATGCTAGTACGATTAATTTTGTCGTTAAATAGTTTATGATAGATCATGAATTTAATACATATATTACTGATATAAGGTATATGATATGCATGTTTTTGGAAAGCTGGCGAAAAATCAATAACTTTTCATTTAGAGATCGCGTAATTTTGATGAACGGATTAAAAGATATGGTCAACTGAATTATGTTTGACGTTAATTGAAATTATGTTTGACACTGTAAATTAATATTTAAACAACTTGTTTATAAGATTGATAAATTGGATTTTCAAATATTACTAATCGAGTAAATGAATTTCTATATAAGGCACGTCTCGTCTTGTTAAACAATTGTCAAAGTTGACTGTCTTACCATGTTTTAAAGCTTTATAAATACTAAATCTGGTTTTACAAGTATTGGGAAACTATATGAAATGTTAAAATATATCCAATTGCCATGATCATTCAAATACAATATAACTCTTGAAATAAATAATGTTTTGAGTTTGATAAACTATAAATTCGTTCAATTATCAAGACTTATACTATGTTAATAAACATGTATAGATTTAAAGATCATATTGGGTCAGGTTGACTTTTGAGATGACTTTTGTTAACTTTCACATGTCGGTCTCGTGCATTAGAATTGTGATACACTATGACCTGACCTAGCTTATTAGACATGTATTGACCAACATATGTTCTCTAGGTTGAGATCTACGGTTATTTTGCATTTCGAGTTTCGGTCACATTTCGGTGAATGACCTTATGTGCTGCTAAGGTGAGTTTATAGATCCCTTTTTAATTTCTTTTGCAATATATATTTTTGGACTGAGAATACATGCAATATATTTAAACGCAATGGATACAAGTACATACTTAATTCTACACTGAGTTTGAACCGAAAATCCCTTAGCTTTGGTAACTAGTAACTGCCAGTACATAGGATATGGACTGGTGGGCCCGAATAATAGTCTATGGATCCATAGGGCTTGACATCCCCATCCGAGCTAGAGCGCTAGCCTTTTAACGGACCTATATTATTTGAGTTTATGACACGTTGGTTGCGTGTATTAAAACGAAGAGGGTAATTATCATTATAATGTTAAAGTTTAGTTACCAGGGTGCTCTGTTACGTAGAATCTTTTGATAAACGTTTCTGGATGAAACAACTGAAATCTTGTGATCCACCTTTATATACAGATTATGTGCAACATTAAAACTATGAACTCGCCAACCTTTGTGTTGACACTTTTAAGTATGTTTATTCTCAGGTTCCTAGAAGTCTTCCGCTGTTTGCTTATATGTGATACAAGCTATGTGCATGGAGTCATAGATGCTTTATTCAAGAAAACTTTGCATTCACAAAATCATCACCATGTATCTTATTTTGACTGCATTGTCAACAGATGTAGTATTGTAAACTATTATATACGGTGATTGTCTATACGTAGAAATCATCAGACGTTGAAAACCTTGGATTTATATATTCATTTATGGTGTGCCTTTTCATAAGAACGCAATGTTTACAAAACGTATCATATAGAGGTCAAAACTTCACTATGAAATCAATGAATGATGTATTCGTCCAAAGGGATTTAGAAGGATCATCACATCCATATTACTCAATGATGATAAAACCCTAATCTTCAGCTTATATGCGTCATGAAAACATACTTATTGTCATCCATGACCATCCCAATCAAATTTCGGGACAAAATTTCTTTAACGGGTAGAACTTGTGACAACCCGGAAATTTCCGACCAAATTTAAACTTTAATCTTTATATATTCCCGACACGATAAGCAAAGTTTGTAAGTTGAATCTCAAGAATTTTAAACTATGTTCATACATTCATTGAACCTCGACCAAATTCCAATGATTCACGAATCATTATATGAACTGATATGATTATATATGTATATGTGTATTTATTATAACTTGAAAAGGTTAACAAGGTATTAGACGTATAATACTTTACATGAACGTATTTGTTTCAATATGATTAGCGATGGAATTAGAGGATAATATCAAATGATTGAATTATCAGATACATTGAATTATGATTACGAGTCTCTGTTGAGAGGTCCACTTTGATTTAGAAAAATCTTTCCTTTTTAACGATATCCGTAATAAATGGTAAAGTGATCTTCGAGTAAAGACAAAGTGTCAGGTAGCGAGAGCTAGTCAGATTGGTAGAAATTCCTACCTAACTATTAATACATGCCCTACAATAATTGCCCCGTGACTTTGATAAGATAAAATTAATTAACCTACATATTATGTATTGTGAAAGTAAAATTTAGGGAATATAGGTAAATTAGAAAATAGATATTGACAAGTTAAATAGATCGACATTTTACATTAAGATGATTCCTTACGTTTGATTTTTTCCTTTAGATTTAATCCTACGAGTCATGATTAAACTAGAAGTTAAAAACTTTGAAACCTGATATGGTTCATATGTGATTTTACGTTCATAAACGAAAACGTCTTTTCGATATAATAGACTTTTTAAGATCGTCTTATGACATAACAACTTCTACTATTATAACCTTTGTAATAAAATGATTTGGAATATAAAGTACTTGGAATATTAAAATGTCTTTGTAAACGTTTTTATATAAATAAAGTATATCAATTTTAAACTTTAAAAATACAAATGTTACGAAATAATATTTCTTAAACGATTTCAAGATATATAAATTTGAATATTATTAGTTTTGAAAAAATATATATTAT
Source organism: Rutidosis leptorrhynchoides (assembly GCF_046630445.1). Taxonomy (NCBI): domain Eukaryota; kingdom Viridiplantae; phylum Streptophyta; class Magnoliopsida; order Asterales; family Asteraceae; genus Rutidosis; species Rutidosis leptorrhynchoides. The sequence continues at coordinate 17,617,590 of NC_092335.1, read as the reverse complement.
ATATTGTCCCAAATTTATATTTCGAAATAAAAATATAAAAATATATATATTTTAACTTAGTCATAAAACGTCTTGATTTAAAATAATATATTTTGACTAACAACGAGCCACTGATTTATAGAAGCAAATGACCACAACACTCAATTATATAAGTTACATTTTTTATAAGGTAATTTATTGATGAGAAAGTCAAATTATTAATAAGGGTACACGTCGCGTAACGTAAAGGGCTAGTTTTCTAAACGTACGAAAGTCCGTTCGAAAAACCGAAAGTGGCACATGAGTCGAGTGTCAACGTACAAGTCATTGGAACAAAAATTACAAGTCAACTATGCACGTAAATATTATATAATATATAATTAATTATATAAATTATATATATATATATATATATATATATATATATATATATATATATATTAAATAATAATATATAAAACGTCGGTAAGACTTTTGGTGCATAAGTGAGCTGCATTTGGGACTCATGCACTTGCATGAGATTCCTCTCACAAACTCATGCAAGTGCATGAGGGGTAGGTGAGACAAACTTCAATATATAAGTCGAACGATTGCACTCTGGTTCATTCATTCAATTTACATACTCCGTAATTAATTTAATTATTTATTATTATTATTATTATTATTATTATTATTATTATTATTATTAAAGATTATTATTATTAATATTATTAGTATTATTATTATTAGTATTATTATACATAAAATACTACAACAAGGTTATAAGCGAGTTATTTCAAACGGATTTTTCGAGCGGGATAGAGCTAAGGAAATTATGGGTTATAGCTATGGAGATTATGGGTATTGTTCGGGGGTATAGCTCGTGAGGTGAATCTAGTGTTTATCATCTATGTTGCGTCTACGTGCCTTTCCTGCAATATTGAATCTCAATATTGATACGTTCGTGAATCCGAGGCCAACCTTGCACTTGTTCAATGATGTTATATGTATTTTTACTACGAAATACAGTACGGTGAGTTTCATTTGCCTATTTACCCTTTATATTTTTGGGCTGAGAATACATGCACAATTTTTATAAATGTTTTACGAAATAGACACAAGTAATTGAAACTACATTATATGGGTGAATGATCGAAGCCGAATATGCCCCCTTTGCTTGGTAACCTAAGAATTAGTAAACTGATCTTCTAATTGACGCGAATCCTAAAGATAGATCTATTGGGCCTAACGAACCCCATCCAAAGTACCGGATGCTTTAGTACTTCGAATTCGTTTTTATCATGTCCGAAGGATTTCCCGGAATGATAGGGGATATTCTTATATGCATCTTGTTAATGTCGGTTACCAGGTGTTCACCATATGAATGATTTTTGTCTCTATGCATGGGACGTATATTTATGAGAACTGGAAATGAAATTCTTGTGGTCTATTAAAATGATGAAAATGAATGATTATGATAAACTAATGAACTCACCAACCTTTTGGTTGACACTTTAAAGCATGTTTTTTCTCAGGATTGAAAGAAATCTTTCGCTGTACGTTAGCTCATTTTAAAGATATTACTTAGAGTCTTTAATGGCATATTTCGAAGGACGTTGTATTCGAGTCGTTGAGTTCAGTAAAGATTATTATTAAGTCAAATTATAGTTGGATAGTGAATATTATGAAATGGTATGCATGCCTGTCAATTTTCGATGTAAAGAAAGTTTGTCCTTTAAAAACCAATGCAATGTTTGTAAAATGTATCATATAGAGGTCAAATACCTCGCGATGTAATCAACTATTGTGAATCGTTTATAATGTATATGAATGGGTCCTTTCAAATGAACCCATTTCTCTTGATTGTAGCTCGAGAAATATCACCAGTATACTTACACCTTAACATACACCCAGTAATTTTTGTCTTGGACAACTTCTTGGGCATATCTTCATCATCCTCAAACAGAAATGTGTTGCCAATCGTGTCTTCAGAAATCTTAACCTCTTGACCACACACAGAACTCACAATCACCTTTCGGTCATCTATAGTCTCAACTTTTGCCTTCTCCCAGAATTCTCTCTGATGAGAATAATAAGCAGTACAAGGCATGGATACAGCTGTAAAGATTCTAGAACGCTTCAGAAACTCGATCACTCCTTTGTATTTTCTAGCATACGGACCCTTCTCGTTCAAACAAGCAGTCAAATTAGAACCACTGCAGGCTTTCAACCCTGGAAGATCAGCTGATTCTGGTCTACCTGATGATTCAGTTTCAGAACCATGAACTACCTGCTCTTGATCTATCTGAACACCTGACATGATTAACAATAACTGCAAACACAATTTCAAATCAGCATTATATATTCATGACTTATAAGATAACACAGTATGATCATCACAAAATATATTTCATCATTTAGTCCATAAGATCAAGATCACAATTACATGTTCAAAGTAAGATTAATACAGACATAGAACAGTGCATCAATGCTAACAGGCTAGCATCATCAAATAACATACCAAGCTGAAAATACATAAAACCAAAAATAAACACAGAAACATAAACTCAGAATCACTTATCCCACAATGGGATTCTATGGCACTAGCTTTTCTTCATATTGAACCACACCAAGTTTCTCAAACAAATTATGCAATAAGGCTGCATAGGAAAATGGTTCTTCCATCTCAAGAAAATCTTTCATCACATGAATGAGAAAGTAGCCCATATTCACTTGAATTCCCTCTAGCAGGCAATACAAAAGCAAAGCTTCAGTACCAGACAATAGATTATCTCCTTCTCTCCTAAAAGTAACATTACTTTTGATTATACTCAAGTGTATCTCATGTTGATATGACACATCGTCATCCCTAATCTCAACCCTACCAGCATTAACTACTCTCCCTGACTTGCATATCCTTGCAATTATGTCAGACAGTTTGAATCTGTTGGGAATCTTTCTTAGATCTTTGCTAGGATACAATATTTTAATACCAGCGTGAGGAACACCTAAAAGATTTGAGAATTCCTCCATGGTCCACTTATACTGTTGGTCAAATAAACCTGAGTGCACAAATCTCTTCTTACTATCTTCTAAGGCCACATTGGCATAGAATTCCCACAACAATTCAGGACAATAATAATCCCCGATGTCCAAGAATGCTTGACAACCAATTTGTTCCCAACGGCTATAGGTCTGACGAGTTGCAATGACCTTCTGTTCCACTAGAATGGGTCGTCCTCTAGCTAGAATTCTCCTACGGTCGATGTTAAACATCCATTGTCCAACAAAGGAACCACCTGACATTCTAATACAAACTACAAGCACTAGTATTAGATAGGCATAACAGAAATTACCAGAAACCTAAGAAGTCATTCAAATTCAACACAAAACTGCACCATCGGTCCAATTAAGTGACCATCGTTCTGTCCGATGGTCTAGACCTACGGCAGTTGGTCTAAATACCACCAAAAATTTTACCATCTGATCAACTTGGAGACCTACGACCGAGTGTAAAGTCCTACGGCCGATTGTAAGACACCATCGGTCGAGGGTTAGAGACCTTCAGCCGAGGGTAGTTCATCATATCTGTTTTTACCCAATTTCTCAAATCGATCGATCTGTTGTTTTTGGTTCGATTCCTGGTCACAATAGTATCTAAAGAGGCTGATTAACACAAATACATCATCAATTTTAACAGTTAATGGCCAAAAGTCACTCGACTAGCATTTTATACATCGAACATAAAATTAACGATTTAAAACAAATGAAAACGAGTTAGATTACCTGGGATACAGCGCTGAAATCACAATAAGATGCACTAAATACACAGTCAAACACTCCTATCGCCAATACTTGAAAATCAATCGAAAAATCTCACCAAATACACCAAGTGACTGACCCGATCGACTCTGGGTCCTTTTATACCCTCTCAGTGACTATCGGCCGATGGTCTGGTCCTTCGGCCCGTTGGTCTTGATAATCAGTCGATGGTCATAAACCTACGGTCGAGGATATAGACTGTCAGCTGGTGGTCTTGGCCTTGAAAAATTTAAAAACTTAACACTTTTCATATGCAAATTTTACCTTCTTTTTCACATTCACTTCCCCTGGGACTGATCTCCACAGTATAAATCAAACACACTTTGTTCCTTTAAGCTCTAAACAACTTGTTTTCAAATTTAAAAAAAAAATAGGATTCCTTTCACAGTAAACCTCTCCGAGAACTGAGTTGTTTAGCTTAATACATAAAACAGAAATGCACATGCTTCTAACTTTTGAATGCAAACAATCTCAGATATGCATGCACATGCAAATACACAAAGCAAATTACTGTACAAGATCCAGTGTGTCATGATTAATAGTATTATAACAGACATATCCAGTAACCAGGTCTGTATTAATTCAACTTCTAACATCAGTTTCATTAAATCGTAGCATAAGAAGAGCATATGATGTTATCAGCAGAAGAATAAGTGATACAGCTTATCATGAGGCACACTGCAAGACACATCTTTTTGTGAGTTGACATATCAAATTGATTAAATCTTTTGATTCGGGGATCAGAACTGAACCATATTGACATGTTATTCCACAGTTCATTCATTAACTTTTTTGATAAAACATATACAGAACAACTTTCAAATACATCAGTAAACATTTATCAACTTTCACCCTAGACTTCGATGATCATGTTATATTAATTACTTTAACATTTTTCAATGCCAGATTTTGATCACAAAGTCAGTCCGCATTTGAGATCGCACGATGTTTCAGGTAGAACAATTAAGCACAACATGTTGACGTTGTCCTCTTATCACGTCAATGCACTTTCAATTTGATTGAACATACGATGTTTCTAGCAACCCTGTCAGCCATGAGCTTCTACCTTAAACTTACACTTTTCGTTTCAAATAACATTGTTAATCTCAAATTTATTGCATATTCTGTTAAGGCGCATACCGATCACTATAAACCCCATACCTAAACGGAAATAGTATGATGTATGATGTTGAATGGATGGAAGTGATATATATATATATATATATATATATATATATATATATATATATATATATATATATATATATATATATATATATATATATATATGAGTGATGGAACGCTAAGATATCCTCCAGAAGATATTCCCTCTATCCAGGTCAATAGGTACAATCCCATACCACAGACAAAAGATGTAAAGTTCACTAAATGAGATGTGAACTGAATGATTTAAGTTCTCTATATCTGATGATCTGATAAATTCTCCCCCTCGGATGTAGATAACTAAATCGTTCAAATAATTCTCCGATTGGAATATATGTGGTCTCAGACTTAGATAACGTAAGAATCTTCGAAGCTGTATTCAATTCTTGATCCATGATTCTCTTGCAGTAATGTGGTGCATCATGTTATTTACAACTTTAAATAAATAAACAGAGACATAACATAAATTTTTTTTTTTAGATTTTCTGATGTTGCCTTTTCTCCATAAATAAAACAAACAAAATAAATAAATAAATACAATTATACATGATGATGATGATGCACCCCTGTCTTTGACTTTAGTAGTAATCACTACTGTCCCAAATAAAGGAATCCTTTTCTGCCTTAAGAGTCTCTATCTGTCTCAAATACATAGTAATCACTTTTCCATCATCTATAACAGTTGATTTTAAGTGACATACCTGATTTTCTAAAGACTTAATCACATCAACATAGTCTTTCTGTTTATTAAGGTAGAAAAGTGCATCCTCATAGTTCTTTTTATTAGTCTGATTCTCTAAACTTAGGTTCTTAAGGTCAATTCTAAGCTTAGGGCAGGTCTCACATGTAGCAGATATCTCATTAAGCTTAGTGATAATACATTCAAGCCTCTTAATTTTCTGTTCATAACCAATGCATTTAGAACAATTAGAAACTGATTTATTGCATACCTTATCATTACTGGACGTGTTAGCCATAAATGCATAGTCATTTCTTTCAACCTGAGAATCTGCATCTGATTCTGATTCGGACTCTGAGCTCGTGCTATCCGAGTAATCAGCCTCATAACCTCCTTTACCCTCACCTTGATCTGAACAAACTGGACTCTGAACCGTAACAATCTTCTCATCACCACTCTTAAGATCACAGTTGAGCAAATGCTCCAGCTCTTTCCTGAACCAAGTACCAACATGACAACTCATCCCTTCCTCTTCATCAGACGAATCAGTAGTAAACTCAAGATCTGATAAGTCCTTAGCTTTGTGAAACTTATCATACAACTGATCCTTGATCCTCTTCCTGAAGCACAGTTTCATAAGCTCTTTTGCTCTCTTCAACCTAGCATCACATTTGCACACATAGCATGTGCAATTTGGATTATCCTTACCAGTACAACCTGCATTTTTCCGAATAATTCTTTCTTCTTCAATTTCAGCTTCACTTTTACCTGCAAACATAACGTTAGCTTTCTGTGTATCTACCGAGATGGACCAGCCACATACTTCATCAGCATACGTTGTAGTCAAAGCCTTATATTGAACAGAACCCGAAGATTCTTTCTCTACAATTACATGTTGTGGATTAACTGAGATGGTTATATTATGGAAAGGATCATGAAAACCGAGCTTGGGTGGTCTCGTGCAAGTTTTCTTAAAGTGACCATATTCATCACAATTGTAGCACCTAACCTTTGACATGTCAAAACCAAACTTCGAATCTCGATTTAAACTCAATGACCTTTGTCCTGTTCTCTTCAAGTACTTTCTAGCAGGTCTCACAATGCTACCCATACAGTAGAGTATATCCATCCTCTCAATCTCGTCCTCATCAATCTGATCATGGTCTTCGTTTTCAAGATGACTATTAAGCACTTGTCCACTAATCATATCGCTGTATGAGTTAACAACGATAGCTGCCAAAGCCATATCTTCCTGAATAAATTTGATAGATCTCTTCTTGATATTCTCAGTTTGAAACACAGGAGTCGGAGTCTGAGTCTGAGTCTGAGTCTGTTGAATCGGAGAAACCTCAATCATCTTAATTGTAGAATTCTGAGCTTGTAATTTAGCATTAAAGTAGCCGGACTGAGATGATGGTGCAGACATTTGTGAAGCATTGGCTGTTATGTATGATGTCTGTAGTGGAGCATGAGTACCAGAAGATGTCCCAATAGTGGATGCCGCAGCAGCTACAGAACCAAGTCTCTTTCTCTTTGCTTCAACCTGAATGTCCTTCTCCATCAACTTCGAAGTAAAAGCAGTCGGTGTTAACGTACGACCTGATGAACTGTACCTGTTTTGAATCTTTTCTATCTCATGATCCCACTTTTCTGGAAGACCATCTTTCAACACCCTGACTGCCTTATCATCAGGCACCTCAATCCCATAATCTTCCATCTCTGCAACCAATAACCGATTTCTCTCCAAAGTTTGTCCTAGAGATTCTGATGGAAGAGCTGCAAACACCCTCCATTCATCCTTCAAAACCTTACCCTTAGTCGCACGATAAGTAGCTGTACCCTCTGTTGCCGATTGAAGAGCCAACCAGATAGTATACGAGGTTTTGTTTCTGTTCTTAAATTGCTGAAAAATCTCCTTTGACAAAGCTTGGGTTAGCTGAGTATAACATCTACACTCAAGATTGTACTCTTCACGCTCTATAGGACTAATCTGTGTAGTTTCTTTGGGTTCACCATCTGCTCCGCATGGCCATACATACGGATTCTCAATACATTCCCAAAGTCTAGAATCGACACCGTTTAAGTAAATAACAAACCTAACTTTCCAGTCCAAGAAGTCTTTAAGATTGTCGAGTCTAGGTACTTTATTTGATGAACTAGATTCACTTTCATTAAGTAATAGTTTTTGTAGTCCAGGTGCAATTACTAACGCACTGTATTCATTTGTCACTTGTTCGTTTGTGTCAGACATTTTAACTGATTGAGTATTAAATTAAATGTAGTTATAAGATTCTGTCTCAAAAGAGGATCGGCCAACGGACAAGATAATCAGTCAGAGGTCTATGACAATCGGTCGGAGGTCTATGACTAACGGCCGAAGGAGTAAACTTAGGAACTGAATCTTAGAAATAAGACCTTCGGTCGATGGAAGCTACTATAGGTCGATGGTAGAGGACGATCGGTCGATGGTCAAGATACGAACGGTCGATGGTAAAGACAAACGGTTCTATGATATGACAAACTGTCCTCCGGTTCAATATGAGACGATCGGTCGATTGTGTCTGATGAACGGTCGAGGGTCGGGACAAACGGTCGATGGTCAAAGACGATCGGCCGAGGTTAGTTCTTACGAATTCTGGGCAGGAAAAACTAGGGTTTTCGCTAAAAACTTCAATTTCGATCGATTTTGACGTTCTAAACACAAACCAAACCGTTAGAAACCTAAGAAACTCACCCAGTAACAAAAATAAACACAAAAACACAAGATTTAAACGTATTACATGATAGAACTCGGGATTATGCACCAACAGATACATTGGAGAATAATGAAAGAATTGATATATAACAACCTAGTCGAACAAAGATTAACAAGTGTGTACTTATCTTAACTTATTAATCTCTTTAGAAGAATTTCTATTATAAAACTAATTTTAATTTTAATTTAATATATCTTAAATTAGTAATAATAACATTTAATTTTGAAATATTGTATTCTATCAAAAATATCACATAGCATTTGTTTTTAGCTAAATTATAATTACATATCCGTGACTAATTAGTAAAGTTTCAAATGAGTTTAGAGTTAAATGAAACAGGACAAACCATTGAATAGAATTAATGAATAATTAAATATTTTGTTATGTAAAGGATTAACCAGGATCAAAATTATAAAATAAAGGATTATTCACATAAATAAAAAGTGTAAAGGACTAAATACATTTTTTTCTATATAAATAGAGCGAGAAAACATGTTGGTTCCGAATAAGATTCTTGAGGACAAGAATCATTTCAAGAAGGGTTGATTGTTATGGGTCGAAAATGGGACATGTGCATAGCACATGATTGTAACCGAAATAACAGAATAGTTCAGTAGCAGTAGTCCAGTAGCATTCATATAGGTTCTTACCATTTGTATTAAGCTATCTTAAATTTTTATGTGTGTAAATAATTTCTTCTCCCTTTTCTCTGTAACTTTGAACTATCATTTGGAATATCAATAATAGTTCAATTACGTTTCATCTCAAGATCCGTTTCTTATTTTTAAGATTTTCATATTGTTATGAGAACCTCTTCTATTCATAACGAATTCAAGAAGTCCATATCATTTGTTATGTGAAATACGCAGTGCCAATGAATTATTAGCTAATTAATATTAAGGGTTTTAAGTTGAACATTAATGCAACGTGTGGTGTACACTTTCATGACCAATAAACATCCCGTGTATTAGGTAGAAGCTAGGGAAAGTTTCCGACATTAACCATATTGTAAGACAAAGTATTATAGAGATGAAATGCTTATTGTTGAAGGTTCCGTATTCAATTTCAAACAGAAAGACTTTGACTAGAGATGTACTTAATTTTCCACATATAATTCCAAGAAGCGTTTAGAGTTGTTTTCACAAATGAAAGATAAGTCAACAAGTCTTTTACCCCTTCTTGGGTTTAAAGGATCGTTTTTTTTCTTTCGAAAAGCAAGGATCTTGCTCAAAACTCTTACTCAATTTTAGCCCATTTTTTTTTTATAATTTCCATCCAATCATCATTTTAAAGTAACAAAAGAAAAATATTTATTTAGATTATTTAGCCACTTCAACCATTTGGCTTAATTTTACACTTTAAGCTTTCAACACTATTTACATAATTCCAACTTGATTGACGATAAAATCAGGAGATTATAGCCTCAGGCTAACTTCATCTACCATATAAACCATCAATTTCATCATCAAGCATAAACGATCAACTTTGACTGAAATAATTAACACTCCATAATTAATTAGGTTAGAAATCATACCTCAAGTTATTATTGGCGAATTTTCAAGAGTTGATGTGTTCTTTGTTTGCTTTAGCATCAACCTTCAGTATCAATTGTTCAAAATTTCATGAATTAAGCTTTAGGTTGCGTTTGATAAAAACTGAACGATTCAGCGCTGAATGATTCATATTCTGAATGATTCAGAGACTCTGAATGAATTTGATTCTGAATCAAAAAACAGTGTTTGATAATGATTATGAATGAAGAATCTGAATGATTAAAATTACTATATTGACCTTTTTATGTACTTTTAATTTTATTTGAAACTATACACACATTTTAGTCAATAATTTTAACTTGTTATGTTGATAATTCCAAAACACAGTAATAAAATAATATGCATCATATATCATTATATCAAATCATATATTATACTCCGTATTATATACTCCCTCCGTCCCATTTGAAGTGTCCACATTTCTATTTTGGGATGTCCCATTACAAGTGTCCACTTTGTGTTTCAACCAATGAGAAGAGGTTATTCTGATAGAGAAGATTTCTGATTGGTGGAAAATAAAGTTAGTGGGATTTTATAAAACTGTGTGCAAAAAGTAAGTGAACACTTGTAATGGGACGGAGGGAGTACAAGAAATAAAAAAATATTACTCCAGATAACTACGGAGTATTAAAAAAGCATACTATATTCTATCCAAACTTTTAACTTTCAAGATATTAGGTAGAACCTCCATTACACCAAAAATAGTTGCAGAGACCTAACACATGTAACTCCCTGTGTATATCTTTATCTTCTATATCTTCTTTCTACCATCAAATTCTCTCATTTTGTTCTAAATGTTGGTCAAACAATTTCAAAAGGGGAGAATCACAAAATTATTTATCGGTGTTATAATTTATGGGGAAAGAAAATGGATAAATATCCTGTTGTTGTTTACAGATTCATTTCATCAATCACTTTGTATCACCTGAAAAACGAATTGTATTGTATACTCTAGTTATGTTAGCTTATAGAAATTGGGGATAATTGGGGAAATTAAAGGCACTGAATGGTTAAGGGAGAGTTTTGAAGGTGAATGGTTCAGCACCTTTTATTTCCTTGTTCAGCAGCAACCTTCATTCAGAGGTAGGAATCAAACACTCTGAATGCTGACCGATTCAGCAATCAGCGCTGAATGGTTCCATTTAGAGACAATCAAACAGACCCTTACTTTCTTCTTTTTTTCTTCTTCATCTTTTAAACACACTTGCTACATTCACGTGTTGTTGATGAAATGAGCGTATAGAGATGATGAATTAAGCTTTACTTTCTTCTATTTTAGCTCCTGCCACAATTGTTTGTGATATTTTTCAATTTCAGTCTCTCATCATTCAGTTATTATCCATCCTGACACCAAAGTCAATTTGATTGGATAACATACCAACTGGAACAATTTGGATTATGGATCTGCCTCACAATAATCAACAGAAATGAATGGACAGTACCAAGGTTGTAAAAGACGTGAGTCGGAGACGCATCGGCCATGCCTAAAAAACGACGCGTCGGACGCAACGGGAACGCAACGTTGACGCAACGGGCGTTGACTAACGTTGACTTTTAGAATAGTTTTATTAAATATATATTTATATATAATACTATATAGATCGAATCTTAAAATATAAACTATATTTACAATAAACATGAACAATTAACAATTATTAACAATATTACAAAAAATATAAAGAAAATTGACGACTTTGACCGACTTTTTCAGAATTTGACCGACTTTGACCGACTTTTTACCGTCGACCGACTTTTTAGCAACGTCACATCGGTCATGCCCAAAAAACCACAAATATATGTTCGAGAAAAAGGCCTTGTATAGTAGCATCTAATGGGACTGTCATTTACAAGTTTAAGAAGTATTAAAGGTTTATTGATTATTTATGTAAAACATTCTTTTTAATCATTTTGTATAACCAATACTTTAAAAGCAAGGTATTTTAGTTTTGAACGCATAAGTTAATTGTTAGCGCAGTTTGAAGTCGGAGAACCTATCATTATTCATTATGCGTTTAAAAAATTTAGTTTTGAACGCATAAGTTACTGCGCATACATGATTTCAATAGCTATTGATAACAAATCACTCATAAAGTGACCCTTACAAATTTTCATACAATATTAAACAATCAAGATGAACGATGAAATGGAAAACTTCGATATGTTCCTTCCTGACTTTACGAACATCAACAACATGATAATGATCCAGTAGAATATGCATATGACTTCCGTAACAATTATGTAAGGTTGCTACTTATGATTCGAAGCCACTCCTAAGTCCTAAAACCTGTGAAACAAACAGTGTATAATTATAATGTATCGTAATTGTAATAATAGTATCAGAGTAAAGTGTTAGGAAACCCGACTAGGTGAGCCCAAACAAGACTAGATAACCCCAAGTTATCAACCCACTTCCAATAAACGAAAATATAGTGAAAAGATTATAAAGCTAGCAAGAATGATAAAAACACGGGAATTTAACGTGGTTATATGCAATCGTTTATGATTGCTTTAATCCACGGCCAACCAAAGAGTGTTCTATATTGATTAATTTCGTGGTGGTGAGTTACAATGAGTTACATGAGGCTATATTTATAGGAAACTAAGAACACAAGTGTTCTTGCAACTTGATCTTCAAGATCACAATCAAGTAATCAACATGGACAACTAGCAAGCCTTTACACCCATGCTATGGCATGATCACAACCACCTTTGATGGTGTAAAGTAGTCCAACATGCACCTAAAGTGCAACTTGAACCAAACAAAATCGGTTGTAAAGTGTGCAAGTTGACAACTTGCTGCCAGACACGCGATGCGCCGCATCTGGATGAGATGCGCCGCATCCCTCTTGCTTTCCATGTTTACAGATTCAAAATCGCGATGCATGTTCAAGTAATAGATCCAGATGCGCCGCATATGGATCCGGATGCGCCGCATCTAAAACCTTCGGCAAAAAACGCTTGATGAATGCGCCTCATCCACCCTTGGATGCGCCGCATCTATCACCAGAATCAGTTTTCTACTTGTTTAAAGTTTCCACACCTCAAAAAATCTGTGACGCCCCGTATAAAACCATCGTGTACGATTCGTCAACAACAGGATCTTTACACGGTCAAGTACTACATGTTGTTTGAAAACCAGTTGCATTCATAAAAACATAGCGTTTTACAAAAGATAACGTGACACAAAGGTCGTTACAAAGTCATTATTTGAAAATAACATGAACTACGAATGCAAAAGAAAAGTTCCATGATTGAGACATCTCTAAGATTATGCAGCGGATATCTAACACAGCAGGTCCTTAACAGCAAGTCTAAACAGCATGACAGCAAGTCTAACAGCGGAAGTAACAAACCTCTAAGCACTTGAGAAAACATGCTTAAAAACGTCAACAATAATGTTGGTGAGCTATAGTTTAAATTGTAACAGTAATATAAGATTGACCACGAGATTTCAATGTTTCAAAACAGTATAAAAAGTATATGTATAACCGTGGGCACATGGTAACTAGACTTAACGTAAATATAAATATCACCCCCTAAAAGTACACCTGGCGAGTGCGTATGTCCTCGAAGTATTAAATACCCGTTAAATGCTAGCGCGACTAGCCCGAGTGGGGATGTCAAACCCTATGGATCCATATCTAAGATTCGCGTCTACCGGTTCAAAAACCAATAGTTAAACGTTACCGTGCTAAGGGGAAAATTTATGCCGTTATATAACCCACACATATGTAAAGTTTAAGTACTCGTGTCAAGTAAGTAAAACGTAAAAAGCACATGTATTCTCAGTCTCAAAAATAGTATAAGTAAAAAGGGAAGCTATAACTCACAGTGATAAAAGCGGTAAAGTCGGTAATGAAAGTATGCAAGTAGTAAGTTGGTCCGAAAGGTCGTCAACCTAAATCAAAGGTTACTAGGTCAGTAGGTTGTCTTTAAAAGTTCTATTAGTGTATAAAATAAGTTTAAGTGTCATCATCATCATCATTCATCATCATAAAAGCTAAGTAAGTTTGACAAGAATAGAGATCAAAACAATAGGCTGACTTCGGTCAGCTGCTACGACCTCTACGTAAATCGAAAAGATGCATAGTCAGTGGCTATGGCTCCGTATATGAGTCCCCTAACCGCTAACCAATTTTCAGAACCTAACTCATCTTCGTTTAACCGTGGTGACGGTTTAAGTGCGAGTAGGTCAGAAATTTCAGCACCACGTTACAACGGCGTAGTGACTTTCGGAGGGCCGTAAATCCTAAACCGTAACTCGGATTAAGACGAGGCCTAAACAGAAAATCATCTAATCGAACCGAACTAACTGAAAATAAACTTTCCAGTAGCCCAGGTGGTCTGATCAGATACGAAAAACAGTAGGTAAGGTGCTTCGGTGGGGTTCTTAGTACTTGATGCTCATCACGGTTCTCATCCTTGATGCTTGTAGCTTCAAGTGTACAACTCGTTGATGGGTTAACATCACCTTGACTAAGATTCTAACATCAACACACAATATATTAAGACCAAGTAAGAACACAACTCATTTAAGAGTCTTAGATGGATGATGAACCAAGGTTACATCATATCCTTAGTCTTAACACAATTACAAGTTACATTTACATCTAAAGCTACAAACTTTACATCAATCAAACAATTATGAACATAATCTAAGTCAAATGAGGTGATGGAACCCTAAGCTAGAGAGCTTGGATCCCTTTCACACAAGTTATAAGGTCACGAAGCTAGAAAGCTTGAACCTTTAGTGTTCTTGAAGATCTTGAAGCATAAAGCTTGGATCTTTAAGTTACATGAAGACCATAAACACAAGTTTTGATCTTTATAACAAAATAATGAGATCATAAGTTAGAAAACTTAGATCCAACAAAATATATGAAGATTCAAGCTAGAAAGCTTGCATCTTGGTTGTTCTTGAAGATCTTGAAGCATAAAGCTTGGATCTTTAAGTTACATGAAGATTACAAACACAAGTTTGAATCTTTATAACAAAATAACAAATTTAAAGTTAAAAGATATAGATCTACAAAGTGGGTGAAGATTCAAAGCTAGAAAGCTTGAATCTTCCATGTTCTTAAAGGATTCAAATCTAAGTTTGAATCTTACAAGATGTAATCAAGATCAAAGCTAAAAAGCAAGACCCTTGATAATGATG